>NC_086017.1:67465000-68090000 GCF_029281585.2 Gorilla gorilla gorilla
AAACTGTAGTTACTATTTAACAAGACTACCATAAAATTCAGCGTCATGATGTTCAGTTCAGTTACTTGAAAATTTATCAGGTATTTTTTAAAAATTCGTTTCTAAAATTTTTTTGCATTAGACCTTAGACCGCCTAAAAATAAGCTTGAAAACCTAGAATAAACCAAACACATTTAAAGTTTTTGAAAATAGTCAAAGAAATAGAAGATAAGCTCAGTTTTCGGAGAATGAGATTAACAAGGAGCGAAAAACTTGAAACGGAATCCAGCGCAAGGCCAAGTTTAGCAAAGTGAGCGCTGAAGGACTCCAGACTCTTCGGAAACCTTGGGTGCTCCCTGGCCACCGCAACTTCCTGCCCCGGGCGGCTCCAGGCTCCGTGTGGCCGCTGGCTTACATACCAATGGAGTGTGCAGGGACTGTACACGAAACGCAGAGGGGGAGGGAAAAGGCTGGAGTTGCTCTGCCTCCCTCCTGACCGCTGTCCACACCCGGGCAAGAAGGTATGCAGATCGCACCCCCAGAAAGGGCCTCGCCAAGTGTTTGCTTCCCAGAGTTGGCTTTCCCCACATCTCTGCCCAATGTTGTCCAGCTTTCAATAAGATCAAGGAGAAAAAGCCGAGTCCAGAAAGAAATCTTGCCCGAAGCCCTGTCCCTGTCTCGTCTGGCGACATATCGGGGGCGTGGGGGATCGCTCACCCTCCGCTCCATTGTTCCCCCTTAAGAATTCCTCCCGACCCCCGACCCGGCGCCCCTCCCCCACCACAGCGGGCGGAGGAAAAAACAGGCCCAGAGGCCACCCCAATTGTGGAGACCCTGCCTTTCCCAGGTCCCGCCTGACTCGCAGCCCCTCACTCACCCATCAAAATGCGCATCTGCTTCTTGCCAAATAGTCGGGAGAAGAGGGAGGAGATAGTGAGGCCCATGTCGGTAGTGGCACTTGTGATGGGCAGAAGCAGAAGGGGTTTGGGGCGACCCCGTGCTTTCTCCTTTCAAGCTCCCAGGCAAACTAAACGAGAGGGAAGAGAAAGAGCGGAGGAAGAAAGAGGGAGGCAGAAACGTCTCGGTGGCCCCTGTGCCGATGAAGATCCGGCACAGGAATAAGCCGGTAGAGGACCTGCTAGGCGACTGGCGCGGCAGCTCCGGCTCTAGCCTTTAGGCTCTGGCTGTGCCACGTCACGCGGCGGCCGCGGCGACTCCAGCAGCGGCCCGGCCCCTCCAACGCGGACAGAATCGCGTCACCGCCGCCCCATCCCCCTGCGCTTCCGGTGCGCCCGAGCCACTGCGCTTGCGCATGCAGGGGATTGGCCAGTTTCGCTGACGTGCATCTCTCGACGACGCCACCGCCCGGACGTGGCCCCAGGAGCCGGGAGAGGCCGGCTGAGGCACATGCGTACTGGGAGACGGACAAAGTCCCACAATACCTCGCTTCGTCACTGCCAAATCAGACTCAGGGTGAGACGCTTCCGCCCGGATGAAGGCATTGTCGGGGTGATAGTCCTTGCTTCCGGAAAGGCGAGCTGAGCATTATGGGTTAGGTGAGGAACCTCGCCCTCTTCTATTACGGTACGCGCGATGGGTATTCCCTGATGCCATGAACTTACACGTTTCACACACGGGACCAGACGCTTGCTTTAGTTAACGCATGAAGACCGGTCCGGCCTTTTGCGGAGAAAAGTGGTTAAAAGCTGACTTGTGGGCCGAGAAACTGTGGCACCCTAATGAGCTAGGGCTAGACGCTTTGACCACCACGCCAAGTGATTCTGAAGATCTCTAATTCTGTCAAGGCGAGAGCGCTCCAACACGTGTTCATCGGCTGTTGCTTTTTAAAGAGAAGGCAACGAGGAAGTCTTGCTTTTCTTGTACTTTTTTTCCTAGAAGCAGCATGAAAGATTTACTCCTTATGTTGAGGAAGCGGAAAGCCTCTTCACTTTAAAAGTGTTTATGATCAGGCCTGGCGCGGTGGCTCACCGCGCCTGGCCTGCTACACCTTTTAAAATTCACAACAATGATAAATGTGTTAGACTCATTGCCAGGATAAAGATTTAATCTATTTTTCTAGTAGTGCCGTCCTATGTGGTTCTGTAGTTGCTTATTCCAACTGGTATATTTCCATAGGATGGGGTTGAATAAGAAAAACTTGCAAACTTTCAGAAACAGTAAGTTATTTTTATATTTTTGAAGGCTTGCTGAGTAACGCTTCTCTTGGTAGCACTACCTTATCTACCCTTCAGAGACTGTTATTTCTTAGGAGTGGCCCTGGGCAATTAAAAGCAAAAACTTCTGGCCGGGCATAGTGGCTCATGCCTGTAATCCCAGCACTTTGGGAGGCCGAGTCGGGCAGATTACGAGGTCAGGAGATCGAGACCATCCTGGCTAACACGGTGAAACCCAGTCTCTACTAAAAATAGAATAAATTAACCGGGCGTGGTGGCGGGTGCCTATACTCCCAGCTACTCCGGAGGCTGAGGCAGAAGAATGGCGTGAACCCGGGAGGCGGAGGTTGCAGTCAGCGGAGATCGCGCCACTGCACTCCAGCCTGGGCGACAGAGCGAGACTCTGTCTTAAAAAAACAAACAACAACAACAAAAAAACCCAAAAAACTTCTTTACTCAGAAGTACCCTCCTTTGCATTGGAGATACATGTAAAGAGTTGCTTAGCAGTTGAATAACTCAAAATTGCATTTTGGAAGCTTGCTAAGTGACAGACCTTCTTGTATCCTTTTGTGAACCCCCAAAATATGAGACAGGCCTCAGTTAATTTAGAAAGTTAATTTTGCCAAAGTTGAGGACACGCGTCCATGACATAGCCTCAGGAGGTCTTGTAGACATGTGCCCAAGGTGATCAGAGCACAGTTTGGTTTTATACATTCTAGGGAGAAATGAGACATCAATCAATATATGTAAGATGAACATTGGTTCATTCTGAAAGACTGGACAACTCAAAGCAAAGGCAGGAAGACTCTAAGTGGGGAGGGAGCTTCCAGGGCATAGATAGATAAGAGACAAATGGTTGCATTCCTTTGAGTTTCTGATTAGCCTCTCCAAAGGAGGCAGTCAGATATGCGTTTATCTCAGTGAGCAGAGGGGTGACTTTTTAAAGAATGGGAGGCAGGTTGGCCCTAAGCAGTTCCCAGCTTGACTTTTCTCTTTAGCTTAGTGAGGTGGAGGCCCCAAGATTTATTTTCCTTTCACACTTTAGGCCTTATGTCTGTTTTTAGTTTTATATAGTAGAATTCCTTAAAACAATCTTCAACTAATTCTTACGGTCTTCTTAAATTCAAAAGACAAACCGTATGAGCCCTCCTCCCTGTAACTTATTCCAAATCTTAATCCATGTTTTCTGTTTAGTTATGCAAAATAAATCGAAAGAATTCTGTTCTCCATCTCTAGCCTCCAAAACCTGAACCAAAACAAAAGCTGTCAAAACAGATTTTTCAGTAAGAATACACTACACATCAAGTGGCTAATGTAAATTACAAAACAGGATGTTAATGGCAGACTGTAATATCTCTATTGTACAGATAAAAATAATCAGGGTCAGAGAGATTAAATATTCTGCCCAAGGTCACACAGCTAAAAGCAGTGGAACAGCTATAAGAACCCATTTCTTCTGGTATTAACTGGTATTAACACTCTTTTTTTTTTTTTTTTAATAAGTGGATTCTGGCTATGTTGCCCAGGCCTGTCTGGAACTCCTGGGCCCAAGCGATCCTTCCACCTCAGCCTCCAAAGTGTTGGGATTACAGGTGTGAGCCAGTGCACCCAGCCATTAACACTCTAAACCACTACACTATACTACCTTCTTACATTTATTTATTTATTTATTTATTTGAGACAGGGTCTCACTTTGTCACCCAAGCTGAAGTACAGTGGCATCATCTCGGCTTACTCAACCTCCTGGGATCAAGTGATCCTCCCACCTCAGCCCCCAAAGTAGCTGGGACTACAGGTACGCCACCACATTGGCTAAGTAGTGTTATTTTTTGTAGAGACAGGGTTTTGCCATGTTGCCAAGGCTGGTCTCAAACTCCTGAGCTCAACCAATCTGTCTGCCTTGGCCTCCCAAAGTACTGGGATTATAGGCCTGAGCCACTGTTCCCGGCCAAACTCTTTTCTTTTCTCTTTTCTTTTTCTTTCTTTCCTTTCTTTTCTTTCTTTCTCTTTCTTTTCTTTCCTTCATCCTTCCCTCCCCTTCCTTTCCCTTCCCTTTTCCCTACCCTTCCCTTTTCCCCTCCCTTCCCCCTTCTGTTCCCTTTTCCCTCCTTTCCCTTCCCCTCCCCTCCCTTTTTCCTCCTGCCTCAGCCTCCCAAGTAGCTGGGACCACAGACATATTCCACCATGCCCAGCTATTTTATGTATTTTTGGTAGAGTTGGTGTTTTGTAGAGACCAGCATGTTGCCCAAGCTGGTATCCAGCTGCTGAGCTCAGGCGATCTACTCGCCTTGGCCTCCCAAAGTGTTGGTAGTAGAGGTGTGAGCCACCATGCCCAGACCCCAAATTTATTTTTATTTTATTTTATTTTTCTAGGTCAGGCATGGTGGCTCACACCTGTAATCCCAGCATGTTGGGAGGCCAAGATGGGAGACTCACTTGAGCCCAGAAGTTCCAGACCAGCCTTGGCAATATAGTGAGATGCCATTTCTATTTTTAAAAATATTTTAAAAATAAAATATTTTTCTATTCACCTTTCTTTTGTCAATACAAACCCAGAAGAGAATCTTTCTTATTTTTAAAAATGAGGAAATTGAGCCCCACAAGAAAAATTGCTGTAGTTTATTGATCACTTGCTAAGCCATGTACTTCATTTAATCATCGCTTTTGAACACAGTGTTGTATAAAGTTGCCCAGACTCAAAAGCATGTACTCATAACATACTACACTAGGTATTATGTTTTCCTCATCTCTGGTTATTTTCTTTTTCTTTTTTTTTTTTTTTTTGCTCTGTCGCCTAGGCTGGAGTGCAGTGGGGCAATCTTGGCTCACTGCAGCCTCTGCCTCCTGGGTTCCAGCGATTCTCCTGTATCAGCCTCCGGGGTAGCTGGAATTACAGGCACATGCCACTGCGCCCGGCTGATTTTTGTATTTTTAGCAGAGAGGGGGTTTCACCATGTTGGCCAGGCTGGTCTCGAACTCCTGACCTAGGTGGTCCACCCACCTCGGCCTCCCAAAGTGCTGGGATTACAGGTGTGAGCCACCGCGCCCAGCCTCTGACTATTTTTCTTAGTGAGATCTTTTTAGTCACAAATATGTATACGGAATTTACATTCCAGTCCCTTGGGTTTAATAATGTACAGACAGCAGACCCCCTGTATCTTCAGGTTTCAAACCCACAGATTCAGCCAATAGCAGATGTGGAACCTGCAGATGCAGAATGGCAACTGTAAGGGCCTTGAGCATCTGCAGATTTTGGTATCACGGGGATCCTGGAACCAATCTCCCCAAATACCCAGGTACAACTATAATTATTTTTGCTGATTGTTATGTCTCATTAGAATGCAAGCTTATTAAGGAAACCATATCTCTTCCTTTTTTCTTTCCTTCCTTTTTTTTTTTTTTTTGAGACAGTCTCGCTGTGTCACCCAGGCTGAAGTGCAGTGGTGCTATCTCAGCTCACTGCAATCTCTGCCTCTTGGGATCAGGTGATTCTCCTGCCTCAGCTGCCCAAGTAGCTGGGACTATAGGTGCACACCACCACACCCGGCTAATTTTTTTTTTTTTTTGTATTTTTAGTAGAGATGGGGTTTCACTATGTTGACCAGGCTGGTCTTGAATGCCTGACCTCAAGTGATCTGCCCACCTCGGCCTCCCAGAGTGCTGGGATTACAGGTGTGAGCCACCGTGCATGGCCTGCCTTTGAATTTTTTAAAGCATTTGAGCAGATATATTCTATAAATAGCGGTACTATTTAATAGCAATAAGTGGTTATTGAGCACTTACAATATGCCATTGTACTTAATGTGCATTATCCCATTTAATCCTCTCAACAGTTTAATCCATGCCACTCACCTTGTTCTCTGCGAGACTGATTCAATTCTGTTGTAGTCCTCTTATTCATTACATGACAGTATAATTTTTGCCATTTCCTCCTAACCTTTGTAAACTCTACTTTGATCTCATCTGACTGTAATTCACCACTGCTCTTGTTTAAAGTTCACATTCTCTAAACATTGTTATTTATCTGCACAGTACAAGAATATCTGTGCTTCTACAGAGAGTCTTGTCCACCCACTTTCCCTTCCAGAAGGGGATTGGTATGTGAATTCTGAGTGTTTGGATCGTTTGGCCCACCGTATTACCTCTCAACAACTCAAGCTCTCTGCCATGAAGTTAAAAACCTTCCCTTACTCTCAGTGCCCTTTATTGTCTCCTCTTTTTTTGTTTTTTGAGACAGAGTCTCGCTCTGCTGCCCAGGCTGGAATGCAGTGGCACGATCTTGGCTCACTGCAACCTCTGTCTCCTGGGTTCAAGCGATTCTTCTGCCTCAGCCTCCTGAGTAGCTGGGACTACAGGTGTGCGCCACTACGCCTGGCTAGTTTTTGTAGTTTTAGTAGAGACGGTGTTTCACCATGTTGGCCAGGCTGGTCTCCAACTCCTGACCTCAGGTAATCCACCCGCCTCGGCCTCCCAGAGGGCTGAGATTACAGGCATGAGCCACCACGTCCGGCCTACCATTTAGCATTTATAAAAGTTTCCCAGTTAGGCCAGGTGCAGTGGCTCATGCCTGTAATCCCAGCACTTTGGGAGGCCAAGGTGGGTGGATTACCTGAGGTCAGGAGTTTGAGACCAACCTGGCCAACATGGTGAAACCCCGTCTCTACTAAAAATACAAAAATTAGCCAGGCATGGTGGCGGGCGCCTGTAATCCCAACTACTCAGCAGGCTGAGGCAGGAGAATTGCTTGAACCCGGGAGGCAGAGGTTGCAGTGAGCCAAGGTCGTGCCACTGCACTCCGGCCTGGGCAACACAGCGAGACTCCATCTCAAAAAAAAAAAAAAAGTTTCACAGTTAAAGAAATTAGGTAGCTTAAAGCTAAATATCCAAGACTATTTACCAGGTACCACTGCAACATTAATAAGGTTATTTCACAAAATCTCCCTCCCCTTGCCCAAATCTCCATCCTTCCTGACTGTACAAATATTTTCATGTTTATTTTTTATTTTTATTTTATTTTTTTTTAAGACAGAGTCTTGTTCTGTCACCAGGCTGGAGTGCAGTGGCATGATTTTGGCTCACTACAACCTCTCCCTCCCAGGTTCAAGTGATTCTTGTGCCTCAGCCTCAAGAGTAGCTGGGACTACAGGCATGAGCCACCACGCCTGGCTAATTTTTGTATTTTTAGCAGAGACAGGGTTTCACATGTTGGCTAGGCTGGTCTTGAACTCCTGGCCTCAACTGATCTGTGCTGGGATTATAAGCATGAGCCACCATGGCCGGCCAGAAATTTTTTTTTTTTTTTTTTTTTTTTTGAGATGAAGTTTCGCTCTTATTGCCCAGGCTGGAGTGCAATGGCGGGATCTCAGCTCACCACCACCCCCGCCTCCCGGTTTCAAGTGATCTCCTGCCTCAGCCTCCCAGGTAGCTGGGATTACAGGCATGCACCACCCTACCCAGCTAATTTTGTATTTTTAGTAGAGATGGGTTTTCTCCATGTTGGTCAGGCTGGTCTCAAACTCCCGACCTCAGGTGATCCACCCATCTCAGCCCCCCAAAGTGCTGGGATTACAGGCGTGAGCCACTGCACCCAGCCCAGAATTTTTTTTTTTTTTTTTTTTGAGATGGAGTCTCACTCTGTTGCCCAGGCTAGAATGCAGTGGCACGACCTCAGCTTACTGCAGCCTCTGCCTCCCAAGTTCAAGCAGTTCTCTGCCTCAGCCTCTCAAGTAGCTGAGATTACAGGCGCCTGCCACCACGCCTGGCTAATTTTTGTACTTTTAGTAGAGACGGGGTTTCACCGTATTGGCCAGGCTGTTCTTGAACTCCTGACCTCGTGATCTACCCACGTTGGCCTCCCAAAGTGCTGGGATACAGGCATGAGCCACCACACCCAGCAGAAATTTTTTTTAATGTATCACAATTACTTAAATATCTTCTAAGCTACAAAACATAGAAACGAGAGAATTAATCTACAAATTTTTTTCCTCTAAAAATTAGATTTACTGATTCATGTAATACTGTCTTCATGGTAAATGGTGGTTGATAGCGTTAACAAAATAATCACCGAATGTTAAATACATGTATCTATATGGTTCTCAAATTTTAACAGAATTCTCAAACTTAAGCCTGAGGTTTGTTAAAACTGGAATGCTAAAAGCTGGGCATGGTGGCCCACACTTGTAGTCCCAGCTACTTAGGAGGCTTATTGGAGCCTAGGAGTTAAGAGTCTAGCCTGGACAACAAAGCAAGACCTCCTGTCTCATGTCTTTCTTTTTCTTTCTTTCTTTTTTTTTTTTTTTTTTTTTTTTTTTTGAGACAGAGTCTCACTCTGTTACCCAGGCTGGAATGCAGTGGTATAATCATGGCTCACTGCAACCTCTAGCTCTTGGGCTCAAGTGATCCTCTTCCCTTAGTCTCCTGAGCAGCTTGGACTATAAGCATGTGCCCCCATGCCTGGTTAATTTTTAAGATTTTTTTAGAGATGGGGTCTTGCTTTGTTGCCTAGGCTGGTCTTGAACCCCTGGCTTCAAGCAATCCTCCCACCTCAGCCTCCCGATGTATTGTGATTAAAGGTGTGAGCCACCATGCCAGCCAGGACTCCATCTTTTAAAACAAAATAACTAACTAAATTGCTGGGACTCTCACTTCTAGCCAAGACCAAGTAACAAAAACCAGATTTACCCACTCACATAAAATAAAAAGAAACAAACTAGGCAGCAAATATGAAATAATGGTTTTTGAAGACACTGGATACCAGGCATCAAAGGACAATGATTCCTAAAAGAGAAGGCACAAATGCAGGGAGCTGGGAGATTGTCCCAGTTTATTGCCTTGGGAATGTGTCCAAGTTGCAGCACAGAAACAGGGAACAGAGTAAGCCTGGTGGAGTCTTTGAGCCGAGAGTCTAGGAAAACCAAACCTTAGGACAGAATTCCAGAGAGGAGAGAGCAGCACAGAAAGAGAGAGATCTGCAGAAGTTTCCTTAGAATATTCAGCAGAGTAATTATTAGCACATGAATCTGAGCAAACTACCCAAAACCAAGGGGAAAATCAACAGGTAAGGTTAGAGGAAACATTGTCCAGGGTTGGTTGGGAACAATGCCTGGTTCTATCAGCCAGATTGAAAAAAACTCATAACCTGTGGGACAGTGGGTAGAGTACTCAAAAAGGTCTTGCCTCACTGATGAAGAATAATTAATTCTAGATTGAGTACTACTCTGGACCTACCTTAAAAATTATAAAAAACCTGAAAAGATCAAATTATTTCCCAGTCATTTAACTACATCCTAGAACAAACCGCACAAGGATTTAAAGTAAAACGAAAATACACAATATCAAACAAGGTAAAATTCTGGCATCTAATCCAAAATTATTCGGCATGCAAAGAGGAAGGAATACATGACCATCATGAGAGTAATTGATCAATTGAAACCAACACAGAACTGACAGAGATGTTATTTTAAATAAGTAAAGACATGTAAGATATTTTTAAAAGACTTGAGCATCTAGGAATAAAAACTACAATGTCTGAGATGAAAAGTATACTAGATGGAATTAATAGTAGATTAAACTACACAGAAGAAAAGATTAATAAACTTAAACTCATAGAAATAGGAACTATTCAAAATGAAACAGAAAAGAGTCAAAAAGGAAAAATGAAGAGCATTAGTGAGCTGTGAAATAGCCTCAAGTAGCCTAATACATGGGTAACTGAAGTCCCTAAAAGAAGGGAAGAGGGACAGAAAAAAATATGTTAAGAAATAATGACCAATGACCCACATTTTCCCAAATTTGGTTAAACCACAGATATAGATGCTTTACTAAGTCCAAGCACAAGAAACATGGAGAAAATTATATCAAAGTGTATTGCTATCAAATAAGTTGAAACCAGTGATAAAGAGGAAATCTTAAAAGCAGTCAGAGAAAAAGAGACTTAGGAACCATATAGGAACAAAGATAAGGGTGACATCATATTTCTCACTGGAAACATTGCAGACAAGAAGTGGAGTAACATCTTAAAATAGTGAAAGTAAAAAAGGTCTGCCTAGAAATCTATGTCCAGCAAAAATATCTTATAAAAAGAAGGAAAAATAAAGATGCTTTCAGACATGCAAAAGTTGAAAGAATTCCTTGACAGTAAACCTATACTACCAGAAATGTTAAAGGCAGTTTTTCAGGCAAAAGAAAAATGATACCATATGGATCTGTCCAACAAAATAGCATGGGAAAAGATTAAGTATAATAGTGTATATGTAAACTTTTTAATTTAAAACTTTTTTTAAAAAAAGATAACTGTTTAAACAAAAATAACATACTGTGAGATTTATAACACATAAAAGCAAAATTTATGAATAATAATATAAAGACTGGAAGAAAAAATGGAAACACATTATTGTAAGGTTCCTATTCTATACACAAAGTGGTATAATATCACTGAAGGTAGACTAGTAAATTAAAGATGTATATAATAGCGGGGCAGTTCCAAGATGGCCGAATAGGAACAGCTCCAGTCTACAGCTCCCAGTGTGAGTGACACAGAAGACAGGTGAGTTCTGCATTTCCAACTGAGCTTTGAAGAGAGTAGTGGTTCTCCCAGCATGGAGTTTGAGATCTGAGAACGGACAGACTGCCTACTCAAGTGGGTCCCTGACCCCTGAGTAGCCTAACTCGGAGGCATCCCCCAGTAGGGGCAGACTGACACCCCACACAGCCGGGTACCCCTCTGAGACGAAGCTTCCAGAGGAACAATCAGGCAACAACATTTGCTGTTTAGCAATATTCATGGTTTTGCAGCCTCCGCTGCTGATACCTAGGCAAACAGGATCTGGAGTGGACCTCCAGCAAACTCCAACAGACCTGCAGCTGAGGGTCCTGACTGTTAGAAGGAAAACTAACAAACAGGACATTCGCACCAAAACCCCACCTGTACATCACCATCATCAAAGACCAAAGGTAGATAAAACCACAAAGATGGGGAAAAACACAGCAGAAAAGCTGAAAATTCTAAAAATCAGAGCGCCTCTCCCCCTCCAAAGGAACGCAGCTCCTCACCAGCAACAGAACAAAGCTGGACGGAGAATGACTTTGATGAGTTGGGAGAAGAAGGCTTCAGACGATCAAACTTCTCCAAGCTAAAGGAGGAAGTTCAAACCCACGCAAAGAAGTAAAAAAACCTTGAAAAAAGATTAGATGAATGGCTACCTAGAATAACCAGTGTGGAGAAGTCCTTAAGTGACCTGATGGAGCTGAAAACCACAGCAGGAGAACTATGTGACGAATGCACAAGCTTCAGTAGCCGATTCGATCAACTGGAAGAAAGGGTATCAGTAATGGAAGATCACATGAATGAAATGAAGCGAGAAGAGAAGTTTAGAGAAAAGAGTAAAAATAAATGAACAAAGCCTCCAAGAAATATGGGACTATGTGAAAAGACCAAATCTACGTCTGATTGGTGTACCTGAAAGTGATGGGGAGAATGGAATGGAACCAAGTTGGAAAACACTCTAAAGGATATTATCCAGGAGAACTTCCCCAACCTAGCAAGGCAGGCCAACATTCAAATTCAGGAAATACACAGAACGCCACAAAGATACTCCTCAAGAAGAGTAACTCCAAGACACACAATTGTCAGATTCACCAAAGTTGAAATGAAGGAAAAAATATTAAGGGCCGCCAGAGAGAAAGGTCAGGTTACTCACAAAGGGAAGCCCATCAGACTAACAGCTGAGCTCTCGGCAGAAACTCTACAAGCCAGAAGAGAGTGGGGGCCAATAGTCAACATTCTCAAAGAGAAGAATTTTCAACCCAGAATTTCATATCCAGCCAAACTAAGCTTCATAAGCAAAGGAGAAATAAAATCCTTTACAGACAAGCAAATGCTGAGAGATTTTGTCACCACCAGGCCTGCCCTACAAGAGCTCCTGAAGGAAGCACTAAACATGAAAAGGAACAACCAGTACCAGCCACTGCAAAAACATGCCAAATTGTAAAGGCCATTGATGCTAGGAAGAAACTGCATGAAGTAACGAGCAAAATAACCAGCTAACATCATAATGACAGGATTAAATTCACACATAACAATATTAACCTTAAATGTAAATGGGCTAAATGCTCCAATTAAAAGACACAGACTGGCAAATTGGATAAAGAGTCAAGACCCATCAGTGTGCTGTATTCAGGAGACCCATCTCATGTGCAGAGACACACATAGACTCAAAATAAAGGGATGGAGGAAGATCTGCCAAGCAAATGGAAAACAAACAAAGGCAGGGGTTGCAATCCTAGTCTCTGATAAAACAGACTTTAAACCAACAAAGATCAAAAGAGACAAAGAAGGCCATGACATAATGGTAAAGGGATCAATTCAACAAGAAGAGCTAACTATCCTAAATATATATGCACCCAATACAGGAGCACCCAGATTCATAAAGCAAGTCCTTAGAGACCTAGAAAGAGACTTAGACTCCCACATAATAATAACGGGAGCCTTTAACACCCCACTGTCAACATTAGATCAATGAGACAGGAAGTTAACAAGGATATCCAGGAATTGAACTCAGCTCTGCACCAAGTGGACCTAATAGACATCTACAGAACTGTCCACCCCAAATCAACAAAACATACATTCTTCTCAGCACATCACACTTATTCCAAAATTGACCACATAGTTGGAAGTAAAGCACTCCTCAGCAAATGTAAAAGAACAGAAATTATAACAAACTGTCTCTCAGACAACAGTGCAATCAAACTAGAACTCAGGATTAAGAAACTCACTCAAAACTGCTCAACTACATGGAAACTGAACAACCTGCTCCTGAATGACTACTGGGTACATAGCGAAATGAAGGCAGAAATAAAGATGTTCTTTGAAACCAACGAGAACAAAGACACAACATACCAGAATCTCTGGGACACATTTAAAGCAGTGTGTAGAGGGAAATTTGTAGCACTAAATGCCCACAAGAGAAAGCAGGAAAGGTCTAAAATTGACACCCTAACATCACAATTGACAGAACTAGAGAAGCAAGAGCAAACACATTCAAAAGCTAGCAGAAGGCAAGAAATAACTAAGATCAGAGCAGAACTGAAGCAGATAGAGACACAAAAAAATCCTTCAAAAAAATCAATGAATCCAGGAGCTGGTTTTTTGAAAAGATCAACAAAATTGATAGACTGCTAGCAAGACTAATAAGAAGAGAGAGAAGAATCAAATACATGCAATAAAAAATGATAAAGGGGATATCACCACCAATCCCACAGAAATACAAACTACCATCAGAGAATACTATAAACACCTTTATGAAAATAAACTAGAAAATCTAGAAGAAATGGATACATTCCTGGACACATACATCCTCCCAAGACTAAACCAGGAAGAAGTTCAATCCCTGAATAGACCAATAATAGGCTCTGAAATTGAGGCAATAATTAATAGCCTACCAACCAAAAAAAGTCCAGGACCAGACAGATTCACAGCCGAATTCTACCAGAGGTAGAGGGAGGAGCTGGTACCATTCCTTCTGAAACGATTCCAATCAACAAAAAGAAGGAATCCTCCATAACTCATTTTATGAGGCCAGCATCATCCTGATACCAAAGCCTGGCAGAGACACAACAAAAAAAGAGAATTTTAGACCAATATCCCTGATAAACATTGAAGCAAAAATTCTCAATAAAATACTGGCAAACCAAATCCAGCAGCACACCAAAAAGCTTATCCATCATAATCAAGTAGACTTCATCCCTGGGATGCAAGACTGGTTCAACATACGCAAATCAGTAAACGTAATCCAGCATATAAACAGAACCAAAGAGAAAAACCACATGATTATCTCAATAGATGCAGAAAAGGCCTTTAACAAAATTCAACAATGCTTCATGCTAAAAACTCTTAATAAATTAGGTATTGATGGGACGTATCTCAAAATAATCAGAGCTATTTATGACAAACCCACAGCCAATATCATCCTGAATGGGCAAAAACTGGAAGCATTCCCTTAGAAAACTGGCACAGGACAGGGATGCCCTCTCTCACCACTCCTATTCAACATAGTGTTGGGAAGTTCTGGCCAGGGCAATCAGGCAGGAGAAAGAAATAAAGGGTATTCAATTAGGAAAAGAGGAAGTCAAATTGTCCCTGTTTGCAGATGACATGACTGTATATTTAGAAAACCCCATCATCTCCACCCAAAATCTCCTTAACCTGATAGGCAACTTCAGCAAAGTCTCAGGATACAAAATCAATATGCAAAAATCACAGACATTCTTATATACCAATAACAGACAAACAGAGAGCCAAATCATGAGTGAACTCCCATTCACAATTGCTTCAAAGAGAATAAAATACCTAGGAATCCAACTTACAAGAGATGTGAGGGACCTCTTCAAAGAGAACTACAAACCACTGCTCAAGGAAATAAAAGAGGACACAAACAAATGGAAGAACATTCCATGCTCATGGATACGAAGAATCAATATCGTGAAAATGGCCATACTGCCCAAGGTAATTTATAGATTCAATGCCATCCCCATCAAGCTACCAATGACTTTCTTCACAGAACTGGAAAAAACTACTTTAAAGTTCGTATGGAACCAAAAAAGAGCCCACATTGCCAAGACAATCCTAAGCCAAAAGAACAAAGCTGGAGGCATCATGCTACATGACTTCAAACTATACTACAAGGCTACAGTAACCAAAACAGCATGGTACTGGTACCAAAACAGAGATACAGACCAATGGAGCAGAATAGAGCCCTCAGAAATAATACACATCTACAACCATCTGATCTTTGACAAACCTGACAAAAACAAGAAATGGAGAAAGGATTCCCTATTTAATAAATGGTGCTGGGAAAACTGGCTAGCCATATGTAGAAAGCTGAAACTGGATCCTTTCCTTACACCTTATACAAAAATTAAGTCAAGATGGATTAAAGATTTAAATGTTAGACCTAAAACCATAAAAACCCTAGAAGAAAACCTAGGCAATACCATTCAGGACATAGGCATGGGCAAGGACTTCATGTCTAAAACACCAAAAGCAATGGCAACAAAAGCCAAAATTGACAAATGGGATCTAATTAAACTAAAGAGCTTCTGCACAGCAAAAGAAACTACCATCTGAGTGAACAGGTAACCTACAGAATGGGAGAAAATTTTTGCAATCTACTCATCTGACAAAGGGCTAATATCTAGAATCTACGAAGAACTTAAACAAACTTACAAGAAAAAAACAACCCCATCAAAAAGTGGGCAAAGGATATGAACAGACACTTCTCAAAAGAAGACATTTATGCAGACAACAGACACATGAAAAAATGCTCATCATCACTGGCCATCAAAGAAATGCAAATCAAAACCACAATGAGATACCATCTCACACCAGTTAGAATGGTGATCATTAAAACGTCAGGAAACAACAGGTGCTGGAGAGGGTGTGGAGAAATAGGAACACTTTTACACTGTTGGTGGGACTGTAAACTAGTTCAACCATTGTGGAAGATAGTGTGGTGCTTTGTCAAGGATCTAGAACTAGAAATACCATTTGACCCAGCCATCCCATTACTGGGTATATACCCAAAGGATTATAAATCATGCTGCTATAAAGACACATGCCCACGTATGTTTATCGCGGCACTATTCACAATAGCAAAGACTTGGAACCAACCCAAATGTCCATCAATGATAGACTGGATTAAGAAAATGTGGCACATATACACCATGGAATACTATGAAGCCATAAAAAAGGGTGAGTTCACTTCCTTTATAGGGGCATGGATGAAGCTGGAAACCATCATTCTCAGCAAACTATCACAAGGACAAAAAACCAAACACCGCATGTTCTCACTCATAGGTGGGAATTGAACAATGAGAACATTTGGACACAGGAAGGGGAACATCACACACCAGGGCCTGTTGTGGGGTGGGGGGAGGGGGGAGGGATTATACCTAATGTAAATGACAAGTTAATTGGTGCAGCACACCAACATGGCACATGTATACATATGTAACCAACCTGCACGTTGTGCACATGTACCCTAGAACTTAAAGTATAATAATAAAAAAAGATGTATATAATATACCTTAAAGTAACCACTAAAATAATAAAACAACATATACTTAATAATCACTCAAAAGAGATAAAGTGAAACCATTAAAAATATTCCATTATGGTGGCTCATGCCTGTAATCCCAACACTTTTGGAGGCCGAGGCGGGCGGATCACAAAGCCAGGAGATTGAGACCATCCTGACCAACATGGTGAAACCCCGTGTCTACTAAAAATACAAAAATTAGTTGGGTGTGGTGGCACACGCCTGTAGTCCCAGTTATTTGGGAGGCTGAGGCAAGAGAATCACTTGAACCGGGGAAGTGGAGGTTGCAGTGAGCTGATATTATGCCACTGCACTTCAGCCTGGTGACAGAGTGAGAGTCCACCTCAAAAAAAAAAAAAAAAAAAATTCTATTAATTTGAAAGAACCCAGGAAAAAAAAGGAAGAGAACAAAGACCAGATAAGACAAACAGAAAACAAATAGCAAGATAATAGACTGTATCCTAACTCTATAATTACGTTAATGAAATGAAATAAACATACCAATTAAAAAGGCAAACATTGAGTAAAAAAGCAAGAATGAACTATACGCTACATACAAAAACCTTTTTCTTTTTTTGGTGACGGAGTCTCGCTCTGTTACCCAGGCTGGAGTACAGTGGCGTGATCTCGGCTCACTGCAACCTCCACCTCCCGGGTTCAAGCGATTTTCCTGCCTTACCCTCCCAAGTAGCGGGGACTACAGGCACCTGCGACCGTGTCTGGCTAATTTTTTGTATTTTAGTAGAGATGGGGTTTCACCATGTTACCCAGGCTGGTCTCAAACTCCTGAGCTCAGGCAATTTGCCTGCCTCGGCCTCCAAAAGTGCTAGGATTACGGGCGTGAGCCACTCCCTGGCCATAAAAAAAAACAAAACTTTTTTTTTTTTTTGAGACAGTCTTACTCTGTCACCCAGGCTAGAGTGCAGTGGCGCGATCTTGGCTCACTGCAACCTCTGCTGCCCGGGTTCAGGTGATTCTCCTGCCTCAGCCTCCCAGGTAGCTGCGATTACAAGCGCCTGCCACCGCACCTGGGTAATTTTTGTATTTTTCGTAGAGACAGGGTTTCACCATCTTGGTCAGGCTGGTCTGGAACTCCTGACCTTGTGATCTGTCCACCTCAGCCTCCCAAAGTGCTGGGATTACAGGTGTGAGCCACCATGCCTGGACTAAAAAACTTTTAAAATATAAAGACAGGCTGGGCACCTGTGGCTCACGCCTGTAATCACAGCACTTTTGGAGGCTGAGGAGGGCGGATCATGAGGTCAGGAGATGGAGACCATCCTGGCTAACACGGTGAAACCCCGTCTCTACTAAGAATACAAAAAAATTAGCCGGGGAATGGTGGCAGGCACCTGTAGTCCCAGCTACTTGGGAGGCTGAGGCAGGAGAATGGCGTGAACCCGGGAGGTGGAGCTTGCAGTGAGCCGAGATCACACCACTGCACTCCAGCCTGGATGACAGAGCGAGACTCCATCTCAAAAAAAAAAAAAAAAAAGAAATATGAAGACACAAATAGGTTAAGTAAGAGTGTAAGTATGGAAAAGATATACCCTGCTAACTAACACTAGTCAAAAGAAAGCCAGGATAATTCTATTAATATCAGATAAAGTAGATTTTAGAACAAAGAATACATGAATCCACAATTATTATAGTCAAGAGATTTCAATAGCCCTCTCTTATATATACAACAAACAGGCAGAAAATCTGACATGAACAATACTATCAGCCAACTTGACCTAACTGACATTTATAAAACACTCCACCCAACAACAGCAAAATACACATTTTTGTTCTCAAGTGTGTACCCAGAACATTTACCAAGATAAACTATATTCTGGGCCATAAAACAAATCTTAAATCGGAAAGGATTCAAGTCATACAAAGTATGTTCACAGACCACACTGAAATTAAATTAGAAGTCAATAACAAAAAGATATTTGGAAAATCTGCTGCTTTAGTTTGTGTTTTTAGAAAAAAAATTTTGAAGGGGATATCTCCAAGTATTTGGAAAGTAACACTCTTCTAAATAACTCCTGGATCAAGAAGTCATTATATAAAAAAGACACCTGCCAGACACGGTGGCTCACGCCTGTAATCCTTTTTTTTTTTTTTTTGAGACGAGTCTTGCTCTGTTGCCCAGACTGGAGTGCAGTGGCGCGATCTCAGCTCACTGCAAGCTCCACCTCCTGGGTTCACGCCATTCTCCTGCCTCAGCCTCCCGAGTAGCTGGGACTTACAGGTGCCTGCCAACACGCCCGGCTAAATTTTTTGGTATTTTTTAGTAGAGGGAGGCCGAGGCGGGTGTAATCATTTTTTTCTAAAAACACAAAGGTCAGGAGTTCAAGACCAGCCTGACCAAGATGATGAAAACCCGTCTCTATGAAAAATACAAAAATTAGTCAGGCGTGGTGGCAGGCGCTTGTAATACCAGCTACTTGGGAGGCTGAGGCAGGAGAATCGCTTGCATCCGGGCGGCAGATGTTGCAGTGAGGCGAGATCGTGCCACTGCATTCTAGCCTGGGTAACAGAGTGAGATTGTGTCTCAAAAAAAAAAAAAAAAGTTTTTTTATGGCTGGGCAGTGGCTCCGCCTGTAATCCTGGGACTACAGGCACCCGCCACTGCACCTGGCTAACTTTTTGTATTTTAGTAGAGATGGGGTTTCACCGTGTTGTCCAGGCTGGTCTCGAACTCCTGAGCTCAGACAGGTCGCCCCCCTCGGCCTCCCAAAATGCTAGGAAAAAGAACTGGAAGCCATTATCTTAAATGAAATAACTCAAACAGAACGTTAATACTAATGAGCTCACTTATAAGTAGGAGCTGAACAATATGTACACATGGAAAAAGAAATTATAAGGTATTTTGAATTGAATGAAAATAAATATAGAATATACTATAATTTGTGCGATGACACTAAAGCAGTACTTAGGGGGAAGTTTATAGCACTAAAAGCTTATATTAGAAAAGAAGATGGTCTCATGTCAACAACTTCAACTTCTACCTTGAGTAACTAAAAAAAAGAGAGAGAAAATTAAAACCAAAGTAAACAAAAGACTAAAGCAGAAGTCTGTGAAATTGAAAGAAAAATATAGGCCAGGCGTGAGCCAGCACCTTGGGAGGCCGAGGCGGGTGGATCATTTGAGGTCAGGAGTTTGAGACCAGCCTGGCCAACATGGTGAAACCTCGTCTCTACTAAAAACTTAAAGGTTAGCTGGGCATGGTGGCGTGCTCCTGTAATCCCGGCAACCCAGGAGGCTGAGGCAGGAGAATTGCTTGAACCCAGGAGACGGAGGTTGCAGTGACCTAAGATCATGCTACTGTACCCCAGTCTGGATGACAGAGCGAGACTCTATCTCAAGAAAAAAAAAATACAGAAAATCAATAAATACAATAAATATAACCAAAACGTGGTTATTTGAGATCAGTAAAATGGATAAGCCTCTAATATCAGGAATGAGAGGTTACATCACTACAGGGTCTCCAGATATTAAAAGGATAATGAGGGAATAATTTCATGTCCATAAATTTGACAACTTAGATGAAATGGACAAATTTCTTGAAAGACAAACTACCAAAGCTCACTTTAAATAAACAGGCCAGGCGTGCTGCTCATGCCTGTAATCCTAGCACTTTGAGAAGCCAAGGCAAGAAGATCACTTGAGCCCAGTAGTTGGGAGAGCAGCCTGGGCAACATGGCAAAACCTCATCTCTACAAAAAATGCAAAAAATTAGCCAGGTGTGGTGGTGTACAGCTGTACTCCCAGCTACACAGGAGGCTGATGTGGCAGAATCACTTGAGCCCAGCAGAGAGAGGCTGCAGTGAGACACGATTGCACCACTGTAGTAGCCTGGGCTACAAAGTGATACCTTGTCTCAAAGAAAAAAGAAGAAGGAAGAAGAAGAAAAGAAGGAGGAGGAGGAGGCGGGGGAGGAGGACAAGGAGAAGAAGAGGAGGAGGAAGAGGCGGAGGGAGGAGCAGGAGGAAGAGAAGGAAGATGAAGAGTAGGAGGAGGAGAAAGAAGGAGGAAGAGGAGGAGGAAGAGGAAGAGGAGGAGAAGAAACAGACTACCTTAATAGCCTTGTATCTATTTTAAAAGTTAAAAATGTAGTTAAACACCATCCCATAGAAAATTCTACGTCCAAATAGCTTAACTGCTAAATTCTACCAGACTTTTAAGGAAGACATAATACCAATTTGACACAAACTTCCAACTCATTCTGTGAAGCCTGATACCAAAAACAGACAAAGACATTACCAAAAAAATGACAAACCAGCTGGGTGTGGTGGCTCATGCCTGTAATCCTAGCACTTTGGGAGGCCAAGGCAGGTGGATTGCCTGAGCTCAGGAGTTCAAGACCAGCCTGGGCAACACGGTGAAACTCCGTCTCTACTAAAATACAAAAAATTAGCTGGGCATGGTGGTGCATGCCTATAGTCCCAGCTACTCAAGAGGCTAAGGCAGGAGAATTGCTTGAACCCGGGAAGCAGAGGTTGCAGTGAGTCAAGATCACACCACTGCACTCCAGCCTGGGTGACAGAGAGAGACTCCATCTCAAAACAAAACAAAACAAGAAAATGACAAACCAGTATGTCTCATGAACATAGATGTAAAAATTCAAAAAAAAATTTAGCAAAGATCATAAAAAATATTCTAGGCCAGGCACAGTGACTCATGTCTGCGATCCTTGCTCTTTGGGAGGCTGAAGCGGGAGGATCATTTGAGCTCAGGAGTTCGAGACCAGCCTCGGCAACACAGTGAGACCTCATCTCTACCAAAAATTTAAAAATTAGCCAGGTGTAGTGACACAAGCCTGTAGTCCCAGTTACTTAGAGGCTGAGGCTAGATGATTGCTTAAGCCCGGGAGGTCAAGGATGCAGTGAGCTATGATCATGCCACGGTGCTCCAGCCTGGGTGACAAAGCAAGATCCTGTCTAATAAAAAGTAGTAAAAATAGAACTATCATTTGACCTAGCAATCCCATTACAGGGTATATACCCAAAGGAAAATAAATAATTCTACCAAAAAAATACCTGCACTCATGTGTTTATTGCAGCACTATTCACAATAGCAAAGACATGGAATCCACCCAGGTGCCCATCAAGAGTGGATAGGGCCAGGCTCGGTGGCTCACACCTGTAATTCCAGCACTTTGGGAGGCCGAGGTGGGAGGATCACTTGAGCCCAAGAGTTTGAGGCCAGCCTGGGCAGCACTGTGAAAGCTCATCTCTACAAAGAAATTTTTTTTAAATTAGCGAAGTGTAGTGGCACACACCTGTGGTCCCAGCTACCAGGAAGGCTGAGGTGGGGGGACCTCTTGAGCCTGGGAGGTCAAGGCTGCAGTGAGTCGAGATATTGTGCCACCACACTCTAGCCTGGGCAACAGAGTGAGTGAGACTCTGCCTTAAAAAAAAAAAAACAAACAAAAAAACCATAGTGGATTGGATAAAGAAAATGTGGTACATATACACCAAGGAATACTATATACCCATAAAAAAGAACAAAATTGAGTCCTTCACAACAAAGTGGATGCAGCTGGAGGCCATTATCCTAAGCAAATTAATGCAGAAACAGAAAACCAAATACTGCAAGTTCTCACCTATAAGTGGGAACTAAACACTGGGTACACACAGACACAAAGATGGGAACAATAAACACTAGAGATTCCAAAAGTGAGGAGGAAGGGAGGGAGGCAACAGTTGAAAAAATACTTATAAGGTACTATGTCCACTACTTCAGCGATGGGATCCTTAGAAGCCCAAATCTCAGCATCACACAATATATCCATGTAACAAACTTGCACGTATCCTCTGAATCTTAAAGAAATTCTATTGATTTGATAAATGAGGTTAATAACAGGTTTAACATAAATCAATCATATTTACAAATTAAAAAGGCTATACAGTCATCTCAATAGATGCAGATACAAATGCATTTGTTTTATGGTATATCTTTTTTGTTTGTTTGTTTGTTTTTTGAGACAGGGTCTCACTCTGTTGCCCAGGCTTGAGTGCATGGTACGGTGATGGCTCACTGCAGCCTCAACCTCCCAGGCTCAATCAATCCTCCCATCTCAGTCTCCCAAGTAGCTGGGACTACAGGCATGAACCACCATGATCTGCTTAATTTTAGTTTGTTTTTGTGTTTTTTTTTTTTTTTTTTTTTTGAGACGGAGTTTCGCTCTTGTTGCCCAGGCTGGAGTGCAATGGCGCGATCTCAGCTCACTGCAACCTCCTCCTCCTGGGTTCAAGCGATTCTCCTGCCTCAGCCTCCTGAGTAGCTGGGATTACAGGTGTGCACCACCACATCTGGCTAATTTTGTATTTTTAGTAGAGACAGGGTTTCACCATGTTGCCCAGGCTAGTCTCAAACTCCTGGGCTCAAGTGATCTGCTTGCCTCAGCCTCCCAAAGTGCTGGGATTACAGGTGTAAGCCACTCCACCCGGCCAAAAAATGTGTTTGTCAATATATTTGTTAAATGTATATTAATATACACACTTGTTACATACATTTAACGAATTAAATAAATTATTTGATAAATACATTTAACAAATTAAATACATTTGTCAAATACTTTATATGTAGCCCATTATTGATAAAAACTCTCAGGCAGGCCGGGTGCGATGGCTCACGCCTGTAATCCTAGCACTTTGAGAGGCCAAGGTGGGCAGATCACGAGGTCAAGAGATTGAGACCATCTGGCTAACACGGTGAAACCCCGTCTTTACTAAAAATACAAAAAATTAGCCGGGTGTGGTGGCGGGTGCCTGTAGTCCCAGCTACTCGGGAGGCTGAGGCAGGAGAATGGTGTGAACCCAGGAGGCGGAGGTTGCAGTGAGCCGAGATCGTGCCACTGCACTCCAGCCTGGTTAACAGAGCAAGACTCCGTCTCAAAAACAAAACAAAACAAAAACAACAACAACAAAAAAACACCTCTCAGGCAAACTAGAAACAGAAAGGGACTTCATCAACTTGATAAAGAATATCTACGTGTTGTATGAAAGGAGAGAAGGTTAGCACTTCCCTTGGCAAGGATGGAAGAGGCCCTCAGGCCTGACAACATGCATATGGTTAAGGCATTGCCACCTACTTCGTGGCATCTAACCATCGTTATTTTTGCTGGGTGCGGTGGCTCACGCCTGTAATCCCAGCACTTTGGAAGCCAAGGTAGGTGGATCATGAGGTCAGGAGATGGAGACCATCCTAGCAAACATGGTGAAACTCCGTCTCTACTAAAATACAAAAATTAGCCGGGCGTGGTGGTGGGCCTGTAGTCCTAGCTACTCAGGAGGCTGAGGCAGGACAATTGCTTAAACCCGGGAGGCAGAGGTTGCAGTGAGCCAAGATCACACCACTGCACTCCAGCCCGGGCAACAGAGCAAGACTCTGTCTCAAAAAATAAATAAATCAATCAAATAAAAAATAAAAAAAAGAACATCTATAAAAAACCTACAGCTAGTATCATAATTAGTGATGAAAAATTGAGGCCGGGCACGGTGGCTCACGCCTGTAATCCCAGCACTTTGGGAGGCTGAGGCAGATGGATCACGAGGTCAGGAGTTTGAGACCAGCCTGGCCAAGATGGTAAAACCCCATTTCAACTGAAAATACAAAAATTAGCTGGGCACAGTGGCAGGCGCCTGTAATCCCAGCTACTCGGGAGGCTGAGGCAGGAGAATCACTTGAACCTGGGAGATGGAGGTTGCAGTGAGCTGAGATTGTGCCACTGCACTCCAGCTTGGGTGACAGAGCAGGACTCCATCTCAAGAAAACAGAAAGAAAAATTTAATGCTTTTCTTTTAAGATCAGAAACAAAGAGATGGACAAAGTGGTACATGTCTGTAATCCCAACTACTCAGGAGGCTGAGGCAGGAGGATCATTTGAGCCCAGGAGTTTGAGAGCACCCTCAGCAACATGGCAGAATCCCCTCTCCACAAAAAAAAAGGTTTTAAAAAAGAAAATTTTTTAAAAAATGAGTATGTCTGCTCTTACCAATGCTATTCAACATTGCATTGGGGATTCTAGCCAGTGCAATCAAAGAAAAATAAATAAAGGTCATCCAGATTGGAAAGAAGAAGTAAAACAGTCTTTATTCACAGATGGCATAGTCTTCTATGTAAAAAATCTGATGGAATCTTCAAAAAAAGGCTACTAGAATAAATGAGTATAGCAAGATTGTAGGATACAAGATCAATATATAAAAACTATATGGACAGTACTACTATTGTGAACTAAATTTTTGAAAAATTGTAAATTTAAATTTTTAAAAAATATCATTTGCAACATCAAAAATATGATACGCTTAGAGATAAATCTGACAGAAGATATGAAAGACATGTTGATAATTACAAAACATTGCTGAGAGAAATTAAAGAAAACAAACATAAATGGAAAACAAACATACATATACTTTGTTCATGGTTCAGAAGACTTGAAATTATTCAATTCTCCCTCAAATCTATCTATAAATTCAATGCAATCCCAATCAAAATCCCAGCAGGAATTTGTGTAGAAATTCATAAGCTGATTTTAGAATTTGTATGGAAATGTAAAGTAATTAAGTAAGCAAAACAGCCTTTAAAAAGGACACAAACTGGAGGGCTAACACCACTCAGTTTCAACAATAAAGCTACAGTAATCAAGCAATGTGGTATTGGCATAAAGATAGACATATACACCAGTGGCACAGAATAGGAAGTGTAAAAATAAACCCACATATATATATGGACAACTGAATTCTGACAAAGGTACAACAAAGCCAATGCAACTGGTTTTTGGAAATAATAATAATAACCTTTCAACAAATGGTGCTGGGACAATTGGATATTCATATGCAAAAAACAAAAAATCCTTAAATCCATACTTCACATACACATTAAAACTAATTCCAAATAGTTATAAACCTAAATGCAAAACCTAGAACTGTAAAACTGCTAGAAGAGGCTAAGCGCGTTGGCTAACGCCTGTAATCCCAGCACTTTTGAGAGGCTGAGGCAGGTGGATCACTTGAGGTCAGGAGTTGGAGACCAGCCTGGCCAATATGGTGAAACCCCATCTCTTCTAAAAATACAAAAATTAGCCAGGCATGGTGGTGCACGCCTGTAATCCCAGCTACTGGGGAGGTTGAGGCAGGAGAATTGCTTGAACCCAGTTGCAGTGAGCTGAGATTGCACCATTGCACTCCAGCCTGGGTGACAGAGCAAGAGTCTGTCTCAAAAATAAAATAAAAATAATAGAAGAAAACATAGGTCTTTGTGACCTTGGGTAAGAACACAACACTTAAAAGAACAAACTCATAAGTAGAACTAAATCAAAATTAAAAACTGCTTTTCAAAAGACACTTTAAAAAATGAAAAAAAAAAGTCATAAACTAGGGGTGGGGGGATCTTTGCAATGCATGTATCTGAAAAAGAACTAGTATCAAGAACATATGGAGAGCTCTGGCTGGGCTCAGTGGCTCACGCCTGTAATCCCAGCACTTTGGGAGCCCAAGGTGGGTGGATCACTTAAGGTCAAGAGCCCAAGAGCAGCCTGGCCAACATGGCGAAACCCCATCTCTACTAAAAATACAAAAATTAGCCAGGCATGCTGGCGGGTGTCTGTAATCCTAGCTACTCGGGAGGCTGAGGCAGGAGAATCACTTGAACCCGGGAGGTGGAGGTTGCAGTGAGCCAAGATAGTGCCACTGTATTCCAGCCTGGGCAACAGAGTGAGACTCCGTCTCAAAAACCAAACCAAACCAAACCAAAACAAAAACAAACAAACAAAAAGAACATTATAGAGAACTCTCAAGGCACAACCATAGGAAGTTACATAATAAGCAAAAGGTTTGAGCACTTTACCAAGAAGATACAGAGAAGGCTAATAAGCACATGAAAAGATGCTCAGCATCAAAGGTCATTAGCAAAATGTAAATTAAAATCTCAATAAAGTACCAATACAAACCTATTAGAATGGCTGACATTAAAAAGGCTGACCATACAAAATGTTAGTTGGGACATGGAACAGCTGGAACTTTCATACAATACTTATAGAAAACAAAATAGTACAACCACTTTGGAACAGTTTGGCAATCTCTTAAAAAGTTAAACATTCACCCACCATATGACCCAGACATCCCCCTCATACCACTCCTAGGTATTTACCCAAGAAAAAAGGAAATATGTATCCATCCAAGGACTAGTACATGAGTGTTCACAGCAGCTTTATCTGTAATAGCCAAAAACTAGAAACAATCCAAATGTCTATCAACAGGTAAGTGGGTAAAAAATGTGTTATACCCATATAACGAAATACTACTTACCAATAAAAAGAAATGACCTGCTGATACAGGCAACAACCTGAATGAATCTCAAAATCACAATGCTAAGTCAAAGAAGTCAGACTCCCTCCCCGCAAAAAACAGAAAGAGTATATACTGTATGATTCCACTTACATAAAACTCTAGAAAATACAAACTATAGTGACGGAAAACATCTATACTGGTTGTTTGGGGGAGACAGGAGTGCAAACGGGCATAAGGAAATTTTGGGGGTGATGAATATGTTCACTATCTTGGCTGTGATGATGGTTTTATGGGTATATTCAAATGTGAAAACTTATCAAATTATACACTTTAAATATGTTCAGCTTATTGTATGTCTATTGTACCTCAATAAAGCTGTTTTTAAGAAGTATGATTTGTGGCTGGGAAAGGTGGCTCACGCCTGTAATCCCAGCACTTTGGGAGGTGGAGGCGGGAGGACTGCTTGAGTCCAAGGAGTTTCAGACCAGCCTGGGCAACACCGTGAGAACTCATCTCTACAAAACAACAACAAACAAACAAACAAAAAACTGATTTGTTGAGTTCTACCACCAGAGCCTTTGATTATAAGAATATTTACCCATTTCACTAAATGAATGCAATCATTTCAAGTTTCCTACTGAAGTATAAAAATTCATTCACTTAAGGCTGGGTGCATTGGCTCACATCTGTAATCCCAGCACTTTGGGAGGCTGAGGCGGGTGGATCACCTAAGGTCAGGAGTTTGAGACCAACCTGACCAACATGGTAAAACCCCATCTCGACTAAAAGTACAAAAATTAGCTGGGTGTAGTGGTGCATGCCTGTAATCCCAGCTACTGGGGAGGCTGAGGCAGGAGAATAGCTTGAACCTGGGAGGTGGAGGTTGCAGTGAGCTGAGATGGCGCCATTGCACTCCAGCCTGGGTGACAGAGCAAGACTCCCTCTCAAAAAAATAAAATCACTCACTTAATAAGAAGTATACCTCTGGAATATAAAGTTACTATTTTCCAAAAATATTTCAGTAAATGTAGAAGCAATTTATACCATAATGTATTCAGACTGGCTGACATGGAAAGGGACAGGCAAAAACATGTAGGATCCATGAAGTCCGGCTTTCTAATGGTTAACACAGAAATAGTATAATGATGACAAGAATGGGGAGGCAAAATAAACAGAACAACACAAGTCTAGTGGTGAAGCTAGTAAAATGGAATGAGGCATGATTATCAAATAACAAAATCTTTTAAAATTTTTTAAAAATATTTTTTCTTTTATAGACAGGGTCTCACTCTGCTGCTCAGGCTGAGTGAAGTGGCATGATCACAGCTCACTGCAGCCTCGAACTCCTGGGCATGCACTATCCTCCCACCTTAGCCTCCCAAGTAGCTGGGACCACAGGCATGTACCACCATGTCTGACTACTTTTTTTTTTTTTTGAAGCGGAGTCTCACTCTGTCGCCCAGGCTGGAGTGCAGTGGCGTGATCTCGGCTCACTGCAAGCTCCGCCTCCCAGGTTCACACCATTCTCCTGCCTCAGCCTCCCCAGTAGCTGGGAATACAGGCGCCCGCCATCACGCCTGGCTAATTTTTTGTATTTTTAGTAGAGACAGGGTTTCACTGTGTTAGCCAGGATGGTCTCGATCTCCTGACCTTGTGATCCACCCATCTCGGCCTCCCAAAGTGCTGGGATTACAGGCGTGAGCCCATGCCCGGCCATCTGACTACTTTTAAAAAACTTTTTTTAGAGATGGAGTCTCAGGTGCAGTGGCTCATGCCTGTAATCCCAGGACTTTGGGAAGCCAAGACAGATCACTTGAGGTCAGGAGTTCGAGACCAGCCTGGCCAACATGGTGAAACCCCGTCTCTACTAAAAATACAAAAATTAGCCAGGTGTGGTGGCACATACTTGTAATCCCAGCTACTTGAGGGGCCGAGGCAGGAGGACGGCTTCAACCTGGGAGGTGGAGATTGCAGTAAGCAGAGATCACACCACTGCACTCCAACCTGGGTGACAGTGCGAGACTCCGTCTCAAGAAAAAAAAAAGAATAATATAATGTAGTTGCTACTTTTAAAAAAGAAGAGGAAGAAGTAAAAATAATTGGGAGATTTGGGTTTTTAAAAAGGTAGCAAATGAAGGAGAATCTAGCAATAATTGAGATTATTCAACTAAAATAATTATTTTTTGAGACAGGTCTTGCTCTGTCACCCAGGCTGGAGTGCAGTGGTGTGATTATGGCTCACTGCAGCCTCAATCTCCTAGGCTGAGGCCATCCCCTCACCCACCTGAGCCACCTGAGTAGCTGGGACTGCAGGCATGTGCCACCATGCTCTGCTAATTTTTTGATTTTTTGTAGAGACGGGGTCTCACTTTGTTGCCTAGGCAGATCTTGAACTCCTGAGCTTAAATGATCCTCCTGCCTCAGCCTCCTGAAGTGCTGAGATTATAGGTATGAGCCACCACATATGACCAATATTTTTACCAGAATATTTCATAAAATCAATGCACTGCTAGGAAAGATATGAAGTCACTTAACTGATTTGTCTAAACAGAACTGTTCACCTGTTCATAGTGAAGTACACAGGGTTTTCATTTGAAGTCCTTAAAAAAACAAACAACCTGGCAGGAAACAAAAGGAATCTCATAATGACGAGTTTCATTAACTATGCATTTTCTCCAAGCAGTCCAACCCCATTCAGAAATAACACAAAATATCCAAGTGCTTTAAAATCCAAGGCCTTTAATTTAGTTTTTGGTAATGACCATAAATGCCTTCACAAAACCTCTTTTTCACTGTAAATAGAAGGCACTAGGCATTACATAATACCCTTAAAGCAGTGATTCCTCCTGATGCTGGTAGAGATAAAACATTTAATGTCAGGGTTTACATAGTAACAAATTCTTCTTAAAAAAAAAAAAAGACAAATCTAAAAATCACGCACCAAAAATTATCAGTCAGTCTTTCCCAGGTTCCCAATGCAAATTTACATCATTTTTACAAGTACATAGTTTGAAATTAAGAGATAAACTAGGTATGATATGGTTTTCAACATGTGTTAGGTTTCAGTTAAATACAGTAAAAATGAAGACACCATTATCATGCTAATTGGCATCTTTTGCTACTGTTTAGCTGTGCAAAATAGACTTGAAATGATACATCCTGTAGTGGCATAATTTAAAAGATCCTTGATATGACACCAACAACTTGCAAATTCTGGTCACAAACTGTATATAAATTGTACAATTATTAAAATATACCTTTTTGAAAAATAATAAGATGACCATTTATACCTAAATAAGGTTTCCCAGAAAGTTATGAAATACTTTTAGCATATAAAAGTAGTTGCTCCTTTTCTGAAAAGTCAGCTGTTGTTTCACAAAATAACTCATATGATCCAAGGCAAACGATTTCTTTCAAATGCCATATTCTCTCTATGACTTTGAGGTATGCTTCAAGAGACTGTATCCATAAGAACAGGGCACATTTGGGTATTAGACCACAGTTACAAACGCAAGGAGTCTTTCTTGGGTCAGGAATGCCCTTAAGAGTTATATCGACAGAAAACAAAAGATAGCTTCTGAAGCCATATCCTTTACAAATACATACAACTAAATTTGGTTATTTAGAGGATAATTCAAGACACAGCTATTAACCACATGCTGTGTCATGTGTGCCTATTTTAATTAGTGGCTTCTGGCCAGGCGCAGTGGCTCACACCTGTAATCCCAGCACTTTGGGAGGCCGAGGCGGGCGGATCACCTGAGGTCGGGAGTTTGAGACCAGCCTGACCAACATGGAGAAACCCCATCTCTACTAAAAATACAAAATTAGCCGGGCGTGGTGGCACATACCTGTAATCCCAGCTACTCAGGAGGCTGAGGCAGGAGAATCACTTGCACCCGGGAGGTGGAGGTTGCAGTCAGCCGAGATTGCGCCATTGCACTCCAGCCTGGGCAACAAGAGCAAAACTCCATCTCAAAAAAAAAAAAAGTGGCTTCTGTAGGATACTCTTATTCAAACACAAACCAAACAACCTTACTCTACCAAATCACATTCTTCTATTTTTGGCAAGGTAGTATTTTTTAAACAAAACAGAAACAAAAACAACAACAACAAAAGCTAACCATGACAGTGACTCAGGCAAAAGTTCCCATGTCAAACAACAGTAGGAAAAGTGTTCTAAGAAACATTAATGTTGGGAAAAATAAAACGCTACCAAACAAATAATGCCAGAAATCAATCTTATCATCACTCAAATAAGTATCACATAAAAAACTCATGAATGCCTTTGAAATAAGAATAGTTCAGTTTAAAAAAATAGCTGATTATGAGATTTATAATTAAAATGTCTTTGAAAAGCAGCCAAGTTCATTAGTTTAAACATTTAATAATATTTAAATTAGTATTTATTTTTTATTTTTGTTGAGACGGAGTCTCACTGTGTCACCCAAGCTGGAGTCCAGGGGTGTAATCTCAGCTCACTGCAACCTCCGCCTCCCAGGTTCAAGTGATTCTCACATCTCAGCCTCCCAAGTAGCTGGGATTACAGGCGTGTGCCACCATGCCTGGCTAATTTTTGTATTTTTAGTAGAGACGAGGTTTCACCATGTTGGCCAGGCTGGTCTTGGACTCTCAACCTTAAGTGACCTGTCCGCCTTGGTCTCCCAAAGTGCTAGGATTACAGGCGTGAGCCACCGCACCCGGCCTAATGTTTAAATTAGTAAAGGGTAAGAGAAAAATAAACTCTTCCATAATTAATACTAGATGCCTTCTTGTCTTTGGAGAAACTAGTAAGATTAAATTTTGAAAATGGAAGGGAAAATAATGAAAATCTATATGACAACTGAAAAAAACCCATCATGTCTATTAATAAACACAATGGGTAGCAAGAAACATTTTTTTTAAACAATGATCACTCAACAGAATACCTTATAAAATTACGTATCATAATGAAGCTAAGGAAAAGCTTCAAGACTAGCAGCTGAACTGTGAAACATGTAGGACAACAGAAGGCACTACATAAGCATCAATTCCTTCTAACCATAGGACAGTTCAGTCTTTCTGTTCTTAAGAAGATAGCCAGTGTGAATGTTATTTTTATATCCCCCTGAGTTTTAACATGATTGGGCAAAGCAGCACCAATTTAAAAAAATATCTGCAATGCCAGCACTGCAGTATGAAATCACTAATACTGATGGCCCACAAGTCTCTCATAAGAGCACTTTAGAACATGATTAAAAATATAGAAATGCCTTTCGGTGTTTCAGTATTAAAGTGGAACCACCACAGATATCCACTTTAAAAAGTAATGCACTAAAAAGGTCTGTTTATACAATACAGTCTTTCTACCCTGTAACTAGCATTCATGGCAATTTTCCACTCCGCTGCCACTGAGAGATCTCCTTTGTGCGTCTGGTTGAAATGTCAGTATGCTTCATGATGCATAATCCTTTTTGGCTGGAAAATCTTGGCAAATATCATGTCATGCCTGTTTTGAGCAGTATGCCTTGCAAGTCCTCTGGCAATGCTAAGATAATGGCATCTATGTGTGTCCGTAACTTTTCCATAGTGTCAGGTTTCACAGGTAAGTGCTCTCGATCAGCCTGCAACTACATAAGGAACATTTCATAACATTTAAATTATCCTCAGAATCTGTATTAATACATTACATTCTCTAAATAAACCATTTTAAAGGTCTAACAATTAGATACTTTCAGTCTTAGACCAGAAATTACAGAAACTAAAAAAGCAAGGAGCATTCTATTTAAACAATTCGTTATTGAGCTCAATAAAAGGCTTCTATGTAAATTCATAATAATACCTAGAAATATAAGTGACAATGTTTTTACAGAGCTTATTAGATTCTATATACATAACGTTAGAATAATATGGCATCATTATGGTCTGTTTCAGTGACCAAGTATTTTCAGCAATATCTACCATCAATTGACCAATTTCAAGCCCTCTCATTTAAAAAGTTACTTCTGCGAACTATCATGGGTTGTCAGCTCACATGAGAGGACAATGTCTTCAGAGAAAAGTCAATTTAGTCTTTGGCTGTTTTGGCTACATACCAGCTTATTTTTCAGCTTCAAGACAAGGTCTACTGTTTCTACTTCTGTGTGTTTCTGGATCCAGAGAAGTAAGTCCTAGAATAAATAAAATCCCAAATCAGTAAGTTCTCAAAATAATATTCAAACCTCTCTATTTCAATAGGTAAGGCTACTGTGAAGGAAAGACAAGAAGGAAAAGGAGAACAAAGTATTTAACCCAGATATAGCATTATAGTGCAAGAATAATTCTCATAATATTCTAATAACTGTTAGATAATTTTCTGCATTAGCCAGAATAATTGTCTCATATTTGGAAGTAAAACAAAATGTACTGAGGTGGCTTTTTTAGATCAAGCAAGAAAAACAAAATTGCAGCTCAAACTGTAACAGTAACCCCCACTTCCACTAAGTAGTGACTAATTTATAAGGAACATTAGTTAACAAATCAAGAGAACTGAACATGAATTTACTACTGGATGTAAACTTCGTGTTTTCAGATATGCTCTTCCTGGGCTTATGTTGCAGGTGCATTCATCATATTCCTTTTCTCAGAGCCACAGTGACTGGGAGTTTATGAGTAGAAAGTTAACACTGAGGTTAGCACACCTCACATTTAAAGCTAAATATAAATGAAAGTGAGACTATTCCTTTTATTTTCACAAGTAGTTTAATTTAAAATAGGCTGGTAATACAGAACATAAAAAAAAAATCAGTCCGTTTTTTTTTTTTTTTTTTTTTTTGAGATGGAGTCTCGCTTTGTTGCCCAGGCTGGAGCACAGTGGCGCGATCTCAGCTCACTGCAAGCTCCGCGTCCCGGGTTCACGCCATTCTCTTGCCTCAGCCTCCCGAGTAGCTGGGACTACAGGCGCCTGCCACCACGCCCGGCTAATTTTTTTTTTTTTTTTTTGTATTTTCAGTAGAGATGGGGTTTCACCGTGTTAGCCAGGATGGTCTCCATCTCCTGACCTCGTGATCCGCCCGCCTCAGCCTCCCAAAGTGCCGGGATTACAGGCGTGAGCCACTGCGCCCGGCCAGTCCACATTTCTAAAAGTGTTAATACTAACTAAAAAAGGTAAATACGTCATACAGAAAAAGATGTGGAGTTAGGCTTCTTGGATTAGAATCCTTACTCTACCCAGTAATGTGCTGGTAAATATTTAACAAGTGGTTCTCCAAAAGAGGTCTCTGGTTTGTAGCATTTGCCAATTTCTGTGGTGTAGTACTCCCACTGTAGGCTATTTCAAGCTGCCAACCTGAGGTCACTGAATACAGAGCTGAGAAGAGATGTGCACAGTTGGCTCTTGTGAGCCAATGCAAGTGGACTCCAGCACACTGTTGGCTCCACTACTTAGCAGGGATGTGATCTGAGGCAAGTCATTTAACTTCTAAGCCAAAAGTTTCCCATGATGCAGTTCATAACACACCTACCTCAAAGAATCATTGTAAAGATTAAAAGAGATTATCTATATAAAGCCCCTATAATGTCCTTGGCACATAGCACATGATCTAGAAAAGTTAGTCATCATTACTATTTATAAAGAGTGGATAAAGGGTACAATCTTCAACTTCTAAGCATAATTATCTTTATTTTCAACAGTTGTTAATCATTACACAAACACACAGTTTTCGAACCTCTTCACAAAGAGCTTCTAGATGGAGTGCCTCCAATTTTTGGGTCATTTCCTTCCTCCGGGTCTTAAACCAGCCATCAAAATTTGGAGACTTTAGGAAATGCCTATAAAAATACATTTTAAAAAAGTGAAGTTTGATTATAACTTATTTCCTTTCCTCAATACCTTTTCTAGTCAGAGAACCATGTCAAACTTTAGTAGAATTTTTTAAAAAGAATAAGCTTAAGTTTAGCTTTTTGTTTTGTTTTTAAATAAAACAGGACACATGAGTGTAAAACAGGGAAAAAAGACTAACCGGTAAAGTCCAATCCAATCGCCTTTTATTCTAGAGGTTAGCTGAGGTCCTGTTTTCTCAAGTGTTTTCATAAATTCTTCTGGAAGAAACTGTCTTAATTGAGGTGGACTCTAGAAAACAGGACATATAATATTTAGAAATTAGGAGTGGATATGTTCACAGAAGTTAATTACAGTTAGAGGACCCAAATAGATTTGAATATATTCATACCTTCCATGGGGAAATACTTTTCTGCAAAGGCATCAGGCTTGCCACATATCTTTCCTAAAACCAAGAAAAAAGTTAATAAAAGGACTGTCTTCAAAAATATTTAAACAGACCTACTTAAAAGGAATGGGTCTTTTAAGTTTTTAATCATATGCCCTTTCAATGGACAGCAACAACTCCATCACTCCCCACAAGAGATACAGCTAAATTTAGACTGACTTGGGAAGTCAGATTTCAAATAAAAATTCAACTAAATCTTGGATAAACCAAGGGACTACATTTTTTCTTTTTTGAGACAGAGTCTTGTTCTGTTGCGCAGGCTGGAGTGCAACGGCATGATCTCGGCTCACTACAACCTCTGCCCCCTGGGTTCAAGCGATTCTCCCGCCTCAGTCTCCCAAGCAGCTGGGATTACAGGCGTGCACCACCACGCCCGGCTAATTTTGTATTTTTAGTAGAGATGGGGTTTTACCATGTTGGTCAGGCTGGTCTCGAATTCCTGACCTCATGATCCGCCCGCCTCAGCCTCCCAAAGTGCTGGGGTTACAGGTGTGAGCCACTGTGCCCAGCCCTTTTTTTTTTTGAGATGCAGTCTCACTCTGTTGCCCAGTGGCATGTGGCAGTGGAGTGCAGTGGCGCTATCTCAGCTCACTGCAAACTCCGCCTCCAGGGTTCAAGCAATTATCTGCCTCAGCCTCCCGAGTAGCTGGAATTTCAGGAACCCGCCACCAAGTCTGGCTAATTTTTATATTTTTAGTTGAGACGGGGTTTCACCATCTTGGCCAGGCTGGTCTTGAACCCCTGACCTCATGATCCACCTGCCTCAGCCTCCCAAAGTGCTGGGATTACAGGCGTGAACTACCGCGCCCAGCAACGCGGTCCATTTTTTAACGATAATAGTTAACCTTACTGAGTAACTATAGGCCAGATAATGCACTCAACATTTTACATGCATGATCTCTTGTAATCCTTGGAATGATCCTATGTGGTAGGTATTATTAGGAAACTGAGACTTCTTCAAAAGGCTAAATAACCTGACCAAGGTAATACAATTTAGACTTGAAATGAGGTCTACTTGACTTTGATCTCTGCTCTCTTTTTTTTTTTTTTGAGACGGAGTCTCACTCTTTCGCCCAGGCTGAGTGCAGTGGTGCAATCTCAGCTCACTGCAACCTCCGCCTCCCGGGTTCAAGTGATTCTCCTGCCTCAGCCTCTAGAGCAGCTGGGACTACAGGTGCGTGCCACCATGCCTGGCCAATTTTTTGTATTTTTAGTAGAGACGAGATGGGGTTTCACCGTGTTAGCCAGGATGGTCTCGATTTCCTGACCTTGTGATCTGCCCACCTCGGTCTCCGAAAGTGCTGGGATTACAGACGTGAGCCACCACGCCCAGTCCATGCTCTTTTTTTTTTTTAAGAGAGTCTTGCTGTTGCCCAGGATGGAGTGCAGTCGTGCAATCACAGCCTACTGTAGTCTCAAAGTCCTGGCCTTAAGCAATCCTCTTACCTTCGCCTCCCAAAGTGGCAGGCCTGAGCCACTGTGCCCAGCCTAGTCCATGCTCATAAGCACTACAGTAAAGTTTATTTATTCAAACAAATAGATTTAATGGAATAAATAACTTGACACCCATAGACCAAGAAATAATATTTCTTTCTAAAATATAACAGCAAAGATCTCCAGGATGCCCTATATAATATTCATAGATATATTACTTTATATTAATAACGGCAAAAAGTTTCTCTATGATGCAGTTTCCAGAGCAGGGCCACATCATGGTACTCCCTATATTTTAATATGACATCCTTCTGAATTTCTCAGAATAACCACATTGTCTAGTCATTTATTCCATAAATATTTGAGTGCTACCATATGCCAGTCTGACGAATTAATAACAAGCAAGACAGATATAGTCCCTGTTATCATAGAGCTACAGCCTCATAGACATTATATCAAATTGTATTCAAGATAAGTATCAGAGAAAGAAGCTCTACTATAATCTTCTTTTAAGGTGAAAAATGTAGTAACTACATAACATTTCATATAAAGTATATCATTTAAGATACACAACAATCTTGAAAAGGTACTTAGGAAAGTGCAATCAGCCACATTTCACAGGTGAGAAAATTGAGGGTCAAAGAGAGGGAGTGACTTACCAAAGTTGAACAGTTAACACTAGAACAAATAATCCAGGTCTCTTGCAAAGGGGTTTATTTTTAATCACTAAATATACCAGGCTGGCAAAACACACAACTTAAGATATGGTTTTGGAGGGCGGGAAAAACATTTATATACCCTTCACCAAATCATTAAATTATGCAAAAATGTATTTATTAACTTACTAACGGAATGATGAAACTTTGTGTCAGTTCCAAAAAATAGCGTCGAAGAATAACACTTTGAGCCTCAGAAGGACGTTTCTGTTGTACACCCTTAAAAGAGGAAATAATGAGAATCTGTATTCTAGTGTTGGAATATAAAACAATGGATAACTATCAGATTCAATTGCTATGTAAATATACATTTATACTTGATATTTAAAAAACTAGAACTTCACCTTGAAGTAATTTAATGTGAAGTTCATTGTGCAATATCCTGTGAAAATAATCTTTACCAGAGCAAAACATAAGAGTTCTTAGCTTAGGGAATACTGTTCATCCCATACTGTGAAAATGTGAGTTCACAGCTGGGCACCGTGGGATCACGTCTGTAATCCCAACACTTTGGGAAGGTGAGGTGGGTGGATTACCTGAGGTCAGGGGCTCAGGACCAGCCTGGCCATCATGGTGAAACCCCGTCTCTACTAAAAAATACAAAAATTAGCTGGGTGTGGTGGCGGGCACCTGTAATCCCAGCTACTTGGAAGGCTGAGACAGAAGAATTGCTTGAACCCGGGGAAGTGGAGGCTGCAGTGAGCCGAGATTGTGCTATTGCACTCCAGCCTGGGCAACAAGAGCGAAACTCCATCTCAAAAAAAAAAAAAAAAGTGAGTTCACAATAAAGACAATCTTTATTTTATATTTGCTATACTATACTATTTACATTTAAAAAAAAATGATAACAGTCCCCTACTGTTAGATGCTATCATGGTAGAATCTATGGCTTTTTCACTATAATTTCCAAGTTTCTTGAAAGACTGACACTCATGTGTAGCTACAGCCCCAAATTCATGCCCATACTGTTGCTAACTTAGTCTCCTGATTTTCATAAAACTTTGAATCAAAAAAGAGACCCTGGCAGGGCACGGTGGCTGACGCCTGTAATCCCAGACTTTGGGAGACCGAGGTGGGCGTATCACTTAAGGCCAGGAGTTCGAGACCAGCCTGGCCAACATGGTGAAACCCCGTCTCTACTAAAAACACAGAAATTAGCCAGGCATGATGGTGCACACCTGCAATTCCAGCTGCTCAGGAGGCTGAGGCATGAGAATCACTTGAACCCGGGAGGTGGAGGTTGCAGTGAGCTGAGATCACATCACCGCACTCCAGCCTGGGTGACAGAGTGAGACTCTGTCTCCCAAAAAAAAAAAAAAAAAAAAAAAAAAAGGAGAGATCCTATTTCACATTAGTATACATAAAGGACATATTGTGTAACTGGATATTACATACCTGAACAAGGAAATTTAAATTAATAATATGAGCAACTAATTACCTTCTGTAATTGTTTTATGATCTCTTCATCTCTATTTAAATATGGCTTATATGAAGTATAAACTCCTAAGAGCAAAGAAAAGAAGGTAAACAAAAAAACCCAAGTACCATATAAATATATATTTAAAAATCAATAAAAGTCAATACCAGGTTTGGAATCCAGAGTCTTTAGATTCTTCAGTTTTTTCACTTTAACCTGCTTAGGAATTTCACCTGAAGGAAGCAGCATAAAGATTTTTATAATTATTCTAATCATACATATTACAAAATTGGAACTTTATAAGATTTATAATCTATTACTTAAGTATATTATAATGAAAGCATTCTTAACATCTATTAACATGTTAAGGGTTCATTCTTGGTATTTTAAAACTGGATAACAAGAATACTGGATTACTACAACAGTACAGAAATAATTCATGTAAATTATATAAAATGGATATTTGATCTTTCATTAATATCTATCATTACTTAAATTTTTCCCTTTTTGTCACTCAACCTGTAATTTAAAATCTATATGCCAAATACATAAAACTGAAAATTTAGATGCTGAATTGGAATAAAATACCCTTTAAGTATAAATGGAATAGAGAGCAATTCTTAAATGACTATGCAGATGTAGTCTTCAAGGGTTTGTGGGGTTTTTTTGTTTTGTTTTGTTTTGTTTTTGATGCCTCCTCAAATTCGGCTTTTCCATTATAGAAACTTACACTGCCAGCAAGTGGTGATGGTGTGTGCAGCAACCACAGGTCTGAGCCACAGATGGACAGGACTCCTGAGCAGGCTGCTATGTTGAATAGCTTGTGTAGTATATGCAGGCCCTGGTCTTAAGGTCAAAGAAAGCTAACACCTAAACAACCCTTATAACAGGCAGAAAAATGCCTCAAGATACACTTAAAAGTGTCATGAACAAACCTAATTTCAAAGATTTTCTCCACCCTCCCTCTTCTCTGCATAAGGGTTAAAAGAACCTAAGAACTGAAAGACAATCTAGAGATTATATTATTATAGAGATTATAATATAATCGAAGCCTTTAAATTCACAAAATGCCTTTGTTTAAATAGTTACATAGATCAAACTGCTAATTGTGGTATATCTGGGGGTGAGATTTTAAGAACAAGGAACATTTTCCTTTGCAATCTTATATTGCTAAAAAATTTTAAGAGTATGTACTATGATAAAACAGCTATTTCTATAAACTTTTTACTTTGAAGTACAGTTGAACATTGAACAGCATGGGTTTAAACTGTGCATATTCACTTATACATGATTTTTTTTCCTGCCTCTGCCACCCCTGAGTTAGCAAGACCATTCCCTCCTCTTCCTCTTCAACCTACTCAGTGTGAAGGCTATGAGGATGAAGACTTTTATGATGATCCACTTCCACTTAATGAACAGTCAATATATATTTTATCTTCCTCATGATTTTCTTAGTAACGTTTTATTTCCCCTAGCTTACTTTATTATAAGGATACAGTATATAATACATAAAACATACAAAATGTGTGTTAATTGACTGTTTATGTTATTGCTAAGGCTCTGATCAACAGTAGGCTGTTAGAACTTAAGTTTTGGAGGAGTTAAAGGTATACATAGATTTTCCACTACACAGGAAGTTGGCATTCCTAATCCCTGTATTGTTCAAGGGTTAATTGTAATTTCAATTTTGCAGAGAAGCTGCCAAGTAATACAGTCTATAAAGGAAAGAGTGAAAGAGATTAAAAGAAAATTAGTCTATACTCCAAATGTGGCAACTGCCCCAGTAATAATTTTAAACAGATACTTGTTAAAAAAGCAGTATCATGGATACACAGACTTATTTTTTCATTGATTCAGTAAATATTAAGTAAATGCAAGATACTGGCAATACAGGAACAAAACAGCTAATTACCCATATCAATGAGCCACAGTCTAACAGCAAAATATGATACAGAGAAATGACAATACGGAGGGAAAGGTGCTGGGATAGAATTATGAACAAGATACTACGGAGACGCAGAAGAGTGTCCTGGCCAAAGAAGAGTAAGAAAATTACTGAGGATTCCTAAAGGAGGTAACAGTTAAGCCAACTTGTAAGAGAGATAAAAAGTTGGCCGGGTGTAGTGGCTCACGCCTGTAATCTCAGCACTTTGGAAAGCTGAGGCGGGTGGATCACCTGAGGTCAGGAGTTCCAGACCATCCTGGCCAACATGGGGAAACCCCGTCTCCACTAAAAATACAAAAATTAGCTGGGCATGGTGGCACACACCTGTAGTCCCAGCTACTTGGGAGGCTGACACAGGAGAATCACTTGAACCCAGAAGGCAGAGGCTGCAGTAAGCCGAGATTGTGCCACTACACTCCAGCCTGGGTGACAGAGCGAGACCCTGTCTCAAAAAAAAAAAAAAAAGTTATCCATAGGAAGGAGAAAAGGCCTTTTGAGTAAAAAGTTAAATACAGAAGCATGAACATGTTGCTCAAAGAGTTGCAGATAATGGTAAGGACAATAATAGCCACCATTTACTGAAGATGTCCTCCGTGCCAGTCTCTGGTCCAAGAACACTGCACAAATTATCACATTTAATCTTCACAATAAGAGTTTATTTATGATGCCCATTTCACAGATGAAGAAACTAAAGCATGGGCAGAACTTGATATTTACCTGGTATGCACCAGAACCAGTTGGTTACTGCCATCATTCATTCTGATTAATGAGTGCCCTATTAAGACAGGTTGTTAGCTCTGTCATAACTAGACACAGAGGAACATCTTGTCAAGGATGTGGGTGCACTAAAACTAGGTACAATCCAGAAAAAGCAATCCCTTTATATCAGGAGGAATGATCCTTCTGCAAGGTTAACACTAAGTATATGTTTCTGGTAAAGTTTCAGGACACAGGAGAGCAAAATCTTAATTCTGCTGTGCCTTCCCTCTTGGTCCTAAAGAAGATGTTTTTTTCTCTAATTTTACTGACCCTGCCAGATTTTTTTTTTCCTTGTAGAACTTACAGTCTATCTCAGGTTTCAAAGCCAGAATCCTGAGCAGGGCTGTATTGCACAACTTGTGCAGCATTTGCAGTGGGCCTGGGTGTTTTTTAACTCAACAAGCAGAAAAATACTCCAAGATATAAACCACTCATAAATTAAAAGATATATGAGATTTCATGACTATGACACCAAGTATACAAGCAATACAAGGAAAAAATAAATAAGACTTCAAAAAAAAAAAAAACAGAAGAAAAAGAACAGAAGAAAACAAAAAAAGATAAATAAGACCATTAAATTATAAACTTCTGTGCACAGGCCAGGCGCGGTGGCTCACGCTTGTAACCCCAGCACTTTGGGAGGCTGAGGTGAGTGGATCATGAGGTCAGGAGTTCGAGACCAGCCTGGCCAACATGGTGAAACCCCATCTCTACTAAAAATACAAAAATCAGCTGAGTGTGGTGGCGCACACCTGTAATCCCAGCTACTGGGGAGGCTGAGACAGGAGAATCACTTGAACCCAGGAGGCGAAGGTTGCAGTGAGCCAAGATCATGCCACCGTACTCCAGCCTGGAAGACAGACCAAGACTCCATCTCAAAAAATAAATAAATAAAATAAACTTCTGTGCATCAAAGGACACCATCAAGAGAGCAAAAAGACAATACAAAATAGAAGAAAATATTCACAAAGCATATATCTAATAAGGATTACTATTCAGAATATATAAAGAATTCCTATAACTAAAAAAAAAAAAACCCATTCAAACAACTCTATTAAAAGTGGGCAAAGGACTTGAATAGACATTTCTCCAAAGAAAATATATAAATGGCCAATAAACAGGCTGGGTGTGGCGGCTCACGCCTGTAATTGCAGCACTTTGGCAGGCCAAGGTGGGTGGATCACCTGAGGTCAGGAGTTCGAGACCAGCCTGGCCAACATGGTGAATCCCTGTCTCTACTAAAAATACAAAAATTAGCTGGGTGTGGTGGTGCATGCCTGTAATCTCAGCGACTCGGGGAGCTAAGGCAGGAGAATTGCTTGAACCCGGGAGGTGGAGGTTGCAGTGAGCCAAGGTTGCACCACTGCACTCCAGCCAGGCAACAGGGTGAGACTCCGTTTCAAAAATAAATAAATAAATAAATAAATAAATAAATAAATAAATAAATAAATAAAATGGCCAATAAACAATGGAAAGATACTCAATATCACCGATCATGAGGGAAATGAAAATGAAACCCACAATAAAATACTAACTCATGCCCATTAGGATGGTTACTATAAAAAAAAATGGAAAATAACAGGCCAGGTGTGGTGGCTCCCACCTGTAATCCCAACACTTTGGGAGGCCAAGGCAGGAGGACTGCTTGAGCACAGGAGTTTAGGACCAGCAACATTGCAAGATCCTGTCTCTACAGAAAAAATAAAAAATTAGCCAGGCGTGGTGGCGTGCACCTGTACTCCCAGCTACTCGGGAGGCTGAGGCAGAAGGATCACTTGGGCCCAGGAGTTCAAGGTTACAGTGAGCTATGATTGTGCCAATGCACTCCAGCCTGAGCAACAGCACAAGACCCTATCACACACATACACAAAAAGGCAAAATATTTAAATAGACATTTCACCAAAGATATATGAATGAAAGGAAGTAGATGAAAAAGTGCTCACCATCATTAGTCATTAGAGAAAAGCAAATTAAAATCACCATTTCAAACATTCTAGAATGGCCATAATGAAAATGACAACATCAAATGTTGGCAGAGATGTTAAGAAATAGGAACCCTCATACATTGCTGGTAAGAATGTAAACTGATGGGCCACTTTGGCAAACAGTTTGGTGATTTCTTAAACAGATTTATCAATTAATGCTGCTCTACCAATGATTTTGTGCAAAAGTTATCTACCTACATCTAGCAGAGAGACTTCTTCCACTGGAAAGAGAAAACAATCAGTAGTCTACTACATTATAATTAATAGTCTAAATTAGTAGGCCCAAACCATGAAAATGTCAAGATTAAATTAAGATTTAAAAAAATTTATCATATCATCTCATATCCAAGACTCTAGCAACTGTTGTTCTCTGTACTATCATTAATACTCAGACAGAACAGTAACAGAATGGCAGGGGACCATGCCATTTACAGAGTACCATGCATCAGGCACTGTGTTTAATCCTCCTAGCAGACAAAAAATTTGAGGCTTAAAGATGCTATTCAGCCTATTAGCACACAGTTCTGATTGCCAAGGTGAAGCCCTTTGCTTTTTCCTCTATTTCATAAGGCTTCTAAAAATTTCAGTAAGACCGAGTCCAGAATTTGTAAACAGTACTATTTAAAATGTTATCCTTGATTCTAATACTTCCATTTAGATATATGTATATACCAGAAGGAAAATCTTGTAAAATCAGATTATTAAGTCATGTTTTAAATATATCTATGTATAACAAAAGGAACAAGTTTTAAAAGTAGTGGCTGCTGGCCAGGCGCAGTGGCTCAGCCTGTAATCCCAGCACTTTGGGAAGCCGAGGTGGGCGGTCTGGAAGTCTGGAGTTTGAGACCAAACTGGCCAACATGGTGAAACCCCGTCTCTACTAAAAATACAAAAATAAGCCAGGCATGGTGGTGGGCGCCTGTAATCCCAGCTCCTTGGGAGGCTGAGGCAGGAGAATCTCCTGAACCCATGAAGCAGAGGTTGCAGTGAGCCGAGATCATGCCACTGCACTCCAGCCTGGGCGACAGAGTGAGACTCTGTCTCAAAAAAAAAAAAAACAAAAAAAACCCAAAAAAAACCAAAAAACAAAAAAGGTAGTGGCCGGGAGTGGTGGCTCACATCTGTAATCCCAGCACTTTGGGAGGCCAAGGTGGGCAGATCACCTGAGCTCAGGAGTTTGAGACCAGCCTTGCCAACATGGCAAAACCCTGTCTCTATTAAAAATACAAAAATTAGCTGGGCAAGGAGGTGGGTGCCTGTAATCCCAGCTACTTGGGAGGCTGAGGCAGGAGAAACACTTGAACCTGGAAGAGCTGAGATAGTGCCACTGTACTCCAGCCTGGGCAACAGAGTGAGACTCTGTCACATAAATAAATAAATGTAGTACATTATAAAGTTATTAGAAAATAACTTTACAATCCCAACTATTTCAGTGGAAAATTCATGAATGTCCATTGTCATGTCGGAGAGATGTCTTCCATTGGAAGGAGAAAATAGTCAGTAGTCCGCTACATTACAATTAATAAAACAGTCTAAATTACTACGCCCAAACCATGAAATAAATGTCAAGATTAAATTAAGATTTAAAAAATTTTCTCATATCTTCTCATACGCAAGACTCATGTCCTTAATTAATGTACCATTTAGTTGTCATCTAGGTTAACGAAACTTCCAACCTCAGAATTCATATACTTAAACATCTGTTAAACTCCTACCATGAACAAGGTACTGTATGTCTTTTCCATATGAAAAGACACTTTGAACCGCTCCCTAAATCAATAACCTGTGCTACAGGGACATATACTTGTTTTGAGACCTAGCTGGGTATTTTGTGATAAGTCGGGAATAATTCTAGTTTTCTATAAGGTTTTACTCAAGCAGTATTGGAAAGTTCTGTTTTATTGGGCTTCTATATATATAGAAAGTTCTGTTTTATTGGGCTTTTAAATATATATATAGTATATTTAAATATATATTTATATATATTTAAATATTTAAGTAATAAAAATATATATTTAAATATTTAAATATATATTATATATTTATATTCAATATATTATATTAAAATATATATTTAAATATTATATATTTAAATATATATTTATATTCAATATATTATATTATATATTTAAATATATATTTAATATATATAAAGCTAACATTTTTGAGACTTCATTTTACTATAATTCTATAAGTGTTATATTATTATTCTATAATAATATAACACTATAAGTATATTTTTTGGTAGGAGGACATGACAGATTATACATATTATAAGAGCCTGCATATTTTAGTGGGAAATTAGCAGGAAATTATACTCTTCTCCAAAGGCCTTGAAGAAAGCTGCCATCAACATAAAAAATAATCAAGGATGAAAAGAAAGAAACCTGTTCAGCAACACTGCACACTAAAAACAGAACACCAAGTTTATACTTTACCTGTAGGTTTAAGGTCTCCTATTCGAATAATGTGTGGCCAGTGCTGGAGTGTCTTAGCAAAAAAAGGGTTGGTTACTCCTAATATAACTGAGGGCCTATAAAAAACAAAACAAAACAAAACAAAAAAGGTGAGAAAAAGATGAATGCTAAATCAGTGAAGAATAGTTTACTTTTTTTTTCAGTGAACAATACACAGATTGCTTTTTCCTTTATTCAACACATTACATATCAACTACATGCCAGGCAACACGTTTTACACTAGACATAAAAAGATGAAAGGACACGGTCCTTCCAGCAGCACACAGGAAGAAAGATATACACATCCAGTTATGATGCCAAAATTAGAAGACAGTGAAGGTGGTTTAAAATGCACAACAATTGGCTGAGCGCGGTGACTCACGCCTGTAATCCCAGCACTTTCGGAAGCCGAGGCGGGCAGATCACGAGGTTAGGAGTTCGAGGCCAACCTGGCCAACATGGTGAAACCCCATCTCTACTAAAATTACAAAAAATTAGCTGGGCGTACTGGCGGGCACCTGTAATCCCAGCTACTCAGGAGGCTGAGGCAGGAGAATTGCTTGAAACCAGGAGGCGGAGGTTGCAGTGAGCCAAGATTGCACCACTGCAGTCCAGCCTGGGCAACAGAGTGAGACTCTGTCTCAAAAAAAAAAAAAAAAGCATAATAATCACAAAGGAGAACCTATGTCTACCAGGGGATTAAAGGACAGCCTCACCAAAGAGATAATATTTACAGGAAGACATGAAAGATGAGTAGGCGTTTTTTGCCAAGTGGATGAGAGAGGGAAGAGTGATGCAGAATAAACTATGTGCAAAGCAATGAAGTGACATTATGGCCTGTCTGTAGAACTACACAGAGTTTAGCATTCCTGGAGCAAAAGCAGAAAGGATGAATAGTCAGAAATGAGAATATTGTTGCCCGATCATTAGTACCATGTTAGTATGCTAAGAAGTTTAGATGTTATCTTACAGGCAAAGGGAAACTACTAGATAACCAAGTGGAGGAATGCCGCATGAAAGAAAAAGTGCTTATTAGAAAGATCAATTGGCCAGGCGCGGTGGCTCACGCCTGTAATCCCAGCCCTTTGGGAAGGCCGAGGTGGGCAGATCACCTGAGGTCAGGAGTTCGAGACCAACCTGGCCAACACGGTGAAACCCCATCTCTACTAAAAATACAAAAATTAGCCAGGTGTGGTGGCAGGCGCCTGTAATCCTAGCTACTGGGGAGGCTGAGGCAGGAGAATCACTTGAACCCAGGAGGTGGAGGTTGCAGTGAGCCAAGATCGCGCCATCACACTCCAACTTGGGGGACAACAGCGAGATTTCATCTCAAAAAAAAAAAAAAAAAAAAGAAAGATCACTCTGGAAGAAATTTGGAAGTTATCTTATGAGGAGAGAAGGGGTTGAGGGAAAAGCAAATTTGGATATGCAAAACATGAGAGGCAGTAAGACTGGAAAGGGAGCTATAGAAAGAAGATAAGAAATGTAATCAGAGATATTTTAGGATATCAAACTGACAGAATTTGGTAAAATTTAATGTGGGGCATGTTACAAAGGAGAAATTTATGACAAGGTTTTGAGAACTAAGTGAAAACTAATGCCATCCATGAAAAGAAAGAAAAGGTATGAGATTAGGGGAGAAAAGAAGGAGACAAAAATAATTCAGTTTGCACATGTTTAGTTTCAGATGCCATTAAGACTTCTATCTTCTATGGGGCAATGTGCTTAAAACATCCCCCTCCCCCCACAACACACACACATGCCTGGTTATATAGGTCTGGACCTCACAGAGATATTGGCTAGAAAGATATATTTCAGTCATTAACATGGGGTATTAACAGAAGCCATGGGTACAGATAAGACTGTACAGAAAGGGCCAGGCACGGTGGCTCACGTCTGCAATCCCAGCACTTTGGGAGGCTGAGGCGGGTGGATCACTTGAGGTCAGGAGTTCGAGCCAGTCTGGCCAACATGATGAAACCCCATCTCCACTAAAAATACAAAAATTAGCTGGGTGTGGTGGTGCATGCCTGTAATCCCAGCTACTTGGGAGGCTGAGGTAGGAGAATCACTTGAACCCAGGAGGTGAAGTTTGCAGTGAGCTGAGGTCATGCCACTGCACTCCAGCCTAGGCAACAGAGCGAGACTCTGTCTCAAAAAAAAAAAAAAAAAAACTGTACAGAAATAATTATCAGTCTGGGCCAGGCGTGGTGGCTCACGCCTGTAATCCCAACACTTTTGGGAAGCCAAGGTGGGCAGATCACGAGGTCAGGAGTTCAAGACCAGTCTGGCCAATATAGTGAAACCCTGTCTCTACTAAAAATACAAAAAATTAGCTGGGTGTGATAGTGTGCACCTGTAATCACAGCTACTTGGGAGGCTAAAGCAGGAGAATCACGTGAACCCGGGAGGCGGAGGTTGCAGTAAACCAAGATGGCGCCATTGCACTCCCTCCTGGATGACAGTGCCAGACTCCATCTCAAAAAAAAAAAAAAAAAACTATCAGTCTGAAATCAGAACTCAGAACACAATACCTAGCGAACACCAACATTTAAGGGATTCGTAGAGAAAAGAAGTCTGCAAAGAAGATTGGGATGCACCACAAGACAGCCCAGGAGAGAAAGGTATTAGAGATTTACAAAAAAAATTTTTTTGAGACAGGGTCTCACTCTGTTCCCCAGGGCTGGAGTCCAGTGGCACGATCTGAGTTCACTGCAACCTCTGCCTCCTAGGCTCAAGCCATCCTCCCACCTCAGCCTCATTAGTAGCTGGGACTACAGACGCATGCCACCACATCCAGCTAATTTTTGTATTTTTTTTGTGGAGACAGGGTTTTGCCATGTTGCCCAGGCTGGTCTCTTAACTCCTGGACTTAAGTGATCTGCCCGCCTCGGCCTACCAAAGTGCCGGGATTACAGGCATGGGCCATCACGACCAGCTGGTGATTAAAATATTTTTAAGGTTAAAAGTGTAAATGTTACAAGAAAGAAGAGGTGGTAGACCAGCCTGGGCAACAGGGAAGGGAGGGGAGGGGAGGGGAGGGGAGAGGAGGGGAGGGGAGGGGAAGGGACGGGAGGGGTGGGGAGGGGAGAGGAGGGGGAAAGACAGAAAGAAAAGGAAAAACAGGGTAATGATATGCCCACTGGGTGAAACACTGAGAAGGGTCTTGATGTTTTGGCAAGAACAAATTCAGTGAATATGAAGAAGTCAATCCGCAGTTGACTAGAAGCAACCAGAAAATCAGGAAGTGGAGATAGTACATGCAGATTTTTGTTGTTGCTTTAGAAATCTAGCTGTAAAAAGAAGGTGAGCGATAGAGCAAGAGCTAAAAGGGAAAGGGTAAGATTATTTTTTCTTTTTACAGATTGAAAAGATTTTTCATAAATAAGTACAATTGAAAGTACAACCCAGTGGCTATTAATGACAATATAGCTTCCATTAATAAATAAAATCACGTGGGCCGGGTGTGGTGGCTCACACCTGTAATCCCAGCACTTTGTGAGGCTGAGGCAGGCAGATCACAAGGTCAGGAATTCGAGATCAGCCTGATCAACATGGTGAAACCCTGTCTCTACTAAAAATACAAAAATTAGCCGGGCGTGGTGGCGCATGCCTGTAATCCAGCTACTCAGGAGGCTGAGGCAGGAGACTCTCTTGAACCCAGGAGGCAGAGGTTGCAGTGAGCCGAGATCACGCCACTGCACTCCAGCCTGGGCGACACAGCAAACCTCTGTCTCAAAAATAAATAAATAAAAATAAATACATAAAATCGCTCAAATAAGGTACTAACTCTTAAAATCTAAAATTATTTCCAGCAGCTCCTCAAACTTTCCTTTTATAAGATCATTCTGCCTATAAGCTTTTATTACCAAAAATAATTCTACACAATTTTGGTTATAAAGGTAATACCTGGTCAATAGAAGTTATTTTGTTTACTTACGGAGCTTGGGTACGGGTAGTATATTCTTTGAATTCACTATCATGAATAGTGAAATAAGGTCGGAAATCACTGAAGTACTTTAATGGAGAAATACAGCTGTGGAGCAGGAAGAACATGTAAAATAAAGGACACAGAAATTAAAGGTCCTAATCTATAACTAGAAAACATCTATACAAACGGTATACACACAAAGGGATACTTTGTTTATTTTAATAAATGGTAAACTCATTTCACAGAATTAGAAAGACAGATATATGTAATGTGAAATGGCATACTGAAAGAACACACTGGGTTTGGGGCAGAAGATGCGGTGAAATTCTGGCTCTACTGTTCACTAGCTATGTGCCTTTGACTCTACACTGATCATTCACACAAGTAATATTTATCAAGGAACAACTTCATGTAATGAATCAATGTGCCTGTCACTCAGAACAACAAAGGCATGGTTCCAGCCCTCAGGGAGCCTGAATCAATTTTCTCATCCATAAAATGGTGCTATAATAAGCATTACCTTCTGATAGGGTTTTTGCATGGATCAATGCAATAATGGGTGGGGAAAAATACGACAGGTGGGAAGTGCTGCAAATATCACCAACAGGTTAAGTACTGCAGCATCCAAAAAAAAAACCCAGAAATAGTAACCAAATAGACTCACTTAACAAGTGCCAATACAGTCTCTGATGATTCCGATGGTGATGGCGCCATAACCACAAGGGGCTCCCCCAACAGCACCAGCTCCCAGAGCATCTGACTATGAAGGAAAACTGGGCAGAAACACCTAAAAGGTGATGCACAATAGAAATATTTTTTAATGTAGCCAATCCTGTTTTTAAAATTCCTACATAATCTTTCTAAAAACTCCACATTGATATAAATTCTTCCTGCTATTTGTATCTTGATCTGATACACAAATTCATTTAGAATATGGTGATGTATAGAGACATAAGTCCCTTTTATCCACATAAAAATATCTATCAATTTGACTCATCCTAATTTTTACAAAATTAAATGTAATATATTGACACACAGAATAACTGACAATAAAAGCATATAATTCTCAAATTGTTGTACCATATGATAGATCTATTTTATCAATATTGCTTTGATACTTTGAATTTCAATCCTAAATATTTTTAAGGAAATAAGAAAAATTAATTTTCCAAGGGCACTTATTGGATATACTTAACTTAAAACCCAATACTTTTGACATTAAAGAATGATGACAAATCACAAGGGGGAGTGCTAATGCTGAACAAGAGCGAACCTCCTGGGCAGATACCCCCTCTACAGAAGTGCTGAGTATTTTTACAGCAGCCCTGGAATTGGGTGGAGGCCTGTTGGGACACAACTCTGCTAGTATGTTACCAGGCCTAAGACACTTGGTAACTTTCACTTATTTAGGAATTTCCTCCTGGCTTGGCAAAAATTTTTCCTAGCAGATTAGGGGGGAAAATCTTATCTATTTATGAAAATCACAACCAATCCACTCAGTTGAAAAGACACACATGCAAATAAAAAGGAAAGAAAAATCAAACAACAATTAAGTGCAAAAATATGCAACAAATTATGAGATGGAAATTAGGGGAGTTAATTTTAACTATTCAAAAACAAGATAAGTGCCACAAAAGAAACAAACAACAACCAAAAAACAGCTCATGGGTAAGGCAAAGGAGCTCTTCCTCTTCCCTTCCTAAACAACTCAGTCCTAAAGCAGAACATGGTAGGTATCTCTGCCATGAGGGAAAGAGAGCCGTATTGACCAGGGAGGCATGTCAGAGCTTATGTAAGTTAAGGTGGACATCTACATGCAGATAGTGGCCTACTGTGGAACTGCTGGAGCCCAAATGTGGTGAGGAATGTATACATGTGTGGGGATTATTTGGTTTCAGTTCACAGAGCCCAGGAAGCACAGACGGGTAGCCTGATGAGTAGCATCAAAGACAGAATGAGTTGAGGAGGTTGTCACAATGTGGGACCACCTGGCATAAGGTGTCAGAACAGAGAAATTAGGGTATTTCCATGGAGAAGTACCCTGGAGTAGGGTAAGCACACAAGCAGGGTAAGGAGAGCACTCATGTGAGGCTTGACCTGGTGTTGAGAGTCAGAGCCTAAAAAGGGGAAGATGGCACCCACCTGGAGATGTGGTCTAGTGGGACAGAGTAACCTGAATGAGACAGGAGGGTATCCATGGGGGTGGGGGTGGGGGGTCAATCCAACAAGAAGAATCAGAGAGTGAGCAGGGTAAGGAGGGTATCCATGCAGAAGGGAAGCCAGGTGTAGAATGTCAGGGCCCAGTGGGGATGAGAAAAGTATTAGCTTGGGGGACAAAGTTGCAGCAGAGTCCTAGCCAGAGCAATCAGAGAAGAGAAAGAAATAAAGAGCATGCAAATTGGTAATGAGGAAGTTAAACTGTCACTGTTTGCTGATGACATCATATACCTAGAAAACCCTAAAAACTCATCCAAAAACCTCCTAGAACTGGTAAATGAATTCAGCAAAGTTTCCAAATACAAAATTAATGTACACAAATCAGTAGCTCTCCTATACACCAACAGCAACCAAGCTGAGAATCAAATCAACCCCTTTTACAATAGCTGCAATACATAAAATAAAATACTAAGAAATATACTTACTCAAGGAGGTGAAAGACCTCTACAAGGAAAATGACAAAACACTGCTGAAAAAAATCACAGACGACACAAACAAATGGAAACACATCCTATGCTCATGGATGGGTAGAGTCAATATTGTGAAAATGACCATACTGCCAAAAGCAATCTACAAATTCAACGCAATTCCCATCAATGCACTCCTTACACTGCTTGTTCCCATCATTCTTCACAGAACTAGAAAAAACAATCCTAAAATTCATATGGAACCAAAAAAGAGCCTGCATAGCTAAAGTAAGACTAAGCAAAAAGAACAAATCTGGAAGCAATACATATCTGCCTTCAAACTACACTGTAAAGCCATAGTCACCAAAACAGCATGGTACTGGTATAAAAATAGGCATATAGACCAATGGAACAGAACAGAGAACCCAGAGATAAAGCCAAATGCTTACAGTCAACTGATCTTCAACAAAGCAAACAAAAACATAAAGTGGGGAAAAGACACCCTATTTAACAAATGGTGCTGAGATAACTGGCAAGCCACATGTAGAAGAATGAAACTGGATCCTCATCTCTCATCCTTTACAAAAACAAACTCAAGATTAATCAAAGACTTAAATCTAAGACCTGAAATCATAAAATTTCTAGAAGATAACATTGGAAAAAACTCATCCAGGCATAAACCTAGGCAAAGACTTCATGACCAAGAACCCAAAAGCAAATGCAACAAAACAAAGATAAATAGATGGGACTTATTTTGCTTCTGTACAGCAAAAGAAATAATCAGCAGAGTAAACAGACAACTCACAGAATAGGAGAAAATCTTCACAATCTATACATCCAAACAAAGGACAAATATCCAGAATCTATAAGGAACTTAAATCAGCAAGAACAAAACAAACAATCCCATCAAAAAGTGGGCTAAGGACATGAATAGACAATTCTCAAAAGAAGATACACAAATTGCCAACAAACATTAAAAAACACTTAACATCACTAATTATCAGGGAAATGCAAATCAAACCCACAATGCACTAGTACCTCACTCCTGCAAGAATAGCCATAATCAAAAAATCAAAAAATAATAAATGTTGGTGTGGATGTGGTGAAAAGGGAATACTTTTACACTGTTGGTAGGAATGTAAACTAGTACAACCACTATGGAAAACCATATGGAGATTCCTTAAAGAACTAAAAGTAGATCTACCATTTGATCCAGCAATCCCACTACTGGGTATCTACCCAGAGGAAAGGAAGTCATAAAAAAAAAAAAAAAAAAAAAAAAAGATTCTTGCACATGCATGTTTATAGCAGCACAATGCACAACTGCAAAAATATGGAACAAGCCCAAATGCCCATCAATCAATGAGTGAAAAAACAAACAAACAAAACAAACAAACAAAAAAATATATATATGGTTGTGTGTGTGTATATATATATTTGTCCCCCATGCTAATACTTTTCTAATCCCCCCTGGGCCCTGATATTCCACACCTGGCTTCCCTTCTGCATGGATACCCTCCTTACCCTGCTCACTCTCTGATTCTCCTTGTTGGATTGACCCCCCACCCCCACCCCCATGGATACCCTCCTGTCTCATTCAGGTTACTCTATCCCACTAGACCACGTCTCCAAGTGGGTGCCATCTTCCCCTTTTTGAGCTCTGACTCTCTGTGTGTGTATGTATACACACACACACACACACACACACACACACACACACCATGGAATACTACTCAGCCATAAAAAGGAATGAAATAAAGGCATTCAGAGCACCCTAGATGGAATTGGAGACCATTATTCTAAAGTAACTTAGGAATGGAAAACCAAACATCATATGTTCTCACTCATAAGTGGGAGCTAAGCTATGAGGATGCAAAGACATAAGAATGATACAATGAACTTTGGGAACTCAGTGGGGAAAGGGAGGGAGGGGGTGAGGGATAAAAAGACTACATATTGGGTACAGTGTACATTCCTCGTGTGATGGGTACATCAAAATCTCAGAAACCATCACTAAAGACCTTATTCATGCAACCAAACACCACCTATTCCCCAAAAACCTTTTGAAATAAACAAAAAACCTAAAAAAAAAAAGTTGCAGCAGAGATGCAGCATTGATTACTAACAGAGGTATTGATTAAATCAGTTAATAAAGAATAATTTAATATATATGAGTGTGTATATATACATGCATTTACATATATATACACACACACACACACACACACACACACACACATCCTAGCTTTGTCCACTTGAGAGGGTCTAAAAGCAATGATATCTCAATATCAATAAGCACACCAAGTGCCCAGATCTTGTCTTCTAAATCTTATTCTCTGCTAAAAAGAACCAAGGCTTTTTAGAGAAATGGCTGGTTCTAGGGCTTGGGAAGAGAAAATACAAGATGATCTGGAACCCAAGAGAATGGAAAACATGTCCACACAAAGATATATACACAAATGTGGACAGTAGCATTATTCATAATAACCAAAAGTGTAAACCATCCAAACCTGCATCAAAAGGTGAATGGATAGACAAAATGTAGTATATCCACATGGAATTTTTTTTTTTTTTTTTTTGAGATGGAGTTTTGCTCTTGTTGCCCAGACTGGAGTGCAATGGCGTGATCTTGGCTCACCACAACCTCCGCCTCCCAGATTCAAGCGATTCTCCTGCCTCAGCATCCAGAGTAGCTGGGATTACAGGCATGTGCCACCACACCCGGCTAGTTTTGTATTTTTAGTAGAGATGGGGTTTCTCCATGCCAGTCAGACTGGTCTCGAACTCCCGATCTCAGATGATCTGACCACCTTGGCCTCCCAAAGTGCTGGGATTACAGGCGTGAGCCACCGCACCTGGCCCATCCATATGGAATATTATTCGACCATTAAAAAAATGAAGTACAGACAGTCCCCATGTTACAATGGTTTGACTTACAATTTTTAACTTTATGATGTTGCAAAAGCAGTACGCATTCAGTATGCTCCTCAACATATGACAGACTTACCTCCAGATAAGCCCATTGTAAACTGAAAATATCAAAAACGCACTTTCAACTTACAATTTGCAAACTTACAATGGGTTTAACAGGACATAACCCCCTTGCAAGTCTAGGAGCATCTGTACTGATTCATGATACTGCACAGATGAACCTTATAAACATTATTCTGGGTGAAGGAAGACAGACACAAAAGGTCACATTTTGTATGATTCTAGTTAAATGTAATGTCCAAAACAGGCAAGTCCATAGAGACAGAAAGTAAGTTAGTAATGGCAAGGGGCTGGGAAGAAGAGGGAATGGGAACTGCTAATAGGTACAGGGTTACGTTTTGAGGTGATGAAAATGTTCTGGAATTAGCAGTGATGGTTGCACAACTTTGTGAATATATTAAAAAACTAGTGAATTGTACTTTAAAAGGTTGAATATTGTATGATATGATAATTACAAACCAGTTTATTACCAAAAAAAAAAAAAAGATAAACCCAGAATATCTCACACCAGAAAGCAAGACAGTGTTCAAAGAATGACAGAGATATGGCAAAAGAACATAGAAGCCACCCTATAGTAAGTTCTCACTGGCCAAACTGGGACAATTTGAATATCAAAATAGGTAATAATGGATTAGAATCCATTGAATAAAACAAGAAATCAGAGCCCAAACAGATATATAAAAATAGTATGGTGATTTAAAATATGTCCAGGCTGTGCATGGTGGCTCACTCCTGTAACCCCAACACCTAGGTGGAAGGATCACTTGAGGCAAGAGTTTAAGACTGGCCTGGGTAACATAGCAAGACACCCTCTCTACAAAAATAATAAAATAAAAATAAAAATAAATAAATAAATAACATCTGTCCACAAATTCTTTGACAGTCCTTTCAAAACATGGAGCCTAATTCTCCCGTTCTTGAGCGCGGACTGGATTACTGGTTTGATTGTAATTAACAGAATATGGTAGAAATGACAATGTACAACTTTGAAGGCTGAGTCATACAGGACACTGTGGCTTCAGCCTTCTCTCAGTGCTTGCTCTGGGAAAAGTTAGCTGCCATGTTGTGAGAACATTAGGCAGCCCTGTGGAGAAGTCCATAAGGCTAGGGCTGAGACCTCCTAACAACAGCCACAGAGAACTGCGATCTCCAGCCAAGCTGTGCGAGTAAGCCTTGTAGGGAAGCAGACTCTCCAGACTCCTATGTCCAACTGACTGAAACCACAGATAAACAACTTGACTGCAACCACATAAAAAACTCTAAGCCAGAACTACCCACCTAAGCAGCTCCCAGATTTCCAGCCCTCAGAAACTGTGTGAAATAATGTTTGTTCTTTTAAGCCTAAGTATTGGGATAATTTGTTACACATCAATAAATAACATATATAGTTTCAAATATCTCCCCCCAAAATACCTAATTACAAAAGAAAAAACAATTAACTTATCAGTGGAGAAGCTTGGAGGATACCACATTAATCAAGTGATCAAACTGAACATCATCAATAACAAGTCAAGTTCAACTTATGTGCCACCTCCTGACAGATGCAGAGCCTCAATCTAATCAGGAGTAAATACCAGACAATCCTAAACTGAGGAGTTTCTGCAAAATAACTGTCCTGTAATCTGCAAAATATCAGGATCATGAAAGTCAGAGACTAAAGAACTATTCTAGACTGAAGATGACTAATGAGATGTGACAGCTACATGCAACAGATAATTCTCAACTAGACATTATTGTAACAACTGGTAACATTTGAACTGGTCTTAGTATTAGATGATATTAACTTATCAATGTTGATTTTACCAATTTTGATGGTTGCGTTGTATACTTGTTTGTAGGAAATAGACTCTAAAGTATTAAGGGATGACAGGGCACCAAGTCGCCAGCTTACTACCAAATGGTTTGGGAAAAAAGTCTTCTGTATTGTACTTACTACTTTTCTGTTGGTTTGTAAAAATAAGCAAAGGAAAAATGAAAAAGGCCTACATGAAAACATCTGACCAACTGACTTTAATAGTGGGATTCCTTTAAGGCACCAAGTTGCAAATTATTGTCTTTCAAGTATATTAATATATTATTAGCAAAGGGCACACATAGAAGATAGGAAGTATAGTTACAAGATAAATCATTCTTTGAAAGCTTTGTATTATACTGATAATATGTTATCAAAGTTGCTTTTTTGGGTGGGAGGTAAGTTTTTAATATTCAGGAAAGGAAACTTCTCTCGAACTAAAAAATATTAGTGGTAGGCCGGGCACGGTGGCTCACGCCTGTAATCCCAGCACTTTGGGAGGCCGAGGCGGGCAGATCGCGAGGTCAGGAGATCGAGACCATCCTGGCTAACAACGGTGAAACCCCGTCTCTACTAAAAATAAAAAAAATTAGCCGGATGTAGTGGCACAAGCCTGTAGTCCCAGCTACTCGGGAGGCTGAGGCAGGAGAATTGCTTGAACCCAGGAGGCGGAGGTTGCAGTGAGCCGAGATCACACCACTGCACTCCAGCCTGGGCGACAGAGCGAGACTCCGTCTAAAAAAAAAAAAAAGGTAGTGTGCACCAAATTAACTGCAGTATAGGATTACTGAAATGAAGGTCTGTAAGGAAATCACTGGGTCTTTTTTTTTAGTACCACATTTATATTCCCATTCTGGAGTACCATGCCTTTATGCTAAGCTCCCACCACCAAAACAGCCATGCCTTGGGAAAATAATTAGAAATTCACTTCTCTTTTTTTTTTTGAGACAGAGTCTCACTCTGTTGCCCAGGCTGGAGTGCAGTGGCATGATCTCAGCTCACTGCAAGCTCCACCTCCCAGGTTCACACCATTCTCTTGCCTCAGCCTCCCAAGTAGCTGGGACCACAGGTGCCTGCCACCACGCCCGGCTAATTTTTTTTTTTTTTTTTTTTTGTATTTTTAGTAGAGACGGGGTTTCACCGTGTTAGCCAGGATGGTCTCGATCTCCTGACCTCGTGATCCACCTGCCTTGGCCTCCCAAAGTGCTGGGATTACAGGTGTGAGCCACCGTGCCCAGCCAGAAATTCACTTCTAAGAAATAAACAGTGGTTTCAACCTTTTGAGAAAGATATAGTATGTTATTATAATCTGAAACCTAAACCTAAAGGAAATTAACATGTGTCAGATAGCATCAGATACATTTTATGTGGTGACAGGCTTTCTCAATCTCTGAAACACTGAAACAGCTATAACTGTTGTCTACTCAGCCAATGCGGTAGAAAGCCAAAATAACTTGTTTCTCAAGTCACAATAGGGAACAGGGGAGAGAAGCAGGTGGCAGGAGGTGATAACTGATGTGTCTCTCATTGTACTAGGAACAAATAGCAAATATCATCAGGTAAAATGTCCCTGACTCTAAGGCAAGAAAATGTCTATTTCTTTCAACAGAAAACTGCCCTTCAATTCTAATCTCACCTCAAAAACAGAATGAGGAAACTATTTCTGTGATCAAGAAAGCTGAAACCAAAGGCGTGGTCCATGGAATAGACCTTGACCTAGTGAAAGGAGCGCCTACACTCACCTGTATCTCTGCTACTCAAATTCAAATGTCTTTCTAGGTCTCTTTACTTTGCTTTCAAGCTCAGTCTTGGTGTAAATCTATCACCTTCAATATAACTGGATAAATATGTAAACTTTCATTCACACTAATAAACGTAAAATGTAAGCTCTACAGAAACAAAAAGCACAGTCACAAATAAAGCATTAATCTAATCATTAGATATTAAATGCTTGATGTAATACTATCACTGTGTGAGATTATTTTTCAAAATTTGGTTTTCTCATCTCTCGGAAAACAAGAATTTTTTTTTTTTTTTTGAGATGGGAGTCTCGCTCTGTTGCCCAGGCTGGAGTGCAGTGGCACGATCTCAGCTCACTGCAACCTCCCTCTCCTGGGTTCAAGCAATTCTCCTGCCTCAGCGTCCTGAGTAGCTGAGATTACAGGCGCCCGCCACCATGCCCAGCTAGTTTTTGTATTTTTAGTAGAGACGGGGTTTCACCATGTTGGTCAGGCTGGTCTCAAAATCCTGACCTCATGATCTGCCCGCCTTGGCCTCCCAAAGTGCTGGGATTACAGGCGTAAGCCACTGCATCTGGCGGGAAACAAGAATTGAAAAACAACAAACTAACTTGCCCCACTCTTAAAACAATATTATGTAATTCATATCCAGGAGACGAGACATGTGCTAATCAAAGGTGTTAGTGATGGGGGTAATTAACTAAGGGTTGAGCATCCCTAATGTGAAAATCTACATTACAAAATGTTCCCAAACCCAAAAGGTTTTGAGCATTGACATGATGCCACAAGTGGAAAATTCTACTCATGACTTCAAGATAAGTCAAAGTCAAAATGCAATCAAAATTTAGTTGCGTGCACAAAATCATTAAAGATATTTTTTAAAATTACGTTCAGGGTATGTGTATAAGGTGTATATGAAGCATAAGTGACCCTTGTGTTTAAACTTGGGCCCATCCCCAAGATATCTCATTATGTATATGCAAAAATCCCCAAATGCAAAAAAGTCCAAAATCCAAAACACTTCTGATTCTGACCATTTCAGATATGGGATATGCAAGATTACCACAAAAGCTAAGATAATCAGTAACAAACAATAAAGCGTAAGACTCATACCCAGAAGTTCAAAAGAAAAAATGTCCAATAATTGAACTCTATATTAATTTATGCCAATTCTGCAAATTATTCCTTAATGAGTCAAGTATCAAAATGAGAAATGTACACATTCTTCTTAGTATATTTTGCCTGTAATATTTATTCATTTTGGGGACACTCCCTCTTTTCATCCTAATAATGCCATAACATGTAATTTTTAAGAAAATTAATTTGTTTTAAAAGTCACATTTATAATTTATATGCAGTAAAATTTACCCTTACCAAAGATCTAGAATAGTTCCATCACCTCACGAAATGCCCGCAGCCCTTATGTAGTAGATTTCCTCCCCCAGCCCCAGGTAACCACTGATCTGATTTCTGTCCCTATAGTTTTATCTTTTCCAGAACATCATATAAATGGAATCATTCAGTATCTTTAAATTATCTGGAAACTTTCACTTAGCATAATGCTTTTGGAAGTCTTTCACACTGTTGCATGTATCAACTGTTCCTTCTTTTTTTTAACTGCTGAATAGTATTCCATGTGCATTCATGTGTTACATTTTGTTTGTCCATTTACCAGTTGATGGATACTTCGGTTGTGTATAGTTTTATACTGTTATGAATAAAGCTACTATATAGACATTTGCATACAGGTCTTCATGTGGACACATTTTCATTTTTATTGAATAAATACCTAGAAATAGGATGACTGTACTGTGCTAGAGCAACATATAAAACTAACCAATCTTTTTTTTTTTAAACTAACCAATCTTTTGAAGCAGTATTCCATGTAGTTTACAAGTCATAAAAAACAAACAAAAAGGTCAGCCAGGCGCAGTAATCCCAGCAGTCTGGGAGGGCAAGGCAGGTGGATCACTTGAGGTCAGGAGTTCGAGACCAGCCTGGACAACATGGTGTAACCCCATCTCTACTAAAAATACAAAAATGTAGCCAGACATGGTGGTGTGCACCTGTAGTCCCAGCTACTTGGGTGGCTGAGGCAGGAGAATCGCTTGAACCTGGGAGGTGGAGGCTGCTGTGAGCCAAGACTGCAGCAGTGCACTCCAGCCTAGGCAACAGAGTGAGACTCTGTCTCAAAAATAAAAGAAAAAAGATCCCACCAAAAAAATCCATTTTAAGTCTTTCATGACTTTTTGAGCATGTCGTAACTGCTCATTTATAGCAGTGGTTTTTCAAGCTGGCCTATACATCAGAACTACCTGGGGAACTAGAACTTGGGTACCAATCCAAAGATTTAGCTGCTCTGGGTAAAGGCACAAACATTACTTTTTATTTTTCCTCTATTTCTTTTCTAATTGCTAACAGTATCTCTTTTTTGTTTTTTCATTTTCCATGTTGACATTTTTCAAACATACAGAAAAATAAAAACAACAGTGTGAGAAACATCATGTACATATCACTCAGATTTAATGATTAATAATATTTGCCATTTTTCATGTCATCTATTTTTTCTTACTGAAGTATTTTAAAATAGAACACAAACATCATGACATTTCACTCCCAAATAAAAGGCATCTCTTTTTTTAAAAAGCATGTTTTCTAACATCATTACAATATAATTCTCACACTAAACCAAACAAAAATATTTTTACATATAATACATATTCTATATTTAAATTTCCCTAATTGTCAAAGCTTATAACATGTACCCAGGGATGAACCATTGATTTATAACATGTAAAACATAACTATTTTTTTCCAATTTTTTCCACATCCTATATAATATTCATTTTTTAAATAAATTAACACCACCACCACAAAGCAAAAGAAAGTCAGTTAACAAAATTTTTTATTCTTTACCTGAAAATATCCACCTCATGAACAGTAGGTAAAATAACAGATATATTTGTGTCCGCCTGAGAGATAGAAAAGAAAAATAAGAGAAGGTATCACCAAAATTTATGGAAAATTTTAAAATATATCTATCTCATGATCAATAAGCCATGCTGCCCTGTCTAACTTTTAAGATTCTCTTCCTTTAGGAACAGCCAGAGAGGGAATGGGTCTTACCAATATTCCCTAATATAGCAGAAAATCAAAAATAATGCAGATATCATGGATAAAGAATTATTCCCGGCCAGGCATGATAGCTCATGCCTGTAATCCCAGCACTTTGGTAGGACAAGGCGGGCGGATCACAAGGTCAGGATATCGAGACCATCCTGGCTAACACGGTGAAACCCCATCTCTACTAAAAATACAAAAAATTAGCCAGGCATGGGGGCAGGCGCCTGTAGTCCCAGCTACTCGGGAGGCTGAGGCAGGAGAATGGCGTGAACCCGGGAGGTGAAGCTTGCAGTGAGCCGAGATCGCACCACTGCACTGCAGCCTAGGTGACAGAGCGAGACTCCATCTCAAAAAAAAAAAAAAAAAAGAATTAATCCCAAGCTCATGCCTGTAATCCTAGCACTTTGGGAATCCAGGAAGGAGGATCACTTGATGCCAGGAGTTCGAGACCAGCCTGGGTAACAGAGTGAAATCCCATCCCTACAAAAAATATTAAAAATTAGCCAGGCATGGTGGCATGCACCATAGTCCTAGCTACTTAGGAGGCTGAGGTGGGAGAATCACTTCAGCCCAGGAATTGGACGCTGCAATGAACTACGATCGTGCCACTGTACTCCAGCCTGGGTGACAGAGGGAGACCCTGTCCTTGTTTAAGAAAAAATTAATCCAATAGTCAAAATTAGATTAATTTGCAACTGTATGAAATACTCCCATTAATACTGGTTGATATGTAACAGAAATACCAGTTTTCCTACTGCTATCTGTTTTTTATTCAATTCAAAAAACAAAGTACAACAAAAAAATTTACACCAGTTAAAACATTTCAAATGAAAACTTCAACCCCACCCATGAACAGATGGTGCTTTTGGAAAAATAAAGGGCAATTGTAACTACAGAATCCTTTTAACTGAGTTTCCTAAAATCAGCAGTCTGCTGGTCACTCTCCTAAGAGGTTCTGCCAGAATCAAAGCTTATTGAAAAAAATTCACTTTCCCCTTTTCCTCACAATTAAAATATAAATTCTGAGTTCTCCAGTCTCTACTGGAGAAACAACAAGAAAAAAGACCCTAAGAAACATTAGAAAATATATTACCAATTAATTAAAAATTATTTAATGGGACATTTCAGTAATATTCAGAAATATGTAATAAACTCAAGAAACTCTGCATTTGCTAGTTTAAAAATTCTGCTAAAGAGACTATATGTGCTGGATCATTCTACCATAGTACCACACTACCTGCTGAGTTAACTGCACTATTTGAGTTGTCCCAGGCTTGTCATGACATGTGGGAATCCGTACCTAAAAGAAAGACAGGAAATTATTTTTGGTTATAAAAGAATGGGGGATGAGAAGTGCCGTATCCTGCTGCTAAAAAGGTATGGTCAGTAATGCCAAAAAAGCTACAAAAACAAAATTATCTATGTCAGAGTTAAAAACTAAGGTCATATTTATTTTTAGTCACAGCAGAAAGTAAGTAAACCAAGGTCTCCATACCCACACACACACAGTAATCACTAACTCCCTGAGAAGCAAGTATGTTGAAAAACAAAATGGACATCAGCTTCATACTGCTTCCTGTTTATTGTTCAAATCTTTGCTTCATTAATATACACACACCCAAACACACCCTCTCAAGCTTGCCAAATTTTTGGATAAATCTCACAGGAAACAATGAGAACACTCAATCCAGAACTATCAGTATTACTTTTGATTTCCCAAGGAAAAACACAATACATATCCTACAAAAATGGCCAAATGCAGAGAGAGAACATTGTCAAAAATAAGTCCTACTTGACAGTGAATTGCAAAGCACTTAGGGTACAACCTATACAAAGTCTGAGAACAAAATGCTAATTCATTTAAAAGAAAAATCTAACAGAGAACAAAACCCTGGGATGAACATGTATGGTCTGACATCACGTGTTAAGAACATCACTTAGGACTAAGAACCAATGGCTTTCCCAATTTCTCTTAATTTTTATTAATTCATACTCAATTCTACCAAGTAATCTGTTTCTGCATATCACTCATCTCTGGAGGCACTGGCAGGGCCATGGAATTGCAGAACTCCAGGAGGTAGCATTTACATATACATGTATTACATACAAATGACACTCTTCTGCAAACTCTACAGGATGCCATGAGATCAGAGGTGCCTGAAGTTGTGTGACTAATGGTTCTAGGAAGCAAAATGTATTGCAATATCTCTATAATGCCTCACATCAATGACAAACAAGGGAAAGCAATAACATGATTAATATTAATAGAAGGTTAAAAAAGCAAAGCCCATGTGTGAGCTTCCTACAAAGTTCTTTTTTTTTTTTTTGAGACAGGGTCTCGCTTTTGTCCTGCAGGCTGGAATGCAGTGATGCAAACCTGGCTCACTGCAGTCTCGACTTCCCAGGCTCAAGCAATATCCCAAGTACCTAGGACTACAGGTGTGCACCACCACGCCCCGTTAATTTTTTTATTTTTTGTAGAGACAAGGTTTCACCATGTTGCCCAGGGTGGTCTTGAACTCTTGGGCTCAAGGGATCCACCCACCTCGGCCTCCCAAAGTGCTCACAGGCGTGATCACAGGTGTGAGCCACCATGCCTGTCCAAAAGTTCTTTAAAAAGATCACAATTAGCCAAGGAAACATGGCAAGATTCTGTCTACAAAAAGTTTAAAAATTAGCCAGGTGTGGTGGTGCATGCCTGTGGTCCTGGCTACTTGGGGGGCTGAAGTGGGAGGATTGCTTGAGCCCGGAAAGTTGAGGCTGCAGTGAGCTGTGATCATGCCACTGTACTCCAGCCTGGGTGACAGCACAAGACCCTGTCTCTAAAAAATAAAAATAAAAATAAAAAGGAGACAATTGAGATATAAGATATTACCTTCATTACCACCCCCATGATTGGCAGGTGTAATGTCTTCCCTGGCACTGGGGCAGGCCATCGATCAACATCATTACAAGCTGAAAAATATAATAAAATATTTTCTTAGAATAAGTGAAAATATCAAAGTATTAAAAATGAGGCATTAGAAATAAGAACACTACTTTCCATACAGCAGAAAAAATATACCTGGAAGAATGAGAGATAAAAGGCAAAAGAAAAGTCAAAGTGATGAAAACATTTTATATTTCACTCAGAAATACACATGTTCTAGGATATAAATTGGTTAATTTATATCTTAAGTATTAAAGGGAGTTTTTGTATTCATTTATTACTACTAATTAGCTACAAAAGCACATCAACTGGCAAAGGCCTTCCGTCTGTAGCAAGTGACATAAGGATTTTTCAATAGTACTCTTGAGTATTAGAACTGTCAACTCGATATTCATTTATTATTATTCTAATAATAATAGGCATCATCAAAGTAGTTAAAGGAGATAACAAAAGACAGTTTTGGATATCTGTAGGTACAGATGCCAGAAAAATCGTTTTATACCTTTCTCCTATCATATATTCCTTAAGTTCCTACCTGAATTTTTATAAATTGTTATAAACCAACTTCATTTTTATCACTTATTTCCAGTAAAAATTTTAAAACTCCTGCATAAAGGTACTCAACTCATACAATGTTAAACTTACCTGCTTCCAAATAAGGTTCATTCTTTTCAAAATACTCTGGTGCTATCTGTTTGAGCACAGTGTGAAAAAAATGAATATAAGGTAGTTTGCTGATCAAAACCAAGGACTGAGGAAAAAACAAAAACAATGTTTTAAAAATTGCTTTGTCATTCATTTCTCGCATAATCAATTACTAACAAGCTAAATTCAGCAAAAAGTGTGGATTTTAAAATAAAAAGGCTTTTACAGTGGATAGTTAAAAGGAAACAAAACCATAGCTGCAGAACACAAAAAGTTTAACCTTATTGCTACACTTTAAGAGCATAATGGCATGTAACAGATTTTCCTGCTCTTCAAAAAAAGAATTTCCTATCAACAAACTAATGTCATGAGTAACTTCAAAAGTCTAGCTCCTGCTATCCTTACAATAGCAATATCAGGAATTAGCCATATGAACTTTTCCTATTAAAGAAAGAGTAAATTTTGATACTTTTCCAAAAGACTTATGAGTTATATTTTACAGTTCAACTGTCATAGCCACATAGTTGGAAATTGTAACCTTATGGTGTGATCATTTCAGATACAAATTATCCCAATTTGTAAACATTTTTTTTTTCTTAAAAACCACTTTTTATCTTTCTAACACCAATTAGCAGTCAGGGCAAATTCTGAGTACAAAAGGGAAAGGTGTCTTGCTAGCTGGGATTAAATAGGAAAGATTATTTTCTTTATTTTTGTTTCTTTCTTTTTTTTTTTTTTTTTTTTTTGAGACAAGGTCTCACTCTGTCACCCAGGCTGCAGTGCAATGGTGTGATCATGGCTCACTGCTGCCTCAACCTCATGGGCTCAGGTGATCTTCCCACCTCAGCCTCCTGAGTAGCTGGGACTACAGGTGTATGCCATCAAGTCTGGCTATTTTTGGGGGGGCAGCGTGGATTTTTGGTAGAGATAGCGTTTTGCCATGTTGCCCAGGCTGGTCTCAAACTCCTAGACTTAAGCAATCTGCCCACCTTGTCCTCCCGAAGTGTTGGGATTACAAGTGTAAGCCACTGTGACCTACCTGATTCTTTTTAAGAAACAAAAAGAATTGTACATTTGGAATAGAAAAAATAACGGCTAAGATGTTGCTAAAGTTTATTTACTGGCTCTTAAAAAAATATAATAGTTCAGGCGTTTATTAGTTGCAACAATATTACAATCTGTTTATTCCTTCCCTTATTCTAAAATGTAAAACTTAAGTGGACTCCTCTGGCTTTTGACAGAATCCTGTGCAATAACTGTAACTTACTGTCAGGAATCTAGCACAGAGAGCAAAAATTCAATAGAGGTTAAACATATAGAGACAGGTGTCCATAATATAATAATAAAAAAAACAAGATAAAATATAAACCCAAGGCCAGGCACGGTGGCTCATGCCTGTAATCCCAGCACTTTGGGAAGTCCAGGTGGGTGGATCACCTGAAGTCAGGAGTTCGAGACCAGACTGGCCAACATGGTGAGACCCTGTCTCTACTAAAAATACAAAAATTAGCTGGGCATGGTGGTGCACACCTGTAATGCCAGCTACTTGGGAGGTGCCTGTAATCCCAGCTACTCGGGAATACAGTACCTGTACTCCCAGCTACTTGAACCTGGGAGGCAGAAGTTGCAGTGAGCCGAGATCACACCACTGAACTCCAGCCTAGGCGACAAGAGCAAAACTCCATCTCAAAAAAAAAAAAAAAAAAATATATATATATATATATATGCCAGGTGCAGTAGCTCACACCTGTAATCCCAGAACTCTGGGAAGCTGAGGCATGTGGATCACAAGGTCAAGAGTTCAAGACCAGCCTGGCCAAGATGGTGAAACTCCGTCTCTACTAAAAATACAAAAAATTAGCCAGGCGTCGGGCGGGCACCTGTAATCCCAGCTACTCGGGAGACGGAGGCACAGAATTGCTTGAACCCAGGAGGCAGAGGTTGCAGTCAGCCGAGATCGTGCCTCTGCACTCCAGCCTGGGCGACAGAGCGAGACTCCACCTCAAAAAAAAAAAAAAATATATATATATATATACACACACACACAGACACACACACACACACACACACACATATAGCATGTTTAAAGATAAAATACCAAAGACTTTAAGGACTCTTAAATCTAACACTTTCTATTTTTCTAATCACAAAATAAAAAATACTTTTTTTATTAGTGTGTATGACAATTACCTTCTGAAAGTAGCCTCTTTTTAGAGTTTTATCTCGAACTTGTCGGAAATACACATATCCATAAAAATAAGCAGGATCCTTCTAAGAAGAAAGTGACAAGTAAGTGTGTGTGGGGGGGTACATATATATGTATCTATATCTATATCCATATCTATATCTTTTAATATTAACATCAGGCTCCTTTATAAACCCAAATCAAGACATGAGATATACACGAAGAGCTAGTTATGCTTTTCCAGCAACAAACAATAATCATGACAGCAACAGCCAGATCAGAACCTTCTAACTCTTGACATGATCCACATGATGTGTGTAAAAGCTTAAAATTAAAACAAAAAAACCCTCCTAACTTGCCCAAAGATGGCAAAGTACTAATTACAATCTAAGTACTAAAGTCAAATTTTCCCCCTATAACTTACTCAGCTTACATTTTTTATTTGTATCTATACTAGGTGACTGAAGTTAAAAAAAATCAAATTCTGTTTTCTCCAATGTTTTATTTAGTTTCTACAAAATTCTACCCACAATTTTGAGATTGTCAAGGATAAGGGATCAATCTTAAAACAAAATGAGGTATCCTAACATACAATTTCAAGAGAGAAAATAAAAGGAGTTAAATGACAATGTGAATCTTATATAGTCAGTTACACGTTAACCCAATAATAATGAAGCATAACAATGATTATCAACATACAATCTGAAAGGTAATTGCATTCCAAAAAATTTAAGAAGCATTTACATCTTAATGGAGTAAACTTTGGCTCAGTTCCTTATTTGATTATTATTCCTTAAACAAATATATATTGACCACCTACTTTGAACAGGGTAATGTGTTAGAGAAGATAAAAAGATGCATAAGACACAGTTCTTCCTCAAGGATATCATGATTTAGGAGAGATAAGAAAAGTAGAAAAATGAGGCCAGGTGCAGTGGCTCATGCCTGTAATCCCAGCAGTTTGGGAGGCCAAGGTGGGCGGATCATGAGGTCAGGAGATCAAGACCATCCTGGCCAACATGGTGAATCCCTGTCTCTACTAAAAATACAAAAATTAGCTGGGTGTGGTGGCACGTGCCTGTAATCCCAACTACTCAGGAGGCTGAGGCAGGAGAATCGCTTGAACCCAGGAGGTAGAGGTTGCAGTGAGCCGAGATCGCGCCACTGCACTCCAGCCTGGTGACAGAGCGAGACTCCGTCTCAGAAAAAAAAAATAGAAAAATGAATATTATTTTAATAGGAGGATGGGTACCATGAAAAAACACAAAGTGTTACAGCAAAGCCAAGGGGAAAAAGTAAAGATTTCATGGAGGCAGCTGTTTTTGAATTGGGAATTGAAGGATGAATATGACTTAAACAAAGACAAAGGCATTCCAAGTTGAAAGGGCTAGGAGTTTCAGTAAAAACACAAAAGACAGAAAAATACATGCTATCTCAGGAAAAAGCACATAGTTCAGTTTGATTAAAATACGGCACATATATGGCACACATAGAAAGGAGATAAGGGTGAAATTTTGATGATAAAGTTCTTATTTTGGAAGGTCCAAAAAGTGAGGACAAGGAAGTAGTACTATACCTCTTTACTCGTTAAACAATTTGTAGTCATTTTAGATTTTACTTATATAATATGTACACTTTAGCTGGCAACACTGTATAAGATATATTGTGCTGGAATAAAACAAGAGGTGGGATGACCTTGGGTAAGTTTCTTATCCTCAATAGCCCTCAATTCCCTCATCTACAAAAGGATCTCTCTTGGAGCACTGTAGGGAGGATTAATTAGATGATATATGCTTATTAATACAGTATCTAGAACATACAAAGCCCTAACAAATAACAGCTATTATTATCATTGGTTGGAAGAATATATTAGTAGTGACAGCAAGGAGGAGATGTCTCTAAGAGACATTTCACAGGTAGTATCTCTGCCATTAGTGGAACCAGGGAGGTAAACTGTAAAAACTGTTATCAGGCAAATTATGTCAAAGTCACACTGGATGTGCTGATAGGGCATCCAGATGAAAACGTTCCTCATGTACTTAAAAAAAAATCTAGGCTGTAAGGTCATCTGAATTATTAAAATGTTTTAAATAAATAATAACCAAAACAAGGCTCATTCAAAAATCAAAAAGAGACAACTATGTTATCAAGTATGACTACCTCAACTCTAGATGATATTTACTGTACAGTACAACTCCACTCCCACATCTAATTCAAGAATTTATTAACAAATGAAAGAAAATTACCTCAACATTCTAATCCATTTTTATAAATCACAGTGATATTATGTTTCAAACATAGTAACTGTACAAAGTCCCTTTCATTCAGATGCTGAATCCTTATGAATAAGACTCACTTTGGAAATTCAGCTATATAATATAGTAGCAAAACAAAAGCAAAATATTTCTGAATGGTGTCAGCGGTAACTGAATAAATGAGTTCTAAAGTTTCCTCTCACATGGACATTTTTCTATGACTACTTTTCCAACCTTTAAGTAAACTGGTAAATCTTTGTCAAATTGATCCAGGAGACAATGCAGTGACACCCTCCTCCCAGAAGACTGTCGAAATCTAAAACAAAACTGGGTATCTCCAAGACAACCTAATGAAAATAAAAATGAAATAAATTAAGGATAGCTTAGTATAACATTTATCCAGTTTCATCAATTTTAGAACTGAAAAAAATCCTATCAATCATTTTAACCCATTCTGTCATGTTTTGGAGGAAAAAAAGTAAATCCTAAGAGTTCCAGTGACTTGCTCAAAGCCATCCTTGCTGGTTAGAGGCAAAGCCAGAAGTAAAACATGCATCTTAACTCCTAAGTCTCTTTACTATTTTTCCTATTCCATATCCCTCATGTAATTAAACATTTTTGGAATATATCTGCATATAATGTTGACTCACAAACATAATAATGAGCAAAAGATGCCAAACACAAAATAACACATATTGTTCAAATCCACTTTTATAAAATGTTTTGAAAGCAGGCAAAACTAAACTGTCATGCTTAGGGATGCGTGGCTGGATGATAAAAGTATAAAAAAAAGAAAAGTATTGTTATAAGAAAGGACAGTGGTTACATTTGGAGGAAAGATTCACCTCGATTTCCTTGTCAACAAAATCAAGGAGTACTATTAGATAATCTCTAAAGTCACTTCCAGCAGTAACACTCAAAGACACTAAAATAAAATTCCCCAACTTGACCTATGACTGTACTGAATTCCAAGCATCTTACCCAATATGATCACTAAGAAAACTAAAGATCTACAAGATCCAAAAAGATATAAAAGTTATGCTATGAGCACCATAGCTTTCTGATGATTCACTCAAAAATAGAAAAATTGTAATGGAAATTGACTTTTTCTTTTACAAACGTAGTTATAAGAATTAACTTACATAATTTTATTTTTTTGAGACAGAGTCTTGCTCTGTTGCCCAGGCTGGAGTGCAGTGGCGGGATCTAGGCTCACTGCAACCTTCACCGCTCGGGTTCAAGAGATTCTCCTGCCTCAGCCTCCTGAGTAGCTGGGATTACAGGTGTGTGCCACCACGCCTGGCCAATTTTTTGTATTTTTAGTAGAGATGGGGTTTCACCATGTTGGCCAGGTTGGTCTCGCACTCCTGATCTCAGGTGATCTGCCTCCCAAAGTGCTAGGATTACAGGCGTGAGCCACTGTGCCTGGCCTTTTTAAAAAAAATTTCACTAGAGATGGGGTCTTGCTATGTTGCCCAGGCTGGTCTTGAACTCCTGGGCTCAAGTGATCCTCCCACGTCAGCCTCCCAAAGTGCTGGGATTACAGGCGAGAGCCACCACACCTGGCCTTAAAACGTTATTTTTATATTTGTACAAACATAGCTACAGAGTGGATCAAAATGCCTAAGACTAAGACAAAACGTGAACCTTCAAGAGCCAGCCCCCTCCCTTGACCCTCAGCTTATATAGTCACTCTCTCTGTGATTAGGGTGGTTAAGCTAGGTTGCTGAGAAACAGTATTTTAGACCAGAGCTCTTCGCAACTTATTCCACAGACTGATGCCAGTCCATAAACTCTTGTTACTGTTCCATAACCAAATAAATATGCAAGTTGAGAATATACATTTAGAAACTTTCATAGCAACTTGATATTACTGTAATAAATTTGGACTTTTAGACCAGACACAGTGGCTCATGCCCGTAATCCCAGCACTTCAGGAGGCCAAGGCGGGTGGATCACCTGAGGTCAGGAGTTTGAGACCAGCCTGGCCAACACGGTGAAACCCCATCTCTACTAAAAATATAAAAATTAGCCGGATGCGGTGGCAGGCGCCTGTAATCCCAGCTACTCAGGAGGCTGAGGCAGGAGAATTGCTTGAACACAGTAGGCAGAGGTTGCAGTGAGCCGAGATCACACCACTACCTCCAGCCTGGGCAACAGAGCAAGACCCTATCTCAAAAAAAAAAAGTAGACTTTTATTTTACATTTCTTTTTTTTCCTCATTTCATTTTATTTTTCTAATAATTCAATTAAATTGTTTTCCAAAAATATTGGTCCATAACTGACTGGAAATATTAAAAACCCCAACTGGCCCTTCAACACGGTATGAGAAGTGCTGCTTTAGCAACTGGGAAGCGTAAAGCACATGATGATGTCCCTGCTGTCTACAAAGAAGAAATGTGTTGAGACGAATATTGTCTGCATGTCAAGTCCATCCAGAACAAGGAGGATTAATGTTTCCCTCAGATTCATCATTGCTTCAAACGCTCTCTACTAATGCTGAGTTTTTCTTTCTGGACATGTTAAAAATACAGTGACTACTGTCCTTGGGCACTCATCACAGCTTAAGCCTCAGGAACACCTACATCCAGATGATGTTAACGGTAAATGATAAGGAAAAAAACACTGGACAAATATTTATCAGAGGGAAGGCCCTCTTTAAACTTAGGCTCCTAAAGATAAAAGCCATTCAAATGAAACAAAAAACTGAAACCTAAAAAAACAACCAAACAAAGCTTTTTTAAAGTCAGGAGAATCTAAGGAAGGGCAAACGATTCCAATCTCAAAAGCATTTTTATCTGTGTCATTTTTTCATCCAGTCTAACATGCTGTTTTACTTTAAGTGTGTATACAATGGAAATAAAGGCTTGATTTATGTCTCTTTCCTAAAGACTGCTCTACTGTGTCTGGATTTTCTTCTACAGCAATTAAAGGCTATCCTGGGAAATAATAAATTCATTTCAAAGTTGGTACAGTAATCCTTTTTTTTCTTGAGATGGAGTCTCACTCTGTCGCCCAGCCTGGAGTGCAGTGGCACAATCTCGGCTCACTGCAACCTCAGCATCCCTGATTCAAGAGATTCTCCTGCCTCAGCCTCCTGAGTAGCTGGGACTACGGGCACACACCACCACGCCCAGCCAATTTTGTATATTCAGTAGAGATGGGGTTTCACCATGTTGGCCAGGCTGGTGTCGAATTCCTGACCTCAAGTTATCTGTCCGCCTCAGCCTCCCAAAGTCCTGAGATTACAGGTGTGAGCAACTGCACCCGGCCTCCAACTGTCATTTAATAAACACATAAAAAAACCAAACTGTATGGATAACTACAACTGAAAATAGCAATTTCAAATATTTACAAAACATATAGTCTCTTGCTACCTAGGATAATGATGATCTGTTAAGACAGCAAAGTGCCTGCTTTCAGGTCTTTTGTAGATTTTCCTTGTACCAACCATACTTCAAGTCACAAGAACCACACTTCATTTGATGTGCAGCACATAAAAAAAGCATTAAATAATATCTATGAGAAAAAAATCAGTCGGGCGTGGTAGCTCACACCTCTAATCTCAGCACTTTGGGAGGCGGAGGTGAGCAGATCACAAGGTCAGGAGATCGAGACCATCCTGGCTAACACAGTGAAACCCCATCTCTACTAAAAATGCAAAAAATTAGCCGGGCGTGGTGGTGGGCACCTGTAGTCCCAGCTACTCGGGAGGCTGAGGCAGGAGAATGGCGTGAACCCGGGAGGCAGAGCTTGCAGTGAGTGGAGATCGCGCCACTGCGCTCCAGCCTGGGCAACAGAGCGAGACTCCATCTCAAAAAAAAAAGAAAAGAAAAAAAATCAGCCAGGTGCGGTGGTTCACGCCTGTAATCCCAGCACTTTGGGAGCCTGAGGCGGGCGAATCACTTGAGGTCGGGAGTTCATGACCAGCCTGGCCAACACAGTGAAACCCCATCTCTGCTAAACATACAAAAATTAGCCAGGCATGGTGGCAGGCAAAGGTAGTCCCAGCTACTTGAGAGGCTGAGGCAGGAGAATCACTCGAACTGGGAGACGGAGGTTGCAGTGAGCTGCGATTGTGCCACTGCACTCCAGCCTGGGTGACAGAGCAAGACTCCATCTCAAAAAAAAAAAAAAGGAAAAAAGAAAAAAAAAATCTGTAGGTCATTCATAAGCCAAAAGTACTTAAAAATTTTTTTGATAATGACACATGCAGAGGCTATAAAACTAGATATAGGCTATCTAAACACCACAGAATTAACTTCTTAGCCTTGATGTATGCGTGCGGGGGACTTTTCCTCTACCATCTTAGGTTCACTAACTGGGGCCTGTGAAATAAACAGACAACAGATTAACGAGAAAAGATTTAGTTCGAATGCATACAGAGGCTTCAGAGAAAAAAGTAAAAACCCAAAGAGGTGGTTAAACTTGGGAGCTTAGATACCATTTTAACAAAAAAAACTAAAATGCAGACAAAGGAAAAAGGATTTGGACTTCTAGGGGTGGTAATCTGTGGGAAGGTAAACATATGGGTAAAACTAATGAAAGATAAGGGTTATTTTAGCAAGGCTTATTTATGCAGAATTAAGCTGGTACCATCTCCAGTGATAAGAGTTTTCTCTGGTGATTCAGAATCTTTCTCCTCTTCCTGGTATGGGAAAGGGAAGGGGTGACACCTTCACAAAAGGAAATGTATGTCCTGCTTTTAGGCATATAGGGGGAGGGTAAAGGGCTCTTTTTGCATCTGCTGTTTCTCAGTTGCCTTCAACTCAAAATAATTTTTAAGCCAAAGTATTATATTTGGGGGTGGTATATTCTGATCCCCTTCATGCTCATATAGAGAAGTGAAAAAGAGAGAGGAGCCATGACAACCAGCTATGATCTGAAAGAGAAGAGCATCCAGCATAATTCACTGGGATTCCATGCAGAAAGTCAGTTCATTCCACAGTCCATACAACTCAGCTTACTCTGAGTCCTGGAAATCTATCCCATCACAGTATATAAGAAGTGTATGTACAGATTTTATAAGAAAAATGTTAACTGAAATGAAGATACATTCCTACAAGACCTCTGCATCATTATTTCATAAATGGGCCAAAAACACTAAAATAATTCCAGGTCAGAAAAAACCCCTTACTGGGATCTCTAAAAGGCAGTATCTGATTTACCAAGATATCACTTTTCTTTCATATAGTTCACCAAAGCTGAGTTCCAAATGGATAGGAAAAAAATTCTGGAAGCATTTATACAGAAAGGAGAAAATGCTAAAAAAAATTTTTTTTAACTGTCAAATCTCTCAAATCAGATTAAATGAACTAACTAGCACAATATTAGAAGTAACCGGCCGGGTGTGGTGGCTCACGCCTGTAATCCCAGGACTTTGGGAGGCCGAGGTGGGCAGATCACGAGGTCAGGAGAGCGAGACCATCCTGGCTAACATGGTGAAACCCCGCCTCTACTAAAAATACAAAAACAAAAAATTAGCCGGGCGTGGTGGCAGGCTCCTGTGGTCCCAGCTACTCGGGAGGCTGAGGTGAGAGAATGGTGTGAACCCGGGAGGCGGAGCTTGCAGTGAGCTGAGATTGCGTCACTGCACTCCAGCCTGGGTGACAGAGCGAGACTCCATCTCAAAAAAAAAAAAAGAAGTAACCACAAAAGGAAAGAAAACTAGACTGTCTCTGCTTTATAGGGTTATAACTGTGTGTGGCCTGAGAAGCTGAATGTTTTGGTCACTATAAGCCAAGAAAAGCTAGTTTGAAAGTGAAACACAAGAGGTAACCTGAAGGATGTCAACGATTAGGACCACACAAAAGGAAGAGCTTGAAAGAGACTAACAAAACCAAGCTCAACAATAAACAGACCCTCGTATGTTTTTTTCTATACACCAAGCACTATGCCAAGGCTTTACCTATATTAACCCATATAAACTACTGCACGTAACTTATGGCCTTGCTTCCTAACCAAATTTATCCTGGCTTTTTTTAGGTTCACTGCTTTTACAGAGTTCCTGGTAAGCTCCCAGATTCTGAACTGAAAGTAAACTACATACTATATAAACTATTTAATACATACTCCATGAATCCCAAATATACCAATGTCGCTGATTTTCAACCTCTTCGCTATTTTAAGAGTTTATTGTTCCTTGATGGTTTACCTCATCACACCATAACAGTTATTTTAAGAGTTGAAGCTACTAAAATCAACAATGACATGACTAGGCATCATTAAAATAGGAATAAAAATCATTGATCTGTTTGCAATCTAATATGCTATTTCAATCAATTTTCATACATTAACAGTATAACCAGTATTCTTAGTATAAAATTAAACAGAAACACTGTATGAGAAACAGTTACCTGAATTTGAATCTGGAAAAGACAAATAGCAAATATTGGTTTTCTGAAAAAGAAAACAAAAGTGATGTATGCTGACACATACATAATCAATAAAAACAAACAGAAATATAACAGTAAATTATACAGAGCAGTATTTTTACTTACTTCTCTGTCAGTAAGTTTGGAATGCTGAGGATAAATTACCTGGAAGAAAAGAGTTAAATTTTGTTAAACATATTATAAACATTAGTTATAAACATATTATAGGCCAGACACGGTGGCTCACGCTGGTAATCCCAGCACTTTGGGAGCCCAAGGCAGGCGGATCACTTGAGGTCAGGTGTTTAAGACCAACTTGGCCAACATGCCGAAACCCCGTTTCTACTAAAAATACAAAAATTAGCCAGGTGTGGTGGCATGCACCTGTAGTCCCACCTACTCGGGAGGCTGAGGCAGGAGGATCACTTGAACCCGGGAGACAGAGATCATAGTAAGCCGAGATCACGCCACTGCACTCCAGCCTGGGTGACAGAGCAAGACCCCGTCTCAAAACAAACAAACAAAAAAATATATATATAACATTAGTCTAAAATAGTAGTTGGTTATGGTCAAATCACTTTCAGAAATAGTTCACAGATGCACGGATAAAGAAAATGCAGTACATATACATAATGGGATATTATTCAGCCATTAAAAAAATGAAATCCAGGCCAGGCATATTGGCTCACACCTGTAATCTCAGCACTTTGGGAGGCTGAGACGTGCAGAGTTCAATACCAGCCTGGTCAACATGATGAAACCCCATGTCTACTAAAATACAAAAATTAGCTGGGTGTGGTGGCTCATACTTGTAATCCCAGCTACTCGGGAGCCTGAGACATGAGAATCACTTGAACCCAGGAGACAGAGGTTGCAGTGAGCTGAGATTACGCCACTGCACTCCAGCCTGGGCGACAGAATGACATTCCGTCTCAAAAAAAAAAAAAAAAAAGAAAGAAAGAAAAAAAAAAAAAATGAAATCCTGTCATTTCCAACAGCATGGGTAGAACCGTTAAGTGAAATAAGCCAGGCACAGAAAGACAAATATCACATGTTCTCACTCATATGTAAGGGCTAAAAAGAGGAACTCACAGAGATAGAAAATAGAATAATGATGGTAAGTTACCAGAGGCTGGGAAGAGTAGTAAGGGTTTGAGAGGGGGCAATAAAGAAAGAACGGTTAAGGGCTACAAAAATACAGTTAGATAGAAGGAATAAGATCTAGTGTTTGGTAGCACAATAGGACAACCACAGTTAAAAATAATTTATTGTGTATTTCAAAATCACTAAAGAGTAGAACTGGAATGTTCCCAACACAAAGAAATGATAAATGCTTGAAGTGATGGATATCCCAATAATTCTATTTGATCATTATACATTGCATGTCTGCATCAAAATATCACATGTACCCCATATATATGTGCAACTATTATCTATCCACAATAATGAAGATTTTTTTTGTGCTTTTTTTGTTTTTGTTTTTGAGAAGGAGTTTCACTCTTGTTGCCCAGGCTTGAGTGCAATGGTGCGATCTTGGCTTACTGTAACCTCCACCTCCCAGGTTCAAGTGATTCTTCCCCTCCCGGGTTCAAGCAAATCTCCTGCCTCAGCCTCCTGAGTAGCTGGAATTACAGGCATGTGCCACCACACCCAGCCAATTTTGTATTTTTAGTAGAGATGGGGATTTCACCATGTTGGTCCGGGTGGTCTCGAACTCCTGACCTCAGGTGATCCACCTGCCTTGGCCTCCCAAAATGCTGGGATTTCATGCATGAGCCACCGTGCCCAGTCAAGAATTTTTTTTTTAAATACTGGGAAGCCGGCTGGGTGCAGTGGCTCACGCCTGTAATCCCAGCACTTTGGGAGGCTGAGGTGGGAGGATCACAAGGGCAGGAGATCGAGACCATATGGTGAAACCCCGTCTCTACTAAAAATACAAAAAATTAGCTGGGCGTGGTGGCCTGTGCCTGTAGTCCCAGCTGCTGGGGAAGCTGAGGCAGGAGAATGGCGTGAACCTGGGAGGTGGAGGTTGCAGTGAGCCAAGATCGCGCCACTGCACTCCAGCCTGGGTGACAGAGCAAGACTCCGTCTCAATAAAAAAAAAGAAATTGGGAGGCCGAGGCAGGTGGATCACGAGGTCAGGAGTTCAAGACCAGCCTGGCCAACAAGGTAAAACCCCATCTCTACTAAAAATACAAAAATTAGCTGAACATGGTGGTACATGCCTGTAATCCCAGCTACTCCGGAGGCTGAAGCAGGAGAATTGCTTGAAACTGGACCTGGGAGGTGGAGGCAGCAGTGGGCCCAAGATCGTGCCACTGCACTCCAGCCTGGGCTACAGAGCAAGACTCTTATCTCAAAAAATAAATAAATAAGATAAAATAAATAAATAACTAGTTCTGCAGCACTATTCACAATAGCAAAGACATTAAATCAAACTAAATGCCTATCAATGACAGACTGGATAAAGAAAATGTGGTACATATATACCACAAAATACTATGTAGCCATAAAAAAAGAATGGGATCATGTCTTTTATGGGAACATGGATGAAGCTGGAGGCTATTATCCTCAGCTAACTAATGCAGGAACTGAAAACCAAATACTGCATATTGTCTCTTATAAGTGGGAGGAGCTAAATAATGAGACCTTATGAACACAAAGAAGGAAACAACAGACACTGAGGTCTACTTGAGGGTGGAGGGTGGGAGGAGGGAGAGGAACAGAAAAGATAACTATTGGGTACTGGGCTTAACACCTGGGTGATGAAATAATCTGCACAACAAACCCCTGAGACATGAGTTTATGTATGTAACAAACTTTTACATGTACCCAGAAACCTAAAATAAAAGTTAAAAGACAAAAAGCAAAACAAAAAGAAACAGTTCACAAACTTTAATAATGAAACAAGGGGGAAAGCTGGGAGCATTGAGTAATATTTACACTAGGTAAAAAAAGTTTTTGGTTTAAAGTTATCTCCAAAAGATTGGTAAAATCATTAAGTTATCAAGAACCATTTACCAATTGACTAATAACTCAAAGCTTACTGAGTCTTTTCTTTGGTAGCCTATAATCTAAAGAGAACATAACCTTCAGCTGGCGTCTACTTCAGTAAATAATATTTTTCAACTGACTCCAACAAGTAATACACTTCCTAACTACTTAGTTATTAGTAAAAGAAAAATGAAAAGGAAAAATAATTATCTGCAGTTTAAGAAACCTCAAGGACCATCTCCACAATAAAGGCTATCCTAATTCTCTCTGGTCCCTTTAAAGGATCATTATGCATTTTCTTAGGTTATTGTAGCATCTGCAGTGACCACAGCCACCTTCTGATGAAACTCCTGCCCCACAGCCCCTGCAAGGAAGCAGGGCTAGGTCAGATCAGCTACCACCAGAACAAACAATAGTAAACAACACACCCAAGGGCACACACTCTACAAGCCAACCAAACTCTATGTTATAACCAACCTGACCTCCTTAGGAGATGAACATTACATTTATCAAAGTGACAAAAATTACACACTCAGTGCTTGACTAGTCAACTGGCACTACACATTAGTCACAGAAGGCATCTTGTGTGCATTGGTAGTAATGCCTCTCTCATGCCACCAATTATCAAAGGCCAGTGATTTTCAAACATGATACCGGAGGTGCCTTAAAGGCCACCTGGTGGTACTAATGGCTGTCTTAGGAGAGTCAGGCCCCTCCCCCAGCACATAGAGGCTGCAGCAAGCCAAGATCATGCCATTCCACTCCAGCCTGGGTGACAGGGTGAGACCCTCTCTCTCAAAAAAAAAAAAAGTCCTTCTTGGCCAGGTGCCATGGCTCATACCTGTAATCCTAACACTTTGGGAGGCCGGGGTGGGCAGATCACTTGAGGCCAGGAGTTCGAGATCAGCCTGGCTAACATGGCGAAACCATGTCTCTACTAAAAATACAAAAAACTTAGCCGGGCATGGTGGTGGGCACTTGTAATCCCAGCTACTCAGGAGGCTGAGGCACAAGAATGGCTTGAACCTGGGAGGCAGAGGTTGCAGTGAGCTGAAATCACACCACTGCCCTTCAGCCTGGCAAAAGAATAAGTTTAAAAAAAAAAAAGAAAAGAAAAGGCCTTCTCTTGCTGTTACAAGATGTCTTAGAAAAAATCCTTCTCTAATCTTTTAACAGTTAAATCCTTGTTTCCAAAAGCATGGCACACATGCCAGTGGAGACGTTATATGGCACACAGCCCTTCTAAAATTTTAGTAGTTATATGTACTGTACTTAATTTAATGTGTATTAGGAAAAAAGACCTAACACTCAAAATCAATATATCATGGATACAAATGCTTAAGATATAGCTAAGTAAAAAAAAGGGGCAGAGGGATGTGAAGAATCCAGTTAAAGAAAAATATTAATAGTACAAATAATATGACAAGGAATGACTGAAACCTAGAAAACAATGAATTAAGTTTTTGTAGATTTTCTTCTAACATTTTATGGGCTTTTTCTTTAATTCTGAGCTATAGCTCAAACTGCTATTTATTTATTTATTTATTTTTTATTTTTTTGAGACAGAGTCTCACTCTGTCACCCAGGCTGGAGTGCAATGGTGTGATCTCAGCTCACTGCAACCTCCACCTCCCAGGTTCAAGCGATTCTTGTGCCTCAGCCACCCAAGTAGCTGGGATTACAGGTGTGCACCACCATGCCCAGTTAATTCTTGTATTTTTAGTAGAGACAGGGTTTCACCATGTTGGCTAGGCTGGTCTTGAATGCCTGACCTCAAGTGATCCACCTGCCTTGGCCTCCCAAAGCGTTAGAATTACAGGCATAAGCCACCATGCCCAGCCTCAAACTGTTATTTTTTAAATCGTCAACTTTCCCAACACTATTTGCTCCAAACAAACAAAAAACTATTTCCCATTGATATGTAAGGCTCTAATGGTACCTTCTAATAAATTCCACCTGCTATTCCTATGTCCTATCATTTTAATCAATTCTCTACAGTGAAAGACAGCAGGAAGATGGACAGAAACCAAGTCCTTACATTATTTCAACTATAAATTCAATTGTGCCTTGAGTCAGGCTTACCTGTGAACTTTGCAATAACATGAATCAATAAACTTTGTTTTCTTATGCCAGTTTGGGCTAACTTTGTTGTCCTTTTTTTTTTTTTTTTTTTTTTTTTTTTTGAGACAGAGTCTCCAGAGTCTCATTCTGTCACCAAGGCTAGAGTGCAGTGGCACAACTGCGACTCACCCCAGCCTTGACTTCCAGGGCTCAAGCGATCCTCCCACCTTAGCCTCCTCAGTAGCTGGGACTACAGACATGCACCACCACACCTGGCTAATTTTTAAATTTTCTGTAGATATGGAGTCTTGCCATGTTGCCCAGGCTGGTCTCAAACTCCTGGCCTCAAATGAGCCTCCTGCCTCCCACCTCCCAAATTGCTGGGATTACAGGCCACTACATCCGGCCTTCCTGTCACTTTTAACAGAAAGAATCATGGTTGCTTTTTTTCCTTGATGGCAGAAAGCACTACTGTATCTTAATTCATTAGATCTCAACATTCTTCCTGGCTTTGTATCAGATTGCATTTATGGGAAGTTTGACTCTTTCCCCTATCAGCTGGGATTAATATAATCCTTCTCAGTTCCTAAATAGAAGCACTTGGTAAGGGTTAATTATATCCCATTCTTTGTAAGTTGTTATATCATCTTTAATATCCAACCATCTAAATGCTGAACTACTCAGCCATTTTTGTCAAAATCACTAACTCATCACAATATCTCATTAAACCAGTCCAATACATCTCATTTAGCCATTCCTAAAGGAAATGACTCTTTTTTAAAAAAAAGAACTTTCTGTTATAATCCACTTAGACTAAATACCAAATTCTTTTGGCATTCATAGGATAATTTCTCCTGATACTTTTTCCAGGATAAATATAGATTTATAGAATATAGATGTTTAAATTTTAACAAAGATATCTCTACAGCTTATCAGAAATCAATAGGAGATTCTCCCAGCACATAAATGCCTTGATAAACAGCTACTATTTTCTTCTGAGAAACACGTTCTTCAAGACCCATAAAGAGTACCTCACACACTGAACTGCCCTCAGAGGGGGCATAAAATGGTGGTTGGTTTCTACAAAGAGAACGAAAATAGTTTAAGATGAGATTTTTTTTTCCAGGCAATTGGGGAGATAAGAAATACAGTTGGGGCTCAAATCCAGAGATATCTAGTCCAGTTAGATGGTGCTATGGACTGAATCCCCCAAAAATTCACGTTAAAGCTCTAACCTCCAATCCTATTTAGAGACGGGGCCTTTGGGAGGTAATTAGGTCATGAGTGTAGAGCTCACATGATGGCACTTGTGCCCTTATAAGAGGAAACACAAGAGATCTCTCTCTCTTTCTCTCTACCATGTGAGGACATAGCAAGAACACAGCCATCTGCAAGCCAGGAAGAGGACCCTCACCAGGAACAAAATTGGTAAGCAACTTGATTTTAAACTTTCCCCAGCCTCCAGAACCAAGAGAAATAGATTTCTGTTATTTAAGACATGCAGGCCAGGTGCGATGGCTTTTGCCAGTAATCCCAGCACTTTGGGAGACCAAGGCAGGTAGATTACTTGAGGCCAGGAGTGACCAGTCTGGCCAACATGGCAAAACCCTGTCTCTACTAAAATTACAAAAATTAGCTGGGCATGGTGGCACACACCTGTAATCACAGCTACTCAGGAAGCTGAGGCACAAGTATGGCTTGAATCCAGAAGGTGGAGGTTGCAGTGAGCCCAGATGGTGCCACCGCACTCCACTCTGGACGAGAGTGAGACCCTGTCTCAAAACAAAAACAAAACAAAACAAAAAGATACTCAGTCTTTTGGTATTTTGTTATAGTAGCCATAGCAGACTAATACAGATGGTTTGTGGGAAGACAAGACAAATATTTGAAAATAGGATGCACTGGTATGGTTACCATATGCACAGATCTTATTCTTTTATCTTTCTAGCTTTTAGGAAACACAGTTAACTAGATATTCCCACCTGCCCTCACAGAAGGCAACAGACAAAATATTAGCATTTTGCCTTCTTTCTTTTTCATTGTTGTTGTTACTTCTTATTCCACCATCCTAAGCCAAATCTTCAGCTTCTTCCTATCATCTCTTCTTCACTTCAATTTTTTCTTTAAAGCCCAAATTTTCTTTAAAGTTCACATTTACTCACCTTGACTTTGGGCAAAAATAAATGAATACAGCTCTGCATCTTCAAACTCTTAAGAGGCAGTGGGGAAGGATGGAAAGTACAGTACTGGTACCAAAACCATGTTTTGGTCCTAATTAGATGTGTCCTTGTGGGAAATCATTAGCCAGTCTATGCCTCAGTTTCTGCTTCCATAACATGAGGGTGTACCTTCCACATCAATGGTCCATTGTTGCTCACTGATGAAGTGGGGCAAGGTGAGCCTGAAGAAGTAAGGAGAGAGAAGACTATGTAGGGGATTGTGGGCTACATTAAAGAAGCTGCTGGAGAATTTTTAACCTTGAATGAGTCAAAAATACAGGCTGGGAAGGCGGGAGCTCAGCCACTACTGGTGAGGAACTATAGGAATTACAAATGCAACAGACAGCCTAACAGCAGCTCGGGAGGAAAGGCGAGATATAGAGATGGTACAGGGTGCTGAGCAGGATTATGGACAGAAATTTGTGAGAAACTAAAACTGTTAGAAGAGCAGCAGCAGCAGTAGTGGGAACAATGGACTGTATGTTCTTTGAAGCACAAAAGTTAACTTCAGGTGGAGTAAGTTACTTTTATAACTCTTACCTAATCTCAAAATAAAGTTTAAAAAAATAACAGCTCTAATTCACAGCATATACAATAGTCAATTCAAAGTGGATCAAAGGCCTAAATGTAAGAGCTAAATCTATATAACTCTTGGAAGAAAACAGTAATACATCTTCACAACCTTGAATTAGGCAATGGTTTCTTAGACATGACACCAAAAGCACAAACAACAAAAGGAAACATAAATAAATTGGATATCATCAAAATTTAAAATCTTGCTTCAATAACAACAAAAAGCCCAAGGTGACAGCGGTATTAGGAGGTGAAATCTTTGGGAGGCGATCAAGTCGCGAGGGCAGAGCCCTCATGATTGAGATTAGTGCTCTTATCAAAGAGACCCGAGAGCTAGCTCTCCACCATGCAAAGACACTGCTAGAAGGTGCCATCTATGAATCAGAAAGAGTACCCTCACCAAACCCCACATCAGCCAGTACCTTGATATTGGACTTCTGAACCTCCAGAGCTATGAGAAATAAACAGATATTGTTTATAAGCTGCCCAGTTTGTGGTATTTTGTGAGAAGCCTGAACAGGCTAAGACACAATTAATATAACTAATAAGGGTCTAGTATATAGAATACATAAAGAACTCTTAAAATATAACAATAAAAAGACAAATAACCCAATTTTCAAATGGGCACAAATGTTAATAGATACTTCTCCGAAAAATAAAAATGAAAATGGCCAATAAGCACATGAAAAAACACTGTTTAGCATTAGTTATTAGAGAAATGCAAATAAAATCACAATAAGACACGGCTCATACCAACTAGGACAGCTGTAATCAAAAGGACAGACAATAACAAGAGCTGATAAGGATGCAGAGAAATTAGAACCCTTAGAACCCTCATATATCATTAGTGGAAAACAGTTATGGAAATTTCTCAAGAAGTTACAACATAGAGTTACAGTATAGCCCTGCAATTTCAATGCTAGGTATATATCCAAGAAAAGTGAAAACACATGTTCACACAAAAACTCGTACACAAATTTTCATATTAGCATTATTCATAATAGCCAAAAAGTAAAAGCAAGCCTGGACAACATAATGAGACTCTGTCTCCTCAAAAAAGTTTAAAAATTAGCCAGGCCACGGTGGCTCACACCTGTAATCCCAGCACTTTGGGAGGCTAAGGCAGGCAGATCACAAGGTCAGGAGATCGACACCATCCTGGCTAACACAGTGAAACCCCGTCTCTACTAAAAATATAAAAATTAGCCAGGCGTGGTGGCGGGCACCTATAGTCCCAGCCACTAGGGAGGCTAAGGCAGGAGAATGGCGTGAACCCAGGAGGCAGAGCTTGCAGTGCAGTGAGCCAAGATCACGCCACTGCACTCCAGCCTGGGTGACAGAGCAAGACTCCGCCTCAAAAAAAAAAATTAGCCAGGCATAGTGGCAGGCACTTGTAGTCCCAGCTACTCAGGAGGCTGAGGCAGGAGGGTTGCTTGAGCCCGGGAGGTCAATGCTGCAGTGAGCTATGATCATGCCATTGTGCTCCAGCCTGGGCAACAGAGCAAGACCCTGTTAAAAAAAAAAAAGAAAGAAAGAAAGAAAGAAAAAAGAAAGAAACAATCCAAATTTTCATTAAATAATGAATAAACAAAATGTGATATATCCATACAATGGTATATTATTCAACCATAAAGAGGAATAAAGTACATATACATACTATGACATGGATGAACGTATATGATTCCACTCCCATGAAAAGCATACAGACAGAAGCTTATTAGTGGCTGCTAGATGCCAGGGAAAAAGTGGAATGGGTATGTAGTTTCTTTTTGGGGTGAAGAAAATGTCCTGCAATTAGATAGAGGTGTTAGTTGCACATCCTGTGAAAACCTCAAAACCACTGAATTATACACTTTAGAAGTGTGAATTTTGTATGTGAATACCTGAATTTTTAAAAATGGAAGCACAGACACAATAATTCAAACCACAAAAAGGCATAAAATCATAGTCTCTCTCCCATTGAGCTTGAGGTTTTCTTCCTTCAATAACCATTGTTAAACAATTTCCTATGTATCTTTCAAAGAAAAATTATGTATGTACTTTTTCTTAACATAAATTATATTCTGCGGGAAGCTGAAGCAGGAGAATTGCTTGAACCCGGCAGGCGGAGGTTTTGGTGAGCCAAGATTGCACCATTGCACTCCAGCCTGGGCAACAAGAGTGAGACTCCGTCTCAAAAAAAAAAAAAAAAAAAAAATTATATTCTGTTCTGTTCTCACTGCTTTACACACTGCTTTTTTCCTTAAGATCTTGAAGATCATAGTATTTCAGTACATGATCTATTCATTAATTCTAAAGATGCTTTGAACTTTCCTGCTTCTTCCCTTGCTCATGCTTAGGAACTGATTCACCATTTATGCGCCTATCAAATTCCATCCAGCAGGGGAAATAAGTGATTTCTATTGCCTCTTTTTGTAATTTTTCCTCAATAAATATTGTGTATAATTTTTTAATTATATAAGCTGAAATTTTAAATTACGCAACCCTTAAGGTTCAAATCAATTTTCACCTTCCACCAGAAATTTTCACTTAGTCTCTGGACCACTGACTATATGGTTTTTTTTTTGTTTTGTTTTGTTTTTGAGATGGAGTCTGGCTTTGTCACCCAGGCTGGAGAGCAGTGGCATGATCTCAGCTCACTGCAACCTCCAACTCCCAAGTTCAAGCGATTCTGCTGCCTCAGCCACTCAAGTAACTGGGATTACAGGTGTGCAACATCCCGCCCGGCTAATTTTTTTGTATTTTTAGTAGAGACGGAGTTTCGCCATGTTGGCCAGGCTGGTCTCGGACTCCTGACCTCAAGTGATCCACCCACCTCAGCCTCCCAAAGTGCTGGGACTACAGGCGTGAGCCAGCACACCTGGCCGACTATATGCTCTTACTTGTCTCTTCAGTTAAATTCTGGAGAGCAGGGATTCTCATGTCTTCATCTACTGATTAACATAATAGAATCCTCTGTGCATGTTAGGTACTTATTATGGCCTATGCAAATGGTCCCAGTGCTCCTATTATAATAGGTACCAACAAAAATTTAATGATGCTACCCTCATACTGATCCTGTATTACTTACAAAGGACTCTTAAGGTTAGGTAGGAATTCACTAAATGAGTAATACAGATAGAATTCAAATAAACTAGACCAAAAGAGTAATTATTTCATTATTTCAGAAAAACTCAATAAATAATTACAATTGCTAACTTTATCAAGTGTTTTCCTTGTGTCAGGCACTGTGTTGTATCAATTAATCCTCACAATACACTAGAAATGAGAACTATTAATATTATCATCTCACTTCATCTGCCCATGGTTATAAACTATTATCAGTTAGAAACCCTACATTCAGGAAATCCAACTTTATGTCATTGACATAGGTCACACTGGTCTTTTGTCCAAACAGAAGCAAGTATCTACTGTGCATTCCACAGGACAGTAAAGCATTTTGCCAACTAAAGGATCACAAAAATGCTAAAAGCAGTTCATACAACTCAGAAAATAGCCCTGGGTACTATTATTACACTTAGTATTAGCATGTAAACAGGAACACTTTGAGAAATGAGGTAAACTATTACTACCAAGAATTTAAGAATTTTAGTTCAAGCTACCACTAGCATTTCACGTCTTCTTTGCTTCAGTTTCCCTAAATAGTAAACAAAAGTCGCTTAATTTTGTACCCAGGATAACACAGTATAGTGGGGGGAAATTAGGCTTCAGAATCAAAAGGACCAGGGTTCAAATCCTGGCTTATTAAGCAAGTGATATGGGGCAAGTTACCTCTTTAAGTTCCAGTTCCCTTATTTAAAAAGTGTTTAGCTCATGCCTGTAATTTCAGTACTTTGGGAGGCCACAGCGGGTAGATCACGAGGTCAGGAGTTCAAGACCAGTCTAGCCAAGATGGTGAAACCCCATCTCTACTAAAAATACAAAAATTAGCCGGGTGTGGTGGTGGCCACCTGTAATCCCAGCTACTCAGGAGGCTGAGGCAGAGAACTGCTTGAACCCAGAAGGTGGAGGTTGCAGTGAGCCAAGATTGTGCCACTGCACTCCAGCCTGGGTGACAGAGTGAGACTCCGTCTCAAAAAAAAAAAAAAAAAGAGTTTATGGGCCAGGCACGGTGGCCCATGCCTGTAATCCCAGCACCTTGGGAGGCCAAGGTGGGCAGATCACGAGGTCAGGAGTTTGAGACCGGCTTGACCAACATGATGAAACCCCGTCGTCTCTACTAAAAATACAAAAATTAGCTGGGTGCGGTGGCACGTGCCTGTAATCCCAGCTACTCAGGAGGCTGAGGCAGGAGAATCGCTGGAACTTGGGAATCAGAGGTTGCGGTGAGCTGAGATTGTGCCACTGCACTCTAGCCTGGGTGACAAAGAGAGACTCTGTTTCAAGAAAAGAGTCTAAAGCCAGGCATGGTGGCTCATGCCTATAATCCTAGCACTTTGGGAGGCTAAGGCAGGTGGACTGTGGGAGGCTGAGGCAGGCAGATCACTTGAGGCCAGGAGTTCAAGACCAGTCTGGGCAACATAGCAAAACCCTGTCTCTACAAAAAAACAAAAAAGTAGCCAGGCATGGTGGTACACACCTGTAGTCCAGCTACTTGACAGGCTGAGGTGAGAGAATTGCTTGAGCCTGGGAGGTCCAGGCTGCAATGCACTGTAGCCTGGTGACACAGCATGACCCTGTCTCAAATAAATAAATAAAGTCCAAATATTACTTAATAATTAGTGATGGAAAGGAATAAATGAGGCTGGGTACAATGGCTCATGCCTGGGATCTCAACACTTTGGGAGGTGGAGGCAGGAGGTTCCCTTGAGTCCAGGAGTTCAAGATCACACTGGGCAACACAAAAATAAAACAATTTAATCAGGCATGGTGGCACACACCTGGAATGCAATGGCACAGTCTCGGCTCACTGCAACCTCTGCCTCCCTGGTTCAAGTGATCCTCCTGCCTCAGCCTCCAGAGTAGCTGGGATTACAGGTATGCGCCACCATGCCCGGCTAATTTTTTTTTTTTTTTTTTGTATTTTTAGTAGAGATGGGTTTCACCATGTTGGCCAAGCTAGTCTCGAACTCCTGACCTCAGGAGATCTGCCTGCCTCTGCCTCCCAAAGTGCTGGGATTACAGGCGTGAGCCACCACGTCCAGCCTAGAATTCTGGTTTATATGAGTTATATCTATCAACATTCACCACTGTAGAAACTAAAAGTATCATTAAAAAAAAATTGTTAATTTATTTTAAAATAATAACCTATTACTCATTTACATATTCAATTTTTATGAAAAGTAACTATATTCAGGTTGAGTATTCCTTATCCAAAATGCTTGGTGGGATCAGAAGTGTTTTGGATTTCAGATCTTTTCAGATTCTAGAATATTTGAATTATACTTACTCAGTTGGACATCCCAAATCCAAAAACCTGAAATCCAAAATGCTCCAATGAGCATTTCCTTTAAAAAGCATCATGTCAGTACTCAGAAAGTTTCAGGTTTTGGAGCGTTTCAGATTTTGAATGTTTAGATTAGGAACACACAACCTGTATTCCTAAACAAAACAAAAATCTTACTAAGATGGCATTGTTTACATGTTTGCAAATATCTTTAATGTCTGATTTAATAGAAATAACTAGACTCTCATATCTGCTTCAGCATTCATTCTTTTTTTAAAAAAAAAAATTTGTTTTTCTTTAATGTTTGCTCTTGGCAGAATCATTCTATGTTCATTCTATTGCAATATGCTGTTCTGGTTGAAGAACATGAAGAAAAGCCACACGTAGTTTGAAAACATCCTATAAATCCCCTGAAATGGTCTCAGAGATGCCCAGAAGTCCTCAGACCACATTTTGACAACAGCTGGTTTACAAGAAAAACAGAAAAGTTTATATAAAGAGAAAATTAAAAAACATACTCCAAACATGCCTACACATAATGATCATCTGGAACTGATTCTGATTAAGCAGATGGGTGAGCCCCAGAATCCTCATATGTAACAAATGCCCCAGATGATTCTTATGATAAGAAGAACAAAATAACTCAAATAGAATCCCAATGATACAAAAATTGCCTAAATTTACCAAGATATAAATGTTTAGCCTCATTTTCAATAAGCATTAACAGATATTTCCATATCCCAGGTAAAACAGAACATAATCCTTTATTTCAAAGTTACATAATGGTGTAGAATTTTCAGGCACATATACTCTTGGCTCTCAAACAGCTCAAAGTTACTAAAGTTTATATCATAAAACCCAAGCTTAGAAATCTTTCAAAATAAATCTTTGATTACATAAGATTATAACTGCTCTCAGGTAAGGCAGTAAACGCTTGTTGCCTTCCAATACCATCCTTCGTTCTCCTTTTATTAATATAGGCATACCTTGTTTTATTGTGCATCATTTTATTGTGCTTTGCAGTTACCAGTTTCTACAAATTACAGGTTTGTGGCAAGCCTACATTAAGCAAGTCTATCAGCATCATTTTTCCAACAATGTGTTCACTTTGTGTCTCTGTGTTACACTTTGGTAATTCTCACAATATTTCAAACTTTTTTGTTACTATTGTATCTGTTACAGTGGTCTGTGATAAGTTATCTTTGATGTTACTATTGTAATTGTTTGGGGGCACCACAAACCATGCCCATATAAGATGGCAAATTTAATCAATAAATACGTGTGTTCTGACAGCTCCACTGACCAGCCATTACCCCATCTCTCTCCCTCTCCTCAGGCCTCCCTATTCCGTAAGACACAACAATATTTGCAACTGGGGCAATGAATAACTCTATAATGGCCTCTAAGTGTTCAAGTAAAAGGAAGAGTCACACATCTCTCACTTTAAATCAAAAGCTAGAAATGATTTAAGTTTAATGAGGAAAGCATGCCAAAAGCTGAGACAGGCCAAAAGCTAGGCCTCTTGGACCAAAGAGCCAACTTGTGAATGCAAAGGAAAAGTTATTTTTTTCTTTCTTTTTTTCTATGCAACAGGGTCACACCACGTTGCCCAGTCTGGTCTCGAACTCCTGGGCTCAAGGAATCCTCCTGCCTCAGCCTCCCAAAGCGCTGAGATTACAGGCCTGAGCCACCACACCCAGCCAAAGGAAAAGTTCTTGAAGGAAATTAAAAATGCTACTCCAGTGAACACATGAATGATAAGAAAGTGAAACAGCCTTACTGCTAATGTGGAGAAAGTCTGAGTGGTCTGGATAGAACAGCAAACCAGCTAGAACATTCCCTAAGCCAAAGCCTAATTCAGAGCAAGAGCGCAACTCTTTTCAATTCTGTTACGGCTGAGAGAGGTGATGAATCCGCAGAAGAAAAGTTGGAAGCTAGCAGAAGTTGGTTCATGAGGTTTAAGGAAAGAAGCTGTCTCCATAACATAAAAGTGCAAGGTGAAGCAGCAAGGACTGATAGAGCTGCAGCAAGTTATCCAGAAAATCTAAGAGAAAAGATGAAGGTGGCTACACTAAATAACGGATTTTCATTGTAGATGAAACAGCCTTCTGTTGGATGACTATGCCCTCTAAGACTTTCATACCTAGAGAAAAGTCAGTACCTGGCTTCAAAGTTTCAAAGGATAGGCTGACAGCCAGGTGTGGTCGCTCATGCCTGTAATCCTAGCACTTTAGGAGGTGGAGGCAGGAGGATCCCTTGAAGCCAGGAATTTGAGACCAGCCTGGACAACAAAGCAAGACCCCATCTCTACAAAAAATTTAAAAATTAGCCTGGTGCATAAGCATATGCCTGCAGTATCAGCTACCGGGGAAGCTGAGACAGAAGGATCACCTGAGCCGAGAGTTCAAGGCTTCAGTAAGCCATGATTGCATCACTGCACTCCAGCCTGGGTGACAGAGTAAGACCACCTCAAAAAAAAAAAAGAAAAGAACATCTGCTTTGTAAAATTATATTTATGAAGAGTTTTTTGTTTTTTGGGTTTGTTTTTTTTTTGAGACAAAGTCTTACTCTGTTGCCCAGGCAGGACTACAGTGGTATGATCTCAGTTCACTGCAACCTCTGCCTCCCGGGTTCAAGCGATTCTCCTGCCTCAGCCTCCCGAGTAGCTGGGATTACAGGAATGTGCCACCAAGCTGCCTATTTTTGTATTTTTTTATTAGAGACAGGGTTTTACCATGTTGGCTACGGCGGTCTTGAACTCCTGACCTCAAGTGATCCACGCGCCTCAGCCTCCCAAAGTGCTGGGATTACAGGCATGAGCCACCACACTCAGCTTATTAAGAGTCTAATCATCTTACAAACTGTTTATGAGAATATTTATGAATAAAAGCAGACTCATAGTAGACATGTTTAGGAGACTGCTGCCCAGACTATGCTTTGGAAGTGTCCCTCCTATTGCAGGGGTGAGCCTAAGTGACTGCTACTGCTAGCGAAACCTTGTCTCCTAACCACAGGTGAACAAAATGGGACACCTGTCCCATGCTGAGCCAATCAGATACTCCAGTATTAAGCTTCAGCCTCATTCCAGAAAAAGAGTTTGGCTAAAATCAGTACCATGGAAACCCAAAGTCAAGCATAGTAACGGGGGAGCAGAAACTGAGGCCACTGCAGCACAAACCAGCTTCAGCATGGAGAAAAGAACAGACATGCAAAGACCAAAGACAAAAAAAAAACCACACAGCTCCAGAGACAAAGGCCTGGGGCTTTCCAAATCCCACAGGTTCATCCCTGCTTCCCACACACTTGGATTCCAAAAGACTGCCTGGAATCCTTACAATCACTGTCCCTTTACTTAAGTTTATTTGAGGTTTCTGTTCCTAACAATCAAGTTAATCCTTGACAGATACAAAATTATATAAAGAAAAACAGTATTAACAAAAATGCCGAATATTAATAGCAGTTGCATCTTAGTAGAATTAAGAGTGATATTTTCTAGTGTTTATAATTTCTTTTCTTTTTTTTGAAACAAAGTCTTGCTGTGTCGCCAGGCTGGAGTGCAGTGGCCCGATCCTACTGCAACCTCCGCCTCCCAGGTTCAAGCGATTCTCCTGCCTCACCCTCCCGAGTAGCTGGGACTACAGGCGTATGCCACTGCGCCCAGCTGACTTTTGTATTTTTCGTAGAGACGGGGTTTCACTATGTTGGCCAGGGTGGTCTCGATCTCTTGACCTCGTGATCTGCCCGCCTCGGCCTCCCAAAGTGCTGGAATTACAGGCATGAGCCGCCATGCCCGGCCTAGTGTTTATGATTTCTTTACTTGCCAAGTTTTCAGCAATGAGTATGTTATTATTCACTCAGGAAAAAAAAAAAAAAAAACTTGAATAAATAAGGTAATTCTGTATTCGGATAATTAAGGCTTTACTAAATAATTGGTAATTTCAAAGCTAAAAGTGAGGTACAGTATATCAAACCCAGGAGGTTTCAAACCTTGTTCCAGAGGACACTTTGATTCTGTGGTAATGCCTCCAGAGCCACTTCAGGGGAAAACAAGCTCAGCACACCCCCTGCAGTCAACACCTTGTTCAGTTTCTTCCTAGCTCAAAGACCTCCTTAACCCCCTTCACTTAGGACAGGGCCTTAAAAGACATTTTATGCAAGATGAACCACTCCCCCTTCTACTCAGGGCTTTAGCCAATTGTATCAGAGTAGGAACCTGCCCCAAACCAGGCCAGATTATCTTCCTCTGGCTTTGGAAGTGAGTTAAAGATTCACTCTTTTTCACTGAAGTGGCTAAAAACGTTAGCTTCTCACCTTAAAGATCAGAGAAGGTCTGGGCATGGTGGCTCAACATCTATAATCCCAGCACTTTGGAAGGCAGAGGCAGCAGGACAGTTTGAGGCTACAAGTTTGAGACCAGCCTGGGCAACATAGCAAGACCTTGTCTCCACAAAAAAATTTAAAAATAGCCGGGTGTAGTGGTGCATGTCTGTAGTCATAGATACTCAGGAGGATCCCTCGAGTTTAGGAGTTGGAGGTTGTAGTGAGTTATGATCATGCCACTGCACTCCAGTCTGAGGCAGACCATGTCTCTAAAGAAAAAAAAAAAAAGCCAGGTGCGGTGGCTCACGCCTGTAATCCCAGCACTTTGGGAGGCTGAGGCAGGTGTATTACTTGAGGTCAGGAGTTCAAGACCAGCCTGGCCAACATGGTGAAACCCTGTCTCTACTAAAAAAAACAAAAAAACAAAAAAAACAAAATTAGCTGGGCAGGCCAGGCGCGGTGGCTCACGCCTGTAATCCCAGCACTTTGGGAGGCTGAGGTGGGCAGATCACACTGTCAGGAGATCGAGACCATCCTGGCTAACACGGTGAAACCCCGTCGCTATTAAAAATACAAAAAATTAGCCGGGCGTGGTGCGGGTGCCTGTAGTCCCAGCAACTTGGGAGGCTGAGGCAGGAGAATGGCGTGAACCTGGGAGGCGGAGCTTGCAGGGAGGCGGAGCTTGCAGGGAGGCGGAGCTTGCAGGGAGCCGAGATTGCCCCACTGCACTCCAGCCTGGGCAACAGAGCAAGACTCTCTCTCTCAAAAAAACAAAAATTAGCTGGGCATGGTGACATGCACCTGTAGTCCCAGCTACTTGGCAGGCTGAGGCAGGAGAATCACTTGAACCTGGGAGGTGGAGGTTGGTGAGCCGAAATTACACCACTGCACTCCAGCCTGGCTGACAAAGTTACTCTGTCTTTAACAAAAAAAAAAAAAATCAGAGAAGGGGAAGAAGGCAGTTTGCAGGGAGCATGAAATATAAACAAGATCTGCACACACAAAAAAGAGCAAAACCAAGAGGTTTCCCTAGTTCTGAACTCTAGCCATTTTCTGAAGCCCTACTAGGTTTATGTCTTAAATAGCTGGAAACCACATACATGGAACCACATACATGATTTCATCTTACTCAGCCTTTTCCTAGTGGAAAATTCACAATGTTCATATTTTTAAAAGATCCAGGAAGCAAAAGGTTAAGAACTCCTGACCTCGAAAAAACTCTATACAGTGGCATACACTATGGAAAATGAAATTCAAAATAAGTCCTTTAATAATTCACATTTTTGCAGCATCTCAAATATATTTTCTGTTTATTTGGTCAAAAAACATATTCACGTTATAAAAGAATGTCCCAAATAATGAGAATCCAAAAGAATCTCCTTTAGCTATTTAAAAACACAATCAACTACAACAACCCATTCTTATGCTTTCTGGTTAAATTGTATCTTGCTGTACATATAACTTCAGGTTAACATGGCAAGATGAATAATAAATGGCTTATAAATCTCTTACTCAAAATCTTTGGGAACTGTTTTTCTTACTTTAATAAGATAAAGAATTGCTCACATATTCACCCATTCTATCAAAAGTATTTATAGAATGCCACTAGGTGCCAGGCACTGCATTTGGCCTTATCAGCTACTATGATTAATTCTTGGTTCTCCTCTAAATTATTGCCTCAATCTACAAATACAGATTAGAGCACATCCTATTTGTATGCTCCGCAACTAACATAATGCCTGGTTCTTAGTGGAAACTTAATGTCGCTGAACTGTGTTATAATAAAACATCCAGAAGGCAGGCCGAATACGAAAGCAGTAGCTTCGCATTAAGAAAACTACCCCTAGCCAATTTTCTTAGTCAACCAGGCCACTACAGTATTAATGAAATCGAAATCTGTCACCAATACCAAAAAAAAAAAAAAAAACCCAAAACAAAAACGTCTAAACAAACGCCCTTCTGATAACAATTTTCTTGGACACATGAAAACAAGCAATTCCTTATGCTAAAAAGACCTTCAACAACGTCAAGAATAGATGTTTCTAAAGCCTTTCGGTAAGGGGCCATACATAAGAATGGAAAAGTTGACTGATTGACAAGCAAATGATGTTCCCTATATTCATCTTGACAGTAGTTTCACACCAACTGTTCCAGAGGCAACATAAAAAAAATAACAGAAATGAGGCCGGGCACGGTGGCTCACGCCTGTAATCCCACCACTTTGGAAGGCCTAGGCGGGCAGACCACCTGAGTCGGGAGTTCGAGACTAGCCTTACCAAAATGGAGAAACCCCGTCTCTATTAAAAATACAAAATTAGCCGGGCATGGTGGCGCATGCCTGTAACCCCAGCTACGCGGGAGGCTGAGGCAGGAGAATTGCCTGAATCCGGGAGGCAGAGGTTGCGGTGAGCCAAGATCGCGCCATTGCACTCCAGCCTGAGCAACAAGAGCAAAAACTCCGTCTCAAAAAAAAAAAAAAAAAAACCAGAAATGAGGCACAAAAGGAGGAAAGGGAGAAAATGCGTGCTGAGATAAGCATTTCGACTCAGGCTGAGGGAAACGCTCAAACAGTTACTGCAAATGACTAAAACAATCTGAGCCTTAAAAGTTGGTTGTGCAAGTTCGGCTACTAGAGTTCATCATCTGTTATGGGCATTGTTCTTGAAAAAGTACCAAACAAACATCCTGCCTGCGGGCTTCTCCGGGTGGGTGCTACTAACCCTTTTAGTTAATTCTGTGACTCTGCGTTTAAAAGAAATAAAGAAAGAATAGGATGAACATCAACAAGTATTTAGGAGGGGCCTAGAGAGAACTTTTCACCCCTAGCCGCAGCCCAAGATCCTCCCACGGGAAGTGCCGTAGGACCGCAGCCCGAAAGAGCGCGGGAGGGGAGACTGGCCACGCCCGGATGCGCGGCGGACAGGGTCCTGGCCGGTCAGCCCGCGGGCCGCTAGCTTTGCTGCAGCCGCCCCGGCGCAGGGGAGGAGCGCGGAGAAAGGGCGGGGCCGGGCCTCACCTCCACGGCCTGGCCCAGCTCCAGGTCGAAGCCCACTACACACACGCAGTGCAGCCAGGCGGAGAAGCCGTCCCAGCGCAGCAGGCCCCGGCCACGGCCATCGTCCTCTTCATCGTCCTCTGGCGCGCCTCCCGCCGCCACAAGGGCCGGCGCCTCGCGCCCCTCGACCCCTGCCACCGCTTCGTCCAACGGCCTTCGAGAGCCGGGCCCCAAGCCCGCAGGGCCCCTCAAAGCCATCCGCCGCCCCCTGGCTGTTCGCGCCGCCTCCACCGCGGACCGCGCCGCAGAGCGCGCTTGCCTCCGCGCAGGCGCAGACGCTGCTGTCGCAGCCGCTGGGGACCCACTCAGTCCGGGCGGGGCTGCGGGTCACGTGACCCTGGGAGCGGACGTGGGGACGTCACGCTGCCGCTTGTCTCGGATTGTAAAGCCGCTCCTGGCTTCCTTGTCTGAAAGCTCTTTGGGACTGAAATGGCTGTTTATGAATCCTTGTCAACCTCGTTCTCAGTCAACGACCAGGGAATAAATTATTCGTGGAATGACACCGTTCATAATTATTATAAGGTATTATTAAATTATGAAAGCGTAGGCCGGGCGCGGTGGCTCACGCCTGTAATCACAGCATTTTGGGAGGCCGATGCGGGCGGATCATCAGGTCAGGAGTTCGAGACCAGCCTGACCAACATGGTGAAACCCCCGTCTCTACTAAAAATACAAAAAAATTAGCCAGGCGTGGTGGAGCGCGCCTGTAATCCCAGCTACTCAGGAGGCTGAGGCAGGAGAATCGCTTGAACCCAGGAGGCAGAGGTTACAGTTAGCTGAGATTGCGCCACTGTATTCTGTCTACCCTGGGCGACAGAGCGAGATTCCGTGTCAAAAAAATAAAAATAAAATATATGAACGCATAATGGTGACGGTGGCTAACATTGAACGCTTACCTTGTGCCAGTTGATATGCCAAGTACAAGTGCGAATACTTACAAATATTACCTTACTGAATCTTCACATAATCGCAAATAAGTAGACTATTTATTTCTTTTTACAGATAAGGAAATGGAGGTCCTGGAGGTTACATGACTAGCCCAGCAAGTATGACAACTCCGATATCGGCTGGCGGTTCACTCATTCAGTTTGCTGATTCAGAGATCTGTGCATTCACTCACCTGTTCCTTCTCCAGCAAGGCCTCCCCACCCTACCACCTCCTCCTTTCTTAGTTTGGCTGTCTGTGACTCACTCAACACACATCCCCAGACCTTTCTGGAACTCCAGGTTGGGCAGATTGGCCTCCACAGCAACCTGTGGATCTCTGAACACTGGGGCAAGGGCCTGGTCTCAAGCAGCTTCGTATTCTGAGATCAGTTTTTACTGATTATTGGACCAGCCAGGATACTAACTAGTATTTATTCAGCACCTACTATGTTGAGTATAAATAGCATAGTAAAAGTAGGAAACACAGAATAATACCTCAACAGAAAAATGAGTAAACCAGCGAGGTGTCACGCCTGTAGTCCCAGCTTCTTGGGAAGCTGAGGCCGGCTAAGTTCAAGGAGGATCGCTTGAGCAGGAGTTCCAGGCTGCAGCGCGCTATGATCACGCCTGCGAACAGCCATTGCACTCCAGCCTGGGCAACAGAGCACGACTGTGTCTCTAAAAAACAACGCAAAACAAAAAACACTGCAGAACTTAAGGATTTTGCTGCACTGCCCAGTGAAATCCATTCCATTTGACAAATACTGTCCTCTTAACATTCTTAGAATTTTTTTTGGAGCAAGTGTTAGCGTCCCTGTTTTCAAGGAGGTGGTCAAGTATGCACAGACATCAGTAGTGACGTTTGCTGGAGACTTCCTTTAGACAAAAATGAACTTAGGGACAGCACTTAAGTTAGAGGCCAAGTCTTTGGCCAAAGTAGCCTGCCATCCTACTCCAGAGAATGCTGTGGTTAAAAGAGGAAAAACTGTATTCTGCGATCAAGTAAGGCTCTAAACCCAGTATTAGGAAAGAACAGTAGCCTTTTGTATTAGAAAGAACACTGGCGTGGAAGTCAAAAGTTCTGGATTCTAGTGCCAGCTAGAATCTACCACGATCGTGGTAGGCAAGCTGCTCCAAAACCCAGTTTCTGGTAAATGAGAGTGATGATTACTAACTCACCTCACTGACTGTTGGGAAAAGCTAAGCTATCCTAATGTACACATTTTACCAGATGCTACTTCATTATTAATTATTAATGATCTCAAAACACCAGTTGTGGCCAAGCACAGTGGGTCACACTTGTAATCCCAGCACGTTGGGAGGCTGAGGCAGTAGAATCACGTGAGTCCAGGAGTTTGAGACCAGCCTGGGCAACATAGGGAGGCCCTGTCTCTTAAAAAAAAATTAAAAATTAGCTGGGCATGGTGGCACACACCTATAATTCCAGCTACTTGAGAGGCTGAGATGGGAGAATCACTGGAACCCAGAAGGTCAAGGCTGCAATGAGCCACCACTGTGCCACTCTACTCCAGCCTGGGCAACACAGCAAGACCCTGTGTCAAAAACCAGCACCAAAAAAGAACATAAGTTGTTCCACAGGGCTGGTTCTTCGACGCATAGACACAAACTGCGATTCTGTGAAGTGTTGCTTTATAATATTGGATTAAGGATGATCTTGTCAAAATACAGTACCCTGAAAACAACATATTAGGAGAGCCAGAAGTTTCCAAAGAAAGAAAGCACACCAAAGCTCTAGAGAATTTTAAAAGTAAAAAACTTGTTTGGGGAGAAAAAAAACAAAAACAAAAAAAAGCATTACTTAAATCTTTATACACAGAAACAGAATAACCACTAGGGTAAACAAAGCAGCTATGGCTTTATTTCCCTCTACCTTCGTAACTTTGACATTCTGCCTTACAGTCTATTTTCACACAGTTTCTGTTGTTAATGGGAGCTGAGGAACAAGGTACTGACATCTTCTTATGGTTCATCAAAAGAACCTTTGACTCTGAAAGGATCTTGGATAGGATCATCTCTCCAAACTTCCTATTCATGGATCTTCTGACATTCAGTTAGCCAGCCTCTTTTCTAACACTCTCTATTAAAGTTAAGTCACTAGCCTGTAATCCCAGCACTTTGGGAGGCCAAGGCCGGTGGATCACCTGAGGTCAGGAGTTCCAGACCAGCCTGGCCATCATGGTGAAATCCTGTCTCTAGTGAAAATACAAAAATTAGCCAGGTGTGGTGGTGCACACCTGTAATCCCAGCTACTTGGGAGGCTGAGGTGGGAGGATCCCCTGATCTGGAGAGGCAGAGGTGACAGTGAGCTGAGATCACACCACTGCACTCCAGCCTGTGCGACAGAGGGAGACTCCGTCTCAATGAATAAATAAATAAATAGCCGGGCGTGGTGGCTCACGCCTGTAATCTCAGCACTTTGGGAGGCTGAGGCAGGCGGATCACTTGAGGTCAGGAGCTTGAAACCAGCCTGGCCAACATGGTGAGACCCTGTCTCTACTAAAAATACAAAAAGTTAGCCAGGTGTGTTGGCGTGCTCCTGTAATGCCTGCTACTTGGGAGGCTAAAGTGGGAGAATCACTTAAACCCGGGAGGTGAAGGATGCAGTGAGCCAAGATAGCACCACTGCACTTTAGCCTGGGCGACAAGAGCAAGACTCCATCTCAAAAATAATAAATAAATAAATAAATAAAGTTAAGTAACTACCTTTCAGAGCTACTATTTTCTGGGTGTTCATAAGGGCTAGAAAGTTCTTCCCTTTACAGAGACAAAATCAGCTACTTTGTAATACACACCCATTGGTCTAAGTTGTGCTTGCTGAGATTACATAGAAGAGTCCAACTCTTCTACATGATAACCCTGCAAACGTTTGAAAATAGTTATCCCACACCCACATGCCTTCTAGTTTTCAGGGTAACTACCCCACATCCTCCAACCGTTCCTCAAAAGATGTAGTTTCTAGGCCATTCATCATCCTGTTGCCCAACTTGGGCATACTCCAACTTGTCAACATCACTCTTACAGCCTGGGAGGAAACACCATCCTCCAGGTGTGATCCTAACATTGCAGAATGTACTCTGGGACTATTACTTTCCTTGTCCCAGCCACCAGGCTTCTTTTAATGCCAGTTCATATCACATTTACTTGTTTTGGCAGCCAGGTCACATCACTGGCTCAGGTTGTATTTACTGTCAACTAAAGCCCTGGATCTCTTTTCATGTGAGGAGCACTTAAGTCAGGGTAGACTGTGTTAGCCAAGAGCATGACTAGATTCATGGCTCTGCTGCTCTTCTAATATTACCAAGAACATGGAACACAGGATTAAAAACATTCCAAACTTCTCTACTCACCCCTAACCAAAATCCTGGCATTTCAATAGTTTTAACAGAAGAAAGAAAAAATAAAAGGTTGAGCATTAGACAATGGTGTGAATTGTGAAATGCATTATCAGGTCTCTGGGCTTAGTTTTACCAAAAGGACCCACAGGGAGTCCAAATGTCCTAGATATTTACCTAGATGGGCAGCCAGGGGACTTCCCTCTTGCACTTAAGGTAAATGCTGCCAGGGCTGCTGGGACATAACTATACTTGCGGTGGTGAAAAAAAATACATGGAAATATACACAGAGGCCCAATACCAATGTGTTATCAATAGAAAACTAAGTTTACTGCTGTACTTCTCTGGAAGACAAAAATGCTCAAATACAGATTTTGAAGGGAGGATCCAGCCAAAGAAAACTATAAAATGCATGATCAGGGCCAGACGCCGTAGCTCACGCCTTTAATCCCAGCACTTTCGGAGGCCAAGGCAGGCGGATCACTTGAGGTCAGGAGTTCGAGACCAGCCTGGCCAACATGGTGAAACCCCATCTCTACTAAAAATATAAAAATTAGCTGGGCATAGTGGCATCCGCCTGTAATCCCAGCTGCTCAGGAGGCTGAGGCAGGAGAATCACTTGAACCTGGAAGGCAGAGGTTGCAGTAAGCCAAGATTTCACCACTACACTCCAGCCGGGGAAACAGAGCAAGACTTCATCTAAAAAAAATAAAATAAAATAAAATAAAAAATAAAATGCACTATGAAGTTTTCCCAGGTTGTGACAGCTTTAAAAAATGGTGGTTGGGTGTGGTGGTGGCTCAGACCTCTAATCCCAGCACTTTGGGAGGCCAAGGCAAGAGGATTCTTTAAAGCCAGAATTATGACAGCACACACCTGTAGTCCTAGCTACTCAGGAGGCTGAGGCTGGAGGATCACATGAGCCCAGGAGGTCAAAGCAGCAGTGAGCTGTGATTGCACCACTGCACAGCCTGGGCAACAGAGTGAGATGCTGTCCCGTTGACTGTTCCAAAAAAAAAAGAAAGAAAGAAAAAATAATGAAGAGCTGTTTTTTTGTTTTCGTTTTTACATTCTTATTATTGATACAATGCCTGGCATGTAGCAGGCACTCAGTAAATATTTAATGAATGAATGAATGCACTTTATTTTATTTTATTATTATTTTTTGAGACGGAGTCTCCCTCCGTCACCCAGGTTGGAGTGCAGTGGCACGATCTCGGCTCACTGCAAGCTCTGCCTTCCAGGTTCACGCCATTCTCCTGCCTCAGCCTCCTGAGTAGCTGGGACTACAGGCGCCCGCCACCATGCCTGGCTATTTTTTTTTATTTTTAGTAGAGACGGGGTTTCAACGTGTCATCCAGGATGGTCTCAATCTCCTGACCTCGTAATCTGCCCCCCTCGGCCTCCCAAAGTGCTGGGATTACAGGGGTGAGCCACTGCGCCCGGCCATGAATGCACTTTAAAAAAGCATCTTGACTTTGGGAGGCCAAGGCGGGCAGAACACAAGGTCAAGAGATCGAGACCATCATGGACAACTTGGTGAAACCCTGTCTCTACTAAAAATACAAAAATCAGCCAGGCGTGGTGGCACATGTCTGTAGTCCCAGCTACTTGGGAGGCTGAGGCAGGAGAATCACCTGAACCCAAGAGGCAGAGGTTGCAGTGAGCCAAGATCACGCCACTGCACTCCAGCCTGGCGACAGAGCGAGACTCTGTCTCAAAAAAAAAAACAAAAAAACAAAAAAAACAAAAGCATCTTGAACTGCTCTTTCCTTATTTTACAGAATTTTCCTTTCACTGTCACTTGTATGAATACGTGAAAAGTTAACATTAAAATGTTTCTTAAGTGTAATGCACTCTTAGCTTAAGAAAGTAAAGATAACACCCCACTTATTTAAAGGTTACTTTTTGGCTAGGTGCAGTGGCTCACGCCTGTCTCCAAATACTTTGGGAGGCCAAACTGTGGGAGGAGTTAGAGACCAGACTGGGCAACATAGGGAGACTCCATCTCTACAAAAAAATTTAAAACATTAGCCAGGCATGGTAGCCAACACCTATAGCCCCAGCTACTTGGGAAGCTGAAGCAGGAGGATCTCTTGAGCCCTGGAGTTCAAGGCTGCAGTGAGCTATGATCACGCTACTGCACTACAGCCTGGGCAACAGAGCAAGATCCTGTCTCTATTAAAAAAAATAAGTAAAATAAAAATAAAGTTTACTTTTCCAACTGTCTGATGCAGTTAGCACTAGGAAGTGGGTTTAATAGGCTCAATATAAGCCAAAATGCAAAACGGAGACTATAATCAAATGCATACTCTTCAATCAAAGAGATGTGAGGTCTTCATTCATAAGTTATTTTGTCTAGGTTTACACATAATTCTGGCTGGTCCAAGTGCAGTGGTGTTTACAACTAATTGAAACTAATTGAACACTACCAATTAGAGATTTCTTCTTCTTCTTTTTTTTTTTTTTGAGACCAAGTCTTGCTCCGTCACCCAGGCTGGAGTGCAGTGGCGCAACCAATTAGAGATTTCTTTGTTCCTTTTCTACTCCCACTGCTTTGACTAGCCTTAAAAGTAATAATAAATTTACACATAATTTTAATAGATTTACTTGTCTGGTTTCCCAGACTAAGAAGCAAATAAGAAGAACAAAGAGGTTGCTTGAGGCAGAGCATGACAAGAGCAGAAAACAAAACACCATAGGTTAATAGAATAGAAGGAAAAGATAAAAAGGAGTCAGAAAACAAAACTTTAGATGATGCACAGTAAATTAATAGTCTTTCCTTATGAGGCATAGAAGTGCCAGGAAATAGGCCAGGCGCAGTGGTTCACACCTGTAATCCCAGCACTTTGGGACGCTGAGGCAGGTGGATCACCTGAGGTTGGCAGTTCGAGACCAGCCTAACCAACATGGAGGAACCCCGTCTCTACTAAAAATACAAAATTAGCCAGCCGTGGTGGCACATGCCTGTAATTCCAGATACTCAAGAGGCTGAAGCAGGAGATTTGCTTGAACCCAGGGGGCTGAGGTTGCAGTGAGCCGAGATCATGCCATTGCACTCCAGCCTGGGCAACAAGAGCGAAAGTCTGTCTTAATAATAATAATAATAATAACAATAATACATTAATCCCTTTGAACTGGAGCTGCAAGGTAAAAGAAAGAATAAAAATATAAAAATATTTTTAAAATTCTTAAGTTTCAAATTATGTACCATTCTGAGTAGCATAATGAAATCCCAGGGTGGTCCATCTTGCCCAGGAAGTGAATCATCCCTTTGTCCACGGTATCCATGTTGTATATGTCTCCAACATTTTTCCACAGACCAGAATGGGGGGATGGTTTTCATATGATTCAAGTGCATTACATTTATTGTGCACTTTCTTTCTATTATTATTGCATTGTAACATATAATGAAATAATTATACAACTCACCATAATGTAGAATCAGCAAGAGCCCTGAGCTTGTTTTCCTGCAACTAGACGGTCCCATCTGGGGGTGATGGAAGACAGGGACAGATATCAGGCATTAGATTCTCCTAAGGAGCAGGTAGCCTAGATCCCTTGCATGCGCAGTTCACGATAGGACTCACATTCCTATGAGAATCTAATGCCGCTGCTGATCTGACAGGAGGCAGAACCCATGCGGTAATGCCAGCGATGGGGAGCGGCTGTAAATACTGATGAAGTTTGCTCACTGGCCTGCTGCTCACCTCCTGCTGTGTGGCCCAGTTCCTAAGAGGCCATGGAGTCCAGTACCAGTCCCTTGCCTGGGGGATTGGGGACCCCTGTTATATGCAACTCTACTGTCAGTCACTTAGTAGTTGTCTGCATTATCAGATCGACTGTTAACAGTATCGCAGTGCTTGTATTCAAGTGACCCTTATTTTACTTAAAAATGAATGGCCTCAAAGTGCAAGAGCAGTGATGCTGGCAATTAGGATATACCAAAGAGAAACCATAAAGTGTTTCTTTTAAGTGAAAAGGTAAACGTTCTTTTTTTTTTTTTTTTTGAGACAGGGTCTTGCCAGGCTGGAGTGCAGTGGTGCTATCATGGCTCACTGCAGCCTCCCAGGTTCAAGCGATCCTCCCAGCTCAGCCTACCAAGTATCTGAGACTACAAGCATAGGCCACCACACCCAGTTAATGCTTGTATTTTTTTTGTAGAGATGAGGTCTCCGCATGTTGCCCCGACTGGTCTCAAACTCCTGGCCTCAAGTAATCTTCCTGCCTTGGCCTCCCAAACTGGTGGGATTACAGGTGTGAGCCACGGTGCCTGGCCAAAAGTTCTTGACTTAATAAGCAAAGAAAAAACTCATATGCTGAGGTTGTTAAGATCTACAGTAAGAACAAATCTATCCGTGAAATTGTGAACAGTATTGTTATACTTGTTACATTTGTTATCAGTTATTAATCTATTAGTGTGCCTAATTTATAAGCTAAACTTTATCATTATGATGTTTTATATATAGGGAAAAACTCAGTGTATATATGGTTTGGTACTATCTGCAGCTTTAAGCATCTACTGGGGGGCCTTGGAAAATATTCCGTATGGAAAAGGGGAAACTACTGTATCTATTCTATGCCTGTGTGACCATTGTATTTTGGAAGCACATTGTTATCTGATTCAGAAGATCGTAGCTGGAGAGGAATTTTGTCTTAGGTTGACTCTGCCTCAAGTGTCACTCATATCTGATTTAGACGGTATTTAAATAAGTGTTTCAACTTCAGGTAGAGTTGATGGTGGAACAAGATAAGACTTTTTGAGTTATTGGGATGGAATGGATTTTTTTTTTTTTTTTTTTGAGACGGAGTCTCCCTCTGTCACCCAGGTTGGAGTGCAGTGGTGTGATCTCTGCTCAAGGCAACCTCTGCCTCCTGGGTTCAAGCGATTCCCCTGCCTCAGCCTCCTGAGTAGCTGGGATTACAGGCACGCACCACCACGCCCGGCTATTTTTTGTATTTTTAGTAGAGACAGGGTTTCACCATGTTGGTCAGGCTGATCTCGAACTCCTGACCTCGTGATCCACCCACCTCAGCCTCCCAAAGTGCTGGGATTACAGGCCTGAGCCACTGCACCTGGGGGAATGGATGTATTTTTGCATGAGAGAAGGACGTGAATTTTGGGGGGCAGGAGTAAAATGTTATGAACTGAATGTTTGTGTTCCCTGAAAATTCATACATTGAAGCCCTAACCCGCAATGTGATGGTATTTGGAAGTGAGGTCTCTTGGAGGTCATTAGGTTTAGATAAGTTCATGAGGGTGGGGGTCCCCCCATGATGAGATTAGTGTACTTACTAGAAGAGGAATAGAGACTAGAGCTTGCTGTCTCTCCACCATGTGAGGACACAGTGAAGAGGCTACCATTTTCAAGCCAGGAAAACAGGCCTCACTAAGAATCAAATTGCCTGGCACTTTATCTTGAACTTCCCAGCCTCCAGAGCTGTGAGAAATAAATACATGCTGTTTAAGCAACCTAGTCTGTGGAATTTTGTTAGGGCAGCAGAGCTGACCAAGACAGCCATTATCCATTATTCCCTTTCTCCTTAGTAATGCAGGCTGGCCAGGCACAGTGGCTCATGCCTGTAATCCCAGTACTTTGGGAGACTGAAGTGGGAAGATCACTGAAGCCCAGGAGTTTGAGACCAGCCTTGGCAACATACTGAGACCCTGTCTCTAAAAAAAAAAAAAAAAAATATATATATATATATATATATATGTATATATACACACACATATATACATACACATACATACACATATATATACACACACAGATACACATCACACACACACACACAAATATGTATGTAATACAGGCTGGTTAAATCTGGGGTGGCACTGATCCCAAGTAAAATACTGTATTTCTCAGACTCCATTGAAGATATATGTAACCATATGAAAAATAAGTGCTGATCGGAATAATACCTGGTTATATCCTTTAAGAAGCAAGCAGAAAAAAATAAATAAAGCAAGTACTTGTTGCCCTTTTGGAGTTTTCTGTTTTTGGGGGTTTTTTTGTTTGTTTGTTTTTTTGAGACAAGGTCTCACTTGTTGCTCAGGCTGGAGTGCAATGGTGCTATCTCAGCTCACTGCAGTTTCTGCCCTGTGGGTTCAATTGATCTACCTCAGCCTCCCAAGTAGCTGGGACTATGAGTATGCACCACGACACCCAGCTAATTTTTGTATTTTTGCAGAGATGCGGTTTTACCATGTTCCCCATGTTGGTCTTGAACCCCTGGACTCAAGAGGTCTGTCCGTCTTGGCCTGCCAAAGTGCTGGAAATAGAAGCATGAGCCACCTCGCCCATGCTTGTTGCCCTTTTACCCCTTTGCTTCCTCCTACTGCCATCCTGGACATGAAGGCCAAAATTTCAGCAGCCATTCTGGGACTATAAAGAAAATTTCAAGACAGTCACATCCATAAGGTGCCAAACCAATGCCAGCAACAGTCTGCCTCTGAACCTCTCCTCACACAAGAAAAACTAACTTATCTGTTTAAGGCACTGTTACTTAGATCTGTCACTGGCAGCCAAATGCAATTTGTAACTGACATAAGTCAGCTTTTTCATTAGAACTTTTACCATGTGCAAAACTACATCAGAAAGTTCAAATAGTATGTAGAAGTTAGAAACAAATTTGTGTTTAGAGTTGACTTCTTAATTACTTTTATATAAAAGCAGACTTGAAAATAGGTTTGTTCTCTTGAAGAAAGACTAGTAGTACTCAGCATTCACTTTGTTCAAATTCTCTCAGTATTCCAAATAACTTTGATGTGGGAAGAGAAGAGGAACCTTGCTTGACTTTTGGTGATTGACACTTAATATGTAATGTTGGATTTTTTATTTAGCAGGGAGAGTTGGTGAAGTTAATGATGTACTATTTTTGGAAGGTAAGTATGAAAAGGGCTTGAAAATCTTATGCTTGGGCACTTTGGACTTCTTTTTAAACTTGCTCTTTGGAGTGAATCAGAGAGAAACAGAAAAGTCTGCTGTTCCTGAATTAAAGGCTTTTGAATTATCTGGGAAATGGTTAAAATGCAAATTCTCATGTGTCATCCCAGAACCACAACTTAAGAAACAGTAAAAAAATTAAAAAAAAAAAATAGACTGCTCAGTTGACCAGATGCCCGTTGAATTTTTTTTTTTTTTTTTTGAGAGACAGAGTCTTGCTCTGTCACCCAGACTGTAGCACAGTGGTGTGATCATAGCTTACTTACTGCAGCCTCAATATCCTGGCTCAAGCAATCCTCCCACCTCAGCCTCCCAAGTAGCTAGGACTATAGGTACATGCCACCACACCCAGCTAATTAAAAAAAAAATTTTGTAGAGATGGGGGTCTCACTATATTGCTCAGGCTGGTCTTGAACTCCTGACCTCAACTGATTCTTCTGCCTTGGCTTCCCAAAGTGGTGAGATTACAGGCGTGAGCCATGGTGCTTGGCCCCTGTTGAAATTTATAAGAAATTACAGAAGACACTGAATAAGGGCAGGTCTATGAAGACAGTGTGATCCTTTGACCTGGGCTGGGAGGCAGAGACCCTTTCAGAGTGCCCATGAGGTCAAAATTTGTCATAATGGCCAGGCACAGTAGCTCATACCTCATGCTGTAATCCTAGCACTTTGGGAGTCTGAGGCAGGAGAAGTGCTTGAGGACAGGAGTTTGAGACCAGCCTGGGCAACATAGTGAGACCACATCTTTAAAGGAAAAAGAAGAAAAAAATTGTCGTAACGACGTTAAGATACTATTTGGTACAAAAAGTAGCCAGGTGTGGTGGTGTGCGTCTGTAATCCCAGCTACTTGGGAGGCTGAGGCAGGAGAATCATTTGAACCTGGGTGGCAAAGGTTGCATGAGATAAGATCACATTACTGCACTCCAGCCTGGGCAACAGAGCAATATTCTATCTCAGAAAAAGATATTATTTGGCCTTTTTCACAATTCTCAAGTAAATAGTGGAGTTTCCAAGTGACTACATGACAGGTACACAATGGAATTAATGGAACACAGAAGTACATAAGAACCTAGATCTCTTTTATTAAAGAGATCATGACACTTTTAATTAATACAAGTATTGATAATCCATATAACAAAACTTTTTTCATGTCCAGTTTTTCTGACAACCAAAAAATTGCCTAATTAGCAAATTAAACTGGTGTATTTATGAATTAAAGTAAAGATTACTATTTTTTCTTAAATATTTTTGTTTTGGCCAGGAGCAGTGGCTCACACCTATAATCTCAGCACTGTGGGAGGCTGAGGCGGACTGATTGCTTGAGGCCAGGTATGTTCAAGACCAGCCTGGGCAATGTGGTGAAACCCTGTCTCCACTAAAAATACAAAAAAGTAACCAGGTATGGTGGCATGCACCTGTAGTCTCAGCTACTCAGGAAGCTGAGGTGGGAGGATTGCTTGAGCCTGGGAGGTCGAGGCTGCAGTGAGCCAAGATCGTCCCACTGCACTCCAGCCTGGGCAATGGGAGTGAGACCCTGTCTCAAACAACAACACAAAGTTCTGTTTTGCAAAACTAGGATTTTGTTGTTGTTGTTGTTAGTTTAGTTATGGAGTCCCACTGCCTTTACTTGCCCATCATCCATTGTACCTTCTTCTGCTTAAGAGTACCCAGTTTTTGACCAGGCACAGTGGCTCACACCTGTAATCCCAGCACTTTGGGAGGCCAAGGTGGGAGGATCCTCTGAGGTCAGGAGCTCGAGACCAGCCTAGCCAACATGCTGAAACTCCATCTCTATTAAAAATACAAAAATTAGGCAGGAGTGGTGGTGTGCGCCTGTAATCCCAGCTACTCGGGAGACTGAGGCAGGAGAATCACTTGAACCAAGGAGGCGAGACTGCAATGAACTGAGATCGTGCCACTGCAAGCCAGCCTGGGAAATAGAGGGAAACTCCGTCTCAAAAAATAAATAAATAAATAAAAAAGTCCCCAATTTTCTAATGGGGAGCCACCTCCCCAGTGATCTCAGTCCATGAGGTTCAAGAGGAGGTAAGCACTACTCCTGGATTCCAGCATGCGCATGTAACCCAGGCCTAGACAATCAGTGTATTCTATATACCTAGAACAATGATGGGTGCAGGCATATCCCCATGCATGACCTGATCAAACAATGCAACTCAACTCTGGGAGTCATTAGAACTGTTCTGAAAGAGGCACTGTCCTGACACTGGGATTTCTGAAAGGATAGAATATAAGCTTGGAGCCTTATCACTCTAAAGGAAGAGCATACCCAACAAAGAAAACGCCAAGAAATAGAAAGAGGAAGACAAAGTCCAAATGACATCATTCAACCCTGGATTCAGCCAAGGCTGAACTTTTCACATACATGAGTCAATAAATTTTCCTTTTAGATTGAAGCCAGCTTGAGCTAGATCTTCTGACATGTGCAACTGTAAGAGTCCTGACTAATATGATTACACATGGTTAATAGTCCTGATTCATTACATTAGTCTTTTAAGTCCTGATTCATTACATTAGTCTTTTACCATGCCAAGTGCTTATATAAAATCTTCCCGGCAGGGCGCGGTGGCTCACACCTGTAATCCCAGCACTTTGAGAGGCCGAAGTGGGCGAATTGTCTGAGGTTGGGAGTTTGAGACCAGCCTGGCCAATATGGTGAAACCGGGTCTCTATTAAAAATACAAAAAATTTGAGGCTGGGTGCCATGGCTCATGTCTGTAATCCCAGCACTTTGGGAGGCTGAGGTGGGCGGATCACGAGGTCAGGAGATTGAGACCATCCTGGCTAACACAGTGAAACCCCATCTCTACTAAAAATACAAAAAATTAGCCGGGCATGGTGGCGGGCGCCTGTAGTCCCAGCTAGTTGAGAGGCTGAGGCAGGAGAATGGCCTGAACCTGGGAAGCGGAGCTTGCAGTGAGTGGAGATCACGCCACTGCACTCCAGCCTACGCGACAGAGTGAGCTCTGTCTCAAAAAATAAAATAAAATAAATTTAAAAATAAATAAATAAAATAAAATTAGCCCGGCTTGGTGGTGCACGCTTGTAATCCCAACTATTCAGGAAACTGAGACGGGAGAATCGCTTGAGCCCGGGAGGCGGAGGTTGCAGTGAGCCAAGATCGCACCACTGCATGCCAGCCTGGGCAACAGAGTAAGACTCTCTATCAAAAAAAAGATAAAAATAAAAAAGAAATCTTCCCTTAGAGTTTATTTGCCCCCAAAAAAGCCATATGATACAATACTTACCTAATGAATTGTTTCTGGATTTTTATATCCTAAAATAATCTACAAAAACAACCTAAGGGTCCATCAGCAGATGAATGGATAAATAAAATATGGTACAGATACAATGGAGTACAATTCAGCCATAAAAAGGAATGAGATCCTGTCATTTGCAACAATATGGATGGAACTGGAGGTCATTATGTTAAGTGAAATAAGCCAGACACCGAAAGACAAACCACATGCTCTCACTTATTTGTGGGAGCTAAAAATTAAAACAATTGAACTCATGGAGACAGAGAGTAGAAGGATGGTTACCAGAGGCTGGGGAAGGTAGTGGAGGCATAGGGGGAAGTGGGGATGGTTAATGGGTATGGAAAGTAGATGGGGATGGATACCCCCATTTACCATGATGTGATTATTACGCATTGCATGCCTATATCAAAATGTCTCATGTACCCTATAAGTATATATACCTACTGTGTACCTACAAAAATTTTAAAATAAAATAATCCACAATTTTTTTTTTTTGAGACAGAGTCTCACTCTGTTGCCCAGGCTGGAGTGCAGTGGCGCCATCTCAGCTCACTGCAATCTCTGCCTCCTGGGTTCAAGCGATCATTCTGCCTCAGTCGAGTAGCTGGGACTACAGGCAGGTACCACCATCCTTGGCTAATTTTTTTCTTTCTTTTTTTTTTTTTTTTGAGACGGAGTTTCGCTCTTGTTGCCAAGGCTGGAGTGCAATGGCGCTATCTCAGCTCACCGCAACCTCTGCCTCCCGGATTCAAGCGATTCTCCTGCCTCAGCCTCCTGAGTAGCTGGGATAACAGGCATGCGCCACTACGCCCGGCTAATTTTGTGTTTTTAGTAGAGAGGGGGTTTCTCCGTGTTGGTTAGGCTGGTCTCAAACTCCGGACCTCAGGCGATGCGCCCACCTCGGCCTCCCAAAGTGCTGGGATTACAGGTGTGAGCCACCATGCCCGGCCAACAAATTATTTTTAATAGGATAAAATAGGGGAAATATCATTACTATAATATAATCATTATCACCTAGTAAAGGATATTTATCTCACCAAAAAATAAACAATTCTCATGAAAAATAATCTTCAAAACAAAAAGAGACAGCAGTTGGGCGTGATGGCTCACGCCTGTAATCCCAGGATGGTGGATCACCTGAGGTCTGGAAGGAGGCCGAGGCTGGTGGATCACCTGAGGCTGGAGTTTGAGATCAGCATGGCCAACATGGTGTAACCTAGTCTCTACTAAAAATACAAAAATTAGCTGGCTGTGGTGGCGCATGCCAGTAATCCCAGCTACTCAGGAGGCTGAGGAAGGAGAATCACTTGAACTGGGGAGGCAGAGGTTGCAGTGAGCTGAGCTCACACCACTGCACTCCAGCCTGGGCGACAGAGGGAACTCTGTCTCAAACAAAAACAAACAAACAAAAAACAACAAAAACCAAAAAGAGATAGCTCAATTCATTCTCCCCTCCTTCAAATATTTGTTTCATTTGTGAAAAATGCAATGCTAAATTCTGAGGGAGAGCAAACTGAGTAAGATTTTTTTAGGACTTTATAATTTAGCAGGACAGATAAAACATGTATGCAAATAAGTTATTCAGTGTTCCCTGAGAATTACAGAATAAAAATAAACAATATCTAGAAGAGGTTTAAAAAATCTGTAATATTATTAAAGCTGTAAGAGTTTTTGGAGATGTGACAATTCTGTCAACACGTGTGGAGGAAATTACAGTTCAGCGAGCCAGTGACTTAGTTCCCATAGCAAGTCAATGGCAAAATCCCACTAGAAACCAGACCTCTTAGACACAGTCCAACATTCTTTCTTATTACCCCACCCTACCTCTGTTAGAAGAGAAGCAAAATACCAAGAAGTTTCTTGAACTATAATTTTTCTTCAGCACAACCTGAAATGGAGAGAGAATCTCCAAGACCACACTAAAATAAGTGTGATTCTCTCTCTCTCTCTCTTTTAAAAAATCATTTATAGAGGTACAACAGCCAAGACTCTGCCTCAGTTCTCACAGTTTGGCTTCAACTTTCTGTCATGGTTTTTCTCTCATTGACTTTTGTTTTTTATTAGTCTAACCTTGAATGTGCAACGACTTTGCCTGAGCAAAATCCCAAACAGCTTGTTTTGAACACGTTTGTTCTCTTCTCTCTTCTGGGCAAACTAATGGAGTTTGGGAGTGCAAACTTTAGTTACCTAAGTTAAACTTAATCCAGGAAGTCTTCTTTGGCCGATTTCCCAGTTTGGCAGTGCCAGCCTGAACAAAAGACTTAAACACTGCAAATTCTAATTCTCTTGTGAGTAAGAGCTTTGTCTACAGGAAGTAAAGAAAATACAAATATTCAAAACTAGCAGTGTTATTCCTAGACACCTTCTTGTCAAGAACTTACAAAGAGGACTTGTTCTCATTAGAAATAATTGCTGTGAAGTACAGTTTTTACAGTGTTACTGAGATGGCAACTCCCTACAAATAATTTGAGATAGTGGATTAAAAATTTGGTTTTAAAGAACAAAGTAGAGGTCTCATACTCCCTGTTTTCGAAACTTACTACAAAGCTACAGCAATCAAAACAGTGTGGTATTGGCATAAAGACAGACCAATAGAGTACCATACAGAGCCCGGAAACAAACCATTGCATAGTCAAATGATTTTTGACTGCAGTGCTGAGACCATTCAATGGGGAAAGGACAGTCTTCAAGAGCAAAGGTATTGGAAAACTGTATACCCACATGCAAAAGGATGAAGTTGCACCCTTACCTTTTACCATATATGAAAAACAATTCAAAGCCAGGCATGGTGGCCCACGGCTGTAGTCTCAGCTACTGGGAAGGCCGAAGCAGGAGGATCACTTGAGTTCAGGAGTTCAAGGCTGCAGTGAGTTATGATCATGCCACTGCATGGCAGTCTTGGTGACAGAGTAAGACCATTACCCCCTACTGCCCTGAATCCTCAAAATGGATCAAAGACATAAACATAAGAGCTAAAATTGTAAAGCTCTTAGAAGAAAACATAGGAGAAAAGCTTCACAATACTGGATTTGGCAATGATTTATTGATATGATGCCAAAAGAACAGGCAACAAAAGAAAAAAGAGATAAATCGGACTTCATCAAAATTAAACACTTTTATATATCAAAGGATACCACCAACAGAGTAAAAAGGCAACCCACAGAATGGGAGAAATATTTGCAAATCCTTTATCTGATAAGGAATTAATATCCAGAATATATAAAGAATTTCTATAACTCAACAACATAAAAACCAACAACCCAATTCAAAAATGGGCAAAGGACTTGAATAGACATTTCTCCAAAAAAGACATACAGATGGCCAATAAACACTTGAAAAGATGTTCAGCATCACTAATCATTAGGAAAATGCAAGCCAAAGCCACAATGAGATACCACTTCACATCCATTAGGATAGCAAAAGAAAGAGAGAGAGAAAGGAAGGAAGGAAGGGAGGGAGGGAGGGAGGAAGAGAAGAAGGGAGGAAGAGAGGGAGGGAGGGAATATTAAATTCTGGCAAGGATGTGGAGAAATTGGAACACTTGTGTGTTGTCAGGGGAATGTAAAATGGTGCAGCCTCTGTGGAAAATACTATGGCGTTTCCTCAAAAAAAAAATTTTTTTTTTTTTGAGATGGAGTCTAACTTTGTCACCCAGGCTGGAGTGTAGTGGCGTGATCTCGGCTCACTGCAACCTCCACCTCCCAGGCTCAAGTGATTCTCCTGCCTCAGCCTCCCAAGTAGCTGGGAATACTCAGCCTCCCAAGTGGCGGGGATTACCGCCACGCCCAGCTAATTTTTGTATTTTTAGTAGAGACGGGGTTTCACCATGTTGGTCGGGCTGGTTTCGAACTCCTGACCTCAAGTGATCCGCCTGCCTTGGCCTCCCAAAGTGCTGGGATTGCAGGCATGAGCCACCGCACCTGGCAAAAAATTAAACATATTCATAAATTTAGCTACGATGCAGCTTGCATGCTTTCTCCTTTTCCTTAATTACGTGAAACTGAAGAGTTGCTTGTCTTGTTTTCCTTTATAGAAGTTTGTTTTTTCTTTTTCTTTTTTTTTTTTTGCTGAGACAGGATCTGGCTCTGTTGCCCAGGCTGGAGTGCAGTGGCACAATCTTAGCTCACTGCAACCCCCACTTCCTGGGCTCAAGCCATCCTCCCACCTCAGCCTCCCGAGTAGCTGGGACTACAGGGGCGCAGCACCACACCTGGCTAATTTTTGTATTTTTTGTAGAGATGAGGTTTTGCCATGTTGCCCAGACTGATCTTGAACTCCTGAGCTCAAGTGATCTGCCCATCTTGGCTTCCCAAAGTGCTGGGATTACAGGTGTGAGCCACCATGCCCCTTCAGAAGTTTTTTTCTTAATGTGAAAGTAATTTGACCAAGTTTTTTTTCCTTTTTTTTTTCTTTTTTTTTTTGTTCATTTTGAGATGGAGTCTCACTCTGTCACCCAGGCTGGAGTGCAGTGGCGCAACTGCAACCATCGCTTCCTGGGTTCAAGCTATTCTCCTGCCTCAGTCTCCCGAGTAGCTGGGACTACAGGCACTTGCCACTACACCCAACTAATTTTTGTATTTTAGTAGAGATGGGGTTTCACCATGTTGGCCAGGCTGGTCTCGAACTCCTGACCTCAAGTGATCCACCTGCTTCGGCCTCCCTAAGTGCTGCAACTACAGGCATGAGCCACCGTGCCCGGCCTTGACCAAGTTATGATGCATTATTCTCTTTTTAAAAAATTCCCCTCCTTAAACAGAGCTATAAAGTGGCCAAATCTGAGAACAATCACATTCATTTTAGTTATAATAAATTTAATATTTGTAAATATAAAAAAGTTTAAACACAAAATTACAATATGATCCAGCAATTCCACTTCTAGGTATATACTTAAAGTGAAAGCAGGGACTCAGACAGATATTTGCATACCAGTGTTCATAGCAGCTTTATTTACAATTGCCAAAAAGTGGAAACAACCCAAATGTCCATCTGAAAATGAATAGACTTTGTGCTGTTGTAGAGACAGGAGTCTACCTATGTTACCAAGCTGGTCTCAAACTCCTGGCCTCAAGTTTTAAAGCAGAGTTTATTAAAAAGCTTTAGAGCAGGAACAAAAGGAAGTACACTTGCAAGAGGTTTCAAGTGGGCAACCTGAGAGATCAAGCGCACAGTTTGACTTTTGACTTTGAGTTTTGATTTTTTTTTTTTTTTTGAGATGGGATATGGGATCTTGCTCTGTTGCTCAGGCTGGTCTTGAACTCCTGGGCTCAAGTAATGCTCCCACCTCAGTCTCCCCAAGTGCTAGGATTGCAGGTGTGAGCCACCACACCAGGTCTTACTTGGAGTTTTATGCATTGGCATGCTTCTGGAGGGTTGTGTCCCTTCTGCCCTGATTCTTCCCTTTTGGGGTAGTCTGTCGGCATGCAAAGCGGCCTGCCAGCACTTGAGAAGGGCCACATGCGCAGTGTGTTTACTGAAGTTGTATGCATGCTCAGTTGAGGCATTTTTCCCTTACCAGTTGTGTGTTTATACTCCGCCATTTTGCCTCTTAGTGACTTGAGGCATTTTTCCCTTACCAGTCAAGTGTTACTAAGGAAGGTCACATACCAGTTAAACTCTGCCATTTTGCCTCTTAGTGCACATGCTTGAGCCTACTCACTCAACTCCTGAGATGTTTTATTTTATTTTATTTTATTTTATTTTATTTTATTTTATTTTATTTTTTGGGACGGAGTTTCACTCTTGTTGTCCAGCTGGAGTGCAGTGGCGTGATCTCAGCTCACTGCAACCTCCGCCTCCCTGCAACCTCTGCCTCCCAGGTTCAAGCGATTCTCCTGCCTCAGCCTCCTGAGTAGCCCCCACCACCACACCTGGCTAATTTTTGTATTTTTAGTAGAGACGGTGTTTCACCATGTTGGCCCAGCTGGTCTCGAACTCCTGACCTCAGGTGATCTGCCCACCTCAGCAGATGCCGAGATTACAGGCCTGAGCCACCACACCCGGCCAACTAATTATTATTTCAGAGAGGCAGTTTAACAAGCGCCTGACCATTAGGCGCAGTTTAACGAGTGCCTGATGGTTGCAACGTTCCTGGATGTTGGGGGCTCTCTCCTTCCCTGCTCATGTCTAACTAACTACCAACTGTAACAACTGGAAAAGACAAATATTGTATTCCACTTATATGGGGTACCTAGAGCAAACAAACTCATAGAGACAAAGTAGAATGGTGTCTGCCCGGGGCTAGAGGGAGGAGGGAATGGGATGTTTCAGTTAGGGATGATGAAAAAGTTTTGGAGATGAGTAGTGGTGATAGCTACACAATAACAGGAATGTACCTAATGCCACCGAACTGTACATTTTAAAATGGTAAATGTGATGTTATATATATATTTCAAAAAAAAGAAAAATGTTGACCAGGCACAGTAGCTCATACCTGTAATCCCAGCACTTTCGGAAGACAAGGCAGGAAGATCATTTGAGCCCAGAATTCGAAACCAGCCTGGGCAAACAGTAGGACCTTGTCACTACAAAATAAAAAAATAGCCGGTGTGGTGGAGTGCACCTGTAGTCCCAGCTACTCTGGAGGCTGAGGTGGGAGGATTGCTTGAGCCCAGGAAGTCGAGGCTACAGCAAGCCATGATCCCACCACGCACTCCAGCCTGAGCAACAGAGTGCAACCCTGCCTCGAAAAAATTTTTTTTTTGTTTTAGGCACATATTTATTGAGAATAATTTTCAAGAATCAAGGTTGTTTATCTGTAGGGCTTTTTCCCCCCGCAGGTTAATATGCACTTTGAAGTTTCATTCATTCATTGCTGAATATGTGCTTTGAAGTTCTATTCACAAATGTTCATTGACAACTTGCTGAAGTTGCAACAGTGAGCAAAACAGACATAGTTGCAGCCACAACAGAGCTTACTATTTATTGGGGGAAATAGGTAAAAAGAAGTTAAATAAATAGGTTGGGTGTGGTGGCTAATGCCTGTAATCCCAGCACTTTGAGAGGCCAACGTAGGCGGATCACTTGAGGCCAGGAGTTCCAGACCAGCCTGGCCAACATGATGAAAACCCATCTCTACTAAAAATACAAAAATATAGCCAGGCATGGTGGCACATGCCTGTAGTCCCAGCTACTCGGGAGGCTGAGGCAAGAGAATTGCTTGAACTTGGGAGACAGAGGTTGCAGTGAGCCGAGATCACACCACTGCACTCCAGCCTGGGCGACAGGATGAAACTCTGTCTCAAAAAAAAAAAAAAAAAAAAAAGAACTTAAACAAACATATAAAATAATGAATTATAAATGTGAAGAAGTAAATGTTGTGCTAAGATACAGATTAATGGGGGTGGGGAAGACCTACTTTAGATGGATCTGATAGTTGCTTTATTGTATGCTAGAGCTGAGTGATATAATAAAAATAAATATTTGGTCTATGACCTCGGTTCCCAGCACACAGCTCTTAAAACCCTTGGAATCTCTGGAGAGATAAGAATGTTTTGTGTATGCTAAAAGATGACTGGTGGGTGGGTGTCCCTAGATAGCTTCAGGATTGGGGCTAGTTTCCAGAAAGACCAAGGCATGATTAGAGGCTTGGAACTTTTAGCCCCACTGCCTGATCTGTGGGGAGGGAAGAAGAACCAGAGATCCAATTAATCACCAATGCCAGTGATTTAATCATTCATGCCTACACAATGAAACATCCATAAAAACCCTAAAGAACAAGCAAGGTTCAGAGAGATTCCCGGGTTGGTGAACACATCAAGATGCTTGGAGGGTGGCACTCCCAGGGAAGGCATGGAAGCCCTCCCTACAACCCGTACCTTGCCTTATTCATCTCTTCCATTTGACTGTTTCTGAGTTATATCTTTTATATCTAAAAAAAAATATTAATAGGGCTGGGTGCAGTGGCCCACGCCTATAATCCCAGCACTTTGGGAGGCCAAGGTGAGTGGATCATCTGAGGTCAGGAGTTCAAGACCAGCCTGGCCAACATGGCAAAACCCCGTGTCTACTAAAAATACAAAAATTAGCCAGGCGTGGTGGTGGGTGCCTGTAATCCCAGCTACTCTGGAGGCTGAGGCAGGAGAATCATCTGAAACCAGGAGGCGGAGGTTGCAGTGAGCTGAGATCGTGCCACTGCACTCCAGCCTAGGCAACAGAGCAAGACTCCGTCTCAAAAAATAAAATAAAATAAAACAAACCATTAATAGTAAATAAAACATTTTCCTGAGTTATGTGAGCCATTCTAGCAAATCATGAAACATAACAAGGGAGTAATGGGAGCCTCCAGTTTATAGCTGGTTGGTCAAAAGTACAGGTGGCAAGCTGGGACTTACAACTGACATCTGAAGGGGGAGCAGTCTTGTGGGACTGAGCCTATAACTTGTGTGATCTCATGCTCACTCCAGGGAGAGTGTCAGAATTGAACTGAATTGTTGGACACTCAGTTGGTATCTGGAGAGCTGGAGAATTGGTTGCCATGAGAAAAAAACCCACACATGTGGCATCAGAGATATTGTGAGTGAAAATAGTTCAGAGGCTGCCATAACAACATACTACAAACTGGGTGGCTTAAACAACCGAAATTTATTTTCTCACAGTTCTAAAGGTTAGAAGTCCAAGATCAAGGTGCTATCAGAGTTAGATTTCTGGTGAGGCCTTTTTCCTGGCTTATAGACAGCTGCCTTCTTGCTGTGTCCTTATGTGGCTTTTCTTCTGTATACACACACACACACACACACACACACACACACACACACACACAGATTCTCTGTTGTCTCTCTTTTTTTTCATTCTATTTTATTTATTTTTAATTTTTAAAATTTGAGAGAGGGTCTTGATCTGTCCCCCAGGCTGGACTGCAGTGGCGCGATCTCAGCTTGCTGCAGCCTTGACCTCCAGGACTCAAGTTATCCCCCACCTCAGCCTCCTGAGCAGCAGGGACTACTGACACACTCTACACACTCAGCTATTTTTTTTTTTTTAGAGACAGAGTATTACTATGTTGCCCAGGTCTCAAACTTCCAGGCTCAAGCAATCCTCCCACCTTGGCCTCCCAAAGTGTTGGAATTATAGGCATGAGCCACTTTACTTGGCCTCTGTTGTCTCTTCCTCTTCTTCTTTTTTTTTTTTTTTTCTTTTGAGATGGAGTTTTGCTCTTGTTACCCAGGCTGGAGTGCAGTGGAGTAATCTCGGCTCACTGCAACCTCCACCTCCCAGGTTCAAGCAATTCTCCTGCCTCAGCCTCCCGAGTAGCTGGGATAATAGGTGCCTGCCACCATGCCTGGCTAATTTTTTTGTATTTTTTAGTAGAGACAGAGTTTCACCATGTTGGCCAGGCTGGTCTCAAACTCCTGACTTCAGATGATCCACCCGCCTCAGCCTCCCAAAGTGCTGGGATTACAGGCGTGAGTCAACGTGCCCAGCCTGTCTCTTCCTCTTCTTATAAGGACAAAAATCCTATTGGATTAAGGCTCCACCCTTATGACCTCATTTAACCTTAATTACCTCACTGAAGGCCCTATCTCCAAATACAGTCACATTGGGGGTTAGAATTTCAACATGAGAATTTGGGATGAGGGACCTAATTCAATCCATAACAGATAGTTAATGAGGGGAAGGCCTCTCAGAGGAGGTGACATTTCCACTGAGACTGAAAACACCTACAGGAACTTGTTATGATAGGAGCCAGAGGAAGGTCACTACAGAGCAGAAATGTGTGCAGAAGCGAAATGTACATTTGTTATACTGTTTGAGAATACTGAGTTATGCTGCAGGAAAAAATAGAAAACAAATGGGATAGAGGAAACTCCTAAGATGAGTTAAATATAGATAAGTAATTAGTGGATAGAGCATGTGTGTTTTAAATGTAGACAAAAAGAAATGAAAGAACCAAAAATAATATTCATGAGGCATAAATATGCATGAGGGACCTAGACGCTAAATATTCATGACAAGTTAAATATATACAAGACATTTAACATTCAGGATACACTAAATATACATGAACACTTAATATTTATGAAGTCTTAATTCAACTACTCATTGGTAATAACTATTCTGGTGCATGTGTCCTCTGCCCAAAAAACACAAACTCATAACCTGAGTAAAACCCATAGTTGTTCGGCAAGTTAATTGGCAAGCGACTGCTGTAGGCCAGGTGTACGTGTTCCTCCTGAGTCCTTCTGGTAGAACAACTGTATGCCACTGACTCAGGGCACCTTCTGTCTGTGGGCACCTTTGCTTAAACGTCAACTTTGGTCCATCAACAGAGAAGGTTGATGCCAACAGAGAAGAGTCATACCAACATTGCATAACCCAGGATTTATGTAGTGTGAACCTTCTATGTTGTTTGCACCCTTCCCTAATTGTGTGTTAACTTACCCCATTTCTTTCCTTTTGCTTTTTGCTGTATGTTTTAAGTTGTTTTTTTGTTTTTGTTTTTGTTTTTTTTTGAGATGGAGTCTCGCTCTGTCACCTAGGCTGGAATGCAGTAGCACCATCTCAGGTCACTGCAATCTCTGCCTCCCAGGTTCAAGTGATTCTCCTGCCTCAGCCTCCCTAGTATTTGGGATTACAGGCATGTGCCACCATGCCTGGCTAATTTTTTTTCTGTATTTTTAGTAGAAATGGGGTTTTGCCATGTTGGCCAGGCTAGTCTTGAACTCCTGACTTCAAGTGATTCACCCACCTTGGCCCTCCAAAGTGTTGGGATTACAGGTGTGAGCCATCATGCCTGGCCTAAGTTGATTTAATAAACTGTATGTGATTCAAGCATTTTAATTTGGTCTGTAAGACCTTGTGTCCTTTGATCTTTGGGATAGCCTGCCTGATAGTGTAATTGAAGTTTACCATTGCATCAGGGTAATTTCCCACACAACAAAAGGCCTTAAAATAGGAAAAGCTCAATAATATGTTCTAGAACTGCAGTAGAATAGCCATTAGCCACATTTGGCTATTTAAATTTATGTTGATTAAAATTAAGAAAACAATTAAAAATTCATTTGCTCAGGTGCACTAGCCACATTTCAAGTGGTCAATAATTATGTATGGTTGGTGAACACCAACAGACAACTGAACAGTGCAGAAGAACATTCCTATCATCACATAAAGTTCTATATTTTTAGTAGAGATGGGGTTTCACTGTATTAGCCAGGATGGTCTCGATCTCCTGACCTCGTGATCCGCCCGCCTCAGCCTTCCAAAGTGCTGGGATTATAGGTGAATCACATAAAGTTCTATTGGACAATAATGTTCTAGAAACTTAGAGGCCAGTGTGGCTAGAGGGTGATACTGAGGACAGTTGGCAAGAGATGGGTTTGGAGAGGAATGCAATGTCAATGTCATGCAGGGAATTGTGCCCCATGGTAAGAGTTTGAATTTTAGTCTAACATATATAATCTGGTTTATATCTTAAGAAGATTCGCTCTAGTTATTGGCTGAATAATAGGTTGGAAGGTGTGCAGAATATGGTTAATAGTAGGTCCAATAGCAATCCTTTGAAAATCTAGCTTAGGCTGGGCGTGGTGGCTCGTGTCTGTAATCCCAGCACTTTGGGAGGCCGAGGCGGGCAGATCACCTGAGGTCAGGAGTTCAAGACCAGCCTGGCGAACATGGTGAAATTCCGTTTCTACTAAAAATACAAAAACTGGCCAGGCGCGGTGCCTCATGCCTATAATCCCAGCACTTTGGAAGTCCGAAGTGGGCGAATCAGGAGGTCAAGGGTTCGAGAACAGCCTGGCCAACATGGTGAAACCACGTTCCTGCCAAAAATACAAAAAATTAGCTAGGCATAGTGGTGGGGGCCAAAACAAACACAAATTATTAGCTGGCTGTGGTGGCATGCGCCTATAATCCCAGCTGCTTGGGAGGCTGAGGCAGGAGAATTGCTTGAACTCAAGAGAGGCAAAGGCTGCAGTGAGCTGAGATTGTGCCACTGCACTCCAGCCTGGGCAACAGAGCAAGACTCCATCTCAAAAAAAAAAAAAGAAAGAAAGAAAGAAAAAGAAAATCCAGCTTAGCTGGGGGCAGTGGCTCACACCTGTAATCCCAGCACTTTGGGAGGCTGAGGTGGGAGGATTGCTTGAGTCCAGAAGTTCGAGACCAGCCTAGACAACATGATGAAACCACATCTCTACAAAAAATTTGCCAGGGCTGTGTGTGGTGGCTCATACCTGTAATCCCAGCACTTTCGGAGGCTGAGGCGAGTGGATCACTTGAAGTCAGGAGTTCAAGACAAGCCTGGCCAACATGGTGAAACCCCATCTCTATTAAAAATACAAAAAATAGCTGGGTGTGGTGGCACACACTTGTAATCCCAGTTGCTCAGGAAGCTGAGGTAGGAGAATTGCTTGAACCCAGGAGATGGAGGTTGCAGTGAGCCGAGATTGTGCCACTGCACTCCAGCCTGGGCAACAGAGCAAGACTCTGTTTCAAAAAAAAAAAATTACCCAGGAGTGATAGTGCATGCCTGTAGTCCCAGCTACTCAGGAGGCTGAGGTGGGAGGATTGCTTGAGCCCAGGAGCTCAAGGCAGCTGTGAGCTATGATCATATCACTGCATTTCAGCCTAGGCAACAGAGTGAGACCCTATCTCAAAACAAAAAAAAAAAAAACCAAAAACAAAAAGAAAGTCCAACTTACAAGGGTGGTCCTTGGCTGGAACTTGGATCTTGGGAGGGTTTACACCACCCAACTGACAAGAATGGCTCATTGTGTCTAAATTGTATGAATGCTGTGCTTTATGCTTATCTTAGTCTATATGCAGGCTGATAAAACAAAATAGCATAAACCGTTTCTGTTCTTATAAACAACAGAAATTTATTTCTCACAGCTATGGAGGCTGGGATGTCCAAGATCAAGGCACTGGTAGATTCAGTGACTGGTGAGGGTCTAGTTCATAGAAGGTACCTTCTTACTGAGTCCTCACATGGTAGAAAGATGAGGAGTCTCTCTCAGGCCTCTTTTATTAGGGGACTAATCCCACTCTGCTCCCATGACCTAATCACATCCCAAAGATCCCACCTCCTAATAACATCACCTTGTGTGTGAAGTTTTCAACATATGAATTTTGGAAGGATGTAAGTATTCAGACCACAGTAATGCTGAACACCTGCTTTCCTTTGCGGAATCAGGGATTTTGGTACATGTGAGGAATCAGGAATTTTGGTACATGTGAGGAATCAGGAATTTTGGGACATTTTGCATAGGCAGCGGGTGCCTATGCAACTAGCTCCCATAAAATCCTGGGGTGTGGCCAGGCGCAGTGGCTCACGCCTGTAATCCCAGCACTTTGGGAGGCTGAGACAGGCGGATCACGAGGTCAGAAGATCGAGACCATCCTGGCTAATACGGTGAAACCCCGTCTCTACTAAAAATACAAAAATTAGCCAGGCGTGGTGGCAGGCACCTGTAATCCCAGCTACTCAGGAGGCTGAGGCAGGGGAATCGCTTGAACCTGGGGGGTGGAGGTTGCAGTGAGCTGAGATCATACCACTGTGCCACTGCACTCCAGCCTGGGTGACAGAGTGAGACTCTGTCTCAAGGAAAAAAAAAAAAATCCTGGGGTTCTGGGTCTTTAACAAACTTATCTGGTTGGCAACATTTCACTTGTATTGTCACAACCCATTGCTGGGAGAATTTTTTTTTTTTTTGAGATAGCCATTTCCCAGGCTGGAGTGCAATGGCGTGATCTTGGCTCACTGCCACCTCTGCCTCCCGGGTTCCAGTGATTCTCCTGTGTCAGCCTCCCAAGTAGCTAGGACTATAGGTGCCTGCCACCACACCCGGCTAATTTATGTATTTTTAGTAGAGACGGGGTTTCGCCATGTCGGCCAGGCTGGTTTTGAACTCCTGACCTCAGGTGATCCCCCTGCCTCAGCCTCCCAAAGTGCTGGGATTACAGGTGTGAGCCACTGCTCCCGGCCGCTGGGAGAATTAAGCATGTCCAGTGTGATACCAGTGGAAGAGAACCTTTGGAAGCTTGGGCCTCGTTTCCTCTGAACTTTGCCCCATATGAGTTTTTCTTTTGCTGATTTTGCTTTGAATCTTTTTGCTGTAATAAATCACAGGTGTGAGTATGACTATATTCTGAGTCCTGTGAATCTCCTTAGTAAATAATTGAAACTGGGGGTGGTCTTGGGGACCCTGATACAGAGGAGGAGAAAATAACAATGAAGTGGGAAGACTTTGAGAGGCAATTTCAATAATTCAGATGAGAGACAATGACGGCTTGGACTAGAATGGTGACAAGATGAAGAGAAGCATAAAGATTTTCAAATATTATCGTTGTAGAAATACAGGCATAGAAAGGAAATCCTCAGCTGATATAGTGATGGGAAATTTGGTTCTTTGTCTCCAATTCCCCAATCCTTTTTTGGGTTTTAACTTTGATTCAATTTACTAAGTATTTACATGCCTGCCTGTGATGTTCAAAGGATGAAACCACCCACATGTAGCTCATCTTCTTCACTTTCCATATCCACAAAATGTGTAAGTTTTTCCCTTGAACAGCTCTCATTTCTATTCCTTCTGTCTCTTCTCCATTGCTGGTCCCACCGTTGTATCTCTTGAGGTTCAAATTAATGCATCAATTCAGAAAGTCAGTCTTCCTAATATCAGGTTCTCACATCCTTAGCCACATCAAACATGTTCTAATTTTCCTTAATTACCAATCCATTCCCATGGCCATCACATGAAATTCCTTTTCCCCAGTTTCAAGGCTCTCCATAATCTAGTTCCATCCTATCTGGCTTAACTTCCCATCCTAGCCTTCCCTGATACTTTTCCTCCTCTCCCCGGGGCTCCACTGACCCAGTGTGATCCTTCCTACCCCAGGGCTTTAGTCATTCACTTTTATTCTTATTTTTTAGTAGAGATGAGATCTCGCTTTGTTGCCCAGGCTGGTCTCAAACTTCTGGGCTCAAGTGATCCTCTTGCCTCGGCCTCCCAAAGTGCAGGATTATGGGTTTGATCCACCCTACCTGGCCTCATTTACTTCTTATACTTTTCTCTCTCCTTATCTCTCTGATTCATGCAAGCCCCATTTTATTCATAAAGCCTTTCTTTTCTTTCTTTTTTACTTTTTTGTGTTAGGGTCTCACTCCATCACCCAGGCTGGAGTGCAATCATGACTCACTGCAGCCTCGACCTCCTGGGCTTAAGTGATCCTCCTGCCTCAGCCTCCCAAGTAGCTGGAACCATAGCCATGTGCCATCACACCCATCTAAATTAATTTTTTTTTGTAGAGATGGGGGTCTCCCTATGTTGCCCAGGGTGGTCTCAAATTCCTGGGCTCAAGCAATCCTCCTGCCTCGGCCTCCCAAAGTGCTGGGATTACAGGCACAAGCCCTCATGCCCAGCTTCCATCTTTACTTTGAGTTTCCTAAATCAAATTAAATTTGGCATTGGCTTCATTTGCCTGTCTCATGTAATGACCAATATTCTTGTGTCCCTCCCTCCTTGAAGTATACATAAATCCTGGAAATTATGGACTCCATGAAAATTGAATGAAGAAGCATGGCCTCTGGTTTATCATTTTATGGCTTGGAGATATTCACTGGCCTCATTTTCTGTTTGAATATAAGCAGCTCTTTTGGGGGCATCTACTTCCTTTAGATCAGTGGGACTTTAACTGCAGGTTCTATGGCCACTTTTCTTAGAGTTGAGGGCCCAGGCACCCATACACAACTTCAGTGGTTTTGTACCCACCAGGACAGAACTGTATTGGATCAAGACTAGTATCTCTGGACTGGCGCAGTGGCTCACACCTGTAATCCCAGCACTTTGGGAGGCAGAGGCGGGCAGATCACCTGAGGTCAGGAGTTTGAGACCAGCCTCAACATGGAGAAACCTCGTCTCTACTAAAAACACAAAATTAGCTGGGCATAGTGGCACATGCCTGTAATCCCAGCTACTCAGGAGGCTGAGGCAGGAGAATTGCTTGCACCTGGGAGGTGGAGGTTGCGGTGAGCTGAGATCGCGCCATTGCACTCCAGCCTGGGCAACAAAAGCAAAACTCCGTCTCAAAAAAAAAAAAAAAAAAAAAAAGACTAATATCTCCATTAGTCATAGACGTATATGCAATCTCATAGTAGCTTCTTTTATATGGGTAAGATTTTTCTTTCAAGTTAAATTGTTTTGTAATTTATGCTTTTGTATGCCTTACTGTGCTGAACATGGTAAATCCAATAAATACTTGCTGATAGGCACAAAGAAGAGAATGCACAGTTTCTGCTTAAGGGAATTTACAATTGGCCAAGGAAATATAACCAAGAAGGGAAGGCTCAGATATGACCACAAATTAAGGAATCGTAAGATAACTAAAATGATAATTTAAAAGGAAAGAAGTATTATAGAGGATCTAAAAAGACAAGATTGGCCGGGTGCAGTGGCTCAAACCTGTAATCCCAGAACTTTGGGAGGCCAAGGCGGGCGGATCACGAGGTCAAGAGATTGAGACCATCCTGGCCAACATGGTGAAACCCTGCCTCTACTAAAAAAACACAAAAAAATTAGCTTGGCGTGGTGGCACGCGCCTGTAGTCCCAGCTACTTCGGAGACTGAGGAAGGAGAATTGCTTGAACCCAGGAGGTGGAGGTTGCAGTGAGTCGAGATAGCGCCACTGCACTCCAGCCTGGAGACAGAGCAAGACTTTGTCTCAAAAAAAAAAAAAAAAGACAAGTTTATATCTTGCTGGGGGTTCAGAAAGGATACATGGAGAGGGACACATTAAAGAATGCTTTTGAAGCCTTGAGCCTCTTTGAGAGAGAAAAGAAGATGTGTTTTTTACTTTCTAATTTTTTGAGATAAGTTTTTTTAAGACAAAGTCTCACTCTGTCGCCCAGGCTGGAGTGCAGTGGCGCCATCTCAGCTCACTGAAACCTCTGCCTCCCAGGTTCAAGCAATTCTCTTGCCTTAGCCTCCAGAGTAGCTGGGATTACAGGCGCCCCCCCAAGTCATGCCCGGCTAACGTTTTGTATTTTTAGTAGAGATGGGATTTTGCCATGTTGGCTGGTCTCGAACTCCTGACCTCAGGTGATCTGTCCGCCTCGGCCTCCCAAAGTGCTGGGATCACAGGCGTGAGCCACTGAACCCAGCCGTACTTTTTAATTTAAAACAACACTCTTGGGGGGTGGATGCAGAAATCTGGACGCATTCTATTCTGTCTCCCTTTTGCTCCCTCTTCATTAAGATTAGAACTTCATTCAAATTTAATTTGCAAGATATGTCATTTTATTACTTTAACATTTAATATCTATTAATATGGATTCAAACAGTGTAATTTAATTTCTTAACTAATAGCTACATGAGAAGCTTTCAGCCATTCTCCTCGACTTTTGTGTCAGCAGTGGAAGTCCTTGGTGTAGTCACTAGTAATAAAAAGGCTGGGCTGGGAGCGGTAGCTCACGGCTGTAATCCCAGCACTTTGGGAGGCTGAGGGAGGTGAATCACCTGAGGACAAGAGTTCAAGACCAGCCTGACCAACATGGTGAAACCCCGCCTCTACTAAATATACAAAAAAATTAGCTGGGCGTGGTGGCACACGCCCGTAATCCCAGATACTCGGGAGGCTGAGGCAGGAGAATAGACTGAACTTGGGAGGCGGAGGTTGCAGTGAGCTGAGATCGCGCCATTGCACTCCAAACTGGGCAACAAGAGCAAAACTCTGTCTCAAAAAAAAAAAAAAAAAAAAAAGGCTGACTTTTAGCCAGGCATGGTGGCAGGCACCTGTAGTCCCAGCTACTTGGGAGGCTGAGGCAAGAGAATCACTTGAACCTGGGAGGCTGAGGTTGCAGTGAGCCAAGATCGTGCCATTGCACTGCAGCTTGAGCAACAAGAGGGAAACTCCATCTCAAAAAAAAAAAAAAGGCTGACCAGTAAACTGCAGGCACCAACCACCTGTTTCAGCACTTGTCACTGCCCCATCCTCACCTCCCAGGCCCAGAAGAATGGTATAATAAGGTCAAATTTAGCTACATAATATCACAAACTAACAAATAATACATCTGCCATTCCCCCTCCCCCTTCCCAGGTACCTTTCCAATAGGATTGACGACAAAACTGGCTGGCCTGATACAAGATACAGATGAAGGAGAACATGATGACGTAAAAAAAAGCATTAAACACAGGAAAAACGTTATCTTTCATTTCATAATAAAATACTAAAAAGCAGAGAGATAAATGTTTTATTGTTATATAGGAATGTGTATGAATATTAGTGACTGATAACTAACAAAAAATGAAATTCTAGAATCCTGTTTGCATACATTTGAAAAAGAGATGCCAGAACCGCATTTGTGTGGGATCTTTCACAAAAAGCACTAACAATACGGTCATAGTTAAATTACTGTATTTCAAACAGCCGAATGCAGGTCAGGATGAAGGAGCAGGGTTAGAGCTGGAAAGAAAATTCAGTACTGAGGATAGGTAGGTAATAAGGTCAGGGACTGCATTTGTTTCTGCAGCCAGAATTTTTCTGATGATTCTTTGATGGCTGATATATATCAGATGTTAGTTTAAAAAGTGGTTTGCAGGGCCCTTCCAAAGAGTCATATTCAGCAGATGTAAGGTGGGTCTAGGAATCCGCACTCTTTTAATACACCCTCTAAGTTATTCGAATGCAAGTGATCTGGAGATTGTACCTTGAGAAACATCTAGAGCAATTGCTGCTTCATTTTTTCTATACATTTATTTATTTGATTTGAGATGGAGTTTCTCTCTTGTTGCCCAAAGTGGAGTGCAATGGCACGATCTTGGCTCACTGCATCCTCCTCCTCCCGGGTTCAAGAGATTCTCCTGCCTCAGCCTCCCTAGGAGCTGGGATAACAGGCGAGCACCACCCCACCCAGCTAATTTTGTGTTGTTAGTAGAGATGGGGTTTCACTATGTTAGTCAGGCTGGTCTCAAACTCCTGACCTCAGGTGATCCACCCACCTTGGCCTCCTAAAGTGCTGGGATTACAGGTATGAGCCACCATGCTCAGCCCAAATTTTCTATCCACAAAGTAGAGTGTAGAAAACTTTGCAGTTGGACAGAGTGGCTAAGGAACTTGTTCAGAAAGTTTATTTAGAATATTAGAGGTGCTAAGGGGCTCTTGAGGGAGACTGGAGGAGCCATGGGTTAAGAGATGCTTAAGAGGAGTGCTTCTTAAACCTCAAGTGCACACACATCACCAGGGATCTTGTTAAATGCATTTGCTAATTCAGTGGGACTGAGTGGGTCCTGAGAATTATGTATTTTTAACAAGCTCCCAAGTGACGATAATGCAGCTGGTCCTGGCCAGGCATGATGGCTCACACCTGTAATCCCAGCACTTTGGGAGGCTGAGGCAGGTGGATCACCTGAGGTTAGGAGTTCATGACCAGCCTGACCAATATGGTGAAACCCCATACCTACTAAAAATACAAAAATTAGCCGGGTGTGGTGGTGTGTGCCTGTAATCTCAGCTACTTGGGAGGCTGAGACAGGAGAATTGCTTGAATCTGGGAGGCGGAGGTTGCAGTGAGCCAAGATCACACCACTGCACAGCCAAAATGACTAAATGACAGAGTGAGACTCCATCTCAAAAAGAAAAGGTAATGCAGCTGATCCCAGGACCACACTTTAAATAGCAAGACTTTATACTGAAAATGGGGTATATAATGGAGAGAGATATGTTTAGACATTGTATATGAAATGGAAAACCAAAGCATAACACACCATCAAGTTTTGAAATAAACTTAATCCAAAAGTTAAGCAAACGTGAATCTTGAAAGAGGAAATAACTGAATTAGAACCCCAGGCAGTGCAGATTGTCTAAAAGTGAATCACAAGGCTCTGACTCTCAGGTTTTCCCAGGCTCCACCCGCCCCCACGGAGCATGTTTGATGCTTACACAAAAAGAAGGGTTATAGATAAGGTCATAGGCAAGGTCCCATCAGCTTCTATTCAAAATAGTCCATCAAAGTTTCTTAAAGAAGCTGGGTGTGGCGACGCATGTCTTTAGTCCCAGCTGCTCGGGAGGCTGAGGTGGGAGAATCACTTGAGGCCAGGAAGTCAATGCTGCAGTGTGCCGTGATGGCGCCACTGTACTCCAGCCTGGGTGACAAGAGTGAGGCCTTGTCTCAGAAAACAAACAAACAAACAAACAAACAAACAAACAAAAAAACAAGCCCAAAACAAAAACAAACATTTCTTAAACTCATTGTTTTCTCTGATTAACAAATCCACTCCCTACAAGCTAGAAAAAGCAACTTTGCAACACAGGATAATCAATTATCAAACCAAGATCTGGCCGGCGCAGTGGCTCACGCCTGTAATCCCAACACTTTGGGAGGCCGAGGCAGGCGGATCACTTGAGGTCAGGAGTTCGGGACCAGCCTGGCCAACATGGTGAAACCCTGTCTCTACTAAAAATACAAAAATTAGTTGGGTGTGGTGGCAGGCACCTGTAATCCCACCTACTCGGGAGGCTGAGGCAGGAGAATTGCTTAAGCCTGAGAGGTGGAGGTTGCAGTATGCCAAGATTGCACCACTGCATTCCAGCCTGGGTGACAGAATAAGACTCCACCTTAAACAAACAAAAAACCCAATATCTTTTTTTTTTGAGACGGAGCCTTGCTCTGTCGCCCAGGCTGGAGTGCAGTGGCACAAAACCCAATATCTTATCATAGGTTTCTCTGCTGAAAATCCCAGATGGTCCCCCTACTGTTAGGGACAAAAACCTAAATTTCTGAGCTTTTAATTCAATTTCCTCCACATTCTTCTCTGTCACTCTATTTCCAGCCCTATCTCTTGCCAATAACCAGTTTTCTCACACATTCTTAATGCAGTTCACACCCACCTACAGGGTACTTCCTACTTCTAGGCTTCTGCTCCAGTCAGTCTCTTTGCTGGAATGCCCTTTTAAAAAATATATTCTTCAAAGCCTAGCTTAAACATAATAATAATCATATGCAATAGTAATCTGTATTTACATAGTCCTTACTATTTGCTAGGCACTACATTATCTCAATGAATCCTCACCCCAACTCTGAAAGACAAGGATTATCATTTTCCATTCATTCATTCAGGAAATATTTATTGAGCCCCTAATGCGTGCCAGGCACTGCTTATGGCACAAGTCTCTTCCTTCAACAGGCTTACATTCCAGCTTTAAGAGACAAATAATAAGGCCGGGTACGGTGGCTCACACCTGTAATCCCAGCACTTTGGGAGGCTGGAGCAGGTGGATCACTTGAGGTCAGGAGTTCGAGACCTGCCTGGCCAACATGGTGAAGGCCAACATGGTGAAACCCCGTCTCTACTAAAAATACAAAAATTAGCCGGGTCTGGTGGTGCATGCCTGTAATCCCAGCTACTCGGGAGGCTGAGACATGAGAATAGCTTGAACCTGAGAGGCGGAGGTTGCAGTAAACTGAGATAGCACCACTGCACTCCTGCCTGGGTGACAGAGCAAGAATCTGTCTCAAAAAAAAAAAAAAAAAAAGAGGGAAATAATAAAAAAACATAAGTAAACATACAGTGTGCCAATGAAAAGTGCTGTGGAGAAAAATGAAGCAGGGTATGGGGATACTGATAAAGGGAATGGTTTGAGCTAATGGTTGGAGACAACCATTAGCCTTGAAAATAGCTAGTGGCCAAGAAAACAGCAAGGGCAAGGAGCATGCTTGACAGGTTTGGCAAGGGTAGACGACTGAAGAGGAGGATGGTTGGGGCTGAGGTGAGAGAAGTGGGGCTAATTCACATAGAAGGGCTTTCTAGGCTAGTCTAAGAATTTTGCTTTTTTCTCCAAGTTAGATGTAAAGCCATCATGCATTTTAAAAAGTCACGGGCTATTGCCTTGAAAAGTGATCACAAGGAGACCTGTTAGGAGGGTACTGCAAAGGCCCAGGTAAGACATGATGGACCAAGCTGCAAGCAGTGGAGGTGGGGAGAAAAGGTCAGATTCTGGATCTCTTTGAAGGTTCAACAGGCAGAATGTGATGACTTGCAGCTGAGAGAATGAGAGACATTCTTTACTTAGGCCAAGCAATTAAGTTTTTTGGCCTCTACAGCTGGCAGGATAAAGTTGCTATTTGTTGCTATCTTATAAAGAATTTGAGGTTTAAGGAGGTTACATAACACCCCCAAAGTCAACTGTCTAGTTCTCTGTTACAGGTTTATCTGGAAAGATTGAGCAGCAGTTCCCCTTCTTCCCATCTCCTAAGAAACTAGCCTGGGCTAGAGTTTTACCTTTCCCTTGACCTAAAGAATTAATAGGCCTTTGTTTTCCAAGAACTTTTTGCTAACGTAAAGAAAGGATGAATCGCAGTGAGTCTGGGGAAGGGTTGTGGGATTTTTTTTTTTTTTTTTTTTTTTTTTTTGAGATGGAGTCTTACTCTGTCACCCAGGCTGGAGTGCAGTGGCGCAATCACGACTAACTGCAACTTCCGCCTCCCAGGTTCAAGCAATTCTCCTGCTCCAGGTTCCCGAGTCGCTGGGATTAGAGGCACATACCACCATGCCCAGCTAATTTTTTGTATCTTTAGTAGAGATGGGGTTTCACCATGTTGGCCAGGCTGGTCTCAAACTCCTGACCTCGTGATCCGAACGCCTCGGCCTCCCAAAATGCTGGGATTACAGGCGTGAGCCACTGCGCCCGGCCGGGATTTTGTTTGTTTGTTTGTTTTGAGACAGGGTCTCACTCTGTCACTCAAGCTGGCATGCACCGGCGCAAACTCGGCTCACTACAACCTCCGCCCTACCAGGTTCAAGCCATTCTTGTGCCTCAGCCTCCAAAGTAGTTGGGATTACAGGTGTGCACCACCACGCCTGGCTAATTTTTTGTATTTTTAGTAGAGACCGGGTTTTGCCATGTTGGCCAGGCTGGTCTCAAACTCCTGACCTCAGGTGATCCACCCGCCTTAACTTCCCCAAATGCTGGGATTACAGGCATGAGCCACCACTCCCGGCCTGGGATTTTTAGGATTTCCAAATGCCTTCTTCTCCTGAAGTTTGCAACAGAAGACAGGACTCAAGCAGGGATGGCTGCAGGATGCCTGGGAGACAGGTCACTAAGCACTGAGACCCTGGAAGGAGCAGTAAGAGTGCTGGTGACAGCTTTCTGGTCAGATGAAGGTAAATCAACAGCATCACCCCGTTTCAGTGACCCAGGACCACTCGACCACCCAAACCCTAGAGGTCTTGTATACTTCACTGCAGTACAGAAAGAAATCCCAGAAATAATTCTTATCCATCTTCAGAGTGTGGGCTCTAAGCCGTATTTTATTTGAATAAATAAATTAAAAGAAGAAAAGAAATGGGACAGGGATGTTCACCGTGTCTATTTATATAGAGTGTGATACTATGCATCCGTTTAGAAAGCTAGAATAGATTTATATTTATAGATGTGGAAAGATGTCCACAATGTGTTGCAAAATTAAAGGATCAGTTTACAGAACAGTATGTAGAATATGAATCTGTGTAAGTCAAATCCTGTGCATACATATGCCTACACAAATATATGGATGAAGAGACAGCTGGGAGCAAGTTCACAAAGTGCTAACAACACTTATCTGTGGCTAGTGAGGTTTATGTAATTTATTTCCTGCTTTTATGTATTAACTGAATTTTTAAAAAATAAGCATGCCTCAATTATGTAATCAGAAAAAAAGTTTTCTTCTTAGAAAAAAACTACTACCTTGGATTTTGCACTTTTACCTTTAATTATGCCATAAAACTGTTTTATCTAAAGATACATTTAAAATATTCATTAGACATTTTGCACCCTAGAAACTTTTTGTTAAGCCTCCATTTTCGTCAATTAAATGCTGAAAAAGTTAAGTACATTAATCAGTGTCGTTAATGCTTGAATTCTTCCCACTAAGCACTCTGGTAAAAATACTCAGCTCCATTTTACTCATTTTTAACATTACTTTTCTTGGGCTTTTGTGATGACAAAAATTAAGTGGTTACTTTTTAAAAACCACAGTTACTTCCACAAATAAAATGACATGAATTTCACTGATACTAATTTTTTACTGAGGCACAAATAGTTTTAAAACAACCACAGGAAAAAAAAACATGCTGTTCAAAGTCTGGCATTTTAGTACATTTACTGCAATGATTCTTCTTCCTCACTTGATTGCAAAATTATATGACTTGCATGTTGTTACTTTTTCTTTAATTCTTGAAATACTAATGCTATGGACACTGCACTCATCTAAGTGGTATTTCTAAATACATAGTTCCTGGATAAGAAAATCAGCTCAAATCAAGTGAATTGCCTGAATTCGAACTCTTAGAGTGTTGGGTACTAGGTCATAATTAGGTGTTAGGGATGAAAATCACTCTATTAGTTGAAAAACAATTTCAAAGAAGTAGATGGCTATTGACAATTAAATCAAGAACTGTGCCATGCCTGTGCAATACTCAGTAGAGGAAATTAAGAACTCTGCCACACTTGTTATATATTTAATAAAAGGAAAGGTTTTGTTCACAAACAGCAGGAAGAGGAAAAAGGAAAACGAAGGTGGAAGTTCTCAGATAATGAAATGGATACAAATTTACTGGAAAATAGGTGAAGTAAAGAGAAGCAAAATTTAATTCAAAAAAAATTTAATTGGTGAATAGAAATGGGAGTTACATCTTAAGAAATTCGAGAAATGCCAGGCAAGGTGGCTCACACCTGTAATCCTACCACTTGGGGAGGCCAAGGCGGGCGGATCACCTGAGGTCAGGAGACCAGCCTGGCCAACATGGTGAAACCCCATCTCTACTAAGGATACAAAAAGTTAGCCGGGCGTGGTGGCGCACGCCTGTAATCCCAGTTACTCGGGAGGCTGAGGCAGGAGAATCGCTTGAACCCAGGAGGCGGAGGTTGCAGTGAGCTGAGATTGCGCCATTGCACTCTAGCCTGGGCGACAGAGCAAGACTCTGTTTCAAAAAAAAAAAAAGAAAAAGAAAACTTTTGGGGAAGAGGAAGTCATTTTTTAGACTTGTCTCTTTCCTTCAATCTCTACATTTAATTAGTCACCAGCTTCTGGGGCAGGTTGAATCCTCAGCAGAAGTGGAAAATCTTAAAAGGTAGTCTCCAAGGCCAGGCACAGTGGCTCACGCCTGTAATACCAGCACTTTGGGAGGCCAAGGCGGGCAGATCACCTGAGGTTGGGAGTTTGAGACCAGGCAGACCAACATGGAGAAACCCCGTCTCTACTAAAAATACAAAATTGGCCGGGTGTGGTGGCACATGGCTGTAATCCCAGCTACTTGGGAGGCTGAGGCAGGAGAATTGCTTGAACCCGGGAGGCGGAGGTTGCGATGAGCCGAGATCGCGCCATTACACTCCAGCCTGGGCAAGAAGAGCGAAACTCCGTTTCAAAAAAAAAGGTTGTCTTCAAATTACTCTCACTGCTTCTACCTGGTTGTAACCTCATTCCTCCAATCCACCTTTCATTTGGCCGTCATTCTAAAATGTACAATTGATTATGTCAGCTGTTTGCTTTAAAATTCTTCAATGGGCCTGGTGCGGTGGTTCACGCCTGTAATCCAAGCGCTTTGGGAGGTCAATGTGTGTGGATCACTTGAGGTCAGGAGTTCAAGACCAGCCTGGCCAACACAGTGAAACCCCCGTCTCTCCTAAAAATACAAAAATTAGCTGGGCATGGTGGCGGGCGCCTGTAATTCCAGCTACTGGGGAGCCTGAGGCAGGAGAATCGCTTGAACTCAGGAGGTGGGGGTTGCAGTGAGCTGAGATCAAGCTACTGCACTCCAGCCTGGGCAGCAGAGCAAGACTCTGTCTCAAAAAAATATAACATAAAATAAAATAAAAATAAAATAAAATAAAATAAAATAAAATACTTCAATGGCTCCTCATTGCCTTCAGGATAAAACAACAAACATGGCCGGGCGCGGTGGCTCATGCCTGTACCCCTGGAACTTTGTGTGGCCAAGGTGGGTTGATCACAAGGTCAGGAGTTGGAGACTGGCCTGGCCAACTTGGTGAAACCCCCTCTCTACTAAAAATACAAAAATTGGCCGGGTGTAGTGGCTCACGCCTGTAATCCCAGCACTTAGGGAGGCCGAAACAGGTGGATCATGAGGTCAGGAGTTCAAGACCAGCCTGGCCAAGATGCTGAAACCCTGTCTCTACTAAAAATACAAAAAAATTAGCTGGGCGAGGTGGTGTGTGCCTGTAATCCCAGCTACTCAGCTACTTGGGAGGCTGAAGCAGGAGAATTGCTTGAACCCAGGCGGCAGAGGTTGTAGTGAGCCGAGATCGCGCCACTGCATTCCAGCCCAGGTGACAAACCAAGACTCCATCCCAAAATAATAATAATACAAAAGTTAGCTGGGTATGGTGGTGTGCGCCTGTAACCCCAGCTACTCGGGAGGCTGAGGCAGAATTGCTTGAACCTGGGAGGCAGAAGTTGCTTTGTACTCCAGCCTGGGCAACAGAGCAAGACTGTCTCAAAAAAAAAAAAAACAAACAAACAAAAACACATGGGCATGGCATATAAGGTCCTTTGTTAACTGACTCCTGTCTGATCTTCTAATCTCTACTTCATTCTTTAAACACACTGCATCCGAGTCATGCTGAACTAATTGCTGTTTTTCAAATAGGCCATGCCCTTTTACTGTGGTCAAGCTGTTCCTTCAGCCTGAAATGACTTCCTTTTCTCCACCCTAATTCCATACCTGCAAGCCTCTAGTCATCCCTGAAGACTCAACTCATGTCCTCTTTTTTTACTGAAGACCTTCCTGGCCTCTTTAGGCAGTATTTTGTTTTTGTTTTTGTTGGTTTTTTTTTTGATGTTGCCCAGGTTGGAGTGCAATGGCACGATCTCGGCTCACTGACACCTCCGCCTCCTAGGTTCAAGTGATTCTCCTGCCTCAGCCTTCCAAGTAGCTGGGATTACAAGCGTGCGCCACCATGCCCAGCTAATTTTTGTATTTTTAGTAGAGACGGGGTTTCACCACGTTGGCCAGGCTGGTCTCAAACTCCTGACCTCAGGTGATCCGCCCACCTCGGCCTCCCAAAGGCAGTTTTATATAGACATTTATTCTGTAGAATCTATAGTATAGTATTTTAATTATCTATTGCTGCATAACACATTATCCCCAAACTTAGTGGCTTAACTTAAATATAAACATTTATTATCTGTCACAGTTTCTACAGGTCAGGAATTTGGGAGCCACTTGACTGGGCAGTTCTAGTTAGGGGTTTTTCGTGGGGTTCAGTCAGATGTCAACCAGGTTTGTGGTCATTTGAAGACATGAATGGGGCTGGAAGATCCACTTCCAATGGCTTACTCACACAGCTGGTAAGTCTGTGCACAATACTGGTGGAAGCCGCAGTTCGTCTCCTAGTAGGCCCCTCTACAAAGTTGTTGGAGAGTTCTCATGAGATGATTGGTGGCCTCCCCCAGAGTAAGCAATCCAAGAGACTAAACTGGGAGTAGCAAGTCCTTTACAGTCTACCCTTGGAAGTCACTCCCTGTAACCTCAGCCATGCTCTTGTTCACATAGACTAGCCCTAATTCATTGTGGAAGAAGACAACATAAGGACATTAATACTAGAAAGTGAGAATCATTGAGAGTCATCTTAGAGACTGGCTCTCATATACAGTGATTCAATTATACATCATATCTCACTAGCCAGTGACTACAAAATAAGATTAGACCTTTTTTTTTTTTTTTTTTTGAGACAGAGTCTCACTCTGTCACCCAGGCTGGAGTGCAGTGGCATGAACATGGCTCACTGCAGCCTCAACTTCCTGGGCACAAGTGATCCTCCCACCTCATCCTCCTGAGTAGCTGGGACTACAGGCATGCACCACCAGGCCTGGCTAATTTTTTTATTTTTCATAGACATGAGGTGGTCTCAAACTCCTGGGCTCAAGTGATCCACCTGCCTCTGCCTCCCAAAGTGCTGGGGTAACAGGTGTGAGCCACTGCTCACAGCCTTAATTTTTTAAAAATTTTAGTTGACAAATAATAATTATAAATATTTGTGGGGTACGATGTGATGTATGCATTATCAAAAGATTAAATCAAGCTAATTAACACATCTATCGCCTCACATTTTCATCATTTTTTGTGGTGTGAACATTTAAAATTTACTCTCAGCAATTTTGAAATATACATTACATTACTATTAATTATAGTCACCATGTTGTGCAATAGATCCTAAAAACTTATTCCTCCTGTCTAGCCAAAATGTTCTACCCTTTGACCAACATCTCCCTTTTCCCTCTCCCTGCAACCAACCCTCAGTTAACCACCATCCTACTGTCAGTCTGCTACTGTGAGTTAACCACCATCCTACTGTCAGTCTGCTACTGTGAGTTAACCACCATCCTACTGTCAGTCTGCTACTGTGAGTTAACCACCATCCTACTGTCAGTCTGCTACTGTGAGTTAACCACCGTTCTACTGTCTACTGCTATGTGATTCCACATAAAAGTCAGATCATGCAGTACTTGCCTTTCTGTGCCTGGCTTATTTCACTTAAAATAATGTCCTCTAGGTTCATCCATGTTGTGGCAAATGGCAGTATTTCTTTTTAAAGGCCATTGTGTATACATAGCACATTTTCTTTATCCATTCATCCATTGATGGACAAGATTGATTCTCTATCTTTGTTATTGTGAATAATGCTGAATAATTCAGTACAATTATTGTGAATAATGTGAGTAATGAGGATGGGAGTGCAGATATCTCTTTCACAAACTGGTTTCAATTCCTTTGGATATATTTCCAGAAGTAGGATTGCTTGATCATACGGTAGTTATATTTTTAGTTCTTCAAGGAAACTTCTTACTCTTTTCCATAATGGCTACACTAATTTGCATTCCCACTAACAGTATACAAGGGTACCCTTTTCTCCACATCCTCTCTAACACTTGTAACCTTTCGTCTTTTTGTTGACAGCCATTCTAACAGGTGGGAGACGATATCTCCTTGTGGTTTTAATTGGCATTCTTCTGATGATTAGTGATACTGAACATTTTTTCATGTACCTATTGACCATTTGTATGTCTTCTTCTGGGAAATATCTATTTAGGTCCTTTGACATTTTTTAATTAGGTTGTTTTCTTGCTATTAAGTTGTTTGAGTTCCTTATATATTTTGGATATTAAAATCCTACTTTTTTTTTTTTTTTTTTTGAGACGGAGTTTCGCCCTTGTTGCCTAGGCTGGAGTGCAATGGCGTGATCTCGGCTCACTGCAACCTCCGCCTCCCGGGTTCAAGCAATTCTACTGTCTCAGCCTCCTGAGTAGCTGGGATTACAGGCATGTGCCACCACGCCTGGCTAATTTTGTATTTTTAGTAGAGACGAGGTTTCTCCATGTTAGTCTGGCTGGTCTCGAACTCCCGACCTTAGGTGATCCAGCCACCTTGGCCTCCCAAAGTGCTGGGATTACAGGTGTGAGCCACCACTCCCAGTCTAAAATCATACTTTTAATGTTCTAATTATGATGACTTAAGCCCTCATGGCACATTTCCTAGAGAAAACAATCTCTTCTTCCTCCCGTATTTCTGATATAGCTCTCCTGTTTTCAGGAACAGTTCTTGTTCTATCACAACCTTCTGGATCTGCCGGAGTGCTGCTCTCTCATCCTAATCAGAATGTAGCTCCAGTGAGCACCATTCTCCTGCACTAATGACTGTCACCATTGCTTCCACCACTGAATTTGGGAAGTATTTGATATTCTTCCAAGAAAGTGAAATAAGCCCAAGAACACAACCGAGGCCAATCTGTGATTGTTAACACGTTTTGACTTTTGTTTACAGAAAGTGTAATAGACAGGGTAACCTATACTGCTGTTAGCAGTGGCTGCTATGAAAGGTCCACAGTCTAAACTCACTATCAGAATGGCAGAAACACAGGACTTCTGGAAACTCTACCATCATCAGAGGCTGTCCTCTTGTCCTATGCCCTACAAAAGACATAATACAACACAGTCTGTCATCAGTCCAATTCCTGAGGTCTGGGATTTTCAGTCTTTAACACCACAGGTGGAACTCAACAATCCATGTCATAAAGTGCTGGGCCAAGTGCCCTCCATTTCTTGTTCACAGTTTCTCCTCCAGCATTGGCTGAAGAAAACAAGCCTGCACACTCTCTCAGCATTCCTCTCCATCCCACTTCCATGACCCTCATAAATAAGTGTCTAAAGAACAGGCCTCTCAGCTCTGTAAAGATATCCAGTAATGAGCCAGGCACAGTGGCTCATGCCTGTAATCCCAGCACTTTGGGAGGCCGAGGCAGGAGGATCACCTGAGGTCAGGAGTTCAAGACCACCCTGGCCAACATGGTGAAACTCCATCTCTAATAAAAACAAAAATTATCCGGATGTGGTGGTGTGTGCGTGTAATCCCAGCTACTTGGGAGCCTGAGGCAGGAGAATTGCTTGAACCCAGGAGGTTGCAGTGAGCCGAGATTGCATCACTGCACTCCAGCCTGGGTGACAGAGTGAGACTCTGTTTCAAAAAAAAAAAAAAAAAAGATATCCAGTAGTGCACAAGCATAGGACAATCTAGATCCATACTTACGGAGAAACATTTCTTTATAGAAATCAATATATAGAGGCAGACAACTACTAAAAGATACCTTATTAGCAGCCTGAAGCATCTTCATTTGTTTGTTTTGAGATGGAGTCTTGCTCTGTCGTCCAGGCTGGAATGCAGTGGCGCAATCTTGGCTCACTGCAACCTCCACCTCCCAGGTTCAAGTGATCCTCTTGCCTCAGTCTCCCAGAGAGCTGGGACTACAGGCATGCACAACTACGCCTGGCTAATTTTGCGGGGGGGCGGGATATTTTTATTAGAGATGGGGTTTTGCCATGTTGGCCAGGCAGGTCTCGAGCTCCTGGCCTCAGCTGATCCACCTGCCTCAGCCTTCCAAAGTGCTGGGATTACAGGCCTGAGCCACCATGTCCGGCCTTCATTTGTTTTACCTCAGTTATTTCAGGCCTTCACCTACAACTGGACGTTGGTGATGGCTTTGCAATTACAAAACCCAAGAGGCAGCTTCAGGGTATCTCCCAGGACAAGGGAGGAATCGGTACTAAAAGGAAATTATAACCTTTGCTTTTAAATGTAGTGTTTCCAGCTGGTTCACTCATCAAGGTTAAAAAATAAAATCCTGGCTTCAGCCAGCTTGTTTATAATATCACTTGCCTTGATTACTTGTTGGAAAGCATGTCTCTGTTTCATTAGAGAGCCTGGAGGTCAGATAGCAAAAATAGAAGCTGGAAGAGATATTAAAGGAATAAGTTGTGCCTAGGGATAGAAAATAACATCAAGCAGATTGTTTGTCACGCGGTAACAGCGGGCTGTAGTGAAATGATGAGAGGTTTTGGAGCCAAACAGACGTAGGTCCACACGATGATGGGACTCTTCCTGCAAAGTGGGATGACTGGGACTTCACTTCTCTGAGCCTTAGTTTCTTCACATGTAAAATGATGGTAACAATTTTACTTCACAGAGTTGAGGATTAAATGAGAAAATATATAATCAAGCACTGGCAGGAGGCAGGCTATGCTTCAGGTATAGCACTTGGTGCTGGGAATAAAGGAGTGAAGGGATGAAAATGAGTCACTGTCTTCACTGAGATTTCGATCTAGAAGGGAAGGCAGGAATTAAAGAACTACCTAACTTCAATTGTGATGAATGCTATCACGAAGCCTAGGGTACCATAAAAAGAGACCTGACCTCATTTAGGGTGTCAAGGAATGTGGCTTTGAGGAAGTGATGCAAAAGCTGGGGAGTCTGGGTTAGGGGAGAGCATGTCATCTTTCAGTTGAGGCATTCTAGGCTCATGGAAGGTGCTCAGTAAATGGGAGCTGCTATTATTATAATTTATTCAGTAAACATTTATTGAGTGCCTACTAAGTATACTGTGCTACCATGCATACTGAGGGTATAATAAATGTGTGAAGTTGAAAAGTAGCTTAACTTCTTTGAGCCTCAATATGTTCAGCTGTAAAATGGGAATATTAATATTACCTACCCCTTTAGTCTTTCTTTGAAGATTCAATGAGATTATGAATGCAAAATGTTTAACAGTGCCTGGCATAGGGAGAACATAATATATATTAGTAATATTTTTATTCACTAATCAAGACTGGCTACATAATTTACAGGGCCCAGAGCAAAATAAAAATGCAGGGCTTCTTGTTAAAAGATTATTAAGAATTTCAAGCCAGGCGCGGTGGCTCATGCCTGTAATCCCAGCACCTTGGGAGGCTGAGGCAGACGAATCACAGGGTCAGGAGTTTGAGACCCTGGCCAACATGGCGAAACCCCGTGTTTACTAAAAATACAAAAATTAGCCAGGCGTGGTGGCGGGCCCCCATAGTCCCAGCTACTCAGGAGGCTGAGAAAGGAGAATCGCTTGAACCTGGGAGGCGGAGGTTGCAGTGAGCCGAGATCGGGCCACTGCACTATATCCTGGGCGACAGAATGAGACTCTGTCTCCAAAAAAAAAAAAAAAAAAAAACTTTGGCTGGGCATGGTGGCTCACACCCGTAATCCCAGCACTTTGGGAGGCTGAGGCGGGTAGATCACCTGAGGTTGGGAGTTCAAGACCAGCCTGACCAACGTGGAGAAACCCCATCTCTACTAAAAATACAAAATTAGTCGGGCGTGGTGGCGCATGCCTGTAATCCCAGCTGCTCAGGAGGCTGGGGCAGGAGAATCGCTTGAATCCGGGAGGTGGAGGTTGCAGTGAGTGGAGATCGTGCCATTGCACTCTAGCCTGGGCAACAGGAGCAAAACTCCATCTCAAAAAAAAAAATCAAAACAGTAAAGTATTAAACCAAGCGAGGGCCCTGTGTAACTGCACAGTTCGCATGCTTACAAAGACAGCCCTTTCACTAGTTATGTTATATGTACATATGTGCTTTTGCATAGCTTACCTATGTAAACAGGCTGAATCTTTCTTGGGAGCAACTTTCAAAATTCAGTATGTGGAATTTAGTGTATAAGGATAAAATATGTATACATGCAGTATATCAATAGATGATTGAGACATATTTTTCTCAACATGTTATGAAAATTTTAAAACAAAAATTATAAGAATTTCTTAGCGAGCACATGTATACAAACCACCTAGATTCTATTATTAACATTTTATTATATTTGCTTTATTTTATGTGTATATACATATGTATTTTTCAAGAGATGGGGTCTCGCTCTGTTGCCCAGGCTTGTCTTGAACTCCTGGGCTCAAGCAGTCCACCTGCCTCGGCCTCCCAAAGCGCTGGGGTTATAGGAATGAGCCCCCACACCTGCCTCCCTTATTATATATCTATCCATTTATTAATCAATCTGTCTTATTTTTGGTGCATTTCAAAGTAAATTCCAGATATCAATATCACTAACTAAAGCCAAATTTGTTTGATTCTTTCTCCTTTCGATGTAAATTGATATACAGAGGAATGCACAAATCTTAACAGTAACTATTTGCTGGCTGGGCAAGGTGTCTCATGCCTGTTATCCCAGCATTCTGGGAGGCCAAGGTGGGTGGATCACTTGAGGCCAGGAACCCGAGACCAGCCTGGCTAACATAGTGAAACTAGTGAAACCTTGTCTCTACTGAAAATATAAAAATTAGCCGGTCATGGTGGCACATGCCTGTACTCCCTGCTACTCAGGAGGCGAGAGAATTGTTTGAACCCAGGAGGCGAAGTTTGCAGTGAGCTGAGATCGCGCCACTGCACTCCAGCCTGGGCAACAGAGTGAGACCCTGTCTCAAAAACAAAACAAAACAAAACAAAACAAAAAAATACAAGAGTAAATTTGGTAAATTTGCTGAGTTTTGACAAATGCATTGTCCTCTATAACCCAAACCTCTATAAAGATACAGAACATTACCATCATCCTAAAAAGTTCCTTCATACTCCTTCCCTGTCAGTCACCACTCTTACCCTTTCCAGAGACAACTACTGTTCTGATTTTTTTTTTTTCTGGTGCTTAAATTTTTCAAAAGGAGCCTTGATAAGTATAAGTACTTAGCTTCAGTGCTTTCTCCTATTATGCACAGAAAATCTTGCAGTCTTTAAAATAGGAGAGGTAATTCTAGGATAGTTGGTGCAATCAACAACAAATATTTGTTGAGACAAAGAGTAACTAAATAAATCACTTGAATGCTTTTTTCAATAGTTTTTGGGTAAAAGTGATACAATGAACACTCCAGAAAAAGTGTAAATAATTGAAAAAATATAGAGAGAGGAAATTAAAAATCACCTCACATGAAGAAATGAACACTTAAAATATTTTGGGCTGGGCATGGTGGCTGATGCCTGTAATCCCGACACTTTGGGAGGCTGAAGTGGGAGGAGGATAGCTTGAGGCCAGGAGTTTGAAATCAGCCTGGGTAACATAGACCCTATTTCTACAAAAGAAAAATTTAAAAATTAGCCAGACTTAGTGGCATGCTCCTATAGTCCCAGCTACTGGGGAGGCTGAGGCAGGAGGCTCACTTGAGCCCAGGAGTTCGAGGCTGCTGGTAGCCGTGATTGCTCTATTGCGCTCCAGCCTGGGCAACAGAGTGAGACCCTGTCTCAAAAATACATATATAAATAAAATAGTGGGTGCGGTGGCTCACGCCTGTCATCCCAACACTTTTGGAGGCCTAGTCGGGTGGATCACTTGAGGTCAGGAGTTCAAGATCAGCCAGGCCAACATGGTGAAACCCTGTCTCTACTAAAAATACAAAAATAAAATAAATAAATAAATAAAAATATTTTGATGAAATTTCTCCTTGATGCCTATGTGTACATATATATAGTGATCTCTGTATAAAACCTGATATAAATGGGATCATACACATGCTACTATGTCACCTGTTTTTGTCACTTAACAATATCCCATAGATATTTTTCCTCATCATAAATATAAGGTAGAAATATAAATCATCATTTCTAATGGGCACACTCGATGGACATATAATTCTTTAATTAACAAGTTACCAGCTGGGCATGGTGGCTTATGCCTGTAATCCCAGCATTTTGGGAGGCCAAGGTGGGCGGATCACCTGAGGTCAGGAGTTCAAGAACAGCCTGGCCAACTTGGTGAAACCCTGTCTCTACTAAAAATACAAAAATTAGCTACGCATGGTGGCACGTGCCTGTAACCCCAGGTACTTAGGAAGCCGAGACAGGAGAATCTCTTGAACCTGGGAGGTGGAGGTTGCAGTGAGTAGAAATCACGCAACTGCACTCCAGCCAGGGCTATAAGAGTGAAACTTCGTCTTAAAAAAAAAAAAAATTAACCAGTTACCTATCAATGATCATTTCGATTATTTCTAAAATTTCAGTATTATCAACAATACTGTAATTAATAAATATCCTTATACAGCAGCATTTTCTGAGCTGTATAATTATTTCCTTACGGTAAATTGCCAAAGGTGGGATTATTCAGTTACAACATGACCATGTTGTACCTGCTGGCTTATTATACTAAAATGCCTTCCAAAAAAAAAAAGAGACAACAACTTACATCCACTGACTGGCTAAGTTCTAAACTCTTTAGATAAGAAAGTAAATATTTGTTTTATCTTCTTCCTCCAGGATAGAAAAAATGGAGACACATGAGGGGCTAAAAAGCCTATATTTAAACTAGCAAGCAAAAATGTATGTAAAGGTACCTCATAAACACTGCAAATAAATCCAGTTGAACTCGATTCAATAAACAATTACTAAACACCTACTATATTCAAAGATGGGACTAGCTCCTGGTAGTAGAAAGGTAAGAAGCCATGGGCCCAATCAAGTTCAAAATACTCACAGTCTAATAGGACAATTTTCCTGGCTACAGAGCTTTATTCTCACTAAAGCCTACATGACAAGAATGGACCCCAAGGGACTGCTCCTAAAGGAGCACTGACTTCTACCTTATTTTTGATATAAAACTCAAAAGATAGGCAGGGTGCAGTAGCACACGCCTGTAATCCCAGCACTTTAGGAGGCCGAGGCGGGCAGATTGCTTGAGTCCAGGAGTTCGAGACTAGCCTGAGCAACATAGTGAGACCACATCTCTACAAATACAAAAAAATTAGCCAGGTGCCATGGCTCATGCTTGTAGTCCCTGCTACTTGGGTGACATAATGAGACCCTGTCTAAAAAAAAAAAAAAAAGCTCAGAAGATATAAGTGAAAAGAAAGTCTCCCTTCTATTCTTGTGCCCCAGATCACTATTTCCACCCATAGTTCTCCTATTACCAATTTCCTGCATATCTTCCCAGAAGCTACCAATATTAACAATTTCCTGTATATCTTCCCAGAAAATGCTGTGTATCTATGTATCCAGGCATATGCTGAGCAGACATATGCTAATTGTCCACTCATCACTTACTCATTCAAGCAATTTTTTACACAGTAGTATTATACACAATTTTGCACATGAATCATAAAAATATACATCGGAGATTGTTCTATATCCATTCATACAGAGCTGCTTCATTTATCTTTTACTTGGAGATCATTCTATATCCAGTCTTATGAATCTATCTCATTCTTTTGTGTCATCTACAGAATATTCCACTGCATGAATGTATTTAACCAATAATCTATTGATGGTTGGTCCCAATATTTTTTTAATAGAATGCTGCAATGACTATCTTTCTAGATACTAAAATCTTTTTGTAATAAGAAATGACTATGTGATGTTAGTAATGTTTGGCTTCAAATCAAGTTAGTAAGCTACTTGAGAGACAAAATTGTTGGGTTATAGATGAATATTAAAAAGTAGAGTCTGGGGCCAGGCGCGGTGGCTCATGCCTGTAATCCTGGCACTTTGGGAGGCTGAGGCGGGCAGATAACGAGGTCAGGAGTTCGAGACCAGCCTGACCAACATGGTGAAACCTCATCTGTACTAAAAATACAAAAATTAGCCAGGTGTGGTGGCATGCACCTGTAATCCCAGTAACTCAGGAGGCAGAGGCAGGAGAATCGCTTGAACCGGGGAGGCAGAGGTTGCAGTGAGCGGAGATCGCACCACTGCACTCCAGCCTGGGCAACAGAGCAAGACTCCGTCTCAAAAAAAAAAAAAAAAAAAGAAGTAGAGGCTGGGTATGGTAGCTATGCTTGTTATCCCAACACTTTGGGAGGCTGAGGCAGGAGGGTAACTTGAGCCCAGGAGTTTGAGACCAGCTTGGGCAACATAGTGAGATCCTGTCTCTACAAAAAAATAAAAAATTACCTGGGCATAATGGCACGCACTTATAGTCCCAGCTACTCAGGAGGCTGAAGCAGGAGGATTGCTTGAGCCCAGGAGGTTGAGGCTGCAGTGAGCCATGATCATGCCACTGCACTCCAGCCTGGGTGACAGAGTGAGACCCTGTCTCAAAAAAAAAAAAAAAAAAAAGTATAAAGCATTAGGGACAAGGGAAATTGGGGAAAGGAGAGATGTTTGATCAAAGGGTATAAAATTTCAGTTAGAGGGGAGGAATGAGCTTTAGTGATGTATTGCACAGAATAGTGATTATAATAAATAACAATGCACTGTATATTTCAAAATTACTTAAAGAGTGGATTTTAGATGTTTTCATCACAAAAAATGATAAGTATGTGAGGTGACAGATATGTTAACTGGCTTGATTTAATTATCCCACAATGTATACATGTATGAAAACATCATTTTACCCCATGAATATATAAAATTATTATTGGCCAATTAAAAATAAAATAGAGTACAAAGCATTAAATATATACACTATGTTTGAAATCTGTTTTCCCAAATAACTGTTAAAACAAAAGAAAAGCATAAAAGCCAAGAGGAAATCTCCACACACTTAGACTCCTCAGGGTGCGTAAATATATAGGCCTTACCCAGGGTCTTAGCGGTCCACAGTAGAGCTTTGTCACACTAACAGCGAGAGCTCCTTGTAGAGTCCATGCCTTGGCACTAAGAACTTCCCCTAGAGAGTTTGGATCTAGCAATGTGGACATACAAATATTCATTTGTCACACATAATTCATCAAAAAGGCTTTTGTACATGCAAGCAGAGGAGCACATTTCCTTTTGCCTTTCCCATTGACTTTTGTTTCTGAACTTCATTTTGAAATAATTACAAATTTAAAAGTTTCATGAATAACACAAAGAACTCCCACACATTCTTTATCCAAACTCACTATTTTTAAACATTTTGCCACATTCTTCCCCCCATATATTTTTTCTGTATTATTTGAGAATAAATTGCATACATTATGCCTCTGTATCCCTTAATACTTCAGTGTGGGCTGGGTAAGGTGGCTCATGCCTGTAATCCCAGCACTTTGGGAGGCTAAGGCGGGTGGCTCACCTGAGGTCAGGAGTTTGAGACCAGCCTGGCCAATATGGTGAAAAGCCGTCTCTACTAAAAATACAAAAATTAGCCAGGCATAGTGGTGTGTGACTGTAGTCCCAGCTACTAGGGAGGCTGAGGCAGGAGAATTGCTTGAATCCAGGAGGCGGAGGTTGCAGTGAGCTGAGATGGCACCCCTGCACTCCAGCCTGGGTGACTCTTTCTCAAAAAAAAAAAAAAAAAAAAAAAAAGGCTGACGCATGGACATCTACTATTTTTGCCTGCCCAGCTATCTTTCCTCTTCCTTTTGGCAACAGCTTTAGGAAACCATCCATTTTCCATTGGATACAGAGTTAGTGGAACTGTCCTTTGAAGTCCTCATTCCCCACCCCAACCCCCTTTCTGTCCATGGAATAGGCATGTAAGGCAACCTAGGTCAATCAGTTGGGGTGTTTGAATCTTGAAAGGGGCTTAAAGATTGACGAAGGGTGACTTGATTCCTAAAGGTGGTGCCCTGAAGAGGCTGCTTAATGGCTCTTGCTACTTATTAGCTCTGCTTCTCTATGACTTGCTTCTTTAGCATTTCTTTTCATTCTCAGTGCCACTCCATGTCTTTCCAATAATTCCCATAGGCTTAGGTTGGCCGGTTTCTGTTGCTTGCAAACACAGGACCCTAATCAATAACAGCTGACTTGAAAAAATTTTGCTTTCAGCAACACTTGCCCAAATGGAACTGTGACTTGAATTGCATAGAAAAAAGTTCGCCCTGGGTACACCCTTCCCTAATGCTTAGTGTGGCAATGCCTTATAGACTTATGGCTCTGCTGTTCAGTCTAACTAATGACACCCTGTTTTCACACTCCCAGAAGTGACCATTCCTGGAAAAGCAGAACAGCTCTTCTGTTAGTTGCAGCTTTTACAAATGTCTCCAGCAAAGGGGCACTGCTTTAGTCAGTGGTTATTTTAACTCTTGTCACCCCCAAACTGATCCATCTGGTTGGCAGAGTGATGAAATACAATCTGCCTTGAACACAAAATCACAGGGGGCTCCCTGCCTGATTGACTCTAGGGCCTGCTGCCAGCAGGAAGTGAAGATACCACTTATTGTCTTTCCTGACAATCTGTTCCTGACTTCTAGGAACTCACACATATGGAAGAACACTTTGATGTCTCCAAAAGACATTCAGACAGTGTAGTATGAATCTATCCTCAGGAAAAAAAATCTCCATAAAAGCATAATCAAGTGGGGTACAGTGACTCACACCTGTAATCCCAGCACTTTGGGAGGCCAAGACCAGAGAATCACTTGAGCCCAGGAGTTTGAGACCAGCCTGGGCAATATGGCAAGACCCTGTTTCCACACACACAAAATTTTTTTTTTAAATTAGCCGGGTGTGGTGGTGCATGCCTGTAGTCCCAGCTACTGGGGAGGCTGAGATGGGAGGATCCCTTGAGCCCAGGAGGTCAAGGCTCCAGTGAGCCATGATCTCGCCACTGCACTCCAGCCTGGGTGACAGAGCAAGACCCTGTCTCAAAAAAACTCATCAAAACTCCACATATTTTGGTTACTTAGGAAAATGTTTCTAGTAGTAAAGGCATTTTGATCTATTTCTGCAATTTACTGTCAAAAAGTTCAGAAAACACACAGGTAAGGCAAATATGACAAAATGGTAACGACTTAGAATCAAGGAGCTCTGTGTGTGTTCACTGTAATTTCAATATTTCTGTACATTTGAAATTTTTTATAACAAAAAGTTTAGGAAAATATAAAAAATGAACAATTTTAGTGGACACAGGTTCTACCTTGATTCAATATTATTCTCATTATCGTCTTCAAGACTAACTTCAGAGTCTAAGCTAGAGTAAGAAGTTACAAAATCAAGTTTTCTTCTGCCACCATCTTTGCCACTGATCCTGAGTTATCATATAACCAGAAAATGGGGAGACGGACCTGTCTGGTTGCACTTAAAGCATCTCATTTCTCTAGAGAAGCGTTTTCAGTGTCAATGGCCCACCAATTTCTTCTACAGCATTTCACGTGTCATGCTCGTTAACATGCTAGATTTGCACAGAGGAGACTGGGTTCCTGAGCCATATGTTCAAAGCAGGAACAGCTATATAATTTTTTCATTTTTATTCAGAGTTTCGCTTTTGTAGCCTGGGCTGGAGTGCAAGGGCACGATCTTGGCTCACTGCCCCAGCCTCCTGAGTAGCTGGAATTACAGGTGTGATCGACCACACCAGACTAATTTTGCATTTTTAGTAGGGACGGGATTTAATCGTGTTGGCCAGGCTGGTCTTGAACTCCTGACCCCAGGTGATCCAAAAGCCTTGGCCTTCCAAAGGGTTGGGATTACAGGCATGAGCCACCACTCTTGGCAACAGCTATATAATTTGAGGGGTCCAGTGCAAATGAAAATGAGAAATCTGTTCAAAAGTTACCGAGAATTTCAAGACAGCAGAGTACAACTAGATATAGTCCTTCCAAGCGGGGCCCTACGTAAAGGTCATACGCTTATGAAACCGACTCTGTACAAAACCCAGTGAAGAATCTACAGATGATTGGCCAGGCGCAGTGGCTCATGCCTGTAATCCCACCATTCGGGAGGCAGAAGCGGGCAGATCACTTGAGGTCAGGAGTATGAGACCAGCCTAGCCAACATGGTGAAACCCCTTCTCTACTTGAAAAAAAAAAAAAAATTAGCTGGGTGTGGTGGCGAGTGCCTATAATTCCAGCTACTCAGTCAGAAGGCTGAAGTAGGAGAATTGCTTGAACCCCGGAAGCAAAGGTTGCAGTGAGCCGAGACTGACACATTGCACTCCTGCCTCGGCAACAGAGCGAGACTCTGTCTCAAAAAAAAAAAAAAAACACAGATGAGACCTCCTCCTCCCAGCCTTGTATGCTTGACATGCTTTGAGGGAGTGGGGGTGCGAGAGGAGCAGGCACTCCAGAGTCACTTCCTTGTATAGGTCTCTTCAATCCATTTCAACCTATCTTCTGAGAAATCCTTAAGACCAAAGACCCCTGAGATATTTATTAGTTTTCTAAAACGTAGGCATTTAGTGAGATGCTGATGTATGACATTATACAGTAGCAACAAGGCATTTTTCTGAAACAAAAGCCCAAATAAAGTTTATTAAAAGGAAACACAAATAACTACATTCAAAAACAATTATTCAAAATATCATAGTTTTCTTTCTCTCTCTCTCTCTCTTTTTTTTGAGACAGAGTCCTGCTGTTTCACCCAGGCTGGAGTGTAATGGCGAGATCTCGGCTCACTGCAGCTACCACCTCCCAGGTTCAAGTGATTCTCCTGCCTCAGCCTCCCAAGCAGCTGGAATTACAGACGTGTGCTACCACACCCGGCTAATTTTTGTATTTTTAGTAGAGACAGGACTTCACCATGTTGGCCAGTCTGGTTTTGAGCTCCTGACCTCAGGTGATCCTCCTGCCTTGGCCTTCCAAAGTGCTGGGATTACAGGTGTGAGCCACCATGCCAGGCCAAAATATCATAGTTTTCTTAGAATAAAGTATGTACTTAAAATATATTTTTATGTGCCACACTTGCAGGGAATTATTGTGTATACATATGTTACAAATCATTTGATGAGCAAAGCCATCGTATATAGAGTCTCTGATATTTTACTTGGTAACTAAGTTATTTGGAAACAAATCCAGATATACCAATAAAAATTCAGAAAGAAAATGCCTCATGGGGTTTTCTGACCCAGCCCTTTTACTCTTAAGCATTTGCTACATTCCAAGTAACATTCTCAAATTAGTTATAAAAAAACAAGCAGATACTTCCAGTAATCAAAAGGTGACTTATACAAGAGTGACAAAAAATAGCATAATTTCTTCCCTTCCTCGTCCCCCTGCCCCAATACAGGCCTTTTGCTATTGATATAAATTATTTATCACTTTTAAGAATAAGGCCCTTAGTGTTGACCTTCCCACTTCTAATAAATGTGGTATTTTTAAAAGGGCATGCTTCATGTGGCTTAGAATAGCATCTGGAAGAATACAGCTAACAAATTGTTAACAGTAGCATTAGACTAAGTATTTGTGATGGGGCTAGAGAGGACTTTTACTTTCCTCATTTTTGCTTACCTGAATATATGCAATGAGCATGTGTTTCTTTTATCAATCAAAAAAATCAATCGGGGCCGGCATGGTGGCTCATGCCTATAATCCCAGCACTATGGGAGGCCGGACAGGAGGATCACTTGAGCCCATGGGTTTGAGACCAGCCTAAGCAACACAGGGGATCCGAGGTATACAGAAAAGAAAAAATTAATAAACAAAAATAAATTAGCTGGGTATGGAGGTGGCACATGCCTGTGGCACATGCCTACTAAGGAGGCTGAGGTGGAAAGATTGGTTGGGCTGGGGAGGTTGAGGCTACAGTGAGCCGTGATTGTGCCATTGCACTCCAGCCTAGGTGACAGAGCAAGATATTGTCAAAAAATAAATAAATAAAAATAAAGATAATTTTTAGAAAGAAAAAACCCTAGCATGTACTTTGGATCTAGCATGGTGACTTATTTTCAGTCACTCAATCGAATATTAAGATTCTTAATGTTTTTCTTAATGTTTGAGCCTGAGCCTTAATTTCCTTACCTATAAAATAAGGTTAATACTTAATACACAGAGATGTCATGAGGAAAATGCTAACCACATGGTAAATACACAATCAGTAAAGTTCCTTCTCTGAGCCTCAATTTCCTTGCCTGTAAAATGTGGAAGCTGGATTTGTTGTCTATGATTCTTTCTGGAGTTATAATATCGTGATTCCCTCCTTTTATATTCACAGAAAAAGGTTGCTAAATGAACTTAATGTCTTCATTTGTCTTCAGGTAGTTATTTTTCTTTTATTTCCTGAATAACCAGGAAGCCACAAACATATGAGCAGTGCCTCTGGAATGTCTGGGCTACTCCACCCTGGGCACCTGGGAAATGACAGGGTATTTCCACTCATTAGAATCTCCCTGATGAAGAGAGCTTTCCTTAGTGGGAAGAGGATCTAACTTCAGTTGTAATAAGCCAGTGTGTGCCACTAAAAATGTTATATACTCTCAGTTTTGGGCTTTGAGTACTCCCAGCTTTCTCTTAATTGGTTTGCTTACCTATATTTGCAATCCAGATACTCTGCTGAAACAGTTATGCAAGTGTTCCATAATTTATTATATACCAAGTGTATGTCATTGGTCAAAGTCCAATTAGATCATTATTAATTAGAAAGGGCTGCATATTAGTAGAGTTTACAGAGTTGTCTCCTACACATCAGAAATGCTAATAATTGCCCATCTTTGATGGTACTAGGATGATAATTTTACAAGTCTGTCTTTGCTTTTATAAGATTGAAAAGTGGCTTGGATCATAGCAGTGGCAATACTCATCAGACTATAAAAAGGCAAAAACTTAAAAAGGGAGAGAACTACAAAATCAGGAAACATTGCCATTCCCAATTTCTCAAAATATGACATGTTTTTTATTTAATAAAAATTTTGTGTGGATACAGAATCACAGAGAGGAACACCCACATGACTTAGAATTCAAAGTATCTCATGTATGAGATTTCTTAATTTAAGCCTTTTCTGTGCCTGCTGTATACCAGTGGGTGAAGAATGCCTTCAATGCCATTTTGGCATTTCTAGCACCCTGTGTAGCTTGATAGGATTCTTTATCCTGACACGTTATAGTAGTCCCAGCTTTTCTTGTAGAAGAAAGTCCACTCTGCTTAACATTAATTTTAAGAGATATTATAGTAGAACTGAATAAAACAGACTTTTTTTGTTTCCATATGTATGATTAAGTTTCTCTATATACAAACTAGAGATAAAACAACTTGCTCCTTACTATATGTGGAAGGCTGGGGGAATTCTTTCTATGAGCAATAATGATAAATATTAACATTCTGTGAGTGTCTACTATTTCCCAGCCACCATGGTTGGCATTTTGTATTCCATTGTTTTATTTAATCCTAAGAAGACTCTGTAAGGTATTATCTACCTTTTTCCTTCCCCCTTCCCAACGCTTTTTTTTTTTTAAAGACTAGTCAAGTGCAGTAGATATATACTTTTTTTTTTTTTTTCAGATAAGGAAGCTGAAATTTAGGGAAGCTAAATAATTTACCATTTATGGTGCTGGTAAAAGTATGCCATGTCTGATTCCAACACCTTGACTTTCATTACTTCTCTTTGATCTTCTAGGAGGAAGATGGAAATGTTCTGAAGTCTGGTGCATTGCCTAGAAGTCCTTCAGCAACTGAAACCTCACTTCTGTCACTCTTCCTCCTCTTGTTTTCCCTTATCTCTTATGCTCTGGTGATACGAACCTACTTGCAATTCCCTTAAAGTCCTGTTCTCTCAAGTCTCTGGACGTTTGTTGGGATTGCTTCTTAGCTTAAACTTTCTTTATCCCAATAGCATCAGACTAGCTGGTCTAATCCTTTCAAGTTTCAGTTTAAACTACTCTGCCATGCTTCCACTACTCTTGACATACTCCATTACAGCAAGGATCTTTCTGTGTCATCACCTAAATCGAGCAACTTGAGGGAGTCTTTTTATTTCTTCATTATTGTATTTCCAGGACCTTTCAAAATATCTATTTCACAGTATCAATTAAATGTTTATAGAATGAATGTATGAAAGAATGCATAAATGACTTGCTATTCGTGCAAAAAAAAAAAACTCATTAGGGATCTGTGGAGGGTCCTATCTTATTTTATTCCATAACAGCCTAAAAGTTATCAGAAGTGAAAACTTTTCATCCTCTCATAAGAAAGCTTTCCAACATATCCTCATTTTGAATAGCATACCTGGAACACAGTGGTAGCTTGACACATATTTGTTGAATTGATGAAGAGCTTGAAAAACGAATATAACGCCTTTATTATATAATGCCTATTCTTTCCAGACTCACTTTGTGTCCCGCCTACTTTATCCCCTAATAACGAGTAACAGTATGTAATTTTCATTCATGCATCAAATACTTATTTATCCACTATTATGTGCCGGCACATTGGTGCACTGTTTCAAGTAGGCTCCTTCTTTTCCTTGCTATCCGTGTTCGTGGAAATTCATGAAACCATTCAGCGAATACCATATTTATTGTGGTTTTCCTATCTGCCTTCATTCAGTTCAGTTACTTCTCCCAGACCATCCCTGACCCCTTGGGCAGCTAGTGCCTGCCTCTATCTTAGCCCTGATTACATCAATTTCATGTTTGTCACTCCCTACCCTCATTTCTAACCCACAATACCGTTATGATCTCAGAAGGCAGGAATTGAAGTTTGGTTCAGTTATGTGTCCCCAGGGCCCAGCAAAAACCTAGGACACGGCCAAACTGTCTATATAAGTATTGAAATGAATAACTGCTACTTTTTCTTTCTTTCTTTTTTTTTTTTTTTTTTTGGAGAGACAGTTTCACTCTTGTTGCCCAGGCTGGACTGCAATGGCGTGATCTTGGCTCACCGCAACCTCCGCCTCCCGGGTTCAAGTGATTCTCCTGCCTCAGCCTCCCAAGTAGCTGGGATTACAGGCATGCGCCACCACGCCCGGCTAATTATGTATTTTTAGTAGAGACGGGGTTTCTCCATGTTGGTCAGGCTGGTCTCAAACTCCCGACCTCAGGTGATCCGCCTGCCTCGGCCCCCCAAAGTGCTGGGATTACAGGCGTGAGCCACCGCGCCCGGCCTAATTGCTACTCTTTATTGAACAACATGGATTAACATTTTGAAGACTCACCACATCAAGTGAATTAACTATTATTAACATGTCATCCATGAGAAAAAAGAGGCTTGAAAAAGTTTAGAAACTTGCTTAAGGTCACACAGTGGTGGAGCCTGTTATTGCAGGAATCTGAAGAATGAAGTCACCTTTGATTGTAAATGAGTAAGTCTCCTTCTCACTATTTTTTCTTAAAGTTTTCATTTAGCCCTTGCAAAGTCTTCCTTCTTTAGACCAATGACTCCTCATCTTGATATTGTAAGTGGGGGAAATACCCTCTTTTTTCACTTTGGAAATTGTTCAATCTCTCTTTGGAAGAAACATGATTTTAAACTTTCTGGACGCTCCTTCTGTAGAAGAATCCGCGCAGGAGCCCTGGGGGCACATAATAGGTTCAGTGAGAAAGACTGTCATTCGAAATGGAATGCGGGAACTAAGATTTTTTTTTTTTTTCCGGGAAGAAAACATAACGAATTTAGCAGAGGGGAGAATGGTCCTTCTGTTAGGTGCACAAATCCTAAGACTTCAGGGAGTTTGGCGGCTCACACTTAAGGTAGCTGCGGGTGACTGTGTTGCCCACAGCTAAGATGGCTGCTAATGACCATCTCCTTTGGCTGGGTCTGTTCTTTTGCTCGCTAGTATTTTCATCGAGAATTAAACAGAATAAAATTTAGTAAAAGTTGGCACCTCCTTGCTAAGTAGATAAAATAAGAAGGTAGCACTGTTTGTTTGGAAAACCTTCTACGGCGCAAATTGTTCTTGCCCTTAACCAAAATGGTCGTTAAGGTTGTCCCGAGGTTTGAAGCTTCCAGACCTTAACTAAGATGGCGCCTGGAGGCCCGTTAAAAATTACCTTGCCCTTTTTTCTGCCCTCTACCAACACGGCTTCCGTGGCGTCGTTCACGTGACATTCCTGGACTACGGCGCGGGAGAGGGGGTAGGAGGGCCCTTGAAGGGTGCGCGTTCCCGTGGCGGTGCACCGGGTAGGTTTCAGTCAGAGTCACTATGGCGGCCGGCGCTGGCAAGGTAAGCTGAGGCGGTGGTGGCGGCTAGGGAGGTAGGACCCGTCGTGGCGTCCTGGCTCCAAATCCTCGTAGCCTGCTTGCGGAGAGGTCGGCGGAGGTCGTGCCTAGCGGTGTGGGCTGGCGGGGGTCTGGCTGGAGGGGGCGACGGCTGAGGCGGGCGGGCTGAGGCGCCTGACGGCCGTTTGTTTTGATGTTTTCACCACCAGGTCGGAAAGTTTCCTGCCTCGTCGGGCGCAGCTTGAGCTTGCCCCATCGGCCGCGATCGGTGGAGGCTGCGGCGGATCCAGCCCGGGGCCTCAAGGCCTCTCCCCAACCTCCGGGCCAGTCTCCCTCCCCCACCTTCTAGTCCTCCGGGAGCTGCGGCTGCCGTCCCTGAGATGCGACCCTCGCGGGGGCGACCCTGAGGGGAGGCGGCCCATGTGCTGAGCGGCGGCCCAGAAGCCTAGGCGTCCGGGGACCAACTTCCTGTCGCCTGGGAACCCGAGCCTCCCGGTGTCGCGCCTCGCTCGGTCCGCACCGGCCTGCGGAGCCGGGTCCCCGCCCTGGTCGCGGGGACGCTCGCCAGGTGCCCAGGAGTCCCGACTTGGCCACTGCCCGCGCCCCGCCGGCCTCCACGCCTCGCGCGGAGGACCTCAGCCACCGCCGTCTCGGATCGTGCCAGGCCGGGGACCGCGTCCCCCTTCCCGGGGCGGCCTCCGCTCAGCAGGGGCGATGCAGACTGTCCCGCCGGCCGTCTAGAGCCCCTCCGCCTCCGTCAACTCTCGCCCCTTCACTCCGGGCGAGGACTGGCGGTGGCTGCCCAGAGGTGCCCAGCCACACCTTCCTTCGGCCCAAAAGGACTTTCCTGGCCGCGCCGAACCGACCCTTCCTTCATGCTGCAGTGCTGCAACGTTTCCGCCACCAAGGGGGAAAAGCGGCCGCGATCTCAAACCAAACACAAGAATTGGCGTGTGACTCATCTGCTTGGATACCTCCAGTCCCCAAACTGTGTTCCAGGAGTTTTCTTGGCCGAAGCTGCCCGATGTTTGAGCCTTTTCTTCCCAGAGAAGAAGATGGACTGAAAGCTGCCAGTTGGGGACTTTTTGTGATCACGGCGTTGCAGGGTTTTAAAGGAGGTGATGGGGCTTGCGCTGGCATGTCTTCCCACCCAAGTGAAGAGTTGATGTTCACTGGTTATGCTTAGACAATGTGCAGTTTGTGTTAATTTAAAATTTTGGGTGGGATAGGGGCATAGGCTTGTGAAGGGCAGTCCGGATCCGGAGGAACTCCTCTTTGTCCCTGGTAGGAGAGACACCCCCAGTCTATCCTCGATGCCGTCAGCCTTGGCCATCTTCACTTGCCGCCCGAACTCGCACCCGTTTCAGGAGCGTCATGTCTACCTGGACGAGCCCATCAAAATCGGCCGCTCAGTGGCCCGCTGTCGACCAGCGCAGAATAATGCCACTTTTGATTGCAAAGTGCTATCAAGGAACCACGCTCTCGTCTGGTTTGATCACAAGACGGGCAAGGTAATGTCACCACATTGTCCAGCGGCATTGTTTAACAAACTTTTTTTCCCCTTTTGCCCTCCCTGAGAGGCCTAATGTATGCAGGATCCCAGGGTTTGCATCCAGAGGAGGCTTTGCGCAAAGCCACGAATCAACTGTTTGTGTGCCTGGTTCTAGTGGAAATTTGATTGAGGTGGTTGAATGGAAAACAGAGAAGGTATTGTAATTAAAAGCCTCAGGAGGGCTATGGCATCTTGATAACGTGGTCATTCCCAGTGAAATCCCAAACTAGATAGTGAAACTTGGCGTCTTGCTTTTAGTCTGTTTAGAAAGGTGAATTCACAGTTCAGCGCTTTATTAAGCAAGCAGCAGTTCTCGAAGCAATTCGGGGAATCCGTGGCCATTATTATCCCGGGGCTCAAGTGTCTTAGTGGTGAAATGTAGTTAACACATAGCTTTAGGTGAGTTCAGATCAGGACCTTTCTAGTGAGGATAATTGCTGGTATAAACCTAAGATTTTTGAAAGGTTTGATACATACTTGCCCTTGGAGAAGTAATTTGCAATAATCAAAGCTAATTTAATTAAGCATGAACAACTGTAACTTTATATATTTTCAGAGTTTTTTTTACAAGTTGGAGAACATACACATATTGCGTTTGAAAATCACTTTTTGATGTTCCCTGCAGCACTTATTAAGTACTTAATGCATACTTACAGAGGTGCTATTCAAAAGTTAGTGTTAGGAAATAAACTTACTTTCTGAAATTATACCCTATTCTGTCAATTATAGCATTACTTAAATGTGATACGATGAATTCAGTGCTTTTCATTTTAAGCGTAACCAATTTAGTATTTTTATGTTAGTATCGTAAGTTACTATACATGTATGTGCTTTTATTTTAAGAAGTGAAGAAAGAAATTAAGATCCTTTCCATTTTTAAAAACTGTTTATTTATGTTTGTGGAGAGTATACTAAAGAGCTCATCTTTGTGCCTAAACCTCAGGTTTTTAGCTGAGCTACTGAATCAGTTCCAACTTTAAGTTATGTAAGACTAATAGGACTGTCTCAGGTTTCACCTCCTGACTTTTTGCCCCTCTTTCTGAGTTAAATAATTAAATCTTTCTTAAAGAAAGAACTTAAGTCTTCAAGAATATGTTTTGAAATGAAAGAAACCTGAGCCTCAAAAGGAAGAGAAAAAAATGATACTTCGGCAGCTACTGATTTAAGGAATTATTTTGTAAATTATTTTTTAAAGAAAGGAGGAAAAGATTGTCCAAGTGCTGTGTGCTGCATAATATCTATACTTTACGTGTTGGATGAGAACTGAAGAGTATGTTAACTTTTCTGTTTAACACCAGATCCTCATTTACCTGTGGAACAGACCCTTCACTCGCTCCCCGCAAGCTGAAGTTAGGGTGCCTAAAATACTTCATAGATTACTCGTAATCCTTTTTTTTTTTTTTTTTGAGACAGATTTTTGCTCCTGTCACCCAGGCTGGAGTGCAGTGGCGCTATCTCAGATCACTGCAACCTCTGCCTCCCGGGTTCAAGTGATTCTCCTGCCTCAGCCTCTGAAGTAGCTGGTATTACAGGCACATGCCACCATGCCTGGTTAATTTTGTATTTTTAGTAGAGACAGGGTTTCACCATGTTGGCCAGGCGGTCTTGAACTCCTGACCTCAGTTGATCCGCCTGCCTCAACCTCCCAAAGTGCTGGGATTACAGGCGTGAGCCACTGCACCTGGCCCTCATAATTCTTTAAAATGAATATTCATAGAACTCATTTTTCCAGCAGTTGAATTCAAACATCAGTTTACTACTAAGTAGTACCTTAACTCAACCAGCCTTTACATTTTCGCCATTTTATGTTCTTGGGCAACAGGTCTAAACTAATCAGACAACAGGTTTGCTCACAGTACATACTCTGCGAATGCACTTTCTTTGATGAAACACTCGAAGGGGACTCCCATTTTTTGTTTTACTTATTTGAAAAATACTGATTTCATGCCGAGTGCTTTCCATGGCTGTACTAAAACTCTCACAATAGGTTATTTTGAGAAAACTAAGAATAGGTCAATAGTGACTGTTTCATGAATTGAGATGACATGTTAATATTTGTTTTTTTTTTTGAGATGGAGTCTCGCTTTGTGGCCCAGGCTAGAGTGCAGTGGCGCAACCTCAGCTCACTGCAACGTCTGCCTCCTGGGTTCAAGCGATTCTTGTGTCTTAGCTTCCTGAGTAGCTGGGATCACAGGCGCGTGCCACCATGCCCAGCTAATTTTTATATTCTTCGTAGATACTGGGTTTCACCATGTTGGCCAGGGTGGTCTTGAACGCCTGACCTCAAGTGATCCACCCTCCTTGGCCTCCCAAAGTGCTGGAATTACAGGCATAAGCCACCACACCCGGCCATGAAATTGGTTCTTCAGAAAAACTTATCTTTGAATGGTAGATATGGCTTATTTCTACCATTTTCACTTTTTTCCTCCTTCTGCTTTATTAGCTAAAATAACATGCAGGCTATGAGACCACTACTTTAGATATAGATGTAATTATTGATTATTATACCACTTAATCTAGTTATAGCGGATGCTCTGTCAGATCTTACCATGTCATTGAATTGTTTTAGGAATTAACTATTTAAAGTTTTGGTTTGGACAGATAGTAGGTTTTAATTGAGCATCTATTATGTGCCAGACGCTGTGAGGGATACAGTTCCAAAGAAAACCCACAGTGTGACCAAATAGTTCTCGTATGAAATTTGCAGTGTCTGTAGTCCCAGCTACTCGGGATGCTGAGGCACGAGGGTTGCTTGAGCCCAGGAGTTTGAGGTTGCAGTGCTGTGATTATGCCACTGCACTCCAGCCTGGGTATCAAAGCAAGACCCTGTCTCTTAAAAAAAAAAAAAAGAATCCCTTCAGACAAGGAGTTTCGTTCTTGTTGCCCAGGCTGGAGTACAATGGCGCGATCTTGGCTCACCACAACCTCTCCCTCCTGGGTTCAAGTGATTCTCCTGCCTCAGCTTCCCGGGTAGCTGGGACTATAGGCATGTGCCACCAGGCGTGGCTAATTTTGAGTTTTTAGTAGAGACAGGGTTTCTCCATGTTGGTCAGGCTGGTCTTGAACTCCCAACCTCAGGTGATCCACCCACCTCAGCCTCCCAAAGTGCTGGGATTACAGGCATGAGCCACCGCGCCTGGCCAGGTTTTTTTTTTTTTTTAAACATCTGGGGATGATAATGGTACCTGTTATTGTTTTGAGAATTGAGGTAATTATATATATCACTTAGCACCCTGTCCCTGGCTCTTACTAAGCACCCAATACTCAGCAGAGAGGGTGTTTAGTGGGGAAGAGGGAACTATTTAGACAACACTGTGCAATTTGCTATAGTGCTATGGAGTCTTAGGAAGGTGATGAGAAATTATTTTCTTTAATGTGATGGCATATATAGAAGAAATTTTTGTTTTTGTTTTTGTTTTTTGTTTTTTCGAGACGGAGTCTGGCTCTGTCGCCCAGGCTGGAGTGCAGTGGTGCGATCTCGGCTCACTGCAACCTATACCTTCTGGATTCAAGGGATTCTCCTACCTTAGCTTCTCAAGTAGCTGAGATTACAGGCATTCATCACCATGCCTGGCAAATTTTTGTATTTTTAGTGGAGACAGGGTTTCTTTCACCATGTTGGCCAGGCTGGTCTCAAACTCCTGACCTCAGGTGATCCACTTGCCTCGGCCTCCCAAAGTGCTAGGATTACAGGCATGAGCCACTGTGCTTGGCCAGACGAAATTTTTAAAATTGAAACTGATGTAGTTGATAACTTTGTCTAAATTGGCAGTTTACCTGGGAGGTCGACAATTGGGGTAATATGTGCTTTGGGTGACTTTCACTTTGTGGTGACTGTTGCATTCTGCATTGTCCATTATGGGAGGCTCATTAAAAGTTGGAAGAAATAGGCCAGGCTTGGTGGCCCATGCCTGTAATCCAGCACTTGGGGAGGCTGAGGCAGACGGATCACGAGGTTAGGAGATCGAGATCATCCTGGCTAACACGGTGAAACCCTGTCTCTACGAAAAATACAAAAAATTAGCTGGGCGTTGTGGCATGTGCCTGTAATCCTAGCTACTCGGGAAGGCTGAGGCAGGAGAATTGCTTGAACCCGGGAGGCAGAGGTTGCAGTGAGCTGAGATCGCGCCACTGCACTCCAGCCTGGGTGACAATGTGAGACTCTGTCTCAAAAAAAAAAAAAAAGTTGGAAGAAATAATAAACACTTGAAACTTTATGATTATTCAAATGATACATGTTCATTTTAGAATATCTGCAAAATGTAGGCAGGTGGAAATCTAAGTGACACTTTTTAATGCTAAGCTCATGGAATATCTTATTGTATAATACTTAAATCTGCATGTTGAAGGGTGACAGGTTTGGCACAAAGCAGAGTTTCATAATCTTTACCAAATCATCTTCTCAGTAATGTAGCAGTTGGATATTGCCTTGTTGGATGCTGGCCCTGTGTATCATCCTTCATCCTTTTCGGAAGTCAAGCTCTTCAAATTAGATGGCAGATAGTAGAATGGTTTTTTTTTTTTTTTTTTTTTTTTTGAGTCGGAGTCTTGCCCTGTCTCCCAGGCTGGAGTGCAGTGGCACAATCTCAGCTCACTGCAACCTCTCCCTCCTGGGTTCAAGTGATTCTTCTGCCTCAGCTTCCCAAGTAGCTGGGATTACAGGCATGAGCCACCATGCCCAGATGCCTGGCTAATTTTTTGTATTTTTAGTAGAGACAGGGTTTCACCCTTTGGCCACGCTGGTCATGAACTCCTGACCTCAGGTGATCTGCCTGCCTCGGCCTCCCAAAGTGCTAGGATTACAAGTGTGAGCCACGGTGCCCAGCCTAGAATGGTTATTAATTCCTCTGTTGATTCAAGGCACCACTGAGCAAGCAGATCTACCCATATACTGGTTACATAGAAAGGATAGTGAGTGGACTCTTGTGATTTGGATGGCCCTATTTGATTTGAGGCTTTGGGGTACCGGTGACATGCTAGTGGTTGACATAGTAGTCTATTTCCAGTCTCACTGAAGTTTACTTACTAGTGGTAGTAGTTGTCTATTTCTAGTCTCATGTTTAATTTAAACTTAGTGCATCTTTTTTTTTTTTTTTTTTTGAGATGGAGTCTCGCTCTGTCACTCAGGCTGGAGTGCAATGGTGTGATCTCGGCTCACTGCAACCTCTGCCTCCTGGGTTTAAGCAATTCTCTTGTCTCAGCTTCCTCAGTAGCTGGGATTATAGGCACACACCACCACGCCCAGCTACTGTTTTTTATTTTAGTAGAAACGGGGTTTCACCATGTTGCACAAGCTGGTCTTGAACTCCTGAGCTTAGGCAATCCACCCGCCCCGGCCTCCCAAAGAGTTAGGATTACAGGCGTGAGCCACTGCGCCTGGCCTAGTGCATCTTTTTGAGCACCTGTTCTATCATGATTTGTTTTAGTGAAGGGCATAGTGGTAAAGGGGGAGAAAATGACACAAACTGATAAGGATTTGTTATTTCTTCTTTCTAGGAACTTTTACATTGGATAGAGAGGGTGACAGTGCACTTTGAAAATAGTTGAGATAGATGATATTATATAAGTTTCAATGGCAAAATAATGATGACATTTGACTTTAAAATTAGGGGTGGATAGATAAGAAAAGGTGTTTTTTTGGTTGTTTTTATTTTTTTTTGTGGGGATGAGGATGGAATAAAAAGCAGATAATTTTGAATGAGCTTTGCATTTTCCAAATGCTGAGGAAACTGACTTTGTTGGATTAGAGAGTTCTTTGAAGAGTAGCCAGGGGTGAACATCTATTCTGTGTGATGTTCTTGTTTGTGCCTTGTCTTTGTAATTAATTTTCACACTCCGGAAGACAGGAACATTTTCCTACTATCTTGTATAAAGTAGTTGTTGAATAAATGAAGCTGACTAGATAGTGTGGTGCCAGGTTGTGAAGTGCCTTGCTTACCAAGCTAAGGATGTGGACCCTTGGGTTATGGAAGGCCTACGAGAGTTCTGAGCAGAGCACTGACATACCAAACCCCTGTTTAAGAAAGAGTGGGCCGGGTGCGGTGGCTTACACCTGTAATCCCAGCACTTTGGGAGGCCGAGATGGGTGGATCACCTGAGGTCAGGAGTTTGAGACCAGCCTGGCCAACATGGTGAAACCCCACCTCTACGAAAAATACAAAAATTAGCCAAGTGTGGTGGCATGAACCTGAAATCCCAGCTACTTGTGAGGCTGAGGCAGGATAATCACTTGAACCCAGGAAGCGGAGGTTGCAGTGAGCAGAGATCCCATCTTTGCACTCCAGCATGGGCAACAGAGGGAGACTCCATCTCAAAAAAGAAAAAAAAAAAAAAAAAAGAAAGAGTGATACAATAGTGATACAATAGCAGTATGTAGAGTTGCCTGGAGCAAGGAAAAATGGGTAACAGCTTAAATAACACTTTTGTACTAACTGTATACTGGGCCCTATTCTAAATGCTTTACTTATTAACTTATTTAATCTTCAAGTAACTCTTTGAGGTGCTTGTTTTTTCTGCATTGACCTGTGAGGAAATTGAGGCACAGAGAGATCTTGGTCAAGTTCACCTAGCTATTAAATGGTAGAATTGAGATTTAAACTCAAGCTCATAACCACTGTGCTGTTCTAAAGGCTTTATAACACTTCAGATATGATGTGATTTTGTGAGGGCATAGACCAGGTTAACAGTAGGAATGAAAATGATTAAATGCCAGAAAATGAAAAAAGATAAGAGTATTAAATTAACTTGCACATTAGGACTTCGGCAAAGCGCGAGGTCCTATGTGAACTGAAGATTTTAGGGAAAGTTTAATGGATGAAACAGTTTCATGGATGAAATCCAATTTAAACTAGACCTTAGGACTTTTAAAAAGAGGAAGAATGGCCAGGAACAGTGGCAAATGCCTGTCATGTCAGCTACTTGGGAGGCTGAGTCTGGAAGATTGCTTGAGGCCAGGAGTTTGAGGCTGTAGTATGCCAAAATTGCACCTGTGAAAATCCACTGCACTGCAGCCTGTGCATCATAGCAATAATTTATCTCTAAAAAACAAAAAGTTCAAAAACTTGTATTTGCCAGGGGTGCATCAGGTCTGTAGCCCCACCTATTTGGGAGGATGAGACAGGAGGATCACTTAGGCCAGGAGTTCAAGGCTATAGTGCACTATGATTGCTCTAGCCTGGGTGACATAGTGAGACCCATCTTAAAAAAAAAATGTGGGGTTAAGGGATAGATTGTAGTTAGGGTCAGTCAGGGAAAGGAGTTTTGGGTGGGAGGAAGAAGCAGGGATGATACGGCATGTTCCAAGGACATTGTAAGGAAGTCATTGTGAAGAGCCTGCTGAATTTGACAAACAAGATTGTTTCTTCTTTTTTCCTCCACACATCTAAACATGACCACAAAGATCCTAGCCTCAGCTTTTGGGAGAATGGCAGGTCATACATTCTTTTACTTTTTATTTGTTTGTATGTTTGTTTTAACAGATACTTAAGTTTTTTGTTGACAGAAGTATAAAGGTCATTAAGGGGTGCTGGTGTTTGTGAGAAAGTCTTTTACTTGACAAGTTGTATTTAAGACACATAATGTGGACATGTATAGGAAGCCAGATTATATATTTAAAGCACATGTTCATTTCCTTCTATATTATTTTTCATAATAGTGGGAAATTGATAAAATATTTTATCTGTGATTTCAAATTGTTAAAAATATCGACAGTGTATATACTTAAAGCATTTTTTTTCCTACTTAGTTCTTTGACATTACTCCTTAGGTTAAATTCACTCTTCGCCCTTTTAGGCTTCTGTTTGATTTTCTTTCTTTTTTTTTTTTTTTTTGAGACGGAGTCTAGCTCTGTTGCCCAGGCTGGAATACAGTGGCGCGATCTTGGCTCATTTTAAGCTCCGCCTCCTGGGTTCACGCCATTCTCCTGTCTCAGCCTCCTGAGTAGCTGGGACTACAGGCGCCTACCACCACACCCGGCTAATTTTTTTTTTTTTTTTTGTATTTTTAGTAGAGACAGGGTTTCACCATGTTAGCCAGGATGGTCTCGATCTCCTGACCTCGTGATCCGCCTGCCTCAGCCTCCCAAAGTGCTGGGATTACAGGCATGAGCCACCACACCCAGTCTACCTGTCTGGTTTTCTTAAGTGATATTTCTGCTAGAGCTTAGTATTTATTCTTTTTGGTAAGTAGGGAAGAGAATGTCATTTAGAGTTTTAAGTGAAAAGATTGTGAAGTTAACTCTGAATATATGTCAGTTACTTCATAGTTACTTGAATCAAGAAGAATGGTGGCATTTATTAGCGGCTGAAACGTTCTAAGTTTACAGTCCAGACTCTTTCCTCTTCTCAGGTACATGCTTCTCTTACTGACACTATATAGGTAGATAAATAGTTACACCTTTGCTTAAAAATCTTTGACGTTGCCTCATTAATTTTTAGCATTAAAATCTATATCTTATTTTCTTTTTTTCTAGCTCTCTCTTTTATTACTGTTTTTTCTTCGCCCCAAACTTTGTGTACTAGCTGTATGACAGTGTTCACTGTTTCTAGAACAAGTGCCTTTTTTTGCTGTTTTGTCTTCTAGAATGACCTCTTCTCATCATCCCTTAAGGCTCAGTTCCAATGTGAAACCTTCCCTGACTCCCTTTAACTGAAGAATTAATTGCTTCTTCCTCTATACTTCCATTTAACTTTGTGTATAATTTCTTTATTTCTTTTTTTTAAATTTATTTTTATTTTTATTTTTGAGACAGGGTCCCTCTCTGTCACCCAGGCTAGAGTGTAGTGGTGCGATCTTGGCTTACTGCAGCCTCCACCTCATGGGTTCAAGCAGTTCTCCTGCCTCAGCCTCCCAAGTAGCTGGGATGACAGGCACCCCCCAGCACACCTGGCTAATTTTTGTATTTTTACTAGAGATGGGATTTCACCATGTTGCCCAGGCTGATCTCGAACTCCTGGCCTCAAGCAATCCACCTGCCTCAGCCTCCCAAAGTGCTGGGATTACAGGTGTGAGCCACTGCACCCGGCCTGTATATAATTTCATTATGGGACATAAACAACAAAATAACTATGATGCAAATGTACTACTGTCCCATCAGATGTGAACTCTTGAGAACAAGAGAATAGGCACTATATTCATGTTTGAATGAGGGAAATGTGAACAATGGAGCGGTTTGTATTTCTGCAAACCTGTGCAGTGTTAAAGGGCAGAAAGTCATTCAAGTTAGTTCTCAATTTGAGATCATGGACTCAATTATCAATATGTAGTCTTTGTATAAGTCATTATTTGTTGAGAGCTTGCAGTTTGCAAAACATTTTGCTAAATGTTTTTGGATCATAGATCCAAATCTTGTGATTGGCGATATTAAATTATATATATGAACTATTACAATTTCACACAAAATAATTTTAAAAGGTTTTAGAATAATCAGAGTGCTTTCTTGTTTCATTTGGTCTATATAACACTCTTAGAAGGTAAGTAAAACAGCTGCAGTCTGGCTCCCTTTTGTCCAAAAAGAGTTTGATGTTTAGAGGTTATTTGTACAAGATCATCTAGTAGTAACTATGGGAGTTTTTTCCCCCCTGAAATAAAAGCCAACTATTAGACATTTATTCTGAACTATCTTCTTAGGGACTGAGCAATTATTATGAAAATCTGTCTTTTGCTCTCTTGAAAGGTAATCTAAGCTATTGCTTTTTGATGTATAACCGAAACTTGTCATATTACGGACTTTCAAAGACTGAAATAACTCAAGTTAATTATTTCTCTGAGTCAGCTAACATTTTTAAAAACTTACCTCTACTACTCCTAGCAATACGATATTTTTTCTTGGGCTTGCATTCAGGCAAACTGATTTGGCTTTGGGTATATATGAAAATGAATGAAACAGCCTTGGAAAAACTTGTTTGGCCATGTACATTTTTCATGCTTTATAAGAGAGTAGCTGACAAATGTAAAGAAAGGAAGGAAAGCTTATATAGGCACTTGAAAATATGGACGTGCTTGGTGGTTAGTACTGTATCTTTTGTCAAGTTTACAATTTGGGTTGGATTTTAAATTTAAGCACATAGAAACTGTGTGTTAAGATTTTCTCAATATTTTCAGGCTTACAGTTTTATTTATATATAAGTACTGACTTATTCTAGCTGAGCCAAGCAGAAATGATTTTCCAATATAGACTTTCAAGCTTTTCTTATTTTTTACTTATACAAATAACAGGAATACATTCTCATAAAAAGTCAAGCAGGCCAGGTGTGGTGGCTCACACCTGTAATACTAGCACTTTGGGAGGCTGAGGCAGGAGGATTGCTTGAGGCCAGGAGTTCAAGTTCAGCCTGGGCAACTGTTTATATGAAATGTGTAGAATAGGTAAATTCATAGAAACAAAGATTGGTGGTTTCTAGGGGCTGAGGGTAATTAGGAATGTGATGGTTAATTTTATGTCAGTGTGGCTAGGCTGCGGTATCAGTTTTTCACTTGATCAACTTTTGGTCAAACACCAACCTGATATTCCTGTGAAAGTATTTCTTAGATGTGACTAACATTTATACCATTAGACTTTGAGTAAAGCATATTACCCTCCATAATGTGGGTGGGCCTCTCTAATCAGTCGAAGGCCTTAAAAAAAAAGACTGAGGTCCCCCTGAAGTTAGGAATTTTGCCCTCACAAAGCTGTTGGACTCAAGACTACACAACAGCTCTTCCCTGAATCCCTAGTCTAACGATATGCCCCGCCAATTTCATACTTGCCAGCACCCCCCACCCCAGTTGCGTGAGCCAATTCCATTAGATAAATCTCTCTATATAAATATACAAGCAATCAGTTCTGTTTTTCTAGAGCCTTGACTAATATAGGATATGACTGCCAAATTGGTACGAGTTTCTTTTTGGGATGATGAAAATGTAAAATTGATTGTGGCGATGGTTGCACAACTCTGAATTGTATACTTAAATTGGCAATTGTATGGTGTTTGAATTATATCTCCAAAAAGGATTTTTATTTTATTTTATTATTTTTTTTGAGATGGAGTCTCGCTCTGTTGCCCAGGCTGGAGTGCAGTGGCACGATCTCGGCTCACTGCAAGCTCTGCCTCCTGGGTTCACGCCATTCTCCTGCCTCAGCCTCCTGAGTAGCTGGGACTACAGGCGCCTGTCACCACGCCCAGCCAGTTTTTTATATTTTTAGTAGAGATGGGGTTTCACCGTGTTAGCCAGGATGGTCTCGATCTCCTGACCTCGTGATCCGCCCGCCTTGGCCTCCCAAAGTGCTGGGATTACAGGCGTGAGCCACCGCGCCCGGCTGGATTTTTTTTTTTAAGACACAAGGTCTCACTATGTTGCCCGGCTGGTCTCAAACTCCTGGGCTCAAGCAACCCTCCCACCTCAGGCTCCCAAAGTGTTAGGATTACAGGGTGAGCTACCACACCTAGGCCCAAAAAGGAATGTTAGATGAAGTAATAGCTTAGTGAAAGCAGCTTGGGATATAGGAAGTAGAAGACAGTGAGTGAGTATTCAAGGTAGGTAGGATTAACAGAGCAGCTTTTGAAGTACCATATAGTTTGATTTTTCTCTCTGCTTCTTTATTGTGAATGTCTTACTCTTGGTTGGACCTTTGTTTTAACAAATGTAGTATATAGATAGTACATTTCCAATCTTGAAATATTTGTTTCTAGGCACAATTTTGGTGTTATTGAGAAGTTGTAGTGCCAGAGTATTAATGTGAGAATTGAGAGAAATGGTTAAGATATAGTTTAAAAGTCTCGATCTGCACCTCAATCAGTTCAGCATAAGATTGATTTTACTTACCAAGGAATCTTTGATGTATGCAGGCACATACATAGAAGCAGTAAAGTATTGTTAGGATGAACTGTACTAGTTTGATTAGAAGACAGTATTCATTTAAATTGTAGCTGAACCCAAACTGGGGCCGTTATGCATTCTTAGTCTTTAGTATCTGAGTGTCTCATTCTTGCAGTGCGGTGTGGTGTCCAGCACATAGTCCTGGAAAAATATAATTACGATACAAATAAGTCAAACAATAGTAGCATCTGTGAATCATTGTTTCCAGGGAGCTAAGAGAGTGATGTATTCCTTCCCCCAGGATTGGGGGCAGAAAATGTGGGAGCAAAGAAGAGAGCTTCACAGAGAAAGTTGTTTTTAAGCCACTGTTTGAAGAGTGAGTAGGGCTTTGCTAGCTGGATAAAAAAGAGCAATGCATTCTAGCTGGAAGCATATGTTTAAGGCAGAAAAGCCTGAAAGAGAGTGATGTATTCTGGGAATGCAAACCCAGAAGTTGACAAAATTGGGGGGAAGAAAATAGAGCTGCTGTCAGTTCTTTGGGGGTAGTCGAGAACTGAAGGCAGATGCCTTAAGGGAGGCAGTGTAGTCAAAGATTTTGGAGTTGGACTACTGGTATTGGAATCCTGGCTCCATTGCTTGCCAGATATGTGACCTTGGGGAGTCTCTGTGTTTTCAGTTTTCCTCATATGTAAAAGGAGGCTAATAATCGTATTTACTTCATGGGACTTTTGTAAACATTTGATGAGAATTGTAAAGCACTTAGCAGAATACCTGGCACAGGATAGGCAGTCAATAGCTTGTGGCTATTAGAATTTTTCTTTCTTTTTTGGTTGGTGTGTTTGTATAGTAATACCAGTTGAATATCCCTTATCAAAAATGCCTGAGATCAGAAGTTTTTTGGATTCCAGATTTTTTAGGATTTTGGAATATTTGCATTATACTTACACTTACCAGTTGAACATTCCTAATTCAAAAATCTGTAATCAATTTGCTCCAAAATTCAGAACTTTTTGAGTACTGACATGGTACTCAAAGGAAATGCTCATTGGAACCTTTCAGATTTCAGATTTCAAATTTTCAGATTTGAGTTGCTCAACCTGTATTACTTACACAAACTCCTCTCCTGTATGCTGCTCCTGCTCCTCCCTCTCCTCTCCCCTTCCCTCCCCTCCCCTCCCCTCCCCTCTCCTCTCCTCTCCTCTCCTCCCTTCTCTTTCTCCTCCTCCTCCTCCTTTGAGAGAGAGAGAGAGAGAGGGAGAGAGACTTAATCTGTCACCCAAGCTGGAGTGCAGTGGTGGATCACAGCTCACTACGGCCTCAACCCAACCCTGCCTAGGCTCAAGCAATCCCCCCTCCTCAGCCTCCTGAGTATATGGGACCACAGGTGTATGCCACCATGCCTAGCTAACTTTAAAATTTTTTATAGAGATGGAATCTCGCCATGTTGCCCAGGCTGGTCTCAAACTCCTGGGCTCAAGTAATCCCCCTGCCTTGCCTTCCCAAAGTGTTGGGATTACAGGCATGAGCCACTGCACCTGGCCTTTTTCTTCTTTTTTTTAGACAGGGTCTTGTTCTGTTGCCCAGGCTGGAGTACGGTGCAGTCACAGCTAATTGTAACCTTGAACTTTGGGCTCAAATGATCCCCCCACCTTGGCCTCCCAGACTGCTGGGATTATAGGCATGACCCACTGTACCTGGCCTTATTTTTTGTAAATGTGCTTTTTCATTGTTGAAAAAATTTCTTCTTTGAATATATCTTTTGAGTTCCCTAAACTAAGTAAATTCTTTTTTGAATGCGTGAAACTTTTTTGAATATGTTAAAGAAATCATCTGTTGATTAATGCGTGTTATCCACTTCTACTAAGTTTGTACAGTTTCCCTGTTAAAGCAATAAAATCAGTAGCATACTTAAGATCTGCCTTACTTGAAGATTTGAAATTAAAGGAGTTGGGTAAATTACAAGAATCTAGTCAGTCAGTTAGGAAAAATATAAAAGAACCTATAATGCTCTTCTCAGGCACCATAGAACATGGTGAAATTACGATATTACTTCAGTCTTCAAGGAGTTTCTCGTTTAACTGGAAAGCTAAAGCTAACTCCCATAAAGAATTAAGGAAGAATTAAGAGCACTATGTGATCAAGATTGAGAAGGCTTGTTTGTAATGTAAGGGGGACTTGAATTGGACCCTGAAGATTTAGGGTAGAGAATAACAGGTGTCCTTGGTGTATATGTCCTTGGTGTATAAAGGTCTGTATTGAAAGGCATTCCCCAGAGGAACAGTCAGGAGGCAGTTGAGTCTGGAAGAACAGTTTATCAGTTGAGGTTTTAGTTATATGCCACAGACATTGTTGATAGCTGATTTAAGAAGAATAGCAGTATGTTGAAAGGGGATTGGGTTGTTTTCAGAATCCTTGAAAGGCTGGGATCCAGTTTGGAAACTGATGCTGGAGTCACAGCCAAAATCGTGCCACAGAAGTGGCATTGTGCAGACATGGCTGCTGCATTTCTTGAGCACTTATACCTCAGCTTATAATGTTGACATTTGATATTGGATGATGCCTTTGGCACTGTTGTTATTGCTGCTTCTGGAAAGTGGGTGATGATGCTTCTGCTCTGCCATCAGATAAATCTACCATCATGTTTCTTTTTTTTAATTTTTATTTTTTTTTGAGACGGAGTTTCACTCTTGTTGCCCAGGCTGGAGTGCAGTGGCATGATCTCGGCTCACTGCAACCTTTGCCTCCCAGGTTTAATCGATTGTCCTGCTTCAGCCTCCCGAGTAGCTGGGATTACAGGCATGCGCCACCACGCCTGGCTAATTTTGTATTTTTAGTAGAGACAGGGTTTCTCCATGTTGGTCAGGCTGGTCTTGAACTCCGGACCTTAGGTGATCCGCCCGCCTCGGCCTCCCAAAGTGCTGGGATTACAGGTGTGAGCCACCACGCCCAGCCTACCGTCATGTTTCTTTGTGGCACTAACTCCTGATGTAAAGTGCCAAGCTTGTATGTTTGGTTGAGCCTAGTTACATGACCATGACTTAGCTTCAAAGGAAGCTATAAACGACAGCATGTGTCATTTCAGCTTTTAGTGGGGGGATAGGCTTTGCCTCCCACCAAGTTGGATAATTATCCAGTAATAGCCAGCGGGTTGAGATGCCAGCATCCAAGAAAATGACCAGTGTTTCCTCCAAGTAGAGTTTGTATTTTAAGGAGCCCTATTACTGGATTACCACCAGATGGTTTAGATTAAATGACAGAGTTGAACCTGAGTTAGACTGCATTTCAGGTAAGCGGTAGAGATAAGTAAGTCCTCAACATCAGTGTCATCAATAGGTTCTTGGAAACTGTGAGACTAAGCCACATCATGTACTATATGCTGTAGGAACTTAATTCTTGTTTATATTAATTAGCCTATGGTAAAACTGGTAAAATTGGTTTCTTTATACAATATGTCATTTTACTTAAAATCACAGTTTCCAAAAACCTATCCATGACTGTGTTAAGTGTGGACTTTCTGTACAGGGTTGATGGGACCATAGGGCAAAAACCTTTAGGAAATCAAGGCATAAACTTTGGGGGCTAAGAATCTTGGAGTTGCAACTGTGGGGAAAGCAATGCCTCCACTTAATTCATCTCGATAACCCAATAACTAAACTAGTATGTCCTAAGGTGGGTTATGAAACACCTGTCTGCTTTAGCATTCTGACTTCATATTAGAGTGATTGTAAAATGATAAAGATTGGTTTCATAAGTATAGTGAGCAGACAAGATTTGAAGATTCCAAAGTATTAATATAATTTATTTTCTTTTATTTTTTAAAAACTACCTATGTATTGGAAAATAGGATGTTTCTTATTTTCAAGATTATTTTTATCTTGGCATATTGAAAGACTGCACTTGTGTGCATTTTTAAGGTTTTTTTTTTATCATTTAAAATACTGCAGTAAGCTCATTTAAATACTATTTCTGATATTGCCAGAAGTATAGATTTAATACTTTGAATAAAACAATGAAAGAAGTTAAAAGGATTATGATGAAAATATTGTATGTAATTGTCCAAGCAAAAGGTAGGTATTAAATGATAGAAACTGCTTCAGAACTTCAGTATGAAATATATTTTAAAACATAACACCTGTGTAGTAGTACTAGTCTTACCATTTTAAACTGATACTCTAAACTGAGGTTTATTTATAATTGCCAGTTGTGTGGAGGCAGAGTTTTAAGATGAGCAGCAGTTAAGTTTATTGGTTTTAATAGTTTTTTTACCCACTTCCCTGATTTGAGAACTGTATTAAAATTTTATCCTTTATTTTAGCTGCAGCTATTTTGAAAGCTGATATAAAAATAGGTAAACTTTTTGAATAATGTGTGAAAAAATGATTAAAAAGTACTTCAAACATTAGGTGTTAGTATTATTATGAAAATTAGTTGTTATTGCTGTCTCCTTTCACTAATCTTTATTATTATTGCTTTGTCATAGTGGTATGTAGTCTTAGGCACAAGGGAAATTACAGACTTTAATAGACAATTATTATTATTATTATTATTATTATTATTATTATTATTATTATTATTGAGATGAGGTCTTACTCTGTCCCCCAGGCTGGAGTGCAGTGGCATGATCTTGGCTCGCTGCAACCTCTGCTTCCTGGGTTCAAGCAATTCTTCTGCCTCAGCCTCCCATGTAGCGGGGATTACAGGCATGCATCACCACACCCGGCTAATTTTTGTATTTTTGGTAGAGACTGGGCTTTCATCATGTTGGCCAGGCTGGTCTCGAACTCCTGACCTTGTGATCCACCCGCCTCAGCCTCCCAAAATGCTGGGATTACAGGTGTGAGCCATTGCGCCCGGCCAACAGACAATTATTTTTAACATGGCTGCCTTGTTGTAGGTCTGATGATTGTGTTTCATATATTTAAGCATTAATATGTATTCATATATATACTTAAATGCAAAGTTAAATATTTTGTATATAAAAATGTTTACTCCTGATATTTAAGTCCTGCTGCCAAAATATTATTCCCCAAACCAAATATTTGGAGTTTTGGTATCTGAATGTTGGGATTGGATAAGAAAACTTTATATTTTTCTTTTTTTTTTTGAGACGGAGTCTCACTCTGTCACCCAGGCCGGAGTGCAGTGGCACGATCTCGGCTCACTGCAAGCTCCGCCTCCTGGGTTCACGCCATTCTCCTGCCTCAGCCCCCCGAGTAGCTGGGACTACAGGCGCCCACCACTGCCCCCGGCTAAATTTTTTGTATTTTTAGTAGAGACGGGGTTTCACCGTGGTCTCGATCTCCTGACCTTGTGATCCGCCCACCCCGGCCTCCCAAAGTGCTGGGATTACAGGCGTGGGCCACCGCGCCCGGCGAAAACTTTATATTTTTCAAGTTCAGCCACTTTAAAAATACTTGTGGCTGGGCTAGGCATAGCGGCTTACGCCTGTAATTCCAACACTTTGGAAGGCTGAGGCAGGAGGATTACTTGAGCCCAGGAATTCAAGACCAGCCTGAGCAACAAAGTGAAACCCTGTTGGTACAAAAAAAAAAAAAAAAAAAAAAAAAGAGCCGGGCGTGGTGGTGTGTGCCTGTAGTCCCGGCTGCTTGAGGGAGGCTGAGTGCAGAAGATAGCTTGAGCCTGGGAGTTGGGGGGCTGCAGTGAGCTATGATCGCGCCACTGCACTCCAGCCTGGGAGACAGAACAAGACCCTATCTCAAAAAAATTATTATTATGATTATTGTTGAGACGGAGTGTCGCGCTTGTTGCCCAGGCTGGAGTGCAGTGGTGCAGTCTTGGCTCACTGCAACCTCTGCCTCCCGGGTTCAAGTGATCTATTGCCTGAGGCTCCCAAGTAACTGGGATTACAGGCACCCACCACCACACCTGACTACTTTTTGTATTTTTAGTAGGGATGGCGTTTTACCATGTTGGCCAGGCTGGTCTCAAACTCCTAACCTCAGGTGATCCAACCGCCTCGGCCTCCCAAAGTGTTGGGATTATAGGCGTGAGCCACCACGCCGGGCCAATTTTTTAAATAATTTTAAAAAATTAAATAGACTTGTGGAAAAGGATACTCATTCTCCCTTCTGGAATCAATGCCATAGTTTCAGTTTTATGACTATGTGCTACTTTGATAATAGTAGCAGTTAGTTGTTATTCCACTCACTTAAGCTTTCTTTACTTTTGAACTTTGAATTTTCTGGTTGTCTTTGGAGTTGGTTGGGCTGGGTAAATCTTAGTTATTAAGTGCTGTAGGCACAGAAAATGAAAATTTATATAATGTTCATACATTTAACATTGTTACCTTCATTATATTTCCCATTTTTGTTGCTTTCACATTAGAGTTTTGTACTAATTCAGACTTTGTGGTTCTTATATGTTGGCTGTTTTAAGTGTGGATATGTTTTGGGCAAATTCTGTGGATTTTTGTTTTATTCTAAATCAGAATTGAGTGATAGATCAAATAAGTGATAGTTTAATGCTTTCTTTGTGAAATTTTACCAATTCTGACAATTCTCCCTGATTTGTCCCTTCTCTCTCTTTTTTTTTTTTTTTTGAGATGGAGTTTCGCTCTTGTTGCCCAGGCTGGAGTGCAGTGGCACAATCTTGGCTCACTGCAACCTCCACCTCTCAGGTTCAAGTGATTCTCCAGCCTCAGCCTCCCAAATAGCTGGGATTACAGGTGGGTGCCACCACTCCTGGCTAATTTTTTTGTGTTTAGTAGAGACAGGGTTTCACCATGTTGGTCAGGCTATCTTGAACTCCTGACCTCAGGTGATCCACCTGCCTCAGCCTCCCAAAGTGCTGGGATTACAGGTGTGAGCCACTGTGCCCAGCCTGATTTGTTTATTCTCTTAATATTTTGAACTTTGATCATGTTTAGCACTTCACTTAACCCTTAATTATATATGGTTCTGGGTAAATTATTTGATTATTATGGCCCTAATTAGCTTAAAATCTCCTTAAAAGTAACTGTAATAGACTATGCTACCTTGTGGCCCGACAGTATAGGTATAATGCCTGTCGTGTAGTAGATGGTTAAAAAAAATTATTGCCAACACAATACCGTTCTCCAAAGAAATTATGGAAGTACTAGCGTAAGAAATTTGACTTTTTTTGGGGGGAGGGGGGGAGGGATAGCATTAGGATATATACCTAATGCTAAATGACGAGTTAATGGGTGCAGCACACCAGCAGGGCACATGTATACATATGTAACTAACCTGCACATTGTGCACATGTACCCTAAAACTTAAAGTATAATAATAATAAAATTAAAAAAAAAGAAATTTGACTTTTTTAAAAAAACCTCTTAGAAGAAGGTATAGGATAACATCCTTATGACCTTGAATTCAGGGAGGCTATAATAAGTAATTTACAGGAAAGCATACATTGAGGGAAAAGATTAATACATTCAAATACATTAAAAATTAATTTTATTCATTGGAAGATAGAATAGCCAGGCGCAGTGGCACTTGCTTTGTAGTCCCAGCTACTTGGGGGCTAAGACGGGAGGACTGCTTGAGCCCAGGAGTTTGAGGCTGTAATGTGCTTTGATGGTGCCTGTGAATCACCACTGTATTCCAGCCTAGGCAGCTTAAAAAAAAAAGAATAAGAAAAGTTCAGAAGAAAAAAATTGGCAAATATATTTGTAAAACATATCACTTGCAAAAGGTTAGTATTCAGAAAATAGAAATAAGTTGTTTAAATAAAAGACAACCCAACAGAAAAGAAACAGTCAAAAGACACACATAAGAATTTCACCGAAGAAATAAGATGCAGCAATAAACGAATGCTCAACTTTCAACATAAGTAAAGAAGTGTAAACTTAAACCATGAGATGCCATTTCTACTCAATTAAAAACTTGGATAATATCAAGTGTGAGTGATACCGTAGAGCAGTAGCAACTCTCATACTTTGTTGTTGATATGATGAATTTCATTGATTGATTTTTGAATGTTAAGCCAAGTTTGCATTCCTGAGATAAACTACACTTGGTTGTGATGTATTATCCCTTTTATATATTGCTGGATTTGATTTGCTTATATTTTGTTAAGGATTTTTGTATCTCTGTTCATGAAGTATTCGTCTTAAATGCTTGTGAGAATTTACCAAAGGAAGCCATCTGGACCTATTCATGTTCTGTGGAATGTTGTAAACTATAAGTTCAATTTCTTTAATAGAAACAGAGCTTTTCTAGTCATCTATTTTTTCTTGAGTTAACTTTGATATTTTGTATCTTTCAGGAAATTTGTTTCATCTAAGTTCTTGACTTTGTTATAAAATTATTCATAATATTACCTTGTTATACTTTTAGTATCTGTAGAATCTGTGGTGCTGTGTCATTACCTCTCTTATTCTCAATATTGGTAATGTGTGCCTTTTTTTTTTTTTTCCATTACACTTTGGCTAGAGATTTATCAACATTATTGTTCTTAAAGAATCAGGGGTTTTTTTGGTAGATTTTTTTCTATTATTTTTCTGTTTTCTATTTCATGAATTTTTGTTCTTTATTATTTCCTTGTTTCTGCTTGCTTTGTGTTTTTATTTTTCTCCTCTTTTTCTAGTTTCTCTTTTCTTTCTTTCTTTTTTTTTTTTTTTGAGACCAGGCCTTGCTGTGTTGTCATTCAAGCTGGAGTGTGGTGGTGCAATCATAGCTCACCACAGCCTCAAACTGTTGGGCTCAAGCAATCTTCCCGTCCTCAGCCTCCTGAGTAGCTAGGACTACAGGTGCATGCCACCATGCCTGGCTAATTTTAAAATTTGTGGTAGAGATAGGGTCTCTGTATGTTGCCCAGGCTGTCTAGTTTCTCAAATTAGAATCTTAGGTAATTGAGTTAAGGCTTTCTTCTCTTCTAATAAATCATGTAATGTTATAACCATTTTGACAAACAGTGTGACATGGTTACAATGCTGAATTTCTGTATATCTATTGACCTAGCAGTTCTTCTCCTAGGTATATACTCTAGGAAATTTTTTTTATATATTTGCCAGGAGACATGTTCAAGCATGTTTATAGTAGGATTTTTCATAATAGCAAACATCCAAATGTTCATTGACAGTAATATATAAATACTTCTGTTAAATTACACCATGGAATACTGTACAGTATTGAACGTGAATGAACAATAGCTGCATATATCAATGCAGATCAATCTCAGAAATGTTGAATAAAAAGAGCAAGGTGCAAAAGAATACTTACACTGTGATGTCATTTAAGATAAAATTTGAAAAATCAGTTGGGCGCAGTGGCTCACACTTGTATTCTCAGCATTTTGGGAGGCTGAGGCAGGTGGATTGCTTGAGCCCAGGAGTTCAAGACCAGCCTGGGCAACATGGCGAAACTCCAGCTCTACAAAATATACAAAAAATTAGCCAAGCATGCTGATGTGTGCCTGTTGTCCCAGCTACTCAGGAGGCTGAGGTGGGAGGATTGCTTGAGCCCAGGAAGTTGAGGCTGCAGTGAATTGAGATCACTGCACTACACTCCAGCCTGGGCAACAGAGTGAGACCCTGTTTCAAAAAAAAAAAAAACAAAAATAAAATAAAAATGAAAAATCACCATATGTACTGATGTATCTGTTTTGCTATAAATATAGTAATAGAATGATAAGCAATCCTTGTGGGGGAGGCAGAGTTAATATAAAAATAGCGAAATTTATATATTACATGTTGCAAGATGTTTTAAATACTTTATAAATGAATACTTATTTGATTCTCATCATCAAGTACTTCTGTGATGCAGGCACTATTTTTATTCTCATTTATAAATAAAGAAGCAGAAAAACCTTAACTTCCTAAAGTTATACCACTAATAAGTGGTAGACCTTATCATCAAATCCAAGCAAGTCTGGCTTGAGTCTGTGCTCTGAATGACTAAGTCTTAGTGCTTGCCATGATGGAAGGGGCAGGGAGTTTCTCAAGCCGGCAGTTGGGTACACAGACTTTTTTTTTATTGTTTCATTCATATTTATATGCTTATGTTTATTTTTATATTTAACTTAATTAAAATTTTAAAAGAGAAATAAAAAAAGTTAAGCCACCTGAGAAGGAAAGTAAGAACATAACCTCCCTAACTATATTTACATTCTAAATGGAATTTTAGGACATCAACACTATTAATGTTCCCTTTTTTTTTTTTCACACTGCCCTGCCCCTCCCTTCTTTTTTTTTTTGAGACAGGGTCTTGCTCTGTTGCCCGTGCTGGAGTGCAGTGGCATGATGACTGCTCACTGCAGCCTTGACCTCCCGGGCTCAAGCCATCTGCCCACCTTGGTCTCCCGAGTAGCTGGAACTACAGGTGCACACCACCACACCCAGCTAATTTTTGTGTTTTGTAGAAACAGGATCTCGCCAGGTTGCCCAGGCTGGTCTCCAACTCCTGGGCCCAAGCGATCTGCCTGCCTTGGCCTCCCAAAGTGCCAGGTTTACAGGCAAGAACCACCATGCCCAGCTTCAACATTATTAATTTTCTATAACATATTTCCTAGATAATACTAATAAAGCATGAAATATTAAAAACTTGGATAGGTGAGTTGTTATTAATCTTATATATCTTGATCTGGGTGGTAGTTACAAGGGTGTGTTCATCTGGTGGTGATTCATCAAGCTATACACTTTTGATTTGTTCAATTCTTTATAGGTATTTCAACTTAAATAATTTTTTTTTTTTTTTTGAGACAGGGTCTTGCTTTGTTGCACAGGTTAGAACTCAGTGGCTCTATCTCTGCTCACTGCAGTCTTGATTTCTTGGGCTCAAGCAATCTTCCCACCTAGGCCTTCCTCGTGGCTGGGACTGTAGGCACGCACCACCATGCTTGGCTAATTTTTAATTTTTTTTAGAGATAGGGTCTCGCTGTGTTGCCCAGGCTGGTCTTGAACTCCTGAGCTCAAGTGATCTACCCGCCTCGGACTCCCAAAGTACTGGGATTACAGGTGTGAGCCACCTTGCCCAGTAAAATTCTTTAAAGATAGAATAAGATATATACATACACATATATATACACCTATGTATGCACATATATATACATATATATATACACACATATATGCACATATATATAAAATAATAAGATATAAAAAATAGAATTAAAAAAATAAATTAGCGAGGCATGGTGGTACATGCCTGTAGCCCCAGCTGCTTGAGCCCAGGAGTTTGAGACTGTAGTGAGCTATGATTGCACCACTGCATTCCAGCCTGGGCAACAGAGTGAGACCCTCTCAAACAAAAGGACTAAAAATATTAGATAAGATTTTCTTAAATTCCAAAGGTTTCTTATTGCAGCTACATTATGTATGTATTTGTTGGGATGATTAAAGGGCTATAAAATAGGTTATAAAATGATTGGCTGGCTTTTTGAGATGTTACTTCATTGAAAAGGCTGTAAAAAGAATAAGGAAGCTGTTTATATACTGATATGGGAGATTTTCTAAGATATAAATTATTAGGTTAATAAAAGAACAAACAGGAGACAGCACCATGTGTATAATAATCTACCTTTCTTGTAAAGGAGAGAAAAATAAGAATCTATGTTTGTTATTTGTTTATGCCTAAAGAAACTCTGAAGCAGGCATAAGAAATTAGTAGCTGCGGTTACCTGGGAGTGTAGTGGGGATGGAGACTGTGTTGATATGAAATAGGGATGGCAGGAAGTCTTTTCACTGTATTTACCATTTTAGTTCTTTTTAAACCATGTAACTATACAAGCTATTCTAAGTAAATAAATATTGACTGATTTTTTTTTTTTTTTTTTTTGAGATGGAGTTTCACTCTGTTGTCCAGGCTGGAGTGCAGTGGCGCAATTTCAGCTCACTGCAACCTCTGCCTCCCAGGTTCAAGCAATTCTCCTTCCTCAGCCTCCCAAGTAGCTGGGATTATAGGCATGCAGCACCACACCCGGCTAATTTTTGTGTTTTTAACTAGAGGCGGGGTTTCACCATGTTGGCCAGGCTGGTCTCGAATTCCTGACCTCAAGTGACTGCCCATGTCAGCCTTCCAAAGTGTTGGCATTACAGGTGTGAGCCATGATTTTTAAAAGAAAGCATGTTTAGCATATCTCCGTTAGGTAAATTCAGATTTATACTCTTTTATTTTGGGACTTACATTTGATTATTTGTTGGATATAGGATGTTTCCATTTCTTGAGATTTGGTCATATAATCTCTTGAAATAGAGAAATTTTGGGGATACTATATCATTTTAAGGGCTTATGTTCAAAGAGGACTTTTTCAGTTAAATTCCCCAAATCTTTCCAGCATCTCCCCTTTTCCAGGACCATTTTAATTCTTTTTAAAATTACTTTTTGCTCTTTTGGATGTTGTGCATTTATAGGCAGAAGTTTCCTTTCCAATGAGATGTTAATAATATGACCTTATATTTAAACAGTTTTAGAATTAAAAAGGTGTTTTGTTACTGTGACTGAGCTTTCTGATATCATTTAGTTAAAAAATAGGAAAAGCCAATGTTTAGGTGGCCAAACTTTCCTTTTATTCTTCTTTGTTGAGACGGTCTCACTCTGTCACCTAGGCTGGAGTGTAGCGGCATGATCTGGGCTCACTACAACTTCCACTTCCTGGGCTCAAGCGATCCTCACATCTCATCCTCCCAAGTAGCTGGGACTACAGGTGTGCACCACCATGCCTGGCTAATTTTTTTGGTTTTTTGTAAAGATGGGTTTTGCCATATTGTCCAGGCTGGTCTCAAACTCCTGGGCTCAAGCAATCTGTCCACCTTGGCCTCCCAAAGTGCTGGGATTATAGGCATGAGCCACTATGCCCAGCCATGAATGGATTTTTGTCATTATCTTAGGATTGGGTTAGTATTGTGTGAGTGGGCTTGTTATAAAAGTGAGCTTGGCCCCCTCTTGCTGTCTCCCTGTCTCATGCTCTCCTTCCTTTCCATGTTCTGCCATGGGGTGCTGCAACAAGAAGGCCCTCACTAGATGATGGCACCTTGAAACGGAACTTCTTAGCTCCCAGAATTGTGAGAAATACATTTCTTTTCTTTATAAATTACCCAATCTGTGATATTGTGGTATAGCAACACAAAATGGATTAAGACAGAAAATTGCTACCAAGAAGTGGGGGTGTTGCTGTAACAAACACCTGAAAATGTTAAAGCAGCTTTGAAACTGGGTAATGGGTAAAGAAGAATTTGGAGGAGCAGGCTAGAAAAAGCCAGTTGTGGTAAATTGAGCATTAATGGTGATTCTGGTGAGAGCTCCGAAGAAGGGGAGACGTGTATCAAAAAATCTGAAAACCTTAGAGATTACTTAAGTGTTCATGATCAAAATATTGGTAGAAATAGGGATAGTAAAGGCCATTCCGATGAGCTCTCAGATGGAAGAGAGAAATATCTTACTGTAAACAGGAGTAAAGGTCATCTTTGTTATGAAGTGGGAGAGAACATGACTGTTCTGTGTCCTTGCCCTAGGTCTTTATGGAAGGCAGAATTTAAGAGTGATGAGCTAGGATATCTGGTGGAAGAAATTTTTAAACAAAATATTGAAAGAGCTACATAGCTGTTTGTAACTGCATACAATAAGATGCGAGAGGAGAAAAATGACCTAAAGGTGGATTTATAATTAAAAGAGAAACAGAAAGGAAAGATTTGGAAAATTTGCAGTCTGGCTATGTAAAGAGTGAAAAGGCATGTTTAAGAGAGCAAGCCAAGGGTGTGGCCAAGTAACTGTTTGCTAAGGAGATTAGTATGGATAGGAGGGAGCCAAGTACTTATCATCAAGAAAATGGGAGAGTAACTCTGAAGCCATTTCAGAGATCTTCAAGGCTATCCCTGTCATCACAGGTGCAGACCTCTAGGAAGACAGAACAATTTTGAGTCAGGGCCAGGGCACCCTTTGGCACCTTTCATGGGCTTGATGCCTAGGGCTGCCCCTATCTCTGTTACCTGCATTCTGTTGCAACACTGCCCTAGCTGTGGCTCAAGTGGGCCCAGGTGTTGCTGAACCTGCTGCTCTGAAAGGTACAAGCCATAAACTTCGGTGGTGTACACTTGGTGATAATTCTGTCACCAAATTCAAGAACCGTGGGGCCATGGCAGCCTCCACCTAGATTTCAAAGGATGTCATGGATAGGCGGGGGGCCCAGACAGAGATGTGTAGGAGAGGCAGAGCCACTACTGAAAGTTCCCACTAGAGCAGTGCCTAGTGAAGCTGTGGGAATGAAGCAGCCCCCAAGACCACAGAACTATAGGGCCACCAGCATATAACTGCACCCTGGAAAGGCTGCAGGCATAAGACTCCAACCTGTGAGAGCTGCTGGGTGGACTGAGTCTAGGAAAGCTATAGAGGTAGGGCTGCCTGAGGCCTTTGTGAGCCCAACCCTTTCCCCAGTGGGCCCAGCCTCTGTCCTAGTGTGCCCAGGATTTTGGACATGGCGTCAAAGGAGATTCTTCTCCAGCTTTAAGACTTATTGTTGTTTTTCTTGGGACCACCAGTTACCCCTCTTTTCCTCATCCCTATTGGAATGAGAGTGTCTGTCCTATGCCTGTGCCTTGTGTTTTGGAAAGTTGGTAACTTGTTTTAACAGGCTCACACTTGGAGGGAATTTACTTCAGGATGAATCATGCCTTGAGTCTCACCTATATCTGATTTAAATGAGACTTTAGTCTTTTGAGTTGATATTGGAATGAGTTAAGACTTTAAGATTATTGGGATGGAATCTTTGCATTTTGCATTGTGAGAAGGACATGAATTTTGGGGTGCTAGGATGGAATGTTAAGGTTTGCATGTGTCTGCCATAGTTCATGTGTTGGAAACTTAATCCCCAATGCAACAGCATTGGGAAGTGGGGCCTAATAAGAGGTGATTATTAGGTCATGGATTAATGTTATCTTGGGAGTGGGTTTGTTATAGAAGTGAGTTCTGTCCTGTCTTGCTCTCCCCTTCTCTTGTGCTCTCTTACCCTTTTGCCTTCTGCCATGGTACGTGGTATGATGCAGCAAGAAGGCCCTCACCAGATGCTGGCAACTTGATGTTGAACTTCTCAGCCTTCAGAACTGTGAGATAGATAGATTATATATATATATAGTTATAAAGTATTCAGTCTAAGGTAATCTGTTTATAGCAATACAAAACAAACCAGTATTTCAGCTATAGAATAAAATGTTTGCAAGATTTAGCAAACATAAACGTTTACTTGGTTTTAGAGAATTTGAGGTACATTTCTTAATCTACATAAAATTGAAAACTCAAATATGTTGTAATAGGTTAGGGATTACACCAGTCATAATGATGCCATAGTTGCCTTATACCCTGAGAGAATGAGCAATTTTAACAAATAGGATTTTCTGAGCAGTTGAAAATTTATAACTTTTATGCCCAAATCAGTTTTGGACAGAAAGTTAAACATTTCCTGTCATCTTAAATAGAACAAAGGGCATAACCTTCTCTTAGTGACCTAGTTGCATTTACTAATATAATTATGCATTTAAGGGGATTAGAGGTTATAAAGTTTGTGCCCCGGGGCTAAATGACTAAATTATCATGATTTAAAGTTTCCTGATATATGAATTTTGTAATGTTTTGATTCTTCTGGGTTTTATTTTCTGTGTCAGCTATTCTTATAGAAACTAAATAGCAACATACATGTAAATACAGATCTGTGAGGAAGCATGTGAATTTTACATTACGTGAACTTGCCCATCTGCTTCTGCTACCACACTTCTCTTTTTTCCTTCTTGGTTAACAAGTGAATACCACCTAAAGTGGTATTATTGAGGTCTTTGGTAAATATATTCCTGAAACCTTTTAGAAAAATGTTAAGAGATTTTATATAAAGACCAGGTCACAAATGGCCATGAAATCTCTTCACCTGTTCTTTACCATATGTTATTTTTGTATAACATTTTCACGTTAACTATGTAGCTACATTTATTGGAAAATACAAGTACCTTCATAGTTATTTCAGCAAACATTTATCAGTCTTCTACTACTAAGTAAAAGAACCCCTTCTACTACTACTTTTCTAGGTGACGGAGATGAAAAAACAGGTGTCTGAATTTTTGAAACCTAAAGTCTATTTGAATAAGACAATAAAAAACTGTTAAGTATAGTGTTATATTTTAGTAGCAGTGTATACCTGGTGTTAAATGATATTATAGAGGAGGATCATCTAATTCAGCATATCAGTTTGATAATACTGTGGTAATAACTCCAAAACCACAGTGCCTTGTAGCAGCAAAGATTTATTTCTTGCTCATGTTACATGTTTAGGTAGATGGCAGCTCTGTCCATAGTTGTTCTCCTTTCAGGGGTTCAGGCTGAAGGAGCAGCTCCTATCTGGGACATGTATGTTCTGGTGGTTGAAGGAAAAGAGCTATCCAGAACAGAACCATGGAATTATAGTTAAAAAAGGGGAACATGTTATTCAACACACACTTTATTGGGCAAAGCAAGTCACGTGGCCATGCATAATGCAATTGGTTAGGGAAGTATAATTAATACTCATATAGGAGAAGCAGTAGAATAATTGAGTACAGTAATACATTCTACTACACTCAGCTTCGTTCCCAACTTCCCAAGTGAAAATTATATAGCTTTTTTTTTTTTTTTTTAAAGACAGAGTCTCACTCTGTTGCCCAGGCTGGAGTGCAGTGGCATGATCTTGGTTCACTACAACCTCCGCCTCCCAGGTTCAAACGATTCTTCTGCCTCAGTCTCCTGAGTAGCTGGTATTACAGGTGCCCACCACCTTTCCCAGCTAGTCTTTGTATTTTTTTTTTTTTTTTTTTTTTGAGTTGGAGTCTCGCTCTGTTGCCCAGGCTGGAGTGCAGTGGTGTGATCTTGGCTCACTGCAAGCTCCACCTCCCAGGTTCACGCCATTCTCCTGCCTCAGCCTCCCGAGTAGCTGGGACTACAGGCGCCTGCCATCACGCCTGGCTAATTTTTTGTATTTTTTTAGTAGGGACGGGGTTTCACCATGTTAGCCAGGATGATCTCGATCGCCTGACCTTGTGATCCGCCCGCCTTGGCCTCCCAAAGTGCTGGGATTACAGGCGTGAGCCACCGCACCCTGCCGAAAATTATGTAGTTTTGGGAACCATCAAGTAAAAATGCATTATAGCAGAAATAAAGCTGTTTTCCAGTCCCTTATGAGCATTCTAATATCCATAAGTTAAATTGCTTGTGTCTCCCTTGAAGATGAGAGAAGCTGTAAAGAAATTATAATTTGAAGTAATGTTCTTTTTATGGGAGATGGAGGACTATATCATTGACACACTACTTGGTATCTTTTTTGAATAACTCTGACATCGAGTTATGAGGTTCAATAATAAGTTTTTTTTCTTTTCACATCTCTTCAATCTACTTTATGTTACCCATTAATCGATTGCTTTGTCATGGACTGAATCTATACAATCATATTTTCAAGCTAAAATCCGGGGTAGATTAGTTCATGGGGTCAAACATTAGCATATTTAAAATAGGAAGTGACATGAATTATGTAGCATTTGCTTATTGGGCATCTCTTTCTTTTATGAGACAGAGTCTCACTCTGTCGCCCAGGCTGGAATGCAGTGGCACAATCTCCACTCACTGCAACCTCTGCCTCTCGGGTTCAAGTGATTCTCCTGCCTCAACCTCCTGAGAGCTGGGATTACAGGCATGCGCCACGATACCCAGCTAATGTTTGTATTTTTAGTAGAGATGGGGTTTCACCATGTTGGCCAGGCTGGTCTTGAACTCCTGACCTCAAGTGATCTGCCCACCTCAGCCTCCCAAAAGTGCTGAGATTACAGGCGTGAGCCACCGTGCCCGGCCAGGCATCTCTTTATTGAGCATCTCCTATGTGGCATATTTGCCAGCTGACTGGGATATAGGAGTGAAAGATATGATCCTTGCTTTTAGGGATTCTACATAAGTGGACATGTCTCTGGATAATACCACTACTGGGAAATAATTGCCAAGAGAGGTACTAGTCAAATGATCCGCAGTTGAAGTGTTTAGGATGGAATGACCAATGATAAGATGGTGAAGAAAGAGTGGTTAGAATGGTTTCTCCACAGGTGACAGCTGAAACAAGTCTTGAAAGAAGAGCAAGACTTTGTCATGCAAATGAGGGGAAGTACATTCTAGGCAGCACTAATATATATCATGAGTGATAGCATGAAGGAGTAAAAGCAGTGGTGGTTTATAAAAACTGAGTGATTTTTGTGAATCATATAGGAGAGAGGACAGGAGATGAGGCGGAAAAGGTAGATTTGGACCAAGTGTTGAAGGACTTTAGTGTAATGCTGCTTTTTCCTTTAGGAACAGGTGGTGAGGAGTTTGATAAGATTTTAAGTAATAGAATCACATGCTTAAATCTTTGTTTTTAGAATAGCAGTCATGGTGATAATGTGGAAGACATTGGCTTTGTGCCTAGAGGCAAGGGGACTTGGTAGAGTGATTCAGTAAAGAGGACAGTTAGAGGTAAATTCTTGGTGTGTAGCCAAATCATCTGGATAGAGGGAGATAGACTTGGGAGTTATCAGCCCATGTAGTGAAGGTTACAGGAAATACACTCCCAGGGAAGTTTGTATATCGCTAGAAAAGTAGAGGCTGGGGAAGAACCCCGGGGATGACCAGCATTTGAACAGCTGGCAGGGAAAAAAGAAGGCAGACTTAAAAGACCATCCAGAGAAGTAGGAGGATGAGGAGAGATTAGTGTGAAGTACAAAGCAGGGGAGAGTTTTTGAGAAGAGAGTTGTGAATAGCCCTCAAATGCTATATTATAAGAGTTGAAAGTAGTCCTTGGACTTGTCAGGTAGGGGTCTGTCTCATCAATGGCTTGAGGGCTGGCTGTTCAGTAGAGTGATGAATGTGGAAGGTCGCCGGCAGTTGGTTAAGAAGGCAGTGAGTTAGGGAGTGTGACAGTTCTGTACATGCATTACTATAAGTGGATCCGGAGAGTAATTAAGTTATTTCCATAAGAAAGGTAGTGTTTGTATACTTCAGTGATGATCATTTGTTTTTCTCCAGTTTTAATTGTTGCTGCTCCCAAGGAGCCTGTGGTGATTCTGCCCTTGTATGTCGGGGGAAATGTGGCATTAAAAAAGCAGTACAGGTCAGGCACTCTGTCCAGATTAATTTCTCAATAGAGTTATGTGTAAATTGAAATCTTACTGAGTTGAATAAGTTTGTGCAAATGGGATGTTGGTAAGGAAAAAATTATTCAATGACACTTGTTAAAGCATGGTAAGGAAGATTTATTCAGGACCATTGAGATAGGTATAGAAACCACTGCAGTGGGGTGTGGGGATTGCGGGGCGAGGTTAGAGAGAGACTGGGCTCACTCTGAATACAGCATGGGCAATTGGGAATCTATAGCCAAGGACCAGTGTGAGGGTAAGTGGATGGAAAATTACTAAGAGGAAACATCAGGGGTAAGGGGGATTCTGGCTAAACCGACTTAACAGGATTCTTGGTGGAGTCAGGCCAGGGTGTTCAGACATCACCTGAGGGATGGTAGATAATGAGGAACCTGATCATACATCAAGGATGATCAGATGTCGAGGTTGAGGGGGTTCTGGCTAAACTGACTTAGCAAGGTTCTTTGGCTAAAACTGGATTTTACAAGGAAGTACACAGATGAGCCTAGAAGAAAGTTCATAAGCCTGAGTAAAGTTTGGCCAAGCAAAGAATCTTTGTCAACATGAGTCACATTGTTAAAAATATATGGAAATGTTACAACTCTGTAATTCAACACAAATTAGAAATTCAGCAGCTATAGATGATATTCCCATAGATTTTTTGATGTTCTGAGTTCTTTTTTTCTTTATCAAGTCCAAAATGTCATGTTCTGAGTTATTTTTGTTTGTTTGATTTGTTTTGTTTTGTTTTCGAGATGGAGTCTCACTCTGTCGCCCAGGCTGGAGTGCAATGGTATGCTCTCGGCTTACTGCAACCTCCGCCTCCTGGGTTCAAGCGATTCTCCTGCCTCAGCCTCCCAAGTGGCTGGGATTATAGGTGCCCGCCACCACTCCCAACTAATTTTTTTATTTTTAGTAGAGACAGGGTTTCACCATGTTGGCCACGCTGGTCTCGAACCCCTGACCTTAGGTGATCCACCTGCCTCAGCCTCCCAAAGTGCTGGGATTACAGGCATGAGCCACCGTGCCCAGCCAATCGTGTTCTGAGTTCTTAAAGCCAGAAACTTATCTTTGCATTTCTGATGATAGCAAAAATTAATTCTATGAAAAGTTTGTGTGTGTATATGTGTAAATATGTATGTGGATAGCTAAGTATACATTCAGCTCTTACTATGTCCAAAGCATATGAATGAGAGGCTAAGGACTGCTTACTATGGGGAAGAATGATTGTTACTTTACATTTGGCCAAGATCATAGATCTTATAACAAAAGGATTAAATGTTTTAGTATTGATCCTGATGAACACCTGACTTTTAAAGAAGGGTTATAAGAGCTTATAAACCAAGGTTAAGAAAAAAAAGTGGAACACTGTGGTAAAATATTAATCTTTTTGCAGTAGATATATATTTTGTGAATTATCAAATTCTACCTAATTTTATGTTATTTTAATCACTTATTTTCTATTTGTATAATTTCGTAGTTTTCTAGTTTTGCATTCTTGTTTTTATAATAGGTGCTAAATATGTGAGTTTGTTAAAATGTACTTTCAATGTTAAGTAAAAATGAAACCATCAAGCAATTATTAAACACGTAAGACTAATAATTCTCCTGAATTTATACCATATAAAATAAGGTCATGTATATGGAAGTATTTTATAAACTAGGTAGCTAGAAATTAAGTCGTTATTTTTAAGTAGAAGATAAGTTATTAAATATTCACTGTAAATTTTAAGAACATAATTAAGTTGCTTTGGAGCAAAGGGGTCACATAAAATAATTTCAATTTTAGAAAACAATATCCACGAATATAAAGATAATAAGGATATACTGAAATATATATGTATTAGATACATTTTCTGGGTTCTAGGATGGAAAAACTTATTTGGACAGGGGATGGGGGAAGAGGAATGGCTTTTTATGAGTTTTAGCCCAGTATAAATATAGCAGCAGTCTTACTTTTAAAAAATTGGATGGACGCGTTGGCTTACGCTTGTAATCCCAGCACTTTGGGAGACTGAGGTGGGCAGATCACTTGATGTCAGGAGTTCAAGGCCAGCCTGGCCAACATGGCGAAACCCCATCTCTACTAAAAATACAAAAAAAAATTAGCTGGGCATTGTGGAGCATGCCTGTAATTCCAGCTACTTGGGAGGTTGAGGCAGGAGAATCTCTTGAATCCAGGAGGCAGAGGTTGCAGTGAGCCGAGACTGCACCACTGCACTCCAGCCTGGGCAACAGAGACTCCATCTCAAAAAGAAAAAAAAAAGGATCATTTTATTTAGTATATGTAGTAGCTCTGAGCCTTTGTACTCTTTACTTGCACAATGTTTTCTATTGTAAAGCATGTATGTCAAAACCCAGAATCTGCACTGTCACTTCCTTATTGTAAATATGGCTCTGCTACTAAGATAACATCCCTGAAACAGGGTGTAAATTTCTCAGGGTCTTGAAAAACAGTTTGAGAAGGGGGAAAAAAAAGTTAAGGTATGAATAATTTTCTGAGTTATGACTCTTCTTTTAAAGTTCATTTCGATAAACTATCAAATAAATTTCTATTTCAACAGAAAATCCAAAAATTGCTTTTTTTTTTTGCATAGCATCTGAATTGGCTCAGATTAAGTATTTAAAAATTATAATTTTTTTTTTTTTTTTTTGAGACGGAGTCTCGCTCTGTCGCCCAGGCTGGAGTGCAGTGGTGCAATCTCGGCTCACTGCAAGCTCCGCCTCCCGGGTTCACGCCATTCTCCTGCCTCAGCCTCCCGAGTAGCTGGGACTACAGGCGCCCGCCACTGCGCCCGGCTAATTTTTTGTATTTTTAGTAGAGATGGGGTTTCACCGTGGTCTCGATCTCCTGACCTCGTGATCCGCCCACCTCGGCCTCCCAAAGTGCTGGGATTACAGGCGTGAGCCACCGCGCCCGGCCCAAAAATTATAATTTTAATGAATAGTAGAAATCTCTCATATTTGAACCAATTTATATCTTTTACTAAACTTTAGAGTTGAAACTGATTCATTAATTTTAATAGATCTGTTTATTAACGATCTATTAATGATCTCAAATTTTGCTTGATATTTTAGATGAAAAAACAGTACTTAACAGATAAATCAAAAACAGTATTAAAATGTAAGAAGTATAACAGGATATTTTAGTGGCCTGTCTTTTTATTGTGTTCAAAGGGAAGTGTTTGAACTTGTTACAGCTTTAATTGCATGTCAATTATCTGCAAGTATCTTACTTAAAAAGAAAATAAGTGAATTAAGCTAACTAGTGACATTTATCTTTAACAACAGAGCACTTTGATTTGAAGAACAAAATTTTGTAATAATTGTGTTGAGTAAATATTTAGATGCGACCTTCTTAGTGATATTTTTATATAAAACACCTTTATTTTGATGGTATTGATTTTACTATTTATACTTTTTATATATAAATGCTTTAAGTAAGAGCAATGTCTATCTTCTTCTCCATGTAAACTTATAAGTAAATTAGCTGAAACAGTCATTGTTAGAAATCATCCTTGCCTAAATTTAAAAAAAAACATAGTTAAAAAACTACAGTAGTGACATTAATTATGTGCTGTCACATTTGCCTGAATTATTTTAAGTTAGGGGACTGTCTTATTTGCTTCTGTGTTTATCGTTCTTAGTTTAATTAGTATTGAATAGGTTTTAACAGTTAGGTTTTATATTTTCTCTTTATATCTCCTCAGTATTGGTTTTGTCTATTCTGTTTCACTTAAATTATATCTTCATCTATAGGGGATTTTATATTCTATAGTGTGTGTTCCTTTAAATTGACCATGATGAATTCTGAGTGTGTAGGTATTTGTACCATTTAAGTCGTTAACTCTTTAGAAATGTATGGACTTATTTATATTTTTTATAATATTGACAGTAAAAAATATGGGAAATTTATTAATATGTTAAACATTTGACTACACAAGCAAGTTATGTGGGCTTTTTAATTTTTTTTAAAGAGATTTAAAAAGTCTGGGCTACATTATGTTTCCCAGGCTGAACTCAAACTCCTGGATTTGACTGGGTGCGGTGACTCACGCCTGTAATCCCAGCACTTTGAGAGGCTAAGGGGGGTGGATTGCTTGAGCTCAGGAGTTGAGACCAGCCTGGGAACATGGCAAAACCCCATCTCTACCAAAAAATTGCAAAAATCAGCTGAGCGTTGTGGTGCGCACTTGTGGTCCCAGCAACTTGGGAGGCTGAAGTGGGAGGATCACTTGAGTCCAGGAGGCCGAAGTTGCAGTGAGCCAAGATCGTGCTACTGCACTTTGTCCAGGTGACAGAGTAAGACCCTGTCTCAATAAGAAAACCCAAAAAATCCTCTTGAGCTCAAGTGATCCTCCCATGTCAGCCTCCAAGTAGTTAGGACTACAGGCTTACACCCCTACACCCTATAGGCTTCTTATGTCCTTCCAGTTTTTGAGGTTCTTTTCTTCCCTGAAACTCTAGTTTTAGATCTCAGATATCAATGACTTTTTAAATTCATTAACATTTCATTTCTAGATATGAATTTCTAAAACATGTATGATATTTTATAGATTTCAAAGTGCTATTGATTCATTTAGCTAACATTGAATACTTCCTGTGTGCTGAGCTCAATTCTATAATTGATAAAAGTTTCTGTCCGTATGGAGCTGACATTCTAGTGTTCAGTATACCATCATCTGTCTTTCATCATTACCTCAGTCTATTTAGAACAAATGAGAGTGCTTCTGAAATATTGGCAGCAAATCCAGCATAATTAATTTGTCCTATTAATTTACTGTGTAATAGCAATACTTTCATACATTTTCAGAGTATTCTGGTTAAATTTTAGTTTTGTCCTCAACTACTAGCATTTGGTGAAATCTGCCCATATCTCCTTCAGTTTTATGAATTTAGATAATATACGTACCTTCTTAACCTTGTTCTTTTCTGATGGGTAAACCTTCGCTTATTTTTTAAAGCTGGTGCGGTGGCTCATGCCTGTAATCCCAACACTTTGGGAGGCTGAGGTGGGAGGATCACTTCAGCCCAGAAGTTCAAGATCAGCCTGGGCAACAAAGTGAGATCTATCTTTCTTACAAAAAAAAAAAAAAAAAAAAATTGCTGGGTGTGATGGTGTGTTCCTGTAGCCCCAGCTACTCAGGACTCTGAGATGGGAGGATCACTTTAGCTCAAGAGGTTAGGACTGCCGTGAGATGTGTTCGAGTTACTGTATTCCAGCCTGGGTAACAGAGAGAGAGACCCTTTCTTAAAAACAAAAAAACAGTTTTTTAAAGTCATCAGGAGACTTTTTAGATGAGTCACTCAGTGATTTAGTTTTGGTGGCTGTTCTTTTTATTTTCTCCCTATTCTGAAACTCACTTTTCTAACTTCTTTAGTATGCATTTTAATAGAACTTTCCAAAATTCTGTTCGTACACTATACTCTCCTGGTTCTTAATTTTCTGACAGTTTTGGCATTTCTATCTTTGTCTCCATGGTCTGTAGTTACCACAAATACTTTGTCTTTATCCTTTGGCTTTTACTGTCTTGAGTCTCTTTCAAAATTCACATACTTACAGTCTTATATTAACACTTATAAGCACTTCGTTTCAAAATTTATGTTTTTTTTATGAATTTCTCAACCATTTTAGTTCGTTTTTACTTTTTAAGTGTACACTATAGTGGTCTTTAGTATATTCACAAAATTGCGCATCTATTACCGCTACCTAATTCTAGAACATTTTCATCACTCCCAAAAGAAAGTTTGTATTCATTAGCAGTCACCCCCCCATTTTCTCCTCCCTTCAGACCCTGGCAACCACTAATCTGCTTTCTGTCTCTCTAGATTTGCCTATCTGGACATTTTGTATCGATGGAATGATACAACATGTGGTCTTTTGTGTCTGGCTTCTTTCATTTAGCATTTTCAAGCTTCCTCTAAGTTCTAGTTTATATAGGTATTGCATTGCTGGATAAAATTCCATTCTAGAGATAGCTACCACATTTTATTTGTCCATTAATCAACTGATGGACATTTGAGTTTCTATTTTCTACTTTCGGCTGTTATGAATAATGTCACTATGAAAGTTTGTGTACAAGCTTTTGTGTGAACTTGTGTTCAGCTCTCTTGGGTACATACCTTGGAATTGAATTGTTAGGTAATATGGTAACTCCGTGTTTAACATCTTGAGGAACTGCCAAAATGTTTTCCAAGGTGCCTATACCATTCCCACCAGGAATTTCTCCACTTCCTGGTCAATACTTCTTAATGTTGGTCTTTTTTGTAGCCATCAGGTGGGTATGAAATGGTATCTAATGATTTTGATTTGTATTTCTCTAATGACTAATAATCTGATAATCTAATGACTAATAATCGAGCATCATTTCATGTCCTTATCAGACATTTGTATATATCTTTTTTGGAGAAATATTGATTTATATCCTTTTGAAAAATTGGGGCTGGGCATGGTGGCTCACGCCTGTAATCCCAGCACTGTGGGAAGCTGAGGCGGGCGGATCACGAGGTCAGGAGTTTGAGACCAGCCTGGCTAGCATCGTGAAACTCCGTCTCTACTAAAAATACAAAAGATTAACTGGGCATGGTGGTGCACACCTGTAGTCCCAGCTATTTGGGAGGCTGAGGCAGGAGAATTGCTTGAGCCTGGCAGGCAGAGGTTGCAGTGAGCTGAGATCACGTCACTGCACTCCAGCCTGGGCAACAGAGAGAGACTGCGTCTCAAAAAAAGAAAAAAAGAAAAGAAAAATTGGATTATCAGTTGTATATTCAGGATATAATTCCTGTATCAGATAAATGATTTGTAAGTATTTTCTCTCATTCTGTGGGTTGTCTTGGTGGTGTTGATTGTGGTAAAATATGCATAACATAAAATGTACCATTTGTACAATTTTAAGTGTACATTTCAGTGGCATTAAGTACATTCACAGTGTTGTGTAACTATAACCTCCATTTCCAGAACTTTTTCATCATCCCAAACAGAAACACTGTACCCATTAAATAATAACTCTCCCTTTCCCCCTCCCCCAGCCTCTAGTAACCTCTATTCTACTTTCTGTCTCTAGGACTTTGCCTATTCTAGGTGCTTCAAATAAGTGGAATCATATAGTATTTGTCCTGATAGTATCTTTTAAAGTGTAAATATTTTTAATTTTGATGAAGTCCAATTTATCTATTTTTATTTTTATAAGTAATTTTTAGTAATTAAAACATTTTAAATTCATGTTGTCACTTGTGCCTTTGGTGTCATTTCTAAGAAGCCATTGCCTAATTTAAGGCCATAAACATGTATTTTAACCATTTTGAGTACTCTCTTACTTGGCTCTCCCTTCTATATTTAAAACATCCACCAATATAACTATCAAAGGTTTTATGGGAGGAGTTTTATTAAGTGTTCTGCTCTTTTTTGTTGTTGTTAAGATCAGAATAGTAGTTTTCAAACGGTAGAGTCTTCTGGGATGTTTAGTAAAATAAAAGTCCCTCAGCTGTTTTGTGTATTTGTAATAAACTTCCAGGAGACTTTGCATGATGTGGTTGAAAGAGTGTGGAATTAGGATAGTCTAGCCTAGTAATTAAGAGCATGGATCGTGGAGCCTGACTACCTGGGTGTGAATCGTGGCTGTGTCACTTCCTGGCTGATTTTGGACAAGTCACTTGTTCTCTCTGGACCTTCATTTCCTCCCTCATAGGATTGTTGCAAGGATTAGCTAGGATATAGCTGTAAAGCACTTAGAATATCTGCAAAGCACTTAGAACGATTTGGCAACAGTCACCATATAAGTATTAGCTATTATTATACCCTTTAAGTCACAGTAATGTCATTTCTAGAGACCTAATCTAAGAACATTATCAGAGATGTTACATAAAGATGTGTGTATAACAGTTTCATCACAGAGACTGATTATAAAATTAACCACATATAGTCAGTAGACATATGGTTAAATAAATTAATGAAATGTCATATAACCATTAAGTCACATTGTCAAAAATACTTAATGCCATGGGATGATATCAGTGAAAATGTCAAAAATGCAACTATATGTAGAATATGTCTCTAAAATTTTTTAAAAATTCAAGGCAAGGGGCTGGATATGGTGGCTCATGTCTGTAATCTCAGCACTTTGGGAGACCGAGGTGAGAGATCACTTGAGGCCAGGAGTTCGAGACCAGCTTGGGCAATGTAGTAGGACCCCCGTCTCTATAATTTTTTTTTTTTAATTAGCCGAGCATGGTGGCATGTGCCTATAGTCCCAGCTACTTGGGAGGCTGAAGCAGAAGGATCACTTGAGCCCAGGGTTTGGAGGTTACAGTGAGCTATGATTGTACCACTGCCCTCCAGCCTGGGTGACAGAGTGAGATCCTGTATCTTAAAAAAAAAAAAAAAGCCAGGTGCGGTGGCTCACGCCGGTAATCCCAGCACTTTGGGAGGCTGAGGCAGGCGGATCACCTGAGGTCGGGAGTTTGAGTTTCAGGACAGCCTGACCAACATGGAGAAACCTTGTCTCTACTAAAAATACAAAATTAGCCAGGCGTGGTGGTGGGTGCCTGTAATCCCATCTACTTGGGAGCCTGAGGCAGGAGAATCGCTTGAACCCGGGAGGTGGAGGTTGCAGTGAGCTAAGATCGTGCCATTGCACTCCAGCCTGGGCAACAAGAATGAAACTCCATCTCAAAAAAAAAAAAAAAAAACAAAAAACGAGGCAGGAGAGTGGAATGTTAGTCGTGTAATGCATATAAAGTAGTATGTTAAACTGTTGATGTGGTTATTCTTGGAAGCTGGGAGGTGTTATTTCAATTTTCTTCTGTACTTTATTATATTCTGATTTCAATAAGTATTTTATACTTGGAAAAACAAAATAAATTATTTTTGAAAAAGATTAAATGAAAAGCCTCATAATGTGAATAGGAAACCTGAGTTTAGTACCAGTTATGTTATTAAGTAGTTAGAAACCTTGGATTAATTTTATCTCTTCCTTGAGGAGCACAGTTTGCTTATCTGCAAAGTGATGAGTTGGGCTAAAATAGACAGTATGGTAGAGCGGTAAAGATCTGGAAGTCAGGAGTGAGGAATTAGGGATGACAGCTGTGGAGGTCACTGCAATGGGTTCATATCCTGGTTTCACCTCTTATTACCTTGGTGACTTTTGGCAAGAAATTTAGCTTCATTGTGCCTCAGGGTGTTTTTCATTTGTAAAGTGCAGATAATAATAATACCTCATATGGGGCTGTGAGAATTAAATGAGTTAATATATGTGAAGGCATACATGGCATGGCACACGGTAAAGACTAAATAAATGTTAACTAATTTTATTGGTATGTAAGCTCCTTTCTAAGCAGTCATTTATTACCAAGAATATTTTTAGTCAGGTGGGTGGTTTCTTAAATTTGTCTGTCATTTGAAAGTTTAACTAATTTTTTATTTAGGTATTTTCACGATTGCTGAAGCTGTTTGTGAAGTAGAATATTTTGGACTTTGGACTTGCTTTGTTTATTTGTCTTGTTCTTATATAGGCGGCTGCTTTGGGGCCCTAAGTTACCTCATTGACGAGGGTATTTTGTAGTTCTTTTTAGCACTAAAAATCTCATACTTGATTTTCTAGAGTGTTTTCTGACTCTCTTTGTTTTGAAACTAATGTTGTATGCAGCTTAATCTAAGTTGCATGGGCTGTTAGGTTGTAGCTATTTTTCCTCAACTGATGTTTTAATTTTAAATTTAGGAAATGGCGTAAAACCCAAGAGAATATATATTATAGCTCAGTTGACTAGCCTATTCTAGGAAAAGCTAACATTATGACATAAACTCAGCTAAAAGTTGGTAAAGCATGACCTCTAGTTTAACTCAATTGATGCATAGATGTTATTTAACTTAATCCCAGAAAAAGAAATGTAGCCAAATGCTATTAAGAGATAAATCTGAAAATCACTTTCAGAGTCAGCAACCATATTGAAATTCACTTTTGGAACTCTGAACAAAGACTGCAGAAGTGTTACTTTTATAATATTATTTTATTTCACTGTCTATATGAGATAAGTCTTCAGTGAATACTGACGCAGTTATTGTATTGCTTTGGAAATGTTGTCGGTGAGCAAGTCACTCTAGAGTACCTCACTCAGTTTATAGTTGCAGTCATAATAAAAATGATTATATTATTTCCTTATGGGGTAAGAATGGAAATTATATTTTAATATATTTATTCTTAGATCTTCAGAAGCTCTCCCCATCTCTGCATGATGTAGCTGCAGAAGCAGCCCAATGCAGGAGTCCAGTCATCATTTCTGTGTTAAGAGTGTAAGTTAGAGTAGCATTACCAGGAAGCAAAAGGTAGGAGTTTGCCACAGTTAAGGGATACAATAACAGATGCTAAGGGATACTTATAACAGATGTTAAAGGATATTCTTTGCTAATCGTAATAACTTTTGTTCATTAAATATACCTAGCTAACCCATTACAGGAGAGAGGTAGTGTGTCTTCTGGCTTGACAGTTAGGTAAAGCCAGCCCAAGACAGCTTTGTGACCTACTGATGGAGGAAAAGGCTTTTGCCTTAGGGACTGGATTTTATTTTAGGATGTTGTTTGCCTAAGGTCAAAGAATTACTACCTTATGTGTTGCAGAGATTTAACTCAATGCCTCCAAATTCCCCACGTTAACTTTTTGTATCTTCTGCTAATAACTTGGGTCCTGTTAATTACTTAGTATTTATATTTCTCTCCACATGTTTTTCTTTCTGAAAGTAAGAATTTATGAGCTTTTCCTTTAAACATTTTGAGCTTTTTGTGTTTGCTGTTTTATTTTTCAGTTAAAATTTCCATTTTTTAATATATAAGAGGCTGATAACATGTTTGCTTCTGTGGAGGAAAATGGGGAAGCTCTGGAACATCAGGATGATGTATTTTTTTATTGCACCACTAGACCTTTGGAACTCATTAAATTTTTTTCCCAACTTTTAAAACTTTATTTTATGCCATAGTACAAACATATTCGCGAGCTTTTTGGTTTGCTTGTTTGTTTTAACAAAGTTAAGAATACAAAGTTTCTTACAGTTGACCATGGATGTTCCATTGAGGCATAATAGTAAATTTACAGTATCCCCTTAAAATGATCTGATTCTACTCTGGAGGCTAAGGCAGGGGGATTGCATGAGCCCAGAGATTTGAGGTTACAGTGAGCTGTGATTGCACCACTGCAGTCCAGCCTGGGCAACAGAGTAAGACCCTGTCTTAAAAAAAATAAAAATCTACTTAAACTGGATCCACTGATTTACATCATAAACTTCAAAATGCAATAAATGTAACGGCCTAATTCTTCCAAAGGTAGTTTGGGATCAGTTGTATCAACATCGGTTTCCTTTCATTTGTTTTTTGAGACAGAGTCTCGCTCTGTAGCCCAGGCTGGAGTATAGTGGCACCATCTCGGCTCACTGCAACCTCCACCTCCTGGGCTCAAGCGATTTTCCTGCCTCGGCTTCCCAAGTAGCTGGGATTACAGGCATCCACCACCACACCTGGCTAATTTTTGTATTTTTAGTAGAGATGGGGTTTCATCATGTTGGCCAGGCTGGTCTCGAACTCCTGACCTAAGGTGATCTGCCTGCCTTGGCCTCCCAAAATGCTGGGATTACAGTTGTGAGCCACCCTGCCCGGCTGTCCATTTATTCTTTAACATTGGCAAGATTGCTATTTACCATTTTATCTTTGAGAAGCATAATAGAGTCAGTCCTCTTGCTTCTTGAATTTCTTCTTGTGTACAACTGACTCCAGGATCACTTACACTGTGCCTTGATAATGGTAAGTCTGCAGCTTCATCAGTGTGATCCCCTTTCCAAATATACAACAGGCAAACTTTGTTGCCTCATGGACACATAGAATATTCATTCTGTCTATCCTTAGTCCAGGTACAAAATTGCCTCTCTTATAGTAATCAGTGCTGGGTGCTGCTGTCTCAACAGATGCTCTTATTCCATAGCAGTTTTATTCTCGCAGATGAAAATAGGAGGTAATTTCCACAAAGCGGCTATATTGTAGGCTTCAAATATAAAGTCATTCAGACCTCATCTTTTCGGTTATACTCACAGGCCAAGCCAATACCAGCTCCCAGGAGACCTGAGCTCTGACAATGCCATGGCTCCTGTAGAAGTTCTTGGCATACGTATGCATTGATCCTACTTTTCCTTTAGCACAACCTCCTCTTTGTCCTGTAAGCTCTACAAGAATTTCTGGGACAGAAAGTTCATGAGTAAAGCTAAAGCCAGAGCCTAATAGGCTGTGATGAGATGATCTGTGGGATTTATCCTGGCTTCAAGTCCTTCCCCTCCTCCTCATCCCAGCAGTCTTCCTGACATCACAAAAATGACAGAAATGTGAATAATTTCTGTCATTGTTGGTGACAATATATAGCAAATCAGCTATATACAGAAATAAATATAGCAAATCTGTATAAACAGAAAGGTCCATTTTAAAATTCCATTTGATGAACAGTCTGCGTCATCCTGTAATATTTGAGTCCGTCTTCCCTGGTGAGCACTATTGTGATAGGCGAGCCCTCTTCCAGCCATTGAGGTTACATTTCTTAATTTCAAGTTTGCCTCATTTGCAAAATTACAGAATGCTACCAGCACTCTGCTAGCTGGCTTCTGGGTGAGCCCACCACACAGGGTGAGATGGAGGTGGGCATCTTCCTCTCTAATGCAAGCAGCAGTGGCCAGGATGTTATTGTACTCTGCACCAGGCTGCAGGCCCACAGACATTTTTTAAGGGAACATAATATTCACGGATAGGCTGTAATCTTCTTATCCATTCTTCCATTGTTGAATATTTACTGTTTTTCCTGTTTTTTTTTTAACTATTATAAATCATGCTTTGCTCAGTATCTTAATACCCTGATCTTTATTCATTTTTTAAATTATTTCTTTAGGGTAGATTCTCAGAAGTAGATCAAAGGGCACATTTTTAATGCTCTCTTGGTATGCCTTGCCAAACTACTTTCCAGTAGTTTGTGCCAGTTGGCACAACAGGTTGTGCCAATTTGCATTCTCATGATGATCAGCTTGTGAAAAGTTTCTTTTATGGTACTCTTGGAAGCACTGAATATTTATTATTTAAAATACTTTTTGCTACATTTGACAGTAACAAATTGAATCCCTTAAATTTTTATATTTCAAGGTTATTTAAAATATGTGTATGTGTATATTTATATTTTGTTGTTTTTATCCTTCCTCTGTTCATTGGCTTCTTAAAAACAGCTTTATTGAGATATAATTTACATTCCATAAAATTCACCTATTATAAATGTAAGTCAAGTACTTGAAGTCAATTTTTTTTTGTCATTCTATACAGTTACGCAACGATCACTGTAATTCAGCTGTAAAACAGTTGCATCACTCCAAAAAAAATTCCCTATGCCATTTGCAGTTAATTCTATATCCCAGCCCCAGCCTTAGGCAACTACTAATCTGCTCTTTGTGTGCTTTTTTTTTTTTAAGATGGAGTTTTGCTCTTTCTGCCCAGGCTGGAGTGCAGTGGCATGATCTCAGCTCACTGCAACCTCCGTCTCCTGGGTTCAGACGATTCTCCTGCCTCAGCCTCCTGAATAACTGGGATTACAGGCATGTGCCACCAAGCCTGGCTAATTTTTAAAATTATTTTTAGTAGAGATGGGGTTTCACTATGTTGGCCAGGCTGGTCTCGAGCTCCTGACCTTGAGTGATCCACCCGCCTTGGCCTCCCAGGCTTGAGCCACCGCGCTCAGCCTGCTCTTTGTCTGTAACAGATTTGCATATTCTAGAAATTTCAAACAAATAATGTCATATAATATGTAGTCTTTGTATCTGGCTGGTTTCCTTCACTTAGCATTATGTTTTTGAGGTTCATGCATGTTGTAGAATCTATCAATAGTTAATTCATTTTTATTTCAGCTAGGCTATATTTTGTTTATATAGTGTTTGATGGACATTCAGATTGCTTCCAGTTTTTGATTATTATGAACATACTGCCAGGAACATTTGTGTACAATTCTTTCTGTCTCTCATTTCTCTTGGGTAATTTCCCTAGGAGTAGAATTGCCTGGAGCCCATTTAATTTTATGTAATTACTTAGCCACAGAAAAGTTTCTTTTAAAAAATGGATGATAGCACTATACTTGAGAAGAAATACATAATTAAATGGTGTAAGAGAGTTAAAGTGCAGTGATTGGAGCAGGTAAATGAAAAGTTCTAAACTATGCAGCATGAGTGTAATAATGAAAACTACTTCAGAATTTATTGGTAGATGAGCAACTACTACAGTCTAAAACCAAGTGAAGGCAAATAAAAACAGTGAGCATCTAAATAAACATTGAAAACTTTGATTCCATGAAAAATGACAAAAATGGAAATTGGGCATGTTTGCATTCATTAGGATAGAAACATGAGTATATACTCATGTTTCCGGTATTAAAAAAGGCCATCAAGATTATGATAGATAAATAGGCCAAGGAGTTAAGTAGTCAGTTTATTCAAGATGAATGCATGTACTCTAGTGAATAAACAGGCATTCCTCCTTACTAGTAACTATAGCAATAAATATTTTATACATTTGTTGGTTATACTAAATTAACAAAATCAAATTAGTGCTAATGCTAGAGAGGTTGTGATGACATTAACTTTGTTGGTCTAGTCTGTGTGCCAAGCATTGTGGCAAAGCCATCTAGATCCTTGTAGATGTAAGATTTTGAAATAACTTTCATTTTTGTTTCCTTGAATGTAATTTAAATGTTTTAGTACTGTATAAATAAAGGAAGAAATAAACCAAAAGATAAAACAGTTTTAGATTCTCCCATGTGCTGAAGTCAAATCTGGTCATGCCTTCCTCTCCACTCTCTTTCTGTCTGTCTGACTCAAACTCTGGAGGCACAAATCCAACACGGGTTTTTTTCTTTTTGGGCCGGAGAGCTGTATGCTTGCTCTGCTGTGTTTTGAATCCTGCTTTTCTAGCTCGCCTAAATCCTGAATCCAGTTTTTCTTTAATCCAATGACTCACACCTTGGGAGTTTCCCTCACCCCACTCCAAGAAAATGCAATTAACTTTTCCATTTCAAGTAAATAATTCTGTCACGTGCTTTCTACTCTTTACCGATTTTGCTTTAGGTGCTCATCTGAAAATATGCTTCCTGTTGACTTTTTAAAAGTTCCTTGTAGAGTTCTTCTGTATGGGTGGGACCAAACATTTGTGAGTCACTCCCAGTTAGTATAGCATAGTACAGTCATCTTAAGAGTAAGTGATTTTTTAATTTGACAGATTGTCTGCCAAAAAGTGATAAAGTAGAGCCAAAAGCAAGAACAGAAATTGACTCTTGCTCTATTTATTTTCACCTTTTCTCATCTTTTTTCATCTAACATCAAAGATTATTTCCATTTCTGATACATTTTTATTGTATTTGTATTATTTTTGTCTAATTACTAGCCTAGGTTTCTACATCATCCATGCTTAAATGCTTTTCCTTGTTACATAGGGCTGTAAGACATTTATACTGTCAGTAGTTGAGTTTACTTGAAGTCATAGGTGAGAAGGTAATGTGTGATGATTAAGAAGTCAGGAATGATAAAATAAAAATTTTCTATTTGTTTTATCGTGCTTGACAATAAGTTTTGACTTATTAAAAATACATTGGCCAGGTGTGGTGGCTTACGCCTATAATCCCAGCACTTTGGGAGGTTGAGGCAGGAGGTCACTTGAGCCTAGGAGTTTGAGACCAGCCTGGGCAAAATGGTGAAACCTTATCTCTACAAAAAATACAAAAGATTAGCTGAGTGTAGTGTTGTGCACTTGCAGTCCCAGCTACCTGGGAGGCTGAGGTAGGAACATCACCTGTGTCTGGGAGGTCGAGGCTGCAGTGAGCCATGATCATGTCACTGCTTTCCAGCCTGGGCAACAGAGTGAAGCCCTGAATCAAAAAAATAAAAATAAAAAGTATATAGTACCAATTTACTTACAATAATATTAATAATTTTCTTCACTGTAGATAATCTCCTATCACTGTAAATGATCTTCTCCTATAGGTAGGGATACATCTGTGTTTGATCCTTTTAGTCTTTTGTACTCAAGGTTGACTTCACTACTTTAAGACCTCAGAAAGAGATGTCCCAGTAGGTTCTGCTAATTTTCAAAAAGTTAATACAACAGAATTAGAGAGTCTAGATTGTTATTTGATGTGACTTTTTTTGATCTCTTGTGATCTCTGTTGGCTTTTTCAAGTCATTATGGTTTCTCTTTGTATACTGGTTGGAGGTATTAGCCCTTGACTGTTTCCCTGGCCTCTTGGATGGTACTTTTCCTGATTTTCCTTGTACCTTTTTGACTATATGAAATTCCTTCAAGCATTTTTTTCCCACTGGTTTTTCCTCAAATGTGTGTTCCTAAATGTTCAGTCATTGTTTTCCCTGTTAGTGTTATTTTTGGATCATTTTATATATTAGAATAATTTTGGTGACCATTCAAATGTGGTTACTTTTTAGATATATTGAACCCTGGAGTCTGAATTTTCTGCTGTCTGCTTACCTTTACTTACTAGATGTCCTTATAGTGAATCTAAAAGCAACATATCCAAAACTGAAGTGATTCATTCACTATCCATCATTGCTGCAGTATTTCCAAATACAGATACTGGTATTATCTGTCCAGTAGCCCAGGCTACCAACTGCTGCCTTTATCACTGAACACATAGTTTATGTCACTGAGCCCCTCTTACTACTTCTAACACTGTCGTAATTCAGGGCCTTATTATTTATTTCAGTAGCCTCTTAACTGGTCTCCAACTCTTTAATCTGGTACTCTTCAAGGTACTTCTTCATTGAATGAAATATCGGTTTGATCTCAGTATGTCCCTGCCTAAACCCTATAGTCGCAAGTTCTCTATATGATAAAGGTTGTACTGCATGATATGTCCTAAAAGGCTTGGTGACTGCTTACCTCTCTAGCCTCATCTCCTGTCATTCTCAGTCTCATACATCACATACTAGTCCTCTTGACTCCCCCTACCAACCCCACAGTATGTTGTGTCTTACCTTTGTTTTTCATGATGTTTCAAGTCCCCTGCCTACTTCCCCTGACTCACTCTTACTCAGCCTTAATGATTCAGCATGGGACAGCTCCTTCAGGAATCCTCTTAATTCTCAGGGTTGGGCCAAGTGCTCCTTTTCTCTGTTCTTGCTAGTATGTAAAACAGGGTTGTTTTTTTTTTTTTTTTTTTTTTTGTAAATTTTACTTTAAGTTCTGGGATACAAGTGCAGACGTGTAGGTTTGTTACATAGGTATACATGTGCCATGGTGGTTTGCTGCACCTATCAACCTGTCATCTAGGTTTTAAGCCCTGTATGCATTAGCCATTTGTCCTAATGCTCTCCCTCCCTTCGCCCCCTGCCCCCCAACTTGGCCCTGGTGTGTGTTGTTCGCCTCCCTGTGTCCATGTGTTCTCATTGTTCGGCTGCCACTTATGAGTGAGAACATGCGGTGTTTGGTTTTCTGTTTCTGTATTTGCTGAGGATGATGGCTTCCAGCTTCACCCATGTCCCTGCAGAGGATATGATCTCATTCCTTTTTATGGCTGCGTAGTATTCCATGGTGTTTATGTACCACATTTTCTTTTCTTTTCTTTTTTTTTGAGACAGAGTCTTGCTCTGTCACCCAGACTGGAGTGCAGTGGCACAATCTTGGCCCACTGCAACCTCCGCCTCCCGGGTTCAAGCAATTATCCTGCTTCAACCTCCCAAGTAGCTGGGATTATAGGCATATGCCCCCATTCCTGGCCAATTTTTTTGTATTTTTAGTAGAGACAGGATTTCACCGTGTTGGCCAGGCTGTTCTCGCACTCCTGACCTCAAGCGATCCAACTACCTCGGCCTCCCAAAGTGCCGGGACCACAGGCATGAGCCACCATGCCTGTACCACATTTTATTTATCCAATCTATCATTGATGGGCATTTGGGTTGGTTCCATGTATTTGCTATTGTAAATAGTGCTGCAATAAACATATGTGTGCATGTGTCTTTATAGTAGAATGATTTATATTCCTTTGGGTGTATACCCAGTAATGGGATTGCTGGGTTAAATGGTATTTTTGGTTATAGATCCTTGAGGAATCACCACACCGTCTTCCACAATGGTTGAACTAATTTATATTCCCACCAACAGTGTAAAAGTGTTCCTATTTCTCCACAGCCTCACCAGCATCTGTTGTTTCTTAGCTTTTTAATAATCAACATTCTGACTGGTGTGAGATGGTATCTCACTGTGGTTTTGATTTGCATTTCTCTGATGATCAGTGATGTTGAGCTTTAGTGATGTTGAGCTTTTTTCCATATATTTGTTGGCCGCGTAAATGTCTTCTTTTGAGAAGTGTCTGTTCATATACTTTGCCAGCTTTTTGATGGGGTTGTTTTTTTCTCGTAAATCTGTTTAAGTTCCTTATAGATTCTGGATATTAGACGTTTGTCAGATGGGTAGATTGCAAAAATTTTCTCCCATTCTGTAGGTTGCCTGTTTATTCTTCCTATTTGAATTGGAGTGGTGAGAGAAGCATTCTTGTCTTGTGCTGGTTTTCAAAGGGAATGCTTCCAGCTTTTGCCCATTCAGTATGATATTGGCTGTGGGTTTGTCCTGAATAGCTCTTATTTTGAGATATGTTCCATCAACACCTAGTTTACTGGGAGTTTTTAACGTGAAGGGATGTTGAATTTTATCGAACGCCTTTCTGCATCTATTGAGATTATCATGTGGTTTTTGTTATTAGTTCTGTTTATGTGATGGATTATGTTTATTGATTTGCGTATGTTGAACCAGCCTTGCATCCCAGGGATGAAGCCAACTTGATTGTGGTGGATAAGCTTTTTGATGTGCTGCTGGATTCGGTTTGCCAGTATTTTACTGAGGGTTTTCGCATTGATGGCCTGAAGTTTTCTTTTTTTGTTGTGTCCAGAGTTTTGGTATCAGGATGATGCTGGCCTCATAAAATGAGTTAGGGAGAAATCCCTCCTTTTCAGTTGTTTGGAATAGTTTCAGAAGGACTGGTACCAGCTCCTCTTTGTACCTCTGGTAGAACTTGGCTGTGAATCCGTCTGGTCCTAGGCTTTTTTTGTTGGATAGGCTGTTAATTACTGCCTCCATTTCAGAACTTGTTATTGGTCTATTCAGGGATTCAGCTTCTTCCTGGTTTAGTCTTGGGAGGGTGTATGTGTCCAGGACTTTATGTATTTCTTCTAGATTTTCTAGATATTTGTATAGAGTTGTTTATTTTCTGTTGGTAGTTTGTATTTCTGTGGGGTCAGTGGTGATATCCCCTTTATCATTTCTTATTGTGTCTATTCTCTCTTTTCTTCTTTATTGGTCTAGCAAGCAGTCTATCCATTTTGTTAATTTTTTCAAAAAATTAGCCCCTAGATTCATAGTTTTTTTTGTAGGGTTTTTCGTGTCTGTATCTCCTTTAGTTCTGCTCTCATCTTAGTTATTTCTTGTCTTTTGCTAGCTTTTGGATTTGTTTGCTCTTGCTTCTCTAGTTCTTTTAATTGTGATGTTAGGGTGTCGATTTGAGATCCTTCTAGCTTTCTGATGTGGGCATTTAGTGCTTTAAATTTCCCTCTTAACACTGCTTTAGCTGTGTCCCAGAGATTCTGGTGTGTTGTCTCTTTATTCTCATTGGTTTCAGAGAACTTCTTGATTTCTGCCTTACTTTATTTACCCAGGAGTCATTCAGGAGCAGGCTATTCAATTTCCATGCAGTTGTGTGGTTTTTAGTGAGTTTCTTAATCTTGAGTTCTAATTTGATTGCGTTGTGGTCTGAGAGACTATTTATTATGATTTTTGTTCTTTTGCATTTGCTGAAGAGTGTTTTACTGCCTCCAATTATGTGGTCAATTTTAGAATAAGTGCCATGTGGCACTGAGAAGAATGTATATTCTGTTGATTTGGGATGGAGAGTTCTATAGAAGTCTATTAGGTCCACTTGATCCATAACTGAGCTCAAGTCTTGAATATCCTTGTTAATTTTCTGTCTCATTGATCTAATATTGACAGTAGGGTGTTAAACTCTCCCACTATTATTGTGTAGCAGTCTAAGTCTCTTTGTAGGTCTCTAAGAACTTGTTTTATGAATCTGTATGCTCCTGTATTGGGTGCATATACATATTTAGGATAGCTAGCTCTTCTTGTTGAATTGATCCCTCTACCATTATGTAATGCCCTTCTTTGTCATGACTATGGACCCTGGCCTCCCTGTGCTCTTGGTGGAGGCAGGGAGCGGGTAGGAGCCCTGCCCTTCCGGGCACAGCTGCAGCCACCCAAGTCTCAGCTGCACACCCAGGCCTCCCATTCCATGGAGCAGGCAGGAGCCCACCCCTCTCACCCCCAGGTGCAGCTGCAGCCACACAAACTGTGGCTGTGGACCCAGGCATCCCTGCACTCTTGGGGTCCCAGGAAGAAAGGACCCCCTGCCCTCGCAGGCTTGGAAGTGCCTGCTCCCACTTCCTGGCCTCTCCCTGCTGTTGGCGCCCATTTGATCTCAGAGCAAAGTCAGAGTGGAGCCCAGGTGCTGTCACAGACCAGCCAGGTGTGCACACGCTCAGGGCAGTGCTGACATGCCAGCCTCCTGTCACCTCAGCCCACTCTGGACTTTGGGTGCTGACAAACATAGGAAGGAAGCCAATGAGGGGCTGAGGGAAGCTCAGCACTGGCCTACAGGTACCCCTTGGCACCTACAGCCTGGGCACCACGAACAGCAGCAGGAGGCAGACAGGTTCCTGGGTGGAAGGGGTTGGGTCCCTGGTGAGGCCCCGCCTTCAGACCAGTGAGGGCCTAAAGGCTGGGGGCCAGCCCTACAGACAGAAGCGGGAACTTGTGGTGCCTTTTCCGGTCCCGTTCATGGCCACTCACAGACCAACTGGCTCACATTTCCTCCCCTCTGAGGCCCGTAAAAGCCTCGGGCTCAGCCAGAGCTGAGCAGACGTTGAGATGACCTGCCTGTAGAGAGGAGCTACCCACTTCAGGGCCTCCTCTGAGCTACTCTGTCACTCAGTAAAGCTCCTCTTTGCCTTGCTCACCCTCCACTTGTCTTCCTACCCCTTTCTTCCTGGACACAGCACAAGAACTTGGGACCTGCCAAAAGGCAAGGCTGAAAGAGCTGTAACACAAACAGGGCTGAAACATACCCCTTGCTTGCCATACTGCAGATAAAGAGGAGAGAAGAGCTGCAGCCCTTCAGGGAGCTCAGACCTGGAGCTCCCCAAGCCAGGGCTGTGACTCTTTGGTTCCCTGTGGTTCCTGGAGGCTCCAAGCTTCAAGGTGCCACCATGTTCCCTGGTGGCAACCATGGAAGCTGCTTGCGGTGTGCCTGATCTAGCCACAGCCTTACAGAGAGCCAGCACCCATGCTGGCACCTGGAGCTGCCCTCCCCACTGCAGCAGGCAGCATGCCTGTGCACAGTGGTCCGACCCCATGCTCGCTTGCTTACACACCCCTTGCCACTCCATGCCTGGCTTGCCGTTGGCAGGCATGGGATCCAGGCTGGTAGCATGAACCGAGTGCAGCCTGCCAGCCCAAGTAGGCAGAATGAGCCCACAGACCCGAGCAAAACTCAGGCAAGGGCACCACCAGCCACAGAGGTTTCTGGCCAGAAAAGCGACACCCCAAGGATCCTGCAACAATTTTTCTCTTGTTAGAAAAATTCTGTTGATTTCACTTTCTCTATTAGCATTGCTCATTTATTTGCTTCCATTTAGAGCAAAACTTCTTAAAAGATTTATCTATATATGCGGCCTCTCATTCTTCTGTGTCCCTTTTCTTTGGAATCATTCTGGTAAGGCATTCATCTTCCGCTACGTCCACACTGTTCTTGCCAAGGTCGTCGGTGGCTTTCAGATTATTTCCAGTGGTCAGCGTTTGTCCCTTACCTTACTTGATCTATCAGCATCATTTGACTGTTTATCTCTCCCACGTTCTTGGAAAACATTATTCACATAGCTTCCAGGACATATCAGTTTCTCTTGGTTCTTTTCATACCTTACTGGCCATTCTTTGCAATTTCCTTTGGTTGGTCCTCTTTTCCATGACCTTGAAACTTTGAACTGCTCCATGTCCTTGGACCTGTTGTCTATCTGTACTTGTTCCCTTGGTGATCTCATCCTGTCTCTTGGCTTTAAATTCTGTTTATATGCTGACGACAGCTTAATTTATATCTCAAGCTGAGACTTCTTCCCCTGAACTCTAGGCTCATATATCCAGCTGCCTTTAAAAAATTTTTTATTGTGATAAAATAAATGTAACATAAAATTTATCGTTGTAGCCATTTTTAAGTATACAGTTCAGGGTATTATATACATTCATAATGTTCTGTAACCATTATCACCATTCATCTCCATAACTCTTTTCATCTTGTAAAGCTGAAGGTTTTTAAATATTAGACAGTAACTCTCCATTTTTTCCTCCCTCCAGTCCCTGCCAGACTCCATTCTACTTTCTGCCTCCATGATTTTGGACCCCTGAAACTACCTCAAATAAGTGGAATTATATAGTATTTTGTCTTTTTGTGACTGGCTTACTTGATTCAGTATAATGTCCTCAAGGTTAATCCATGTTGTAGCATATGTCAGAATTTCCTTCCTTTCTAAGGCTGAATAATATTTTATTGTATGTATATTTTTATGTCATATTTTGCTTATCCATTCATCTGTTGATGGACACTTGGGTTGCTTTTACATTTTAGCTATTGTGAATAATGCTGCTATGATCATGGATGTACCAGTATCTCTTTGAGACCCTACTTTTGGCTATATACCCAGAAAGGGAATTGCTGGATCATATGGTAATTCTTTTTCAAAATTTTTGAGGAACTGCTATATTGTTTAACACAGTAGCTGTACCATTTTACATTCCACCAACAGTGCGTAAGGGTTCCAATTTCTCCACATCTTTGCCAACACTTATTTTCTACTTTTTTTGAGAGTAGCTATCCTAATGGGTGTGAAGTGGTATCTCATTGTTTGCATTTCTCTAATGATTAGTGATGTTTAGCATCTTCTCATGTGCTTATTGGCCATCATATATCTTCTTTGGACAAATGTCTATTCCAATCCTTTGCCCATTTTTGAATTGGGTTCTTTGTTTTTTAGTGGTTGAGTTTTAGGTGTTCTCTATGTATTCTGGATACCAATCCCTTATCAAATGTATGATTTGCAAATATTTTCTCCCATTCTTTGGGTTGCCTTTTTACTCTGTTGATAGTGCCCTTTGACACACAAAAGTTTTTAATTTTCATGAAGTCCCCTTTGTCTTTTCTATTGTTGCTTTTGCCTTTGGTGTCATATCCAAGAAATCACTGCCAAATGCAATGTTGTGAAGCTTTTGTGCTATGTTTTCTTTTAAGAATTTTATACTTTCAGGTCTTACATTTAGATCATTGATCCATTTTGAGTTCATTTTTGTATATAGTGTTACGTTAGGCTCCAACTTCATTGTTTTGTATGTGGATATCCAGTTTTCCTAGCACCATTTGTTGAAAAGACTATTCTTTCCCATTAAATGATCTTGGCACCCTTGGACATAATCTTTTGACTGTATATGTGAATGTTTATTTCTGGACTGTCTATTCTATTCATATTCTTTTGAATATGAGATATATGTCTGTCTGTATGCCAGTACCATACTGTTTTGATTAGTGTAGCTTTGTAGTAGGAATCAGGAAGTGTGAATCCTCAAGTTTTGTTTTCTTTTTCAAGATTGTTTTGGCCATTGAAATTCTATATAAGTTTTAGGATGAGCATTTCTAATTTTGCAAAAAACATCACTGGAATTTTGATAGGGATTGCATTGAATCTATTGATTGCTTTGGGTATTATTGGCATCTTAACAGTATTAAGACTTCTATGATTATGGGATGTGTTTTTATTTATGTCTTTAATTTCTTTCAGTAATGTTTTATAGTTTTTATTGTACAAATATTTTACCTCTTTGGCTAAGTTAATTCCTAAGTTAATTCATTAAAATTTTTTTTAAATTTTTACTTTTTTTTTTCTTAACCCCTTTCCCAACTCCCTAAGTTAGTTCTTTTTGATGCTACTGAAAATGAGATTGTTTTTATAATTTCCTTTTTGGATTGTTCATTGTTTAGTGTATAGAAATGCAACTGATTTTCTTGTATTGTCTTTGTATCTTACTACTTTGCTGAATTCATTTATTCTAACAGCTTTTTTCTGGACCATTTAGGGTTTTCTACATACAAGACTATATCATCTATAAACGGATAATTTTATTTTGTCCTTTCCGTTTGGATGCTTTTTTTTTTTTTTGAGACAGAGTCTTGCTCTGTTGCCCAGGCTGGAGCACACTGGTGTGATTTTATCTCACTGTAACCTCCACCTCCCGAGTTCAGGTGATTCTCCTGCCTCAGCGTCTCGAGCAGCTGGGATTACAGGCATGTGCCACTGTGCCCAGCTAATTTTTGTATTTTTGGTAGAGATGGGGTTTCACCATGTTGGCCGGGTTGGTCTCGAACTCCTGGACTCAAGAGATCCTCCCGCCTTGGCTTCCCAAAGTGCTGGGATTACAAGCCACCATACCCTGCTGGGTATAAGCTTTTAAAATTTTAATAAATATTGCTGAATCATTTTCCAAAAAAGTTGTATCAGTTTATAGTCTCATGTCCAGGACAGTGAGCCTTCTGTATCCATGGGTTACACATCCATGGATTCAACCAATTTTGGATGGAAAATATTTGGGGGAAAAAAAGGATGGTTGCGCCTGTACTGAACATGTACAGAATTTTATTTTTGTCATTTTCTAAACAATACATCATAACAACTATTTATGTAGTGTTTGTATTAGGTATTCTAAGTAGTCTAGAGATGAATTAAAGTATATAGAAGGATGTGTGTAGGTGTTAATGCAACTACTACATCATTTTATAAAAGGTTCTTGAATATCCGTGGTGGCTTTGGTGTCAGTCCTCTCCATGGATACTGAGAGATGATGTATATGAAAATGTTGTTTCCTCCACATTCTTGCTAGAGCCAGTTATCACTAATCTTAGTCTTTGCCAAACTTATATTAAACATCTTGTTAGTTGCCTATCTTCCTGAGCTTTTAGGCTTGAGAGTTTTGGCATCAGGTGCCTGTTTGTACCTTCCCATACATGTCTTTTTTTTTTTTAATGGAAATTTCAAATAATATAGGAAAGTATAATGAGAAGGCCCTTACCCTTATACGGTGTCCCAAGTAGCATTTTGAGTTTTGAATAGAGCGAGTTATGACCTTCTGTGAGCGTTATTATTATTATTTTTTTCTATTTTATTTTTTCTCCCTGCAATACTTTCCAAGTCACGAGCCCCTCTCTCGGGGTGAACCCATCCCAGGGTGTCCTTCAGTTGCCTGCCTGCCTTCTTTCCATTCATCGTCCATCTCTGTCACCCAGGCGGGAGTGCAGTGGCACGATCATGGGTCATCGCAGCTTCAATCACCTGGGCTCAAGCAGTCCTCATGCCTCATTTTTTGATTTTTTGTAGAGACAGGGTCTCACTTTGTTGCCCAGGCTGGTCTTAAACTCCTGGACTCAAGCAATGCGCCCACCTCAACCGCTCAAATTGCTGAGGTTACAGGTGTGAGCCACCATGCCCAGTCCTCTGAGCATTATTCTGTGGCTTGACTGGGTTTCCAGCCCTGTTACTTAGGGCCAGGAGTGCAGTAGGACCCTGGTTTAGAAAAGGAATTATGACATCTGCTAAATACTATTTAGCTTAATTTATTCATAAATTGGTTCACACTGTTAATTGAATAGTTACAGATCTCCTAGTCTGTGTAATATATTCTAAGCATACTTACATACACGTGAGAGCTGACTAGTAATTTCCTCTTGATATAACTTCACTTAGGGCTGGGTGCAGAGGCTCATGGGTGTAATCCCAGGACTTTGGGAGGCTGAGGCAGGAGAATCACTTGAGGCCAGGAGTTTGAGACCAACCTGGGCAACAAAGTGATGCCTGTCTCTACAAAAACAAAACAAAACAAAACAAAAAAACTAGCTGGGTGTGGTGAATGCGTGCCTGTAGTCCCAGCTACTCGGGAGGCTGTGGTGGGAGGATCTCTTGAGCCTGGGATGTTGAGGCTGCAGTGAGCTGTGATTGCCCACTGTACTCTAGCGTGGGTTACAGAGCAAGACTGTGTCTCAAAAACCCCCCAAAATTTGGTATTCCCTAATCCAGCAGTCTCCAACCTTTTTGGCACCGAGGACTGGTTTCATGGAAAACAGTTTTTCCATGGATGGTAGGTAAGGAATGGTTTCAAGATGAAACTGTTCCACCTCAGATCATCAGGCTTAGTTAGATGTGCAACCTAGATCCCTCACATGCATCGTTCACAATAGGGTTTGCACTTCTGTGAGAATCTAATGCCACCACTGATCTGACAGGAAGTGGCGCTCACGTGGTAATGCTCACTCGCCCTCTGCTTACCTCCTGTTGTGCGGCCCATTTCCTAACAGGTCACAGACCAATACCAATACCAACTATGGATAAGGGACCCCTGCCCTAATCCATATCACAGTGTTTTGTATTTGTTATAATTGGTTTTCTGTCCATGCTGTGAGACAAAGGCTTAGTGACTTCCTTCTGTGCAGTAGTACACCTTTGCCCCCATCACACATGAATATTACCGTGAATATTATCATAAATATCATGGTTATTTATAATAAATATGGTTATTTATGATAACCATTTATTATAACCATATCATTCTGATAATAACCATAAAATATTATATATGTTATATATTTATCACCTGTATATATTAGAGTTCAGCTGTTACTGATCTATTTATATCTTTTTTTTTTTTTTTTTTTTAAATTAGAGCAGGGTCTCACCATCTTGCCCAGGCTGGTCTTGAACTCCTGGACTCAGACAATCCTCCCACCTTAGCCTCCCAAAGTGCTGGGATTACAGGTGTGAGCCACTGCGCCAGCCTTTTTATTTCTCTATCAGCTGTTTAAGTAATTGTCAAAGAACCTTATTTTTAAAAACCTTAACCATTAAAGGAAAGTCCTGAATCAGTTCCCTGACTGAAAAAAATCGAAGTGATTACGTATTTACACATATTCTGTGAGCTTAATAATAATAGCTACCATTTGTTTAGCAGTTAGTATGTACAAATACTGTGCTAATGCTTTATATCCTTTAACCTTTACAACAAACATTCTGAGGTAGGTACTGATGCCATCCTTGATTTAAATATAGGTAAAGGGAGGCTCAAAGAGGTTAAGTAGGTTGCTCATGGTCACACAATAAGTTAGAAGGTGATACAGCTTGAATTTAAACCGTTTTTGTTTGTTGGTTTGTTTGTTTGTTTGTTTTGAGACGGAGTCTTACTTTGTCGCCCAGGCTGGAGTACAGCGATGTGATCTCGGTTCACTGCAACTTCTGCCTCCCAGGTTCAAGCTATTCTCCTGCCTCAGCCCCCCAAGCAGCTGGGATTATAGGTGTGTGCCACCACACCTGGCTAATTTTTGTATTTTTAGTAGAGATGGGGTTTCTCCATGTTGGCCAGGCTGGTCTCGAACTCCTTGCCTCAAGTGATCCACCTACCTTGGCCTCCCAAAGTGCTGGGATTACAGGTGTGAGCCACAGCACCCAGCCGAATTTAAACCTTTAATATATGCTCTGCTCCATATAGCATCCATTATTTGGATGTAATACAGTATGGCCTACTTTATGTTAAATCACAACTTAATAGCTTCTATTTTATAGTATGAATTACATCATTTATTGCTTCTACATTTAAAGAAGTCATATGTGACTTGTGCCTTTTGGAATTTACTGACAGGGAATGAAACATGGAAAAGATCAGATTATAGTGCTACTCAAAGTGTGGTTTGGAAATAGAGATGTGAGAGTTAGCTGCTTAACTTGGAATAAAGCCTGAGTCTTGGATTTAGTTGGGGGAAAGTGTTTATTTTGTGAGAAATGTTATCTGAAAGAAATCTTATTTGTTAAGCTATTTAAACTGAACTTCAGAAAGAAAAGGTGACTTTTAACAGGTAGAGAGTATGAGTGGGTGGAAGCAAAGGGCTTTTGAAGTCCAAGAGCAGCATAAGGAAAGACAGAGAGGCCTGGGGCTTGTGCAGGGGCACTGCTAGTAGTTAAGCAAGGGTGGAATGGATAGTACTTTGAGAAAAAGAGGAAGATTAGGTTAGATAGGGTGATTAGGGTCATTTTGAAAGACTTTGAAAGTCACAGCTCTTGGACTTGATTTTGAAGTCAGCAGAGGGTCAACAGTCCTTTTATAAAGTGAAACAATGTGATCAGGTTTGTGTTTTAGGAAATAAGTCTAGCATCAGTGTGGAGGGTGTAGAGTGTGGAATTATCTTGGCAATGGTTAGGGTAAGAGGAACTGTAATCGGAAGGGAAAGGCAGTATGGAATTGAGAGATTTTACTGAATCAGAAATCGTAGGAATTGGTGACACATTAGATGCCCTGAGGTTTTATTGATATTATTTATTATTACTGATAGTATTATTACCGTTGTTATGCACTTACTGTAAGTGATTTCTGATGGTCACAAATCCATTCTATTATTAGTGGCTGCTGACTGAATTTCTGTTAAGAGATGCTCAGGAAATGATGGGTAAATGATGAGATGAGTCTAGGTTGTAGATGTTACAGTCATGTAATATTTATTTAAAATATTTATTTGGTTCCTGCTCAGAAGGCATTTTGTTTAGGATTGGGAATATCCCAATCTTCAAAGAATTTGCCATATTCATGAGGAGTCTAAGAGGCCTTGTTTGCTGTTCTTTCTGTATAATCTTTGGACTTATGTTTTAACTCCTCACTCTGTCGGCTCATGTGGGATGCTGCTTATTTCATAGTGTTCTGAAGTTTAGATGAGGTAGTGTGTGTAAAGTACCTAGTATAGCTCCTAGCATGAGCAAAAGCTAGTTCCCTTCTACTCTGTCATGAACACAGAAACTGGAAAACCCAAATTTATTAGGATTGTGTGTCAGATAGGTGGTAGCAGGTAGTGAATGAATTTCTGAAAGAAATTTTTAAAAGCTTACCTTTCCTGATGATTTGGCATCAGAAGGTCTGATTGCTATTTTACTATTCTTACCATTGTGAGTATAGATAGGTCACTTGGTTTGTCAGCCTAAATTTACTGATTTACAAAATGAACAGAATCCTTGCTGTTTTATAGGAGGTCTGGAGAAATAGTAGAGATAGTGGATATAAAATTGCCAGATAAACATTAAGTAGTATAGCAGAATGGTTGAGATCAAAAGTTTACTAGCTTAGGAGACCCTTTGGCGAGTTACTTAACCTCTTTTAGTCCTGATTTCTTTTTTGTTTTGTTTTGTTTTGTTTTTTGAGATGGAGTTTCACTCTTGTTGCCCAGGCTAGAGTGCAGTGGCGCAATCTTGGCTCACTGCAGCCTCCGCCTCCCGGGTTCAAGCGATTCTCCTGTCTCAGCCTCCCTAGTAGCTGGGATTACAGGCATGTGCCACCACACCCAGCTAATTTTGTGTTTTTAGTAGAGACAGGGTTTCTCCATGTTGGTCAGGCTGGTCTCGAACTCCCGACCTCAGGTGATCCACCCGCCTCGGCCTCCCAAAGTGCTGGGATTACAGGCGTTAGCCACTGCGCCTGGCCATAGTCCTGATTTCTTTATCTGAAGTATGGGGATAATATAACATCTGCCTCATGAGATTGTTATATAGATTAAGTGAAAAAATGCATGCAGAGTAGTTTATCCAAGCACATGGTAAGCACTCAAAAACTGGCAATGATTATTGTAAATTATGTGGTACCCTTTTGTCACTGTAGAATAATTCTTTGATCTTGCTTTCTGTTGTTAAAACTTCTGTATATAAGTGATGTATATAAGTGATTCTGGATATAAGTGATGTTACCTTTGATGGTAGTGAAAGAAATCAGCAATGCTTTTAAAAGAAAACTTCATACTTTCATAAGCTTTGGCTCCAAAAACTTCCTAGGGAAAAATGTCTAGGGCCTTATGTTTAAGTCATAAATAGAGATAGGATTTGAATGTGATACTTTCTATTACTAAATTTCAGTTCAAAATTTTAAAAGAATTAGTGATTCTTAACTGGGAGCATTACTAATTCTGAGAAGTGCTGGATATCATGAGAGGTGTTTGAACAGCTGAATCATGTGGCAGCAGAAAAATGAGAGCCTCTGTACTAAACTTACATAAGGAGTTTATTTTCCTTCTTCCAAATAGTCATTTCCCATCTCAGACAAAATGACTGTTTCATAAATTGCATTGTTATTATTTCCATTTATTCACTTATGGTCCCCAGAAAGTTTGTTTGCTTTGTCTTTCAAAGTAGAATTATTATAATTTTTAAAGAACTTACCTGTGGATGTCTAAATTTTCAAAGCCTTGAGGAGATAAATCTCTCAAAGAATTAACTATCACTAAAAACGAAGAAATATGAGTAAAGACCAAGATGTTTGAAACAAAGTTATATGCCAACTTGAATGATTGTGTCTAAAGAATGAAAAGGCCATCATAATTATTTTCATCACCTCATAAATTTAAAGCATTTTTAAAAGCTATGAATGTTCTTTTTTGGGCAGGTGTACTATTTATGTCTTTTAACATTTCCACTGAATTTGTTTGCCAAATAAGTTCTTTGTGTGTGGGCAGGTTTTTGCCCCCCACAAATAAGATGCATAGTCCTATGATTTTCCAGTTTTACCAATATTTAATGGAAATTTTTTTCTTTTAGTTTCTCTCTCTCCTACCTCTTAATGACTGTATAGATCAATATCAACTATCCTTAGATGGAGCCCATTGTATGCATTATTAAACAGTTTATAAGGCTTTAAACCTAGTGACCTTGTTCTTTTTTCCCACAAATGTGATCACGGGTACTTCCTTTTGTGGCAAACATGGCTGTTATTCTATGGGTAAGGTGTTGTTTTTGTTGTTTGTTTTGAGACAGGGTCTCACTCTGTCATAAGCCTGGGGTGCAGTGGTGCCTCATAGCTCACTGCAGCCTCAAACTCCTGGGCTCAAGTGATCCTCCTGCCTCAGACTCCAAGTAGGTGGGACCACAGGCACACACCATCACACCCAGGTAGTTTTTGGATTTTTTGTAAAGACAAGGTCTCACCATGTTGCCCAGACTGGTCTTGAACTCCTGGGCTCAAGCGATCCTTCCCCTCCACCTCCCAAAGCACTGGGATTACAGGTGTGAGCCACTGTGCCTGGTCTGTGTGAGGGTTTTTAACAGAGATAAAGAGTGGTGGTGCAATTATTTTGTTGTTGTTTCAGCTGACCCCAGGATAGTTTAGCATTTTGTGAGGAAAATCATGAAGTGTAGTGAGAGTATTGCATATTTAAAATATCACAATATCCCCTCGTTCTGTTCCTAATATGCTAAAATACATGACATTTGGGTAAAATATGTAATATTTAAAATATTGGTATTAATAATTTTGATATCCTTTGAGGTAATTAGAGACTTTTTGATGTCTAAAAGATTGAGTTTGAGATCACTATCTGTTCTTTAGTATCAGTTAAGTAGGAGCCTCAGAGACAAACAGCTGCTTTTTTGCTGTGATTAACACACCCCGAGAGGAAAAAATAATCAGAATTTTCTTGTCAACCCAACAGTTTTGGGGTGTGGGAAATAGATTAATCACTGCCAAATTAGAATTTGCTGTAGGCTTTCAGCCCCCGCCCCCACTACCACCCCGTGTCTCAGAACTGTATCTGTAAACGCGAGGGCAAATGGTCCAAGGTTCCATACATGCAGGCTTTCTTTGCCTTGCAGGGTAATCTGGACCTCTGCCAACATTGTAGAGTTGATTCTGCCCTCCTAGCGACCATCTCAGAGAGGCTGCAAAGGGCAATTCCAGGGAGATAGGTAAGCAAACCTTAGAGATACCTCCAGCGGGGGACTCAGCTCTCTCTGGTCCTGCTCCTCCTGGTCCACTTCGTCCTCCATATCCAGGTTTTCTTTCAAGCTTACCTCATCTTAGAAATTCTGATTTTAGGCAGGTCCCAGTCTCACTCCTGCCCCTACTGCCTGGTGAATATTGCCCCATTAAGGTCCAGGCCCTCCTTTATCTACAGGACTTAAGGCAAATTAAGGGGGATCTTACAAGTTTTTAGATGACCCTGACAGGTATATAGAGGCTTTCCAGAATTCAACATAGGTGTCTGAGATTCAGAAATCTAATTTACTTTGTCCTGAATTCTCAGTGAAGGATTGTCTTAATTTGAAAGCATATTTAAGAAATATGTAATAATTCTAGTTGGGTTTTATATGCTTTATACTGTTTTGATTACACTTTAAAAAATTTATCTTTCCCACTTTCCCTATTTCTGTCTTTCATAATCTTATCTCAGCTCCCATGTAGAGACTTATCTCAGTTGCCATGTAGAAATACTTTTTCTTTCTCCACTTTTCCTTGTGAGCTGGCCCCAAAAGAAAGATTTATTGTACAGTGAACACATCTAGAATGTCACTAGGTGGAAAAAATCTTGGCAAATTAACATCATTTGTAAGACATTCGGATAATATATTGGCAAGTTTCATTCTAGTTTACAGGTGAGATTTCATTTTGGTGAAAACATTTCACCACTTCTATATATTTTCCTATAGAATATGAATAAAGATTTTTATTTCTCCCTTCAGTGGCACAATTAAAAATTCCAGCCTCTGAAATGTGTGATGCTTTGTTAGCCAGGAAGCCAGAAAGGTTATATAAATAAATTAATTAATGTTGAACATGCATATAATTACTAAGTTTGTATACTCTAAGAAGCGACTAAATTGTTGGTGGCAAAAGTGAACAAATCATGGGTCTCCTTATTTCTGGTGACTCCCACTGCAGTTCATCCTACACACAGCTGCTAGATCATCAAAGCTGTTGGATTAATCTCCCTAAAACAATATTTCATCAACTCTGTCAGTAGTGCCTTCTGTCTTAAGAAATTGCAACTTCTTAGTCCAGTGCCAAAGGCCCTCTCTTTACAGCTGTATCTTGCATTTTTCCACTTGTTCCTTTGTTTGGTTTTTGTTACCCTCTGGGGGCCTTAGCTATATATAAATTTGCTGCAATACCTGTTCCTCCTCCTCCTCCTCCTCCTCTTTCTCCTTGCCTTTTCATTCTGATTACCACCCTCACTCATAAATGCTTCCTTAGCAACTGATTATGCCTAACTGTATTTCCCACCAGGCTCTCAGGATTTTGGTACTTAATTCATCCTGTCTTAATTTATTCTCAGTTTAGGGTTGCTCTCCATATGATTTTATGGATGTGCAGTCTCTCCAAGATAGGTGCCAAGTAGATGTTACAGACTAAGTGATTTGCCTTAATGATGGAGGTAGAGTTGAAATTGGCTCTATGTATTCTGATTGCTTCAGGAAGTCTTTATACGTGAAATGGGATTTCATAAGTTTGGAGTCAAAGATCAGAGAGTGTTTAAGTAGGGAAGAAAGGCAGTGTGGAAATTTTGCAGGAATAACAGTGTTAAATCTGCAATAGCTGTGAGGCTGTGGCACTCTGCTTAATATGCCTGAGGCTCAGTTTCTTAATCTGATGCCACGGAAAAAGGTAGAGTAGGAATCTCTGAATTGATTCCTCCACCGGAAGAACTATTGAGCTCCCATGAACTGTCTGAAGCAACTATTTTGGAACTCTGGAGTCTAGTAGAACATTTGCAGCATCCAAGGGAGTACTTGATGAGGAAAGAGGCTGGTAAGTTTCAAAGAATTTCATTGTTTTGGTGTTTGGCATAGTAGCTACCATCTCCCATCCCTCAATCCTGTAGCAGCCAGGTGATGGTTGCCTGTGTTCCTGGTATGACTTGCTGGTCCCCAGGTGGGCATTTGGGACCTTTACAAATTGGGATTGTGTATTATGATTGCTATTTTTAATTGCTGAGGTGCCAGCTGTTTCAACCCCCACAAGCTGAAATGACTTACTTGGCATTAGCCATATAAGATTTAAAGAGACAGAACATTCCCTCGAACTCCTTTTCTTATTGGATCCAGGCATTTAAGGAAATCTGTGTTAGGTCACTGGATGACTGCAGAGATAACAGAGACTTCAGTGACCACATATGGCAGGGAGTATAATCCTTGCAAAGAATAGGTTGGAAAATTCACTTAAACAAATGGCTGGCTGCCACCCTCATCAAGTAACAACAGCAGTCCTGGGGAGAGAGGGGAGCCTGATTTCCAGAGTTACCACATTACAGTATTCAAAATATCCAGAAAAAATTAAAAAGCATACAAGAAAGAGGAAAGTATGGCCCATTGCTGGGGGGAAAAATGGACAGAAACCATCCTTGGGGAAATGCGGACATTGGACTTACCAGACAAAAACTTTATCTTTTTTTTTCTGATTTGGGTAATTTATTTTTTTATTTTTCTTTTTCTTTTATTATACTTTTAAGTTTTAGGGTACATGTGCAGAACGTGCAGGTTTGTTACATATATATACATGTGCCATGTTGGTGTGCTGCACCCATTAACTCGTCATTTAACATTAGGTATATCTCCTAATGCTATCCCTCCCCCCTCCCCCCACTCTACAACAGTCCCCGGTGTGTGATGTTCCCCTTCCTGTGTCCATGTGTTCTCATTGTTCAATTCCCACCTATGAGTGAGAACATGTGGTGTTTGGTTTTTTGTCCTTGTGATAGTTTGCTGAGAATGATGGTTTCCAGCTTCATCCATGTCCCTACAAAGGACATGAACTCATCCTTTTTTATGGCTGCATAGTATTCCATGGTGTATATGTGCCACATTTTCTTAATCCAGTCTATCATTGTTGGACATTTGGGTTGGTTCCAAGTCTTTGCTATTGTGAATAGTGCCGCAATAAACATACGTGTGCATGTGTCTTTATAGCAGCATGATTTATAATCCTTTGGGTATATACCCAGTAATGGGATGGCTGGGTCAAATGGTATTTCTAGTTCTAGATCCCTGAGGAATCGCCACACTGACTTCCACAATGGTTGAACTAGTTTACAGTCCCACCAACAGTGTCAAAGTGTTCCTATTTCTCCACATCCTCTCCAGCACCTGTTGTTTCCTGACTTTTTAATGATCGCCATTCTAACTGGTGTGAGATGGTATCTCATTGTGGTTTTGATTTGCATTTCTCTGATGGTCAGTGATGATGAGCATTTTTTCGTGTGTCTTTTGGCTGCATAAAAAAAACTTTATCTTAAATATACCCACAGAGGTGAAGGAAATCATGGTCAAAGAACTAAAGGAAATCAGGAAAACAATGTATCAATGGGAAACATGGTAGAGAGATGAAAATTATAAAAAATATAATTCAGTAGAGAGTTCAATGGCAGATTTGAACAGGCAGAAGAAAGAATAAGTAAACTTGAAGACAAAGCAATTGCAATTACCCTGTCTGAGGAGCAGAGAGAAAAATTTGAAGAGAAATGAACATACCCTAAGGGACTTATGAGAAGACATCAAGCTTACCAACATATGCATTGTGGTAATCCTAGAAGGAGAGAGAGAAAGGGACAGAAAAAATAGTCAGAGAAATAATGGCCGAAAATAATTTTATGGTTTTAGCTTTTATATTTAACTCTTTATTTTGAGTTCATTTTTGTGTATGGTATGAGGCAGGGATCCAACTTTACTTTTCTGCATGTGTCTCTCCAGTTTTCCCAGCATCATTTATTGAAGAGATGATTCTTTCCTCATTGAATGGACTTTGAAAATCACTAGGCTGTAGATGTTTGGATTTATTTCTGGACTCCAGGTTCTATTCCATTGATCTTTATATCTGTCCGTATGCCAGTAACACAATGTTTTGATTACTGTACCTCTGTAGTAAGTTTTGAATTTAGGAAATATGCATCTTCCAACTTTGTTCTTCCTTCTTAGGATTATATTGCCTACTCAAGGTCCCTTGCAATTTCCATATGAATTTGAGGATTGACTTTTCCATTTCTGCAGAAAAGGTGGTCGTTGGAATTTTGATAGGGATTGTGCTGGATCCGTGGATTGTTTTGGATAATATCGATACCTTCACAGTATTAAGACTTCCAGTCCATGAACATGGGGACATCTTTATATTTATTTAGACCATCTTTAATATCTTTCAGCAATATTTTACAGTTTTTAAATGTAAAAGTCTTTTACCTCCTCAGTTAAATTTATTCATAGGTATTTTATTCTTCTAGATGGAAATGGAATTGTCTTCTTAATTTCCTTTTTGAATTATTCATTGCTGGTATGTAGAAATACTGTTTTTTGTGTGTTAACCTTGTAAGCTGCAAATTTGCTGGATTTGTTTAACTCATAGTTTTCATGTGAATTCTATGGGGTTTTCTATATATAGGATCATGTCATCTGTGAATAAACATAGTTTACTTCTTCCTTTCCAATTTCAATGCCTTTTTTTTTTTTTTTAATTCTTTCTAGACAAGAAACTTCTAGTACAGTGTTGAACACCAGGGTGAAAGCCGGCATCCTTGTCTTGTTCTTGATCTCAATGGGGAATGCTTTCAGTCTTTTACTATTGAGTATTATGTTAGCTGTGGGTTTTTTATAAATGCCCTTTATCATGCTGGGGAAGTTCCCTTCTAACGTTAGCTTTCTGAGTGCTTTTATTGTGAAAAGATTTTATATTTCATCAAATGCCTTTTCTGCATTGAGATGATTGTGTGTTTTCTTTTTTTTTTTCATTTTCTACAAATGTGGGGCATTTAAACATTTTTATAGTATAAAATACCTTTTTAAAGTTGAACCACCTAGGGTAAATCCCACTTAACAAAGCAATGCCAGCCATTTTTACAGCTTGGATGAGTTCTGAGGCAAAACAAAGATGAAAGCCTTGCACCAGTTCTTCCTGTAGCCCCAGACACGTGAAAATTAGACAAAATAATTTGTGATTAAGGTCTGCTCTGCTCCCTCTGGAACTAGGTACCAGGGTGTCCCATGCTGGGAATGCAGGCTGATGTCTCCAAGACTTATTTTGTGCTGGAGAGGGGGATGGGACTAGGGTAAGTAATGCCACAAAGCTTTCCTATATTTTAATTGCCTTTTTCTTGATTCAGCGTTTACTTGGGTGCTGTAAACCTTTGACTGTTTTCCAGAATTTTAACAAAGTTGGTTCTGATAGTTTCTGCTTGTTTTTCAGTGTTTCTATGGGGAGACAGAAGCTTGGAGCTGCCTACTCTGGCATTTTGCTGATGTCACTTTCTTCATTCTTTATGGTTTTAAAAAATTTTACCCTTTTTAAAACCTTTTATTTACTCTAAGGCATTATTTGTTATATTTAATCACTCTTGTGAGCCTTCTAATTTGTATTCATTTCTAAAATGAATTTTTCCTTTTACTTCTATTCTTTTGAGTTATTTCACGTTTTCTTGAGTTGTATAATTGTGATTTATTTTGCTCTTTCATGTCTTGAATTATTTTTCTAATGTCTTTTAGCTTGTTTTGAAATAGAAGTTTACAGTTTTGATCTCTTCCCAAGGTCTGTTTTTCATTATTTGTAAAGATACTATTCTGCTCCGTATTCTCTTTTTTCTTAAAATAACTGTATGGATGTGACCTTGATACATTTCTGTTGCTAATTTTTATATGAAATTGGTTTTCCTGAACTTTAAAAAGGGGTCATGGTTCAGGATAACTTTTCTAATTCACAGAGCTCCCTCTTCTGTTGTTTTTGTAAAATGTTTAAAAATATGGTGGCTTCCTTTCCCTTTCTCCACTTTTATCTGAACCTTTTCTTTCCTTGTCTCTATTGTCCCTGTTCTGCTTAATTTTGGTCCACTCCCAGCAGTTTTCCCTCAGTTTGGAGCCCATTCCTGGAAGGTAGCTTTGGTTGGTAGGTTGGTTTTAAGAATTTATATGGCTCAGACTGTTCCAGCCTTTTTAGGAACTTACCCTGCACTCACTTGTTATTGGATTGAGCCACACCATTCCCATTTCCAGCTTTTCTTCAGTTGGCCTCCATACTGTCCAGTGAACACCTAATAGGTATTTTGGTGTTGTCCTCAAGTCCCCCAAATGCCCCCTTTGTTTCCTTACGTATCCTGCACAGATGCTGATTCCATGCAGGTCTTGTGGCTTTTGGTGGTCTTCCCCACTCTTATTTTGGGGTTTGTGTGGGTATTGTGTCACCTACTTTTGTTCCAAATGTTTCCCATGGGATTTTGGTTTTGCTATCTTAGTCACTCTGATTTTAGGTGGTGATTCAGGGAGATTAAAAATTTTTGTTGCAGTATCTGCTATCTACCTCGAATCCATTCTGCATTCATATCTTAAGAACTCCCCTGTATGGACTTAGAGTTTGTGGCCCCTGGCCTGTGGTGTGTCTACTGTATTTGTGCTTTGTTCTGAAGCTTTAGTTCAAATGTTATTGATCTGTTGGTGTTTGGATATTGCAAAACCTATCAATGTAGAAAGAGTTAAAAAGAATCAGTGTATCATTATAATGGAAATGAAAATATTTACAGATTGTAGCAAAGTTGAAAGTGATGCAAAATGTATGTATTTATGGAATGAATTCATCTACAGCAGGAACTTTCTGAAGGTCAAAGAGCAAATTGTGCAACCTGTGAAGTGCTGTTCCTGTGTCATTGAAGTTAATCAGCAAGAGACGAGGAAAAGTGACTGATGAGACAGGGGTAAACCTTTCAATTCAAGGATCACCATCAATGCCTGATTGTTAGGAACTTAAAGTTTATTCAGGGAAAGCAAGGAGTTGATCAAAGAATTAAAACCTTAAAACAATGAAAGTGCTGCTGTTGAACTTTCACCTTAAGCCACACAGGGTTTTTAAATTCAGAGCTCCTTACTCACCTGCTCAACATCAAAGTGAATGTCTGGTGGCTAATGCAAATACTAGAGCTGCTAGGACATTCCTTAGGCTACTGGGAAAGAAAGATAGTTAAGACTTCAACAGATTCTTTATTTCTTTTTTAATGTGGTCAAAACTTCTTTTAAGAGGAGGGAATAAAAGCCTGATAGAAGAAGGTTTATCAGCATAGAGGAGAAGGATATTTCTGGTTTGAATTTGACAAAGGATCAAGTAATATATCTACTTGCTGGAAATGTACCCAGGGACTATAAGCATACTCCCTTTCTAGGCCCTTGCAAACAGTTTAACATTTATTTATTTATGAGACAGAGTCTCACTCTATTGCCCAGGCTGGAGTGTGCAGTGGCACGATCTTAGCTCACAGCAACCTCTGCCCCCCAGATTCAAGCAATTCTCCTGTCTCAGCCCCTCACTGCCACCGAGTAGCTGGGATAACAGGCGTGCACCACCATGCCCAGCTAATTTTTTGTGTTTTTAGTAGAGATGGGGTTTCACCATGTTGGCCAGGGTGGTCTCAAACTCCTAACCTCAGGTGATCCACCCGCTTTGGCCTCCCAAAGTGCTGGGATTACAAACATAGGCCATCATGCCCAGCCTAGTTTAACATTTTTATACCTTAGAAACCTAACCTGATAGTAAATAGAATAACTTCTATACATAATGTAGACTGATTAATGGTAAATTGTTTTACAGGAGGTACAGAATCTTTTTTTTTATATATCAATCTTTCAAAACAGCCAAGGGCAAAAGGTTAAATTATAGAAATGAAAATATTTCTGTAGAGAACTAAACTAATGTGCTGTAGCTGTATACAAGTACAGAGGGTTAGGGGGATGAATAGAAGTTAGTGTAACTGAAAAGGATGCAGAAGGAAAAGAGTGGGAGTGTGATTGAGTTGTGAGGGAACCAGGACCAGATCCTGTAGGGCTACAATGGTAAGGACTTTGGATTTTATTCTAAGGTGTTTGAAAGCCATTAGCAGATTGAAAGCAGAAGAAGAACGAGCAACTAATGTAAATTATATGTTGAAGCTAAACGGAGGCCAAAGGTACCATGGTATGCTTTGGACGGTAATATAGACATGTCAGAATGAAAAGAACCTGGGTTGATATTGATGTAAGAAAAAAAATTTTTTTTGAGACGGGAGTTCATGCTGTTGCTTAGGCTGGAGTATAGTGGCATGATTATGGCTCACTGCAGCCTCAACCTCCCGGGGCTCAAGCCATCCTCCCAGCTCAACCTCCCGAGTAGTTGGGACTACAGGCCTGCACCACCATGCCCAGCTGACTTTTTGTATTTTTTTGTAGGGATGGGGTCTCACTTTGTTGCCCAGGCTGGTCTTGAACTCCTGGGCTCAAGTGATTCTCCCACCTTGGCCTCCCGAAGTGCTGAGATTACAGACATGAGCCACTGTGTCTGGGCCCTGATGTAAAATCTTTTAAATTTGAAAATATGTTGTGGTTTTAGAGTTATATAGAAGCTACAAACATGAGGTGTTGATATACATACATATATATGTTGTATATATATGTACATATATTTCTTTTTGTTTTTCAACAGTGTTGTTAAACAGTAATGAACCTTTTTTCATGTATTCTTTATTTTTATTCTGTTCCATTTTATGTTTTTTTTAAAAAAATGCTAGTTGCAACTCACTAAATTGGCTTAGTGACCCACTAATGTATCAGAACTTGAAGTTTGAAAACCACTGTAAATATCATATAATCCCCTTATTTAACTTGCCCAGGCACATATTACTAAAAATAACCTGACCAGAATCCAGACATTACCACATTTCCCAAGAATATATTTATTAAAAAAAAAACTCTCTTATACAATGTAACATTAAGTTCCAGTGTAGAAAAAATTTTGAGGGTAAATATTCCTACTTGAAAGTATTGTCTGTCCTTATCTCCCTGGGTGAAATGTTAAGTCCTGTAAGTTTCAAATGTATATAAAATATCAACACAATTTTCTAATTAATGGTCTGTAATTAGATATACAAACTGCTAATCAAAGTAACAGTTGGTCTATTTTGAATTATAAAGAGAATAAGTCATTTATAGACAGCCTAGTGGCCTTTAAATTGTCAGCTACCAATTAATGAAATGAAATGTAATTTGAACATTTTCTGCAGATTGCTTCTTAGTCTTTAGTTGTATTTAATTTTGGAAGAGAGCTGTGGGAGGGGTGAAGGATAAATGAAACATAAAGGTTGTGTCCCCTGTGAAGTAATGAGGAAAAATGGCCCTTTTAATTTTCTTATTTGAACTCTTGCTTCTGTGTTCCCCAGTTCTGTGACTTTTGAAAGATACTTAATATACCTGCATCTCACTTTTTTCCTTTATAAATGAAAGTAGTAATATCTTTTTTTGTTTGTTTGTTTGTTTTTGAGATGGAGTCTCGCTCTGTTGTCCAGGCTGGAGTGCAGGGGCACGATCTTGGCTCACTGCAACCTCTGCCTCCCGGGTTCAGGTGATTCTCCTGCCTCAGCCTCCCAAGTAGCTGGGATTACAGGCACGTGCCACCACACCACCATACACCACCATGTTGGCGAGGCTGGTCTCGAACCTCTGACCTCAAGTGATCTGCCCGCCTCAGCCTCCCAAAGTTCTGGGATTACAGGTGTGAGCCACCACACCTGGCCCAAAATAGTAATATCTTTATCATAGCTTTAATGTTAAATGAGGGCCTGATGGCAAAAGTATATTTTGATATATAGTGTATTAGGTGTCTTTTTACCTTTCTTCCTTAGGAAGAAATTCAGTGAAAATGTGTTACTAAAATAAGTAGGGCTGAAGAGTGTAGAAAAATCGAAAAAGAAAGGTACATCTTTTTTTACTGGTGGTTCTCTTCCTAGTAAGTCTATTGTGTGTGATCCCAGTTGTGCTGAAATTTTTAAGGATTTGTAAGTGATAAATAGGTAGGCTTCTTGTGCCTCCTGCTATCCTTTCTGTTTTTAAAGAGGGAGGGTTACCCAAGTGATGAGAAGCAAATTTGGACAACCATCACCACTAATTTTAGAATATTTTCATCACCTCAAAAAGAAACCTTGTACCCATCCCATTCCTACCTGCCACTTCAGCCTTTTGTAAGCACTCATGTACTTTTTGTCTGTATAGCTTTGCCTATTCTGGATGTTTCATATAAAATGAATCATTATAATACATCAGTCTTTTGTGACTGACTTCTTTTACTTCACATAATGTTTTAAACGTTCATTCATGTTATAGCATGTTATCAATACTTCACCCCTTTATTGCCAAATAATATTCAGTTATATGAATGTCTACCACATTTGTTTATTCATTTATCAGTTGATGGATAGTTGGATTATTTTCCCTTTTTGGCTATTATGAATAACGCCAACATTCGTGTAGAAGTTTTTATGAGAACATGTTTTTAGTTCTCTTGGATGTATACATAGGAGTGGAATTGCTGGGTTGTATACTAACTTTATGTTTAACATTTTGAGGACCTGACAAACTCTTTTTCCAAAGAGGTTGTACCGTTTTATGTAGCTGAATTTTAAATCACCTAGTTTTCAGATTCTAATTTCATATATATTAAAGGAGAACCTTAACTGAAATGAGTGGTTTGAATTAATAGGGGAAAAATTCACGTGCAATAGTTGGCAAAGCTGGAAGCATTTTTTTTAAAAGTACATTTGGAATTATTACTATTAATATTTGGCCCTTTTTTGTGTTTTTTTTTTTTTTTTTGCAGTTTTATCTTCAAGACACTAAAAGTAGTAATGGTACTTTTATAAATAGCCAGAGATTGAGTCGAGGCTCTGAAGAAAGTCCACCATGTGAAATTCTTTCTGGTGACATTATCCAGTTTGGAGTAGACGTGACAGAGAATACACGGAAAGGTACGGGTATGGATCACTTTTTTTATTACTTGTCTTTTAAAGGTTACTTAATTTTTTATTCTCTTACTTGACATTATGAAACATTACATGCTTGTGAAAGCGATTTAAATACAGCATTATATACAGTGAAAAGTTAAAAGTCTCATACTTTCCGTATTGCTCTTCTAAAATTTTAAATTCTGAAGTGTTAATTAGTAATTTATATTCTTCATCACAGTCAGGGACCAATCAGCTGCAATGACAGCATACCCCACCAAGACAAGCTTAAATCACAGGATATTTATTATTGATGATGAGACTTAATGAGAGATCTGGAGGCAGATAGGTTCATTTGTTCAGTTGACTCAATGAGATCATCAGGGATCCAGGGTCTTACTGTCTTCTGTTCTACTGTCTTAAACATTTTAGTTCCTCATGCTTTTGGTTGTTGCTTCATGGTCATAAGATGATGGCTGCAAGCCCCAGGCATCATTTTCCTCACACCAGTATCCTAGGCAAAAAGGATGAGGCGGGGATAAAATGCCTTCTTGTGTGGCTCTCTTCTTATGTTGAAAGAACAATCTTTTGCAGAATCCTTCCAGCAGATTTCTCCTTAGGTCTCACTGGCCACATGGGTAGATCGCATACATAGTTACCTGCAGCTACAAAGAAGTCTGGTGAAGTTACTTAATCTCATGAAAGGGAGCAAGAAGATCTATGATTGACGTAGATCAGTTTTGATTTATTCCTTCAGGTTGTGTGTACATTGTTACCCCAAACAAAATTAGAGCTCTCTTAGCAAGAAAGAAGATGGAAAGGTAGTAGAGGTAGGCAGCTAATAGTAGCTATCACAAGTATAAAGTAAAATTTAATGTCTCACAATTTTTGAAATTGAAAGTTCTTTAGCTAAATAAATGTAGATTGATCTTTGTTTTTACAATTCAGAAGCTTCCTGCCTCTACCTAGTTCACTGTCTTCTTTATGACCATGAAATTATATAGCTAAATCATAAAACTAAATGGATAAAAACCATAAGTGTTTAGTTCCACTTCATTAGTTTAATATGGATAGTGCAACCATTTGGCAAGTTTCTCCTTTCATTTGTCTGAACATACTCTGATCTGGTGTTACTGGTCAGAATTTTGCATAGTAGAGATGGTGATGGTGGTGATGATGATAATGCTGGTGATGCTGGTGTGTGTTCATATGCATATTTATGCATATACTTTCACTGGTATTGCAACAGCAGTATTATTTTTAATGGGTTTTTTTGGCCTCCTCAGAAAGTTAGGTTTTGATATTTGAATTTGGGCAGGGCCAACATCTTAGGAATTTCCATTTACAATTGTAAACCAAAAAAGAAAGGTTTGTATTTTGGTAAAGAATATTGACACTTCTTACTAAGAGAATTCAACTTATATATGACCATACTGGGAACAGCTGCATTAGACACTCCTATATCTGCTGTTGCCATATCACACCTACAAGTCATTCAGCAAACAGCAAACCGAGCTCATTAAATGGAACCCCGACTGTGAGTAACCCATAGAGAAAAAGAGAATTTGATTACATTGTCTTTCTCCAAGGAATGTCTGTCTTCTTGGCTTGCATTTCCTAAAGGGAATTATTAGGTGTTGATTGATAAAAAGGATGAGGTAATGAAATACATTTAGAGAATACTTAGGTAAGATAAGCAGGACTTCTTGGAGCTTTTAATATGCTGACATATATGCAGATTTCCAAGGAGGTGGCCATTATAGAATGCAACTCTTTCCAAACTCCTTTCCACTGTTTTATCCCATCTATCTGTGAGGGTCTATCTGTGAGGGATACTCTTTAGAAAATGCTATAGAAAGCTAAGAAGATGACCCTGAGATTCAAGGTTCCTCTTAGTATAATCTTATTTTAGTAACATTAGTTTTACTAATTAGTTTTACTAATTAGTAACATTAGTGAGACGGAGTCTCACTCTGTTGCCAGGCTGGAGTGCAGTGGCACCATCTCCAGTCACTGCAACCTGTCTCCCGGGCTCAAGTGATTCTCCTGCCTCAGCCTCTCGAGTAGCTGGGACTACAGGTGCATGCCACCACTCCCAGCTAATTTTTGTATTTCTAGTAGAGACGGGGTTTCACCATGTTGGCCAGGATGGTCTCGTTCTCTTGACCTCGTGATCTGCCCATCTCAGCCTCCCAAAGTGCTGGGATTACAGGCTAAGCCATCACGCCTGGCCAGTAACATTGGATTTTTACAGTCTTCTGTGAAATTTGATTTATCTTTTATGCTAACTTTAAGGAGATTAGATTAAAAAAAAAAAACTTGCATCATTTAAAATGTTGTTTCTTTTGGTACTTACTGGCTTCAAAAAGTTGACTTATGTTAAGCATGGGCTCTTGGGATACAGCTGTGTCACCAGTTGAGTACTACCTGTTTAAGGACATACCAGAAAAAAAGTATTGATTTTTATCCTATGCTAAACAGTGCTGTGATAACTTTTGTATCACTTGGAGAATGCTCCTGAAATTATGCAACACTACTAGATAACGCCTGGATCAAAGAGGAAATCAAAAGGGAAATTTCACACTATATTGTAAAGAGAGGAGACTTTTATGCCAAAATATAGTAAGTCTTTTAGTCAGATAAAATTAATAATCTTAAATTCCATTCGTGTTAAAGAAGAAAGACAATTAAGAAATCTGACACTAATCAGAAGAAATTAGAAAACGAATAAGTAAAAGAATCTGAAAAGGAGAAATAAAAGCAGAAATAATGAAACAAAAAATTCTACAAGGGATAAACCAACCCAAATGCTGGTTCTTTTATTGATAAAAAGAAAACAAACAGTGAACAAGGTAATTAATAAACCGTAATGCATTAAGTTAAAAATACTAGCGAAAATATGCAAGATGAGAAATGAGAAAGGAGAAATAAAACACAAATACAGGATATACTACAAGTATAATAAGAGAATCTTATATAGCTATCTATGGCAAAGAGAAAAGAAAAAATTAGAGTAAATTGATGTTTTCCTAGCAAAATTATCTCAAGAAGTGGAAAAATTTGATTAATTGATTGTTTTTGAAAGAGACTAAAAAGTTATTAAAGATTCACCATTGAAAAGACACCAGAAACAGAGGGATTTACAGCTGAATTTGATCTTATTTTAAAAAACAGATAAACCCTGTGTTATTTAAGTAATTCCAAACATAAAGATGGAAAGCTTTCAGAATCCTTTAAAGAACCTAGCATATCATTAATGTGAAAATCTGATAAAGATATAGATACAAAAAAGAAAACTATAATTAATTTTATTTATAACAATAGATGAAAATTTTCAATTAAGATACTAGGCCAGGGCTTGGCATAGTGGCTCATGCCTGTAATCCTAGCACTTTGGGAGTCTGAGGCAGGTGGATTGCTTGAGCCAAGTAGGTTGATACCAGCCTGGGCAACATGGTGAAACCCCATCTCTACCAAAAATGCAAGAATCAGCTGGGCGTGGTGATGCACGCCTGTAGTCCCTGCTACTCGGGAGACTGAAGTGGGAGGATGGCTAGAGCCTGGGAGGCAGAGATTGCAGTGAGCCATGACCGCACCACTGCACTCCAGCCTGAGCAACAGAGCCAGACCCTGTCTCAAAAAAAAAAAAAAAAAAAAATGCTATTAGGCCAGACACAGTGGCTCCCACCTGTAATCCCAGCACTTTGGGAGGCTGAAGTAGGAGGAGCCCTTGAGCCCAGGAGTTCAAACCAGCCTGGGCAACATAGGGAGACACTGTCTCTACCCGCTCCCCTGCCCCCAAATTTTTTTTAATTAGCTGTGGGCATGGCAGCTTGCACTTGTCTCAGCTACTCCAGAGGCTGAGGTGGGAGGATCGCTTCACTTGAGCCCAGGAAGTTGAGGCTGCAGTGAGCCCTGTTCATGCCATTGCACTCCAGCCTTGTCTCTAAAAACAAAAGATATTAACAAATTAAATTCAGAAATAAAGCTAGAATAAACAACAAAGTAGGATTTATTCCAGAAATGCCAAGATGAGTCAGTATCAGGCAGTCTATCAACATAATCCACAGACTAAAGTAGAAAGACCATGTAACTGTATAATCAGTAGTTGTGTCACTGAATAACCAGAGATATTGAAAAGGCATTTGATCAAATTTAGGAGTTACCCCTAATAAAAATTCTAAATAAATAGGATGAAAAGAAAACTAAGTAAAATAAAAATGTTAAATAGAATAAAAAATAGCAAAATACTATACAGCTGTGAAAATGTGTGGACTAAATTTGCATATATAAACAAGATAAATCTCAAACTTTATCTCAAGCAAACTGTCAAAGGATTTGTATAGTGTAACCATTTACAGAAAGCATGAATGCCTGCAAAACAATACTATATAGTGCTTTTGAATACACTTATAATAAAGTACATTTGTATACATGTGAATGATAAATAGGACTTATGAAAGGATGTTTTTGGCATCATTGTGTATCATACTAAAAACAATGGAAGCATAATTTTAAAACTCCCCATTTTACAGGTATTAAAAAGAAAAAATTATATTAATTGCAGGAATTTCTATAAGATATAATGTTGAGTAAAGAATCAATTGTTTTTAATAATTTCATTATTTAAAATAGTCTCACCAATCCCTATAAATACATATATGTTAGACATATATATCTCTAGATCTTTAATGTGAGTCATCCAGGAGTGTGGGTGGGAGGGAAGAAGGAATAGAGGAGAAGAGGGAGGCAAATTAAAAGGGAGAGGTTACTAGAACTACAATTAAAAAATCACCCAGTATGTAGGACATTTATGTATTTATATAAACTAATTTGTGTATATGTTAAAAAATTTCAGAAAAAGAATATATATAATATGTAAGATTGTATGTGTGTGTATCAGGATTTTGTTAAAAAGGTAACATGAGCCTAATGCCACTGAACATATCGGTTCATATTAGTGTCATTTCTGTTCTTAGCAATCCAAAACAATCTTTTTTAAATTTTTTTAATTTATAGAGATGGGGCCTCACTGTGTTACCCAGGCTGGTCTCGAACTCCTGGCCTCAAGTGGTCCTCCTGCCTCAGTCTCCCAAAGTGGTGGGATTAAAGGCTTGAGCCACTGGACCCCACCAACAATCTGATTTTGATGTTTGGCATTCTTTGTGTATGGCTTCAAGGAGAAAACTCAATGGTCAGGCATGTACACATAAGCTGCTCTATACTGATAAAATATTATTGTAAACAAAGAGCTGACATTCTAATAGGTTTTTTAAAAGAAAGGAAGAAAGTGAGAAAGCCAAGGTTTACCAACCTAACCACTGGCCACTCCTCTTTTCCTGGACCCACAAACTGCTTAAAGAATGAGTTTTCTGGGTCACACATTATTACAGTAACCCTCTCTTGCAAAACTTGGGGCCAGTTAGTTCTGTGAACACATGTAACTTCAGTCAGCTCATTACTTCAGGCCTTCATCACCAATATCTTTTTCTTAGTTAAGCTCCTGTGAACAAAGGGCCTATAAAGAGCAAAGTCAATGGTGTATCTTCCTTTGGCATTGTGCTTCAACTGCACTGAATTACTTTTACTCCCCCTAATAGACCTGGCCTTCAAGCCCTTGCACATGCTTTTTCCTATGCCTAGAAACCTTTCTTGATCCTCAGGGCTGGACAAGGTGCCCACTCCATGCCCCTGTTGTACCCTGTACTCATCCCTTTTATGTGTTTACTGCCCTCACTAAACTGTAAGCTGTGCAAGTATAGGAAGTGTGTCTGTCTTCACTGTAGAATCTCCACACACAACCTGGAACATATTGGTTGGGTAAATTTTAGAATGTCCCATTAATCTTCATCTATCTTTGTTTGTTTTTTGAGACAAGGTCTCACTCTGTTGGCCAGGCTGGAGTGCAGTGGCACGATTTCGGCTCACTGCAAGCTCTGCCTCCTGGGTTCTTGCCATTCTCCTGCCTCAGCCTCCCTAGTAGCTGGGACTACAGGCACCCACCACCACGTCCGGCTAATTTTTTTGTATTTTTAGTAGAGACAGGGTTTCACTGTGTTAACCAGGATGGTCTCTCTCTCCTGACCTCGTGATCTGCCTACCTCAGCCTCCCAAAGTACTGGGATTACAGGCGTGAGCCACTGTGCCTGGCCCCTAAATCTCTTTTAAACCAAGCATTTCCCAAACTCATCAGACCCTCAGATCCTTTTTTGTAACACTTGCTAGCATTTTGGGAAATGCTGCTATGTGTAGTTGATTAATATAAGTATTAGAACAAAATATTTTCATCAGGTTGCTTTAATTGCCTTTTGCAAATCAAAAGGATAACATGTCTATGCATGTGTGTATCTGGTTGTCATGAGAATCACATTAAAGGCATTGCTGACTGGACTAAATTGTCAGCTTAGTCAGACATGGGTTATTTTTGTTTTTGTTTTTTAAATTGCCTTCAACTGTGCAGCAACTCTGTACTGCCCAGTCAATATTAGCCCTTGGTTCATCTCATAGATTTGCGCATCAGCTCATTTGCTGAACTTCAGGGTAATGTGTCTGAACAACAGAATTACTGATGTTGTATATTACAGGTTGTCACCTCTGGAACTAGTTTTATTCTATAACTTGTTCTACCTATTTTTCTTTTTTAAAAAACAACTTTATACCAAATTAAAGTGTAGGTATTGCTGGATCTTCATGTTGTATTATGCTCCTGTATTTATTACAGGCTATTTATAGTGAATCTCTTGAGGAGCCATCCTCTAGAAACTCGTTTATCATAAGAGAGAGAAATCTATCTCTTCTGTCTTTTGCCTGGGAAAGGAGAAAGCTAGGTGGTTCCTACAAATAGAGATGAACCCTAATGTCTTAAAAGTAAGAAACATCTTTGCACAGGAGTAATGGGAGCTATAAAATACTAAGCAGGCATGTTCCTCAACATCTTCAGTAAAATGCTTTCTGTACCAGGTGACTCTGCTAAGTACACAGGTTTTTAAACTGAGAAGCAGATAATCCTTGATGCCCTCAAAGAGTTGAATCTAATTGGTGAGACAACAGTTTCTGTAAATTGTAAATATTCACAATGCAATGTGCTTAATGTTTTAAGAAATAGATATAGGAGGCTCTGGGGATATCTTACCCAGATACTGAGCTTTGGTGAAGGAATTAGAAAATCTGAGCCTGGAGACTAAGTAGCACATGGTCATGCAGGCGAGAGGATAAAAACATTGCTTACAGAAGGGACAGCCTGTGTAAAAGGCATGGGGCTGTGAAAGGTAAAGTGCTTGGAGATCGCAGGTAGCTTGGCTTTGTATAGGATATCCTTCGTAGCAGGATAGAGGATGAGGTCAGACAGGAATGAAGGAGCCCAGTGGTTCATGGCCATGGTTATTGTGCTGGGCAGAGTTTAGAAGACTGTCAATAGATGGTTCTGTTTTTTATTGTTGTTTATTTGTTTGTTTGTGTTTTTGAGACAGGGTCTTGCCCAGCTGGAGTGCAGTGGTGTGATCATGGGTCACTGTAGCCTCGAAATCCCAGGCTCAAGCGATCCCCCAGCCTTAGCCTCCTGAGTAGCTGGGTGCAGGTGTGCACCACCCCCACCCTGCTAATTTTAAAATTTTTTGTAGAGAGTGGGTCTCACTATGTTGCCCAAGCTGAACTCAAGTGATCCTCCCACCTCAGCCTCCCACAGCACTGGGATTAGGGGTGTGAGCCACTGTGCCCTGCCAATAGATGGTTCTTGATCTGTGTTAGCACTTTTTATATAATCAATTAGTAATGAAAATCAATATTGAATACATGGTGTTAAATTCCTTAATTTTAATGTGCATTTCCAGATGACCGTCATATTACTTCATGTTTATAATATCATCTTGATGATTCGTCGGCCTGATAATTTAATATCCCCAAATGCATTAGCTCTATTTTTTTTTTTTTGAGATGGAGTCTCGCTCTGTCACCCAGGCTGGAATGCAGTGGCATGGTCTTGGCTCACTGCAACTTTCGCCTCCCAGGTTCAAGCAGTTCTGCTGGCCTCAGCCTCCCGAGTAGCTGGGATTGCAGGCACCTGCCACCACACCGGCTATTTTTTTTTTTTTTCTGGGATGGAGTCTCACTCTGTTGCCCAGGCTGGAGTGCAATGGCACGATCTTGGCTCACTGCAACCTCTGCCTCCCAGGCTCAAGCGATTCTCCCACCTCAGCCTCCTGAGTAGCTGGGATTACAGGCACCCACCATCATGTTGAGCAGGCTGGTCTTGAACTCCTGACCTCAGGTGATCTGCCTCGGCCTCCCAAGGTGCTAGGATTACAGGCATAAGCCACCATGCCTGGCCTAATTTTTGTATTTTTAGTAGAGGGGTTTTGCCATGTTGGCCAGGCTGGTCTTGAACTCCTGACCTCAGGTGATCTGCCCACCTCAGCCTACCAAAATGCTGGGATTACAGACGTAAGCCACTGTGCCCAGCCTAAGTTTTATATTTTTAGTAGAGGGGTTTTGCCATGTTGGCCAGTCTGGTCTCAAACTCCTGACCTCAGGTGATCCACCTGCCTCGGCCTCCCAAAGTGCTGGGATTACAGGCGTGAGCCACGGAGCCCGGCCTAATTTTTGTGTTTTTAGTAGAGAGGTTTCACCATGTTGGCCAGGCTGGTCTCAAACTCCTAACCTCAGGTGATCCACCCACTTTGGCCTCCCAAAGTACCAGGATTACAGGCGTGAGCCACCATGCCCGGCCAACATTAGCTCTATTCTTAAAATTCAGTTTTGTTGAGATATAATTTACGTATAACACAATTTTACATGTACAATTCAGTGAGTTTTGACAAATATATATGGTCTCATAACCACCACTCCCCTAATCGTGATGTAGTGTATTTTCATCAGCCTGCATTAGTTTTTAATCAGAGCTTAGTGAAATAAATAATTCTTTGAACTCTGGAAAATGTAATACAGTATTTGAAGAATAAAGAGAAATAAAAAACCATCAACCTTCAAGCCAGAAAACAATTTTTTAAAATTAAACCCACATATAGAGAAACTCTGTACAAGTGCTACTTTCAGAAGTTTTCTCTCTTAAAATCTTCAATAGGAAAAGGAGGAAGTAAGATGCAACAGTAAGAAGCTGTCTACAAAGGGACTGTACTGATGTCATTTTGGGGGTGGAGGAAGAAACAACTATCAAGAAAACAAAACAAAATTTTAAATATTGAAATGGAAACATGAGACACTAGCAAACAATTCTGATACTTAATAGCAGAGAATTGTGGAAGCAGTTTCACTTGTCTGAGGTCTTGGTTTTCTCACCCATAAAATGGGGGATTGAGTGGCATTTCTCAACTGTATTATGCAGAACTTTAGAGTTTTGTGAGGTGTGGTTAGGTGTGTAATAGGTTGGGGAAAGGAAGATTTGGAATAAGAACTATATTTTAAATTTGGGAATAGTCAGACCTTATGTTTGATACTGGCAGATGGGGAAAAGTGTATTTCCCCCTCACAGTTTTATTTCCATATATTCAACTGACTTTTTATTGACTATTATTACAGAATTGGAGATTAAGACACTTTTCAAAATGATTCTATCCTTATTTCTACCTCGAAATTGTGATTCATTATGGACAAGATGAGTTTCTCCAGGGTAATAATGTCATTAAACCACTAGCTTTATTTTCTTTCTGAGAAATTGTTACTTTTAAGAATAAACTATATTTACATATGAGAGGTGCGAAGTTTTATATTTTTAAACAATTATTTCATCCATGTTATTTGTTTGTTTCAACCAGTTACCCATGGGTGTATTGTTTCCACAATAAAACTTTTTCTACCAGATGGTATGGAAGCCCGGCTCCGCTCAGAGTGAGTATAATTTAGTACTGTGAAGTTTTTGTGAAGTTTAGTACTGTAAAGAATTTAGTAATAATATTCTACGTGATGGTATACTGCTAATACCTGCTTCAGGACTATTTAAATAATGTTAGAAAATTGATTAGTACTTTTTGGAATATAATACACTTCAGTTTAAATTGCTTTTTTGCTTTAGTTACAATTCTAGTGAATAATAATGTATCAAAGGCAAAGATTATTTTGTTTCCAAATTTAATTTATATTTTGATGGATAATTAGTTGTTCTTCACAATGTTTCAAGTATATAAGTTACTGGTAAGTGATAGCTTCATTCCTTTTTATTTTCATTTAATATAGGACTTCTTAAACTGTGATCACTTCTGGTATTAATGCCAGTGTCACAATCTTATAAGACCTTGAGGATACCAATATAGTTGGTAGCTTATTTTGGTGGGAGGTTTTTGAAGATTTTTCCAATGTCCTATTTACTTTTTGTATGAAGGAGTGTAAAGGTCATTTAGAGGCTGACATTTGAAAGGGAAAATTACCCATAAAATCTAGATTTTTAAAAGCATATGTAAGTACATTTTGATCTTGGGCTTTTCAGAGATTATTATTATGAAGTGTTGAAGGGAGTTGAGCAATCTTTAAACTTAACATTTTTTATTTGTGGGAAAAGCCTTGAATATGCTAGAAGCTTGTTTTTATACCCAACATAATATTTTCCTGTCTTTCAAAAACAGAGACAGTGACCTGAGGGTAGGAGGTTAAGAGAAGCAATAAATTGAAGGAAAAGTAGAGCATTGAATAGGAAAGTGAGAAGGAAAGATTAAGCAGAGCGAGGCCCTCCCATTACTGTCTGTGCTTTCAGTAGAATCATTTATTTTATGCTTGTTAGAAGCCACATACTTTTCCTTGTTTGTTTACTTTTCAAGATATCTGAAGCAAAATAGCATAGGTTTTAAAACATTTTAATTCTTTTTTTCCTTTTTTTTGTCCTTGGCATATGAAGTAATATTGTAAATTTAAAACATTAATGTGTTTTCTATTTGCGATTACAGCTTAATTATTAAAATTAAAATAAACTTTAGGAAGTTTAATATAACTTAGCTTTTAAGAGTCAAGAATTAAGGTTTTAGAAATGAGTAACTATTAATCAACTAATGATATATTGCTTCTTAAAGACCTTGATGTTTGTATTGGATAATGAGATTTTTCTTTCATGCAGTTTGAAAACTTTGAATAGTTACATAAGGAATCATCTGTGTTCTCAGGTTCCTTCTAGTAGAACTTGTAAATTTTTTCAAAGTCAGTTGGAATGTATTGTGTCTCCATCCTTTGTGTTTCTCTAATTCTTTTCATCTTTGCCCATTTTCTTCTCATTGTTTGGCTTTTCTTATATGGTTAAATATTAGTATCACTTAAATTTTTGCTGCCAATGTAGTTATACATAATCTAACTTTCTGGAGAAGATGAATTTTGAACAAGCAATTCTCCAGAGCTGGAGGAAGATCAGAATGGCCTTTAGAGTTGGGTAGTCCAGTTTAAAGTCTGACTCCACTTGTTCTGTGACTTGATCAGGCAACATTTTTCTCATTTGAAATATGAAGATGATGATAGTACCTATTTAACAGGAATTTTATGAGAATTAAACAAGATTTAGTACTTAAAGAACTTGGCATAGTACTTGGCATATAATAAGCACACAATAAACATTAGCTGTTTCTATTACTGTAAACTAATTTTTAAAAGCATTAAGATGCTTTTGGGTATGCCAGAAAGCCTAGAGTTTAAGTTCCATTGTGTACATAGCATTTATTGCTTTTAAGAACTTCAGAAGATAGTACTCAACAAGCTGACTTTTTTCCTTCCTTAATTTTTATTACACCGCACAAATAATTTTCCTTTTGTTTTGTTTTCTTTTTTCTTTCTTTTCCTTTTTTTTTTTTTTTTTGACAGCCTGGTTCTGTTGCCTAGGCTGGAGTGTAGTAATCTTGGCTCGCTGCAACTCCACCTCCCGGGTTCAAGCAATTCTTGTGCCTCAGCCTCCTGAGCAGCTGGGACTACAGGTGCACACCACCACGCCCAGCTAATTTTTTGTACTTTTAGTAGAGATGGGTTTTACCATGTTGCCCAGGCTGCTCTTGAACTCCCGAGCACAGGCAATCCACCCACCTTGGTCTCCCAAAGTGCTGGGATTATAGGCCTGAGCCACCACGCCTGGCCAATAATTTTTAAATGATAAGAAACAGAGAGGCCCGGTCAATAATTTTCTAATGATAAGAAACAGAGAGGCCCAGCCACTAATTTCCTTCCTTCCTTCCTTCCTTCCTTCTTTCTTTCTCTCTTTCTTTCTCTCCCTTTCTCTCTCTTTCTTTCTTTTCTTTCTTTCTTTTTTTTTTTTTTTTTTTGAGACAGAATCTCACTTTTGTCAACCAGGCTGGAGTGCGGTGGGATGATTTCGGCTCACTGCAGCCTCCACCTCTCAGGTTTAAGTGATTCTCCTACCTCAACCTCCCAAGTAGCTGGGATTACAGGTGCATACCACCATGCCCAGCTAATTTTTGTGTTTTCAGTAGAGATGGGGTTTTACTATATTGGCCGGGCTACCTCAAACTCCTGACCTCAGGTGATCTGCTCCCCTCAGCCTCCCAAAGTGCTGGGATTACAGGCATGAGCCACTGCACCTGAGCCAACCATTTTCTAATGATTAGAAACAGAGAGGCCTGGTGCAGGTGGCTTGTGCCTGTAATCCCAGCACTTTGGCACTCTGAGGCAGACAGATTGCCTGAGCTTAGGAGTTTGAGACTAGCCTGGGCAACAGGGCAAAACCCCATCTCTACTAAAAATACAAAAAATTAGCTGGGCGTGGTGGTGAGCGCCTGTAGTCCCAGCTACTCAGGAGACTGAGACACGAGAACAGCTTGAACCCAGGAGGCGGAAGTTGCAGTGAGCCAAAATCAGACCACTTCACTTCAGGCTGGGTGACAGAGCGAGACTCTGTCTCCACAAAAAAAAATTTTAAAAATTAAAAAAATTGCATATAATCCCACCACTCTAACACTAAGTAACTATTTTCATTTTCCACATTTCCTTGTTATGGTTTGTATATGCATATGAACTTTATTCATACTTCAGAATATACTTATATCCAGGGTAGTTTTTGTAAAATACAGATGTATATCACTTTTGGAATGTGTTGCCGGATTTTTAGCCATTTGTTTATTAATGGGATTGTTATGAGAACAGAAGATTTTATACTTGGGTCACTAAGAAAGGTGAATTAAAAAAAAATCCCTATTATACCATTTGTTTCTATTTAGACTTTTTTTTTTTTTTGGAGATGGAGTCTTGCTCAGTTGCCCAGGCTGTAGTGCAGTGGTGTGATCTCGGCTCACTGCAACCTCTGCCTCCCAGGTTCAAGTGATTCTCCTGCCTCAGCCTCCCAGGTAGCTGGGATTACAGGTGCCCTCCACTACACCCGGCTAGTTTTTGTATTTTTAGTAGAAACAGGTTTCACCATGTTGGCCAGGCTGTTCCCAAACTCCTAACCTCAAATCATCTGGCATTTAGACATTCTTAAGTTCGTTTCACTATGTGTGCATATCTGCAGAGAAAAGGATATATACCCACAATGGTTATCTCTGAGTGCTGGTATTGAGTAATTTTTATGTATTTCCTCATGATTTACTTCACACATTTTCCATCATCAATATTTGTTATATTCAAGAAAAATAAATTATTGTTTAAAATGCCTATTTCAATGTTCTGGAGTAAAGTTATACATAATTTTTAAAAAATCTTTACTAGGCATCAACTTCGTTAGGGCCTGCTGATGGGCTTTGGGGATATGCAGGTGAATAGGTCATAGTTCCTGAGAACACAGATGTATAATCAAAGAAGGACAGTAAAGTTTATGTAGGCTCAATGAAGTCTGTATCATGGGTGCTCAGAAGGGAGGTGGGTGCTGGTAGTTAATATTCCATTTTATTCAGCATTTTAGTGTATTTGTGACTAGTTGAATTAGACCAGTTCTTACAGTGTTTGCAGTTATTAAGGTGGGATCAAAATTATTCCTATTTTTAACTCACGTCTAATCAGTTTTTCAGCAGCTTACATATGATTTATCAGTTCAAGCTAAGAACTTTACCCAGTCAACCTTCAAGCTAACCATTATAAGAATGGCCTCTAGGATGTGGAGTGATTAGCAGCTGGTAGAGGTCATGCGTGGTAGCCTTGCTTTGAGTCCCCTGTACTCACCCCCAACACACATAAACAGTATCTTACAGGGCCTTGTAAAATAGGGACTCTAGCTTCCTTAGCTGCTATATTCTCATGAGAGTAATAGTAGTGATCAAGTCCATTTCCAAAGCACTGTTTTAAGCTCTTTATTCATATTAATACATTTAATATCCCCAATAACTCCATGGAATTGGTTGTATGATTATCTCCCCCCCACCTTTTTTTTTTTGGAGATGGAGTCTTGCTCTATTGCCCAGACTGGAGTGCAGTGGCATGATCTCGGCTCACTGCAACCTCCGCCTCCCAGGTTCAAGCAATTCTCCCACCTCAGCCTCCCAAGTAGCTGGGACTACAGGCACATGCCACCACACCTGGCTGATTTTTGTATTATTAGTAGAGATGACGTTTCACTGTGTTGGCCAGGCTGGTCTTGAACTCCTCACCTCGTGATCCGCCCACCTTGGCCTCCCAAAGTCCTGGGATTACAGGTGTGAGCCACCTTGCCTGACTCGATTATCTCATTTTATGCATGAGGAAGCTGAGACCTATATTGATTAGGCAATTTTCCTTTCAGCTGGTGGGTAGAGCTAGATTTTGGACCCAGTATAATTTCTGAGCTGCTATACTACCTTTTTGTCAGCAGTAGTTATCAGGCCAACAAGGCAACTGGTACCAATTAATACCATCTATTTAATGTTTTGTTTTAAAGTGTTATGCTGAGTTCAGTTTCATACATACATCTAAGTTTTCAGTTAGTTTCTGAGGTGGCTGGGTAGAGAAGAGGAATAGTAGTGTTTTGATTAAAGTTGTTCTTCACTGGAACAAGTTTCCAAATTATAACCTTGCTTTCCAGAACTTTGCTTTTTAAGACTTTCTGTATAGGAATGTTTAATTTTAAAAGAACATAATTTACGTATTTCAAAATTGAAAATGGATATTTTTTTTTTTTTTTTTTTTGAGACAGAGTCTCACTTTGTCACCCAGGCTGGAGTGCAGTGGCGCAATCTTGGCTCACTGCAACCTCCACCTCCTGAGTTCAAGCGATTCTTATGCTTTAGCCTCCTGAGGAGCTGGGACTAATGGTGTGCGCCACCACGCCCAGCTAATTTTTTTATATTTTTAGTAGAGACGGGGTTTCATCATGTTGACCAGGCTGGTCTTGAACTCCAGACCTCAGGTGATCCTCCCGCCTCAGCCTCCCAAGGTGCTGGAATTACAGGCATGAGCCACCATGCCTAGCCGAAAATGGATAAAGAGTACTCCTTTTCTGTATAGAAATTCTTATAATCAAGTAATTCATCATATCCCTCAAAAAGTAGTGGCTCCTCAAAGAGCATTTAATACATTTTGGATTAGGAATTTGTTTTTAGAACTATATTGATGTGTACCAGGTAGGTTTACGTATTTTTGTTTTCTAAGAATTTTATACATTTATGAAGGATTGAAAAATAGTTCACCTTTTTTTAATTACATGAAGGCAAATGTATAAACTTTGTGGTGTAAGATATTCTGGTGCTCTCATACTCTGTTTCCTCTATTGTCCGGATATTAGATAAAACTTCTAAATTTTACTTTTCAGTGTCATCCATGCACCATTACCAAGTCCTGTTGACAAAGTAAGTTGCTAATGATTATTTTTTCCAAACTGACTCAGCTATGTTGCTTTGAAAATGTTTGTCTTTAATATGCTTTACTTAGAAATTTATTTCTCTTTTGTAACAAAATATGTAGAATGCATATAGCTATATAGTTATTATAATCTTCTGATCTTCAATATCTGGAGAATCTAAGATGGATGTTTCTTCAGAAAAAGGCTTTGTTATCTCAGTTAAATTATTCACTGTGTAAACTAGGAGTACATGTTTTGTGTCTAGCCAGGGATAAGGAGTATTCGCTGTTACTTTTTATTCTGAGATACAAGTCTGTCTAGAAATTTGTTTAAGTTTCTACCTAAATAGTTCACTCAACATTTACCAATACAGGGAGGTAATACAGAAATACAGGCTTACAAAAATTGTTCTTTTATTATCTTTGAAGGTTACTTTTTACCTGATCTGATCAGAAACTTTGCAATAATTGCTTGCTAGAAAACATTTTTCTTTTGTTCAGAAATAATGGTTTATTCAATTATAGGTTTCATTGCTAATTAGCCCCCCAAAATACATCTTTTGACATTAATGTGAGAGTCTAGTTTTCTTAGTGCAGTAACTAAACTAGTGGAAAAAATATTTTACATTTTTCTTTCATTTGAATGAAGAATGAAAGCCTGCTTGAAACTGAAGTTCTCTGTTAGACTCCTTTTTTAAAAGTAAAAGTGGTTAATCATCAACTTCTGCAATACCAAAAATTATTCAGAAGTAAATAATGGTCCTGCTAATTTAGAACTAAATTTAAAAAATAATGCCAACTCTCTGCTGTCTCGTCAGCATATTAATTAAAGTATACTTTCCAAGCTTAATAAGGACTGGTGCTATAACATCATTAATAAGCTAACACAGAGGGGTGAATATTACAGCAACCCAGTAGTCCTTCTTCCTTCTTCTTCTTCTCCTCCTGCTCCTGCTCCTCCTCCTCCTCCTCCTCCTCTTCTTTTCTTTCTTCTTTCCTCCTCCTTTTCCTCCTTGGTTTTTTCTCCTCCTTCTCCTCCTCCTCCTCCTCTTACTCCGTCTTCTCCTCCTCTTTCTCCTCTTTCTTCTCTCCCTTCTCCCCCTTCTCCTCCTCCTGTTTCTTCCTTTTACTTTCTTCTTTCTTCCTCCTTCTGCCTTCTTTCTTTTTCCTTCTTATTCTTCTTTCTTCCTTCTTTCTTCTTCCTTTTTTCTTCTTCGTCCTTCTTCCTTCTTTCTTCTTACTCGTTTTTTTCTTCTTCCTCCCTCCTCCTACTTCCTTCTTCTTTCTTCTTCCTTCTTTCTCCTTCTTCCTTCCTTCTCTTTTTCCTCCCTCCTTCTCCTTTTTCTTCCTCTTCCTGCTCCCTCCTCTCCCTCTTCTTTTTCTTCTTATTCCTCTTCCTTTTCTTCCTCCTGCTCCTTCCTTCTTCTTTTTCCTCTTCCTTCCTTCTTCTTCTTCCTCCTCCTACTCCTTTTTTTTTTTTTTTTTTTGAGACAGTTTCACTCATGTTGCCCAGGCTGGAGTGCAATGGTGCAATCTCAGTTTACCGCAACCTCCGCCTTCGAGATTCCAGTGATTCTTCTGCCCTGGCCTCCCGAGTAGCTGGGATTACAGGCATGTGCCACCATGCCCTGCTAATTTTACGTTTTTAGTAGAGACGGGGTTTCTCCATGTCGGTCAGGCTGGTCTTGAACTCCAGACGTCAGGTGATCTGGCTGCCTCGGCCTCCCAAAGTGCTGGGATTATAGGCGTGAGCCACCGTACCTGGCCCTTCTTTTTTTTTTTTGAGATGGAGTTTCGCTCTGTCGTCCAGGCTGAAGTGCAGTAGCGTGACACGGGGTTTCACCATTTTGGCCAGGCTGGTCTCTCGAACTCCTGGCCTCAGGTGGTCCATCCCCCTCGGCCTTCCAAAGTGCTGGGATTACAGGCATGAGCCACTGCGCCCGGCCCTTTTTTGTTTGTTTTTCTTTTTAATAATGCCGTGGTTCTATATTCTACAGCCTTGAGAAAACCCTTATAGAAGATATTCCTTATAATACTCTTGAGTTCTAAATAGTTTGACTATGACTTACAGTGTTTAAACACCATTACTTCCCATCTTTTTTCTTAAAACCTACCTATGGATTTCAAGAAACATTGCCTCAGGCCACTGGACAAAGTGTTGTATTTCATGTCCCTGCCCTACCTATACCACATAAAAGTACCATTTTGAAGATGGCTACTTCTAAATGAATGAGGCTTGTTAAAATATTAAAGAAGTATTTAATGATGAATTTTAAAGGGAAAATATGTGGATCTGTTGATTTAGGAGGTTTTATTTCTGGATTAAGAAATGGCTATATTTCCGTCAGAAAAGAAAAAAATTTAAAAGGCTATATTGCCTTTGTGCTATAAATTTGTGATTTTAATAACAGTTATTTTGCATATTTAAGTAAGTAGACATTTCAAGGAATTGGTTTGTCTTTAATGTTCTTTATGAAGTGTTTTCTGTTGATACTGTATCATTTGTTTCTAGGTTGCTGCTAACACTCCAAGTATGTACTCTCAGGAACTATTCCAGCTTTCTCAGTATCTACAGGTAAAAGTACATCTTGAGACTTCTTAAAAGCAGAATTTCCTTTAAACTTTTAAAAGTTCTTAAAAGCAGAATTAGGGCCAGGCATGGTGGCTAATACCTGTAATCCCAGGACTTTGGGAGGCCTAGGCAGAAGGATTCTTTGAGGCCAAGAGTTTGAGACCAACCTGGGCAATAAAGTGAGACCCCTTTAATTAAAAAAATTTTTTTTAATTAACCAGGTGTGATGGCGTGCATCTGTAGTCCCAGCTACTTGGGAGGTGGAGGTGAGAGGATTACTTGAGCCCAGGGGGTCGAGGCTGCAGTGAACTTTGATGGCACCACTGCACTCCATCCTAGGCAACAGAGCAAGACCCTGTCTGAAGAAAAGAAGGGCAGAATTAAACAACTTTTATTTTATTTTGCAAATTCACAAATATAGGATAAAAAAATGGCTGGATGCAAATACAAAAGAAATACTGTCTTTTCAAAAAAGAACAAAGGATTAAAAGTAGATCTTATGAAGAAAGATAAAAGGGTCAACATTAAATCTAGAGAAAAGCCTTTGTACAAGAGGAATTGTTTTGTTCAAGTATGAGGAGGTTCCAAAACAGTTTTTAAAAATCTGTTTTCAAATTTTTTTAGAGACAGGGTCTCGCTCTGTCTCTCAGGCTGAAGTGCAGTGGCATGATCAGAACTCACTACAGCCTCGAACTCCTGGGCTCAAGTCTTTTTCCTGCCTCAACCTCCCAAAGTACTGGGATTATAGGTGTGAGCCGCCATGCCCAGCCCCAAAACAATTCTTTATCCATAGATGACTTTTATTTTGTTTTGTTTTATTTTATTTTATTCTATTTTATTTTTGAGATGGAGTCTCACTCTGTAGCCCAAGCTGGAGTGCAATGGTACGATCTCAGCTCACTACAACCTCTGCCTCCTGGGCCCAAGCGATTCTCCTGCCTCAGCCTCCTGAGTGGCTGGGACTACAGGCATCCACCACCCACAGCTGGCTAATTTTTTGTATTTTAGTAGAGACAGGGTTTTACCATGTTGCCCAGGGTGGTCTCAAACTCCTGAGCTCAGGCAATACACCCACCTCAGCCTCCCAAAGTGTTGGGATTACAGGCATGAGCCATGGCGCCTGGCCCATAGATGACTTTTAAATAAAAAATAACTGGGAGAGATTTTGATTGCTTAATAATATTAATAGCAAGTAATTATATAGCACGTATTATATGCCAAGCTTCATTCTAGCACTTTACCTATATTATTTAATTCTCACAACAGTCTTACAAGGTGCATATTTTATCCCTATTTTTACAGATAGAGTAACTGAGAGGCAGGAAGATTTAATAATTTATACAGTATCACATATCAAGTATATGGTAGAGCTGGGATTTGAACCTGGACAGCCAGACCTCAGATTTTCTGCTTTGTGTAACCACTGTGCTGTGCTGCTGGATTCACAGAATAATTTCTTGGTGTAGAGCAGATACTGCTTCAAGTTAATGCCATATTTAAAGAACCGTATAAATCTTTAAAAAGCAAACAAGTGTTTTGGGTTTTTTTTTTTTTTTTTCTGGTTTTTGTGGGTTTGGGCTAGATTATGTTTCTTATTCTGGTGAGGGAGCATGGTTAAAGAAAACTCCTGGATCAGGAGATTAGAGACTGAGGTATTTTTTTGTTTTTGTTTTTTTTTTTGAAACGGACTTTCACTCTGTCACCCATGCTGGAGTGCACTGGCGCAATCTAGGCTCATTGCAACCTCCACCTCCCGGGTTCAAGCAGTTCTCCTGCCCCAGTCTCCCAAGTAGCTGGAATTAAAGGCATGTGCCACCACACCTGGCTAATTTTTTGTATTTTTAGTAGAGTAGAGTACATTTTTAGGTTTCACCATGTTGGCTAGGCTGGCCTTAAACTCCTGACCTCAAGTGATCCATCTACCTTGGCCTCCCAAAGTGCTGGGATTACAGGTGTGAGCCACCGCACCAGGCAAGATTGAGGTTTTTATCTTAGTTCTGCTACTCAACCCACTTTTGTGACCTTGAGTGAGTCATTTTATGTGGGTAGGCCTTCAGTTGTCTTTTGTTTCAAATAATAGAACCAAACCTGTGATCCTGGGTCCCTATATTCTTTTTTGAGGTGGAGTCTTGCTCTGTTGCCCAGGCTGGAGTGCAGTGGCGCGATCTCGGCTCACTGCAACCTCCACCTCCCGGGTTCAAGCGATTCTCCTGCCTCAGCCTCCCAAGTAGCTGGGACTACAGGCGTGTGCCACCACGCCTGGCTAATTTTTTGTATTTTTAGTAGAGAGGAGGTTTCAGTATGTTAGCCAGGATGGTCTCCAATCTCCTGACCTCGTTATCCGCCCACCTTGGCCTCCCAAAGTGCTGGGATTACAGGCCTGAGCCACCACACCCGGCCCCCTACATTCTTTTATAGGAATCAATCAGTGAGAACAGTTTCATCTTAGTTAAGAATGTACACATCTGTGAAAATGAACAGAAAATTATCAATGTATTGATCAGATCTTATCTTCCACCAGGCATAATGTATGCATAGAAAAACATTACACATTTGGATTTTAATAGAGTATTTAAGAGTATTCTAAGCCAAAATTCCCTTGATCTAATCCTTGGCTTTAATTTCTGACCTACTGGAAAAGTTGTTTAACCCTTTTGTGCCTCATTTTCCTCATCTGTGAAATGGATATAGTAATAGCACTTAACTTACACAGAATTGTGAAGAATAAAAAAAATTAATATATGTAAAGCACTTAGAACAGTTCCTGGCACATAGAATATATGCCATAAATGTTAGTAGTTTACCATTCAGTAGGAAGGCACATTAATTAAGCTGCTTATTTTTAGAGGTGGAAGAAAACTTTGAGATTAATGTAGTTTAAACCTCATTTTTCATATGAGAAATGTGGGGCTCATATAGGTTAAATTATTTGCCCAGGCATGTATACGACTGTTACTAGTCATCGTGGATAGCAAATCTCACTCCCTCACTCTCTCACTCTTTCCAACCTTCTTGTTCTGTGAATATCCCTAGTGTCCTAATCCTCTGCTGTTCCTTTTCTAGCTCTTTGAGATAAAATTATACCAGTCTTTTCTGTATATGTTCTTATTGAACTGCTAAAGTTCTAATGTAAATTGTCAACATTTTAAGTAAAAACTGGAATAGATGCATTTTATACCTTAGAACTAACTAAAAGACCATTCCTGGACATATTAGATTTCTGTTAGGATATAGTTCATGGAGTTAAACTCTAAATGGAATTGAATTAAAAAGGTGAAATTACACCATCTAGTGGAAGTAGATTCTAAAGATATGGTTGGTTGATGGTTTTGTTTTTCAGTAAAACTTTTTGCAGCATCTGAGTGATTTCCTGGATGTTAGGAATGTTTTAGGAACTTAAACTTGGCAAATAGTCTCTTAAGTGAAGCTGTGTTTTAATATGGATTCTGAGGTGTATGGCTTTTTATTAGATTCTTTAACCGATAGCTTTATTATAACCTATAGCTTATATTAAAATGTAGTACTTCTAAGTAGACAAAATTTTCCATAGTCATTATTTATCAAGGATGTGGAGAGCAATAAATTAATGCTTTAAACCTCAAGTACTATGTTTGAAGTGTATACTTCTCTGTTGAGGTGTCTCAGAGGCGTTAGGGTCATAAGTGTTCCTCTGGATAATGACAGGAATAGAACAAGGTGAAGAAGGTATGCCAAAACCACAACTAAGTGCTATGAGCATTTCACCTTGATTCTGAGTGAAGGAGTCTCGCTTAACAGCTGTTAACTGTTAACAAGCCACCTAAAGTTTAGACTTTGTACACCAATGTCTTTCTCTGTAAAATATATCTTTGGGCCGGGCACGATGGCTATGCCTGTAATCCCAGCACTTTGGGAGGCTAAGGCGGGTGGATCACCTGAGGTCAGGAGTTCGAGACCAGCCTGACCGACATGGAGAAACCCCCGTCTCTACTAAAAATACAAAACCAGCCGGGCATGGTGGCGCATGCCTGTAATCCCAGCTACTCGGGAGGCTGAGGCAGGAGAATCACTTGGACCCGGGAGGCGGAGGCTGCGGTGAGCCGAGATCATGCCACTGCACTCCAGCCTGGACAATAAGGGTGAAATTCTGTCTCAAAAAAAAAATATATATATATATATTTACATATAATATATATAATATATAATGTATATATATTTACACATAATATATATATAATATATAATGTGTATATATAATATATATAATGTGTATATATACACATAATATATATATTACACATAATATATATATTATGTGTAAATATATATGTATCTTTGGATATATATATCTTTGGAGCTGCCAAATAGTTATTTAATTCTCCCATTATAAGTCCCTTAATTACATTGAACCAATATTCAGTGGACTCTTACCTATTTTGGTATATTAATTACTGCTAAGTGTTATATAGTCAGAGAGAATCAGAACACCTGAAAATGCAATAGGCTGTGCGAGTGAAGCAATCTCTCTTTTTAAATGTATATATTGACTGGGCACGGGGGCTCTTGCCTGTAATCCCAACACTTTGGGAGGCCGAGGCAGGCAGATCACTTGAGACCAGGAGTTCAAGACCAGCCTGGCGAACGTGGAGAAAGCTCATCTCCACAAAAAATACAAAAAATTAGCTGGGCATGGTGGTGTGCACCTGTAGTCCCAGCTGCTCAGAAGGCTGAGGCATGAGAATTGCTTGAACGCGGGAGGTGGAGGTTGCAGTGAGCCAAGATCATGCCACTGCACTCCAACCTGGGCTGCAGAATGAGACTGTCTCAGAAATAAAACAAAAATATATACGTTTATATAAACAACATTTTTAAAAGGAAAAATTAAAAGCTATTTCTATTTTAGATATCATACTTTTGCAATTAAGCCATTATAAAGTATTTTTGCTGATGACCAGATTATCTTGGCTTCAGTTGGAATGAGTTTGTTCTGAGATGTATATATTTCACATATATTCACATATATGTGTATGTGGTTGTATATATACACATGTATACATGTATATACTATCATGCATCGCTTAACAGGCATATGATCTCATTAGGTGATTTTGTCTTTGTGCGAACATTATACATTGTACTTATATAACCTCATGGCATAGCCTATTACACACCTAGGCTATATAGTGTAGCCTATTGCTCCTAGGCTACAAACCCATACAGCATGTTATTGTACTGCATACTGAAGGCAGTTGTAACACAATAGTATTCGTGTTTAGAAACATATCTAAACACAGAAAAGGTACAGTAAAAATACAGTATAAAAGATAGAAAAAGGCTGGAGACAGTGTAATCCCAGCACTTTGGGTGACCGAGGCAGGAGGAACACTTGAGGCTAGGAGTTCAAGACCAGCCTGGTCAACTTGGCAAAACCCTGTCTCTACTAAAAATACAAAAATTAGCTGGGCATGGTGGCACATGCCTGTAGTCCCAGCTACTCGGGGGGCTGAGGTACCAGAATTGCATGAACCCGGGAGGCAGAGGTTGCAGTAAGCCGAGATCACACCACTGCACTCCAGCCTGGATAACAGAGCAAGGCTCTGTCTCAAAAAAGAAAAGAAAAGAAAAAGATAGAAAATGATATACCTGTACAAGGCACTTACCATGCATAAAGCTTGCGGGACTGGAAGCTGCTCTGGGTGAGTCATTAAGTGAGTGGTAAGTGAATGTGAAGGCCTGTGACATTACTGGACATTACTGTAGACTTTATAAACACTGTACACTTAGGCTGCTTTAAATATATATTTAAAAAGTTTTTGGGGCAGGCATGGTGGCTCGTGCCTGAAATCCCAGCACTTTGGATGGCTAAGGTGGGAGGATCTTTGAGACCAGGAGTTCAAGACCATCCTGAGCAACATAAGAAGGCACCATCTGTTTAAAAAAAAAAAAAAAAAAAAAAAAAACTTTAAATAAAAATATTAGCTGGAGGTTGGGTGCGGGGACTCACACCTGTGATCCCAGCACTTTGGGAGGCCGAGGCGGGCGGATCACTTGAGGTCAGGAGTTCGAGACCAGCCTGTCCAACATGGTAAAACGCCGTCTCTACTGAAAATACAAAAATGAGCCAGGCGTGGTGGCGCTGCCTGTCATCCCAGCTACTCAGGAGGCAGAGGTGAGAGAATTGCTTGAACCCAAGAGGCGGAGGTTGCAGTGAGCCAAGATCGTGCCATTGCACTCCAGCCTGGGCAACAGAGAGAGACTTCGTCTCAGAAAAAGAAAAAAAAAAATTAACTGGGCATGGTGGTGTGTGTCTGCCTCCTAGCTATTTGGAGGGCTGAGGCAGGAGGATCATAAGCTCAGGAGTTTGAGATTACAGTGAGCCATCACTTAGTGACATCATCATGCAACAGCACTCCAGCCTGGGTGACAGACCTAGACTCTTGTCTCAAAAAAAGAAAAAAAAGTTCATCTTTCTTCAATAATAAGCTAACCTTAGCTTGCTGTAACTTTTTTACTTTATAAACTTACAAGTTTTAAAACCTTTTTGACTCTTGTCTTCACACTTAGCTTAAAACACAAACACATAGTACAGCTGTTCAAAAATATTGTTTCTATTCTTAATTTATAAGCTTTTTATTATTAAAAATTTTTTAAACTTGCTTTTACTTTTTAAACTTTTTTGTTAAAAATGAAGACATAAGCACACACATTAGCCTAGGCCTACACAGTATCAAGAGCATCATTATCACTATTTTCCACCTCCACATCATATCCCACTGAAAAGTCTTCAGGGGCAGTAACATGCATGGAGCTGTCATCTCCTGTGGTAACAGTGCCTTCTTCTGGATACCTCCTAAAGGACCTCTCTGAAGGTATTTTACAGTTAACGTTTTTTTCTTTTTAATAAGCAGAAGGAATACACTCTATAATTAACAATAAAAAGTATAGTACATGCATAAACTGATAAAGTCATATAATACTATTATGTATTATGTACTATATATAATTATATGTGCTATACTTTTATATAACTGGCAGCACAGTAGGTTTGTTTACACCAACATCTCCTCAAACACGTGAGTAATGCCCCTTTGTGTTACAATGTTAGGATGGCTATGATGTCATTAAGTGATAGAAATTTTTCAGCTTCATTGTAATTTTTGGGGACTACTGTGTATATGCAGTCTATAGTTGACTGAAATGTTGTTTTGTGGTGCATGACTGTGTATGTGTGTATGCATAGGTATATGTCTACATACACACAGTGTGTATGTATGTGTGTGTGTATAAAATGCAAACCTGAAACATTTGTTAGCTTTTTCTATTGTATGTTTTTAAAAACTTGCTCTTCCAAATTATGAATAAAAAGAAAACAAAAACAGGTGACTTGTTTTCTATTATGGGAGAAGTTGCAGTTAGAGAACCTCTAATAGCAGTACTTTCAGCCCAACAAATGAGACTAAAATGATGTGGCCCATATACATGGAGTAGCCATTTCCTATCTGCAGGGAATATGTTCCATGACCCCCAGTAGATGCCTGAAATCACAGATAGTACCAAACCCTTTATCTACTATGTTTTTTCCTATATATACACATACCTGTGATAAAGTTTAACTTATAAATTAAGCATAGTAAGAAATTAACAATAATAAAATAGAACAATTACAACAGTATACTCTTATGTGAATAAAAGTTATGTGAATGTCAACATTCTGTCTGTCTCTCTCAAAATATCTTGTACTGCACTATAACTGAAACTGTGGAAAGGGAAACCAGAGATAAGCAGGGACTGCTGTATGTTTTACAAAGTACTATCAAGTTTCACGTACTTTAAAATACATCAAGTGGGATGTAATATGAAAATATTTTAGAATGTGCTGAAAATTGATCACTCCTCAAAAGAATCATGATGAGCTTATTAGAATCTCTTTTGTGATTTGTAATACTAGGAGGCCTTACATCGGGAACAAATGTTGGAACAGAAGTTAGCCACGCTTCAGCGGCTACTAGCCATCACCCAAGAGGCTTCAGATACCAGTTGGCAGGTATTCCAGTTCTTTTATATTTAAGAAACATTTAAACATAGTTTAATATTCCATACATGTTAAATAAACTAAAATGTAGCAAACAAAGACAAAGTTATTTCCTAACTAATGAACAAGTTGTTGAAGATTTAGCATTTTACACTGGATGCTGGTCAGTTTTGAGCTTTTATATCTTTTGTTGTCAGTAGCAACCTTTTTTTATATACATGTGACTTTATAATTACTCGGGTTTTACTTATATTTAATTTTTCTTCAATAGGCTTTAATAGATGAAGATAGACTCTTATCACGGTTAGAAGTTATGGGAAACCAATTACAGGCATGCTCCAAAGTAGGTATTAACCTCAAATGTGTAAAATGAAATGCATAGTTTTTTATGTAACATCATTTCTTTGACTATCATTTTGAGTATATGCTAAAAACTTCATACATTTCCACAATTCTTTTAAATCTTTTGTGCTGAGAAATGTCAGACATCCATGTAAATAAAAATAATTACATAATGAATATCCATGTACAAGTCTGTCTTTTTTCTATTGCAGTTAATATTTCTTGAAAAAACTGGGTCATTTGTCCTCTAGAATTTCCCTCAGTCTGCACTGTTATTTAAACATTTTTTAGCTCCCCCTCCCACTCCATAAATTAGTAGTTCCATCTAGAGATTTCATGTGATTTAGGTTCAGTTTTTCTTTTTGTCAACAACACTTTACGGATGGTATTGTGTTCTTCCACCAAGGGACAACATAATGTCTAGTTGTCTTTCTTTTTGAGATTTTTATCAATCATTGATGATCCCAGCCTAGATCCGTTATTTCATTATGGTTACAAATAAGGCTGGGCGCAGTGGCTCACTCCTGTAATCCCAGCACTTTGGGAGGATGAGGCGGGCGAATCACCTGAGCTCGAGAGTTCAAGACCAGTCCGACCGACATGGAGAAATCCCATCACTACTAAAAATACAAAATTAGCCGGGCATGGTGGCACATGCCTGTAATCCCAGCTACTCAGAAGGCTGAGACAGGAGAATCCCTTGAACCCAGGAGGCAGAGGTTGCAGTGAGCCAAGATCGTGCCATTGCAATGTAGCCTGGGCAACAAGAGTGAAACTCTGTCTCAACAACAACAACAACAACAACAACAACAAAGTTACAAAAATAATGATGTAATTCTGTTATTCCTTCACTTATTTAGCTGGGTTACTTCTATAAAGAGAAGTTTCCTTCCATACACAGTGGCTCATGCCTGTAATCCTAGCACTTTGGGAGGCCAAGGCAGGCGGATCGCTTGAGGTCAGGAGTTCAAAACCAGCGTGGCCAACATGGCGAAACCCCGTCTCTACTAAAAGTACAAAAATTAGCTGGACATGGTGGCATGTACCTGTAATCCAAGCTACTCAAGAGGCTAAGACAGAATTGCTTAAACCCGGTGGGGGGTGGAGTTTGCAGTGAGCCAAGATCGCACCTCTGAACTCCAGCCTGGGCGACAGAGCGAGACTGTCTCAAAAAAAAAAAAAAAAGCGGGGGCAGTTTGAGACCAGTATGGGCAACATGGCAAAACCCAGTATCTACCAAAAATTAAAGATTTGCTTAGCATAGTGGTACATAACCTGTAGTCCTAGCTACTCGGGAGGCTTAGGTGGAAGGATCGCTTGAGCCCAGGAGTTTGTGATTACAGTGAGTTATGATCGCAGAACTGCACTCCAGCCTTGGTGACAAAGAGAGACCCTGTCTCTAAAAAAACGAAAAAAGGAAAAAACAATGGCCATTGTTTTTTGTAACTTTGGCATCAAAAACCAAATACCACATGTTCTCATTTATAAGTGGAAGCTAAGCTATAGGTATGTAAAGGCATACAGAGTGCTATAATGGACATTGGAGACTCAGAAGTTGGGAAAGTGAGAGGGGAGTGAGGGATGAAAAACTCCCTATTGAATACAATATACACTACTCAGGTAATGAGTGCACTAAAATCCCAGACATCACCACTACATAATTCATCCATGTAACCAAAAACCACTTGTATCTCTAAAGCTATTGGAATAAAAAAATTTAAATAACCCTGAGGTATGTTTTCTACGGGGAAAGCAAGATAAGTGATTTTCTCCCCTTATTTATTAGATTTCAGAATAATGAATTGGTGGTTTTTCATCTACCAAAGACTGGCCATGAAGTGTTTTCTCCCTCCACTTAGATTTAAACATATTTGATGTATTTAAATCTGGTGCAGTTGTTTTTCTTGTTTTAGAGACAGGGTCTTGCTATGTTGCCCAGGCTGGTCTTGAACTCCTGGGCTCACGCAATCATCCCATCTCGGCCTCCCAAAGTGCCACGGCCAGCCTATTTTTCTTATTGATGCTCAAATTATCCCATCTTTGGTCTGTGTAAATGTCTTCAGATTGATAGCTTCATGCTGTCATTTCAGACAAGATGTTTCAGGCTCATTTTGTACTTTTCCTGCCCCAGACATGAAGTCTGCTTTTCCCCCATGGTACTCTTATTCCTTTTGTTTTAACCATTGTTTTAGAATCCTTGGTGCCTTTGAAGGTAATTGATTATTTTTGCCTACAAATGTGAATATGGTGGCTTGCAGAAAATATGACAAATATAAAAGTAATTAATTTTGTATATTTTAGGGAAATTCTCAATTGCCTATAACTTTTTTTTTCTATAGGAAGTGGAAATTAATAAGTTTGTGAAGGCATAATTTACTTATGCAACTTTTAAATACATCTTTAGTTAATACAGGGCCAGAATCATTTATGTTTGGAGGTACCTTAATATACAATTTAAAGTATATCATAATGTGTTAATTTTTTTCAAACAATAAATGCTTTTAAAAAATAACTTGTCTATAATTATAAATATCTTTTATTCTAGAATCAAACAGAAGATAGTTTACGAAAGGAACTTATAGCATTACAAGAAGATAAACATAACTATGAGACAACAGCCAAAGAGTCCCTGAGGCGGGTTCTTCAGGAGAAAATTGAAGTGGTTAGAAAACTTTCAGAAGTTGAGGTATTTCAATAAAAAAAAAAAATACTAAATAGTATTATGAGTGTTCAAAAAAATCTCAAGCATTCCAGGATACTTTAAACTTGGGTATTATTATATAGTTAGGAAATATTTTCTGTCTGTCAGTCAGGTGGGAAGGAACAGTTACGCTGCTTTCATTGACAGCAATTCTCCATGTGAGTTTTGGTACTTATGCTCCCTAGTCAATGGCTGAGGAAATAAAAGCGTAACCAGGGAATCTTATTGTTTGCATTCTGCTTAGGATTCACCCTCCATACAGCAGACCATGATATGTGCTGGGGAATTGATTTCCTGTCACTTGGTTTTGCTTTGCTTCTATTTGAGGGGGGTCAGTGTAAGGCCAAGAGTCTACACTACTTGTTCTTTTTTAATTCACTCTGCAGAGAGGAAAACTAGCTGTGTCATATATTTAGGAAGTTCAAAGGTGAAATCATCTCCAAGGTCCTTTCTAGGTCTTGGAGGAGCAATCAAAATGCAATTTTTATTGCTTTGGGGAAAAAAATTCTAATTCATAATATAGATCTTTTCTTTGAACCACTGCAAAATTACCACATAAATAATGTATTACTAGAATTAGTTAAAATGCTCATCAGAAACTAAATGGTAAACATACCTTTCCTTACTACAGGTATAGTTTGTATTGCTACCTCATCCCATAGTGCCTGATTCACTGTTGTGTGATTAATTTGATATATAAAGAAAGTTACTAATTGTCTTTTAATTTTTTATTAAATTAATTGCTGGATATTATTAAACTTGCTTTCAAGGATTGATAGGCTTAAAATATTTTCACAGCTAAAAGTCATACCCATTGGCCTTTCAAAAATGTAATTATATAAAGGCAGCATCCTTTTCCTGCCCCTGCTCTCCCTCCACTTTTTTTGTTGTTGTTTTTGTTAATTCTTAGTTATGTTTTCTGTTTTAGTGTAAATTGAAATTCTTATGTTATTTGACTCAGCTTTATTTAAAGTCCAGGGCAGATGTTGATTTAGAATAGTCCATAGAATTATACTTTTTATAAATTTCATTTAGAAGGAATTCTAAATAACAAATATACACTTATTCTAATTAAATTGCCTGTAAACTTGAATCGCAGCGAAGTCTGAGTAATACTGAAGATGAATGTACCCATCTGAAAGAAATGAATGAAAGGACTCAGGAAGAATTAAGAGAATTAGCCAACAAATATAATGGAGCAGTTAATGAGATTAAAGATTTATCTGATAAATTAAAGGTATGTATTTACTCTGCCTGAAAGTATGTTAAGCTAATAATCCCTAACACACTAGATAGCTTAAGATTTTAGGTATTGCTTTAGCTGGGCGTGGGGTGGCGGGCGCCTGTAATCCCAGCTTCTCAGGAGGCTGAGGTAGGAGAATTGCTTGAACCCAGGAGACGGAGGTTGCAGCGAGCTGAGATCACGTCACTGCACTCCAGCCTGGGCAACAGAGCGATACTCCATCTCAAAGGAAAAACAAACAAACAAAAAACAGTTTGGGCCAGACGCAGTGGCTCACGCCTGTAATCCCAGCACTTTGGGAGCCCGAGGCGGGCAGATCACGAGGTCAAGAGATTGAGACCATCCTGGCCAACATGGTGAAACCCCGTCTCTACTAAAAATACAAAAATTAGCTGGGCGTGGTGGCGCATGCCTGTAGTCCCAGCTCCTTGGGAGTCTAAGGCAGAAGAATCACTTGAACCCAGGAGGCAGAGGTTGCAGTGAGCCAAGATTGCACCACTGCACTCCAGCCTGGTGACAGAGCAAGACTTCGTCTCACAAAAAAAAAAAAAAAAATTCAGTTTGAAAACATTGGTATAGATAGATATTTTGAATTGATTTGCATAGTCTCCTTGAATGTGTTAAATTATGCTGAAAGTATGAAAGCAGGATGTAGGTGGTACTACATATTAAATAAGATTTCTATAAAAAAAGATTTTAGGTATTGCTGAATAGTTATTGATGTAAAAATTTGGTAACAGTTGAAATTTATAGTGAAAATAAGGTGTCTGTATTCCATTTAGCCCAACCTCCATTACTATAGATAATTGAAAGCCTGTAAATGCTGACATAGTTCCTCTGGATGAATATGTAGTCAGTGCTTCACAATAGACATTTTTAAAATATATAACAGGAAGTAGATGAGAATCAGCAAAACCCATGATATTCAGATGTTTTAAAACCTAAAACTGCTTATCATTAGGCCATCTAAAAGGCAGGGCCCAGCTATTTAGTGCTGTGCTGGAACAAGCCCAGAGAGAATCTGGGAATGATCTCCCTTTTAGCTTTCAGGGATGCTGTTAACTCTGCTTTAGCTGCCATTCCCTCTATCTATGAGACATCTAGGATAAGGACAGATCAGATCATGGGGTAATGATAGGGTAATGTCTAGTTGGTCCTTTAGAATCTTATAACTGAGGGAAAAAAAATCTTATAACTGTTTGTGAAGATCCATCTTGGTTTAATTCAAACTATGGATTGAGTGCCTAGAAGATATGTGTTTGTTAGAGAAGACCAGAGCATACCTCCGTTGGTTAACCAATGATAGTTTTCAAAGTTGGTCTTGTTAAAAGGAGATTGTCGTTGTCCATTTTTGTTGCTATAAAGGAATAGCTGAGCCTGGGTAATTTATAAAGATAAGAGGTTTATTTGGCTCACAGTTCTGCAGGCTGAAGCTTCAGGCTGCTTCCACTGATGGCAGAAGGCAAAGTGGAGCTGGTACGTGTTCCATGGTGAGAGAGGGTCTGGGAGAGGTGCCAGGCTCTTTTTAAAAACCAGCTTTCATAGGACTAATAGAGTGAGAATTCACTCATTACCATGAGGACAGCACCAAGCCATTCATGAGGGATCTGCTCCCATAACCCAAACACCTCTCATTAGACCCCATCTCCAACATTGAGGATCAAATTTCAACACTGAGGCTTGGGGGACGAACATCCAAACTATAGGCAGAGAGGTCTTTTTGAATAGTGATTGTACTGTCATCTCTTTACTAAATAATTTTGTTTAAAATTTCAGAATGTTAACATGATAGAACTTCAAAATTGAAATGATAGTAATTTTAGGGAAAAATCTTACTTCCCTCTTTAAAAATATGATTTTTTTTTTTCCACATTGACCCTTTACGTCTGTGTGTACTGAGCCTACTTGCTTCCTCCAAGTTTCTCTCTCCTGGGTGTTATGGAGGAATAACCCAATGCAGATAATTTTTGACATCAAGCCTTTGTCTTTATCATCTTTACTGGTTTAGAAATGTCAGGTTAGCCGGGCGCAGTGGCTCATGCCTGTAATCCCAGCACTTTGGGAGGCCAAGGTGGGCTGATCATCTGAGGTCAGGCGTTCGAGACCAGCCTGACCAACATGGAGAAACCCCGTCTCTTCTAAAAATACAAAATTAGCTGGGTGTGGTGGCGCATGCCTGTAATCCCAGCTACTTGGGAGGCTGAGGCAGGAGAATCACTTGAACCCGGGAGGCGGAGGTTGCCTGGGCAACAAGAGTGAAACTCCATCTCAAAAAAAAAAAGAAAGAAAGAAATGTCAGGTTTACAGATAATGTTCTGTAGAACATTTCTTTTCTACAGAACAAACTTTTCTTAGAAGTTTAAGTGAATAAAGGCATTCCTGGGGCTCGCTCTTAAAACAAAGTTAGGTTTGTTAAATAACTGAATTTTCTTATTTCTCTAGGTAGCAGAGGGAAAACAAGAGGAAATCCAACAGAAAGGACAGGCTGAGAAAAAAGAATTACAACATAAAATAGATGAAATGGAAGAAAAAGAACAGGAGCTCCAGGCAAAAATAGAAGCTTTGCAAGCTGATAATGATTTCACCAATGAAAGGCTAACAGCTTTACAAGGTAAGTAGCTAATCCAGAAATTGATTTTATTTTATTTTTTTCTTTTTATCTGTGAAATATCTTTTTTTTTTTTTGGACTTTTATTTACAGTACGGTTAGAACATCTTCAGGAGAAAACTCTTAAAGAATGCAGCAGCTTAGGTAGGTGGCATCCAAATTTCTTACTTAAACCTGAATTTTATCCTTAAACTTTTGACCTTGTTTACTGTCTCACACTGCATTTTTTAAGGGATGTTTTATGTATTAGGTATAAAGTATCTATATTCTTTTAGAAAATTTTCTTTAAAAGTATGCTTGATTGCCACCAGTGGGCACCATTGTTTTCCTTGAGATGAGTGAAATTTCTGCTCTGAGATCTTCTACCTAGGGATATTTAAATAAGAAAAGTACATGAACAGCAGGATCCCTTTTAAAGTGTTCTATACAATCTTAATCTTAGGACTGCAGAATGCCATGGTTACACTTGAGACCACATTTAAAGTAATACTTCTTTGATCAGGCAATGATATACTGTCTTAATCCTAGGGATACAAGTTGATGACTTCTTACCTAAAATAAATGGGAGCACAGAAAAAGGTAGTGTAAAAAACTTAAATATATATATACTTTTTATGATATCATTTTAGTATTTAAGCAGGATAAGGAGTTCAGGGTTTTAAGTGTTTGGAATGAAAAGCATGCTCTCACAGATCATTGAACCCCATCATTTGAAAATCAAGCTTTCCTTTATTTTGTAAGAGTTGATGCTGTGATCAATTCTTAGATATCCCTTGTTATATGGAAATTTCAATTACTCAAATAAGAAAATTATTAAGTTCACCTTTAGCAATATATAATATAGATCTTTTTCCCCACTCTGTTTTTCGAAGAGCTGTACTACCATTTTGTTTCATCAAGTTCTGCCTCCGGTGATACTTGACCCCCATTTAAAATGTTCGAGTTTATTTAACAGCTTATTGAGGCCTTGGACATATCGTAGAAACTACTTTGTTTATCCATCTATTTCACTGATCAGAGAGAACAGGGTCAGTTTTTTCTGCCATCAGAAAAATTTTTTATTAGTTGTTGGTTCTGTGACCCTTCTTTCTGGACAGCATGGGTTCTCTCTTGCCAAAAACATATAGCCACTATTGGTTTTCCTGTCACTACACGGGGTACTTTTTACCCAGTGACCTCTATTATCCTTCAGTCTTGAAGATCCCTAGTCATTCTCCTTCTCTCCCCTTCCATCTAACATTAATTGAGCACCAACTATGTGCCAGACCCTGCGCTAGGTGCTTGGGGTACAGTAGAAATTAAACTCTTTTCTGTGTTTACCAATCTATGTGCCTTTCATCTCAGTTTTCTACAGAAGTTAGTGGAAGATATCAGAGTTGATACCTAGAACTTATTAAATATTTTTTCCCTTAGCCAGGCATTGTGGTGTGCGCCTGTGGTCCCAACTACCTGGGAGGCTGAGGTGGGAGGGTCAACTGAGCCCAGGAGGTTGAGGCTGCAGTGAGCCATAATTGTGCCACAGCACTCCAGCCTGGGTGACGGAGTGAGGCCCTGTCTTTAAAAAAAAAAAAGAAAAGAAAAAATATTTTTTCCATGTATCAAGGGATATCATAATAGTTCTTGGGCAGCAATCAAACTGGTAGAGTTAGGAGGTGGGTTTTTTGGTTCTTTTTTGGTTTGGTTTTGTTTGGTCAGGTTTTAATCAAGAGCTGGCAGTATAGGCTCAGGTAATTGTGTGTATGTTAGCTGCAAGGTCAAAACCTTATATTGCATATGTAATGAATTTTGAAACTGTCAAGAAAAATGTTGATTAATCATTGCTGTTTGACTATTCTACGTATGTTTTGTAAAATGCATTGACTTTTTAAAATTCCAATTTGATGGAATTTAAATTTGAGAATTTTTAAAGGTGTAGTTTATATTCATTGGGATCAAGCAGATCGCTTGAGCTCAGGAGTTTCAGACCAGCCTGAGCATCATGGTGAAACTTTGTCTCTACAAAAAATACAAAAATTAGCCACACATGGTGGCCACACACCTGTAATCCCAGCTACTCAGGAGGCTGAGGTGGGAGGATCACTTGAGCCCAGGAGGTCGAGGCTGCAGTGAACTGAGATCATGCCACTGCAGGCGATGGGAGTGAGACCCTGTCTCAAAAAAAAAAAAATCATGTCCGGGGCAGTGGCTCACACCTGTAATCCCAGCACTTTGGGAGGCCAAGGCGGGTGGATCACTTGAGGTCAGTAGTTGAAGACCACCAAGGTCTGGACAACTTTGTGAAACCCTGTCTCTACAAAAAATACAAAAATTAGCTGGGCGTGGTGGCACGCTACTGTAATCCCAGCTACTCTAGGAGGCTGAGGCAGGAGAATCACTTGAACCTGGGAGGCAGAGGTTGCAATGAGCCCAGATCGTGCCACTGCACCCCAACCTGGGCAACAGAGTGAGACTCTTGTCTCAAAAAACAAAACAAAACAAATCAGTCAATCAGTCATCACCCTCTTGATTTTATATTTATTAATAATGTTAGTATTAACCCAAGCTGGGAACCTGCTATTCATTCCTTCAGTTAAGAGAATCGTTTTATGTACATGGAACCGTCTTTACACTATTTAGAGTTGTAAAATTACTGCTTCATTTTTTTCCAGTTCCAGTTGGTTCAGATGAAAATAATAGTAGACTGTTTTCATATTGTATTAATATAATTGTTAAAGACTCCTTGATTTTAAGAATAAATATTTTAGATACTTAAAGGTAACTCCTTGCTATAATTATTTTTTCCTTATTTGTGTGCTTGCTTTTTTGGTGGTGATATATTGAGTGGTATGATAGTGACTAATAGAATATTTTAAAAGAAACTAAGCAATAAATTTCTAGATATACGCGAAAACTTAGTTAAGGGTGGACTTTGGAATAAGATGGGTCACTTAATTCCATTCCAAATCACTTGTAATATAATAATGAACCAATTTTCAAGTATCCCAGTATTACCAATGTCCATACCCATATTATATAATTTTAACTAAATTATCCTTTAAATAGTAGAGAGAGAGCCAAGTATAGTTGTAAGAGAATATTTTTAAATATCCGAAGATGTTAAAATTAATAATACTAATACTTTCAGTGAATCCCATTTTAAAAATTAAATATAATGTAGCTACTAAAAGCACAGGTTTTGTACTGTAAATTTTTTGTGTGTCTTATCTAATAAGCATAAGCTGAATGTATCTTAGAGAGTAAAGGACAGTGTTGTCTGAAATAAACATAAGGCTAGGTGTGGTGGCTTACACCTATAATCCCAGCACTTTGGGAGGCCAAGGTGGAAGGATTGCTTGTGTCCAGGAGTTCAAGACCAGCCTGAGCAACATAGTGAGACCCCATCTCTATAAAAAAATTAAAAATTAGCTGGGCATAGTGGTGTGCGCCTGTAGACCCAGCTCCTCAGGAGGCTAGATGGGAGAATCACTTGATCGCAGGAGGTCAAGGCTGCAGTGAGTCATGATCACACCACTGTACTCAGCCTGGGTGACAGAGTGAGACCCCATCTCAAAAAAATAAAAAATAAACATAATGAGAGCCACATACATAATTTTAAATTTTCTGCTGGGCAAAGTAGCTTGCTCCTGTAATCCCAGCAAGGGAGGATTGTTTGAGCCCAGAAGCTCGAAACCAGCCTGGGCAACATAGTGAGACCCCATCTCTAAAAAGAAAAAAAAAATTTTTTTTTTAAATTAGTGAGGTGTGGTGGCATGTGCCTGTAATCCCAGCACTTTGGGAGGCTAAGCAGGGAAGACTGCTTGAGGCCATTAGTTTGAGACCAGCCTGGGCAACATAGTGAGACCTCTGTCTCTACACAAAATTTAAAAATTAGCCAAGTGTGTTAGTACACACCTGTGGTCCTAGATAGTTGGGAGGCTGAGGAGGGAGGATCCCTTGAGCCCAGGAATTCAAGGTTGCAATGAACTATGATTGTGCCACTGTACTCCAGCCTGGACAACACAGTAAGACCCTGTCTCTTAATTTAAAAAAATTCTGGCAGCCACATTGTGTTAGTCAGGGTTCTCTAGAGGGACAGAACTAATGGAATATATATATATATATATAAAATATATATGTGTATTATATATAAAAATATATAATATATATTATATATATGTATTATATATAATATATAATATATATTATATATGTATTATATATAATATATAATATATATTATATATGTATTATATATAATATATATTATATATTATATATGTATTATATATAATATATAATATATATTATATATGTATTATATATAATATATATTATATATTATATATGTGTGTATTATATATAATATATGTGTATTATATATTATATATATTATATATATTATTATATATTATATATATATATAAAGGGGAGTTTATTAAGTATTAACTCACACGATCACAAGGTCCCACATAGGCCATCTGCAAGCTGAGGAGCAAGGAGAGCCAATCTTAGTTCCAAAACTGAAGAACTTGGAGTCTGATGTTCGAGGACAGGAAGCATCCAGCACAGGAGAAAGATGTAGGCTGGGAGGCTAGGCCAGTCTCTCTTTTCACATTTTTCTGCCTGCTTATATTCTAGCTGCACTGGCAGCTGATTAGGTTGTGCCCACCCAGATTAAGGGTAGGTCTGCCTTTCCCAGCCTACTGACTCAAATGTTAATCTCCTTTGGCAACAACCTCACAGACACACCCAGGATTAATACTTTGTATCCTTTAATCCATTCAAGTTGACACTCAGTATTAACCACCACACACATTAAAAATATAAAAAGCTGGGTGCAGTGGTACATGCCTGTTGTCCCAGTTACTTGGGAGGCTAAGGTAGGAGGATCCCTTGAGGCCAGGAGTTTGAGGTTGTAGTGCACTACAGTCACGCCTGTGAATAACTACTGCACTTGATCCTAGACAACATAGCAAGATCCCATCTCTATTATATATATATATAAACAAAACAAATTCTAGTGATCTATTTTGCCTACAGCATCCAAAATATTTCAATATTAATAAATATTAAAATGATTAATAAATTATTAATAAAATATTTCATATCACTGATTTCTTACTAATTCATTGAAATCATTGTACATTTGTTTTATGCTTAGGACATCTCAATTAGAGCTAGCCACATTTGAAGGGTTTAGTAACTACAGTAGCTAATGGCTATAGTATTAGATAACACAGGTATATAAAAAAAATCCATAGGAAACTCATTTATATAAATAAAATGTATTTTAAGTAGAGTGTTTCTCTATCTTTTTATATTAATATCAGATTTTATCTAAACCAGTTTAGTAAATATTTTAATGTAGAGTTCAGATAAAAGTGTGAGTGTTAGCTTTGTAAGTAATGGTGGGATGTCCCTCTTTAATAAATGTCATCTGAAGTTCTTTGATATTAGTCTGAAATATGTTTCAAATATGTTTTGTAAAGTCCTTTAGTTAAGTTAAAATATCATTCCAAATGAGTTTATATATATATAACATGATGATGTAGTTTGAGTTTTTAAAGTGTTACCATAGCTAAAATAGGATTTATGAAAAACAACTTTTTATCTTGGCAATTACTATTATACTGAGGGCTCCTGTTTTGCTTTTCCTGGATCCAGTTGTCAAATTCTTATTTATTAGATTTTTTTTTTAACTTCAAATTTCTGTTGCTGTTAGTATTTTTTTCTTTTTGAGGCTATATTGTATCTCTATATAGTATTCTAGGTATGTAGTGCATTGGTCTCTCCAAAACACAAGTTTTATCAACCTTTTTCCTCCATGTTTTTGTCTTACACTGATGGTGATGATAGATGAGAGGCTCTGCACACCATGTAACTTATTAAAGCATAATGATAAATTTTAGTATAGAATTAAAGAAGATAGCTAACAGGAAGGATGTAAAGAGAGGTAAGGCATGATCTAAGTAGGTAGTGTCTGCCTCTCATGCAAAGTTGAGACGATTGAGGAGTAACGTGGCTTGAGGTGGAGGAGAGGGGAAGGAGGTTTTTATAGAGAGAATGGTGCCAACTCATGTGTCCCCTTTGACAGATTCTAATGCTTTCACACTTTCCAAGTAGTCATTATGTCAGAATATGTTTTTAACACTTCAACTTCCAAAATCAATTTGGTCATTTTGAAAGATATAAATACACGTTAAAGGACATTATCCAGATTCAGAAGTAACTCTTTAAATCACAATAAAGATTATTGTAAGAAAAGAACTGAAACTTTTATTTAACCACTATGTTACATTTTTATTGTCTCCATTCATTTCTTTAAATGAAAAATAAATTCTGTTTGACTTGAGCAAAACCATTTACCAAGCTCTTACTTTAAAATGAATAGGCAGTGATTTTGGTCATTTGGGCAGAGGTAAACAATTTAATGTTTTAATACTGTATGAGGTACAGATTAAGTGACTCAAAAGGGAAGATTATGAAATGAATATGTAAAACTTATTACATCAATTTCTTAAAAATTTTATGGTATTACTTTATGATATTCTTAAAGTATTTACCTTTTGCCTCTTAACTAAGATGAATAGCTTTGAAGAGGGAGTATGATATAACAATCACTTGAAAATTAATTTAATAATGACAAACTTAAATTATTTAAGGGTATTTGTTGAGTTCTAGTGGACAAAAGGTAGAAGAACCATTAAAGTGGAAGAACCATTTTAAAGCAATATATTTATGTGATTTTTTTGAGCTCTTTGGATATAAACTACACCTTTAAAAGCTAACCATTCAGTGTACAAATTAATAATAATTTTCAGTCATTTAACTCCAAAATATGTCTGCTTTAGTATCAAAATATATTAAGCCTTTATTAGTCTTACTTAGTACCCATGTTAATACTTTTCAGTTTTCCTACCTTTGCTGTTGGTTTTCAAAGACAGCAACAAACTATATCCTTAAAGGTGTTTCTTTCTTTATTAGAGCACTTGCTTTCAAAGAGTGGCGGGGACTGCACTTTTATTCATCAATTCATAGAATGCCAGAGTGAGTACAGAGTATTTTTCACATTGATTTTAATGAAGTCAGGGGCTAAAACTTAAAAGTGAGAGGTAAAATGAGGATCTCAATGTGTTTGTTATAGCAGAAGTGCTTAAAGGGGCATCTTTAGACAGCAGCAAACCTTTTCATAACTATTTGTCTTTTGAGAAAAGTATTTCTGTTGCATTTGCCTTCACAGATGGAGCTGAGCATTTCATAATAGCCACCATAAAAAAGAGGGAAACTTTCAAGCTTGTTAAATTTGAGGTTCTTAAATAAATTTCTTAGAGAAAATGAAGCCAGAAAAATAATTATTTAGTTTGGGCACTCCATTCTGAAGATGGCCCTCAGAGTAGCAGGAGCTTTTTAGAGAGGTAGTAGCAGTAGATTGTCCTACAATCTGACCTCAACTGCCTATCCGTGGGAAGTTGTAAAAGGCTATCTTTAAGAATATTTTAAAGAGGCCAGGCGTGGTGGCGCATGCCTATAATCGCAGCTACGTGGGAGGCTGAGGTGGGAGAATCGCTTGAACCTGGTAGGCAGATGTTGCAGTGAGCCCAGATCGCACCATTGCACTCCAGGCTGGGCAACAGAGCAAGACTCTGTCTCAAAAAATATATATATTTTAAAGATGGATTGGCTTGGCTGGGCACGGTGGCTCACACCTGTAATCCTAGCACTTTGGGGAGGCCGAAGTGGGTGGATCACCTGAGGTCAGGAGTTTGAGACCAGCCTGACCAACATGGTGAAATACCGTCTCTACTAAAAATACAAAAATTAGCTGGGTGTGGTGGCAGGCGCCTATAATCCCAGCTTCTTGGGAGGCTGAGGCAGGAGAATTGCTTGAACCCAGGAGGTGGAGGTTGCAGTGAGCCGAGGTCATGCCACTGCACTCCAGCCTGGATGACAAGAGCAAGACTGTATCTCCAAAGACAGACAAACAAACAAACAAAACGATAAATTGGCTTTTGAAGTGATTTAGACCTCTGCTGAATTCTGAACAAAGATGTCATTAATTCCTTTTTACTTGAAAGTCACAAAAGCTGCTTAAATCTGTAACAATTGCAAGGTTATGATATTTTCTTGGTTTTGTTAAGTAAAGGTCATTGTATGTGGTAAAGATTTGTTGATAATGTCTACGGTTTTTCCCATCAAGCAAATACTTTCTCAGGCATTCTTCTCATTCTGCTCTCCTTTCTTGGAAATGTGGTTTCCCAAGTTTTTATGCTCATAATTTCATTTTGTGGATATTCATGCATATGTGCCCCCCGCTACCCTGCCCCACTACCTCAGGGAGCGCTTGGGGGTTCTATGGGTCATACCTGGTAATTAAAACAGACACAAATTCAACACATCAAATGTTATACTCCTTAGAGATCCTTCAAAGAAACTGAGAATTTCATTTAATAGTTTTCACAGAGCTTCTGTTTTTGCAGTTTCGATACTATAATATTAAGTGTAAGTTGAGTATTACTTAGAGACAATTTATTTAATAAATGTAACATATTTCTTTGTCCTTTTAAAACAATATTTGGCCGGGCATGGTGGCTCACGCCTGTAATCCCAGCACTTTGGGAGGCCGAGGTGGGCGGATCACCTGAGGTCAGGAGTTTGAGATGAGCCTGGCCAACATGGTGAAACCCCATCTCTACTAATAATACAAAAATTAGCCAGGGGTGGTGGCACATGCCTATAATCCCAGCTACTTGGGAGGCTGAGGCAGGAGAATTGCTTGAACCTGGGAGGCGGAGGTTGCAGTGAGCCGAGGTCGTGCCACTGCACTCCAGCCTGGGTGACAGAGTGAGACTCCGTCTCAAAAAAAAATTAAAAAGTAAAAAAAAAAAAAAAAACAATATTTATAAAGCAAAGATTAGTACATCTTTTTGTTACCTTCTGATTACTAAATCTCATTTTTATGGGAAATTGGCACAGGGACCTGGGGCAAAATAATTGGTGTCCACTGATACCAACTAAAAGAATATCTAATCTAAAATGCAAATCTTTAGGCCAGGTGCTATGGCTCACGTCTGTAATCCTGCTCTTTCATGGGCCTAGGCAGGAGGATCCCTTGAGGCCGGGAGATCAAGACCAGCTTGGGCAACATAGTGAGACCTGTTCCTATAAAAAACTTTAAAAAATTATCCAGGAGAGGCTGGGAGCTGTGGCTTATGCCTATAATCCCAGTACTTTGGAAGGCTGAGGCGGGCTGATCACTTGAGGTCAGGAGTTTGAGTCCAACCTGGCCAACATGGTGAAACCCCATCTCTACTAAAAATACACAAAATTAGCTGGGGCCTGGTGATGCATGCCTGTAATCCCAGCTACTCAGGAGGCTGAAGCAGGAGAATCACTTGAACCTGGGAGACGGAGGTTGCAGTGAGCCAAGATCGCACCACTGCACTCCGGCCTGGGCAACAGAGCGAGACTGTCTCAGCAACAGCAACAACAAAAAAATTATCCGGGAGTGATGGCACATGTATGTAGCCCTAGCTACTCAAGAAGCTAAGGTGGGAGGACCCCCTGAGCCCAGGAGTTCAAGGCTCCAGTGAGCTATAGTTGTGCCACTGCACTCTAACCTAGGCAACAGAGCAAATCCCTGTCTCTAAAAAATAAAATAAAATACAAATCTTTAGAAGAAAGATTTTTATTTTGAACTTTTAAGATTTATATTTTGAACCCTAATGAGAGCAGATAATTATCAAAAGAATGTCTACTCAGTTACAATTTGCAAAAATCCTTGTTTTATTTTGTTATTATTACTGGCTTACTTAAAACAAAACAACTTTTTGCCAGTAGTCCCAGCTACTCAGGAGGCTGAGGTGGGAAAATCACTCGAGCCTAAGGCAACATACTGAGACTCTGTCTCTTTGGGGAAAAAGAAAAAAAAAAGCCAGCGAGGTGGCTCACACCTGTAATCCCAACACTTTGGGAGGCCGAGACTGGTGGATCACTTGAGGTCAGGAGTTCAAGACCGGCCTGACCAACATGTTGAAACCGCATCTCTACTAAAAATACAAAATTAGTCAGGCGTGGTGGTGGGCACCTGTAGTCTCAGCTACTTGGGAGGCTGAGGCAGGAGAATCACTTGAACCTGGGAGATAGAGGTTGCAGTGAGCCGATATTGTGCCATTGCACTCCAGTCTGGGCAACAAGAGCGAAACTCTGTCTCAAAAAAAAAAAAAAAAGCTTTTTACTTTTTAATGTCTATTTTATTATTGAACATTTCACTTAAAATAGTATAAAATACTTAGCTATATTTGTAACACAGAATAAAGTTTGCTTTAAATATACAAAAGGTGTTTGAAGATTTTTTTTGCATCATAGTTTTGGGGGAAAATGGACCAAATAAACATGCAGAGATAGCACAGAATTTATATAAATTACACCAAATCCCTTCAATGGGAATGTTAGAAAGTTATTAAAATGATGTTTATGAGGACTGTGTAATAGCATGAGAAAATAGTAAACAGGTAGTACCTACATACAAGAAAAAAATCAAAATATAAAATCCCATTTTTGTGTACAAAGGGTGGACCAAAGAACAGCAAAAAAACCAGGCACAGTGGCTCATACCTGTAATCTCAGCACTTCAGGAGGCCAAGGTGGGAGGATTGCTTGAGCCAGGAATTTACAGCCAGCCTGGGCAACATAGTGAGACCCCATCTCTACAAAAAATTAGGTGGCCATGGTGATAACATGCCTGTGTCCCAGCTACTCAGGAGTCTGAAGCAGGAGGATCGCTTAAACCCGTGAGGTCGAGGCTGCAGTGAACCATGATCACACCATTGCACTCCAGCCTGGGCTACAGAGCAAGACCTGTCTCAGAAAACAAAAACAACAACAAAACAAAAGAAAAATAAGTATTCCCAGACATCTGAATCCTTTCGGTCCCTGAGTGCAAACAGAGAAAGTTTGGGCTATGAGTTCAGGTAGCTAAGGAGAGGCCTACTATTGAAATCTGTTTGGTTTCTGAGTTTCAGGTAGCAAGTAGTAAGAATTTGGTTATTGGTGATTCCAGAGGTATTTCAAAACTTTCCAAATCTGTTCGTTTCCTTAAATTTGGGTAACCAGAGTTGGGAAAGTGAGGGTTGACTCTGGTTTGACTTGTTGTCAGAAGGGACATTTTATCATTTTATGACATGCTGCCATTGTAAAAATTGTTGTGTTTAATAAGTATTTTTAATATTATAAGCAAGACAAATTCAGCAAATATCTTAAGTAAATTTATACTCAAGCACTTTTAAAACAATTTTGGATTACATATTAACAAGTGCACACAAGGTTTTTTGCCATTATTTTCATTGATAGGTATCTTGAACTGATTTATAATTTTGAATATGAAGTAAATATTTGTGTGCAGTGCTGCTTCATATTTCTTGTTTCCAGTCTTTTAAAAAGCAAATGTTAGATACCTAGCCTTCATTATTTATTAGTGCTTCTATAGTATAATTCACCTTGTGTTTTAAAAATTAGAAAGCAAATCATTTATTTCCATAAGGTTTTCCATGTCTGTCTTTAATATGATGACAGATTTTTCAGTTTATGTGTATGAATCTATAAGAGAACAATTTGGTTGTTGGCTCTTTCCATTTAAAAGTTGTAGAAAATAAATGAATTGAAACACATTTCAATTTGCTTTCCTTTTATGGTAAAACAGACTTTTTAAAGAAAAACTTCTCTTTTCTAAGAAAAACTTTAAATTCCAGACAAAGAAATTGGACTTTGAACAGAGATTTAAATAATGTTTTGCATAATTTCAGAACTGTAAAGTAAATATTCTCTATTAAAAGATCTTTACCACATATAATCTAGAATTAGGAAGTCACTTCAGTAAAACTTGCTAAAAAAAGCTTCAGCAATATTTTCCTCTTCAGGGATTCAGACATGAGCTTGGTTTAGGCAAAATTCCACATTTAGTGTTCTCTGCAAATTTTAGTTAAAGTTTACCATATAAACTTAATGGATACATTGAAACTTTTTGTGTTCTGCTAAAGATGCTTTCCAAATTAAGAAATAATGTATCTCTAAATCTGTTTCATACATATCCATGAACTCTGTCACTTGATTAACTTGTATGCGTGGTGGAAAGATGAAGGGTGAAAGGACATGGAGAACTGCCATCACTTGGTGGGCATAGAGTGAGAGATAGCCTTCTCTGGACTGCTGCCTGCCCCTTTGATTTCTTTTGCTACTGTCTGTTCTAATGAGGAGAGAGGCATCACTGCCAGATGCCAGAGAAATTTTCCTGAGGTCTACTTTGTAGAGACAAACTGCCCACTCCCCAAGGGCATCTCTCTCGATGGTAGAGTTAATCAGTGCCCTAAAGTAGACCTCATGCCTTTGTATTCTTTTTTTTTTTTTAACACCTGAGATCTGAGGATGTATTCTTAATCCGTGTTTGTTATTATTATGAGACTTAACTTTTTGTTGTTATTAGTTTAATTAATATTTTATGTCTTACTGTTTTTTTCCTGATTTTCAGAAACATATTTCTCTCTGCCTCCCACCCCCATAACTAGGAAAAATTATAGTCACTATCTGTATATGCTTTTCTCATTCCCTCCTTTCTCTTAGGGCTTTGCTCTCACATAGAAATTGCCTTATTTGGAGTAATGCATTGAATTGATGTTGCTTATGTGACTGAATGTTTATTTTTCATCACTCTGAGGTCAGCCTCTCTGAACAGTCTCAGTATTCTGATTACATATTCTACACGAAACAGATTTTTAGATTTTCATTTTGTAAACTTTTATTTCTCTAAGCCAAAGCAGTTTATGGCAAATAATAGAAAACATGTATTGTGTTTCCCTGCTCATAATATGTTACGTCCCTGTAACAGGAAAACTCTGAGTGTCAGCTAGGTGCTGCTAATTTTATTTTTTTATTCTCAGAGTGGTTTATTCAATCTAAGATGTATTAGAGAGTTGTTTGTACTGATCATTTCCCTAGTCAGCCCACTTTCTAACATATCTACCAGATTTTCTCCCATTATAACTGCCCAGGTGACAATCTTAAGTACATGCCAATGGTGTTTTGGTATGTGTACTGTTGCTTTTTAAAAAAGATCTGTTTCCATATTCTTGAAATTGGTCCCTTTCACTTTGTTTTCAGTCTATCCTTGAATTCTAAATGCTTTTTTCCTTCTTTTTTTTTTTGAAACAGAGTCTTGCTCCGTTGCCCAGGCTGGAGTGCAATGGCGTGATCTCGGCTCACTGCAACCTCCACCTCCTGGGTTCGAGCAATTCTCCTGCCTCAGCCTCCCAAGTAGCTAGGATTACAGGCACCCGCTACCATACCCGGCTAATTTTTTTTTTTTTAATGTATTTTTAGTAAAGATGGGGTTTCACCATGTTAGCCAGGCTGGTCTCAAACTCCTGACCTCAGGTGATCCACCCGCCTTGGCCTCCCAAAGGGCTGGGATTACAGGCATGAGCCACCACACCCAGCCTCCTTCTTAAATTTTAGGACAAATAGCTTCTGGAACTGTTTTTATGAAAAGGCACAACATCTTCTATAGCAAGAGTTACTTTAACTGATTAAATTTTGCTGCAGAAATGAGTAACCTTATGAAAGTCTGTATTATTAAAATTGGGAACCTCACAGAGCCTCTCCTATGAGGTTCTATGTCTCTATTTCTGTTTAGTTAATTATTTCAGAAGGGACATAATTTTCTGGTTTGAATACCGATTGTAACAATTTGTGTCTTGATACTCTAATCTTTGTTTCTTCATCATATTTGCTCTTGGTGATCTTTTAGGTAACGTTAGCTCATTTCTGTTTATGATGTTTAGAATTCAATCAGAGGGATCTTGATGTGAATTCTGATGCACTGTCTCACTGGCAGTATGATTGTGGACAATACTGGATAAATTTACCTCTTTAAACCTTGATTTCCTCATTTATAAAGTGGGATGGCAGTATCTCTGATAGAATTATGAAAATTAATTGAGATGGTATTTACTAAGTGCTCTAAGTAATGCATGACACACTGAAATGTACATTAGTTAGCAGGCAGAAAACATGTTGGAGAGGTGTAGAAGCTGTGCATAATTACCAGTATGCATGCTATTTAAAAAATTTGGTGTCAAGCACATTATTTTGATATCCTAGTCATAACATTTTCTTAATGAAACCCAATTTTGAGACTTAGAAATATTTTCCAGGTTGGCAGTTACAGCAGCAGATTGTCTGGTTCTTTTATATTCACTCCCTCCTCTCTTCCAGTCAATTTGTTTCAGATCCCTAGGAAACTGACATCAGTATCAGATAGTCTGTGCTATTTGGGTTTATCTTCTGCTTTAGTTTCAATTAGTTGTAGCTGTCAAGTAAGGAAAATGGCTCTTTAGCTTTAAGAACTCAATCCAATCTTGGCATAGCTGTCTCAAACTTCTGGGCTCAAGTGATCCTCCCAATTTGGCCTTTCAAAGCATTGAGATTACAGGCATGAGCCACCATATTCAGCCTCCTTTGAACTTCTTTTGAGTGTATTGTTTGTATAGTTTCTCATTTTTAATTTTATGCCACATAGTAATATGGTTAGTACATAATTTATTTCTGTCAACCAAGAAGTAAATTTGGTTCTCTCTGTTCAGTCTTTGACAAGATTTGATAGTCTTCTGACTAAATGCTTAGATGATGGTACTTACATGTCAAACATATTATACTCTCAGTTCTCCTCCTTGGTAGGTTCCCTACAGAGATGCCTGTGCATCAGGTACAAATTCAAGAATGTTCATAGCAGCATTATTCACATTAGATCCAAACTGGAAACAGCCAAAAAGACCCTCAGTAGTTAAATGGACAAATACACTGGGGCATATTGGGCGGAAAAAAAGCCTGACACACTATATGGTTTTCCATTTATATAAAGTTCAAAACCACTAAAATCATATTATTTGGTCATGTATATTTGGGTAGTGTGACTATAAAGAAATATAAGAAATTAAATACCATGAAAGTCAGGATAGGCCAGGCGCAGTGGCTCATGCCTGTAATCCCAGCACTTTTGGAGGCCGAGGTGGGTGGATCACGAGGTCAGGAGTTTGAGACCAGCTTGGCCAACATAGTGAAACCCCATCTCTACTAAAAATACAAAAAATTAGCTGGGCATGTGTGGCGGGTGGCGGGCACCTGTAATCCCAGCTTCATGGGAGGCTGAGGCAGGAGAATTGCTTGAAACTAGGAGGTGGAGGTAGCAGTGAGCCAAGATCATGCCACTGCACTCCAGCCAGGGAGACAGTGTGAGACTCTGTCTCAAAAAAAAAGCACACAGAATCGTAGTTACCTTTATGGGAGAGGAAGGGATTTTTATTGGAGGGAAGGGCTTCCTCCCTGTGGAGGGCTTTAGGGGTTGGTGGGGTGGTTCTATTCCTGACTTGGGCTGCAGTCACATAGATATTTGCTTTATGAAAATGTATTAACCTATACCTTTGTGTTTTATGTTCCTTTTTGTATGTCATTTTTGTTTTGTTTTGTTTTGTTTTGTTCTTGAGACTGAGTCTCACTTTGTTGCCCAGGCTGGAGTGCAATGGCACGATCTTGGCTCACTGCAACCTCTGCCTCCCGGGTTCAAGCGATTCTCCTGTCTCGGCCTCCTGAGTAGCTGGGATTACAGGTGCATGCCACCACGCCCAGCTAACTTTTGTATTTTTGGTAGAGATGGGGGTTTCATCATTTTGGCCAGGCTGGTCTCGAACTCCTGACCTCAGGTGATCCGCCCGCCTCAGCCTCCCAGAGTGCTGGGATTACAAGTGTGAGCCACCGTGCCCAGACTTGTATGTCATTTTTTATAATAAATATGGTTTTAGAATAGTGGAAAATGAATAATCACCTCTCTAGAGTATTGCTCAAAAAAGAGAGTTTTAAGGCCATGTACAGTGGCTTATGCCTGTAATCGTATTACTTTGAGAGGCCAAGGTGGGAGGATCGCTTGAGTTCAGGAGTTCAAGACCAGTCTGGCCAACACAGTGAGACCATGTCTCTACAAAAATAAAAATAAAAATAAATTAGCTGGGCATGGTGGCACATGCTTGTAGTCATACCTGCCCAGGAGGCTGAGGTGGGAGGATCGCTTGAGCCCTGGAGCGGGAGGCTGCAGTGAGCCATAATTGCACCACTGCACTCCAGTCTGGGCGATGGAGTGAGACCTTGTCTCAAAATTTTTAAAAAAAGAGTTTTAGGGCTGGGCGCAGTGGCTCAAGCCTGTAACCCCGGCACTTTCGGAGGCCGAGGCGGGCAGATAACGAGGTCAAGAGTTCAAGACCAGCCTGAGCAACATGGTGAATGAAACCCCATGTCTACTAAAAATACAAAAATTAGCCAGGCATGGTGGCGCGCGCCTGTAATCCCAGCTACTCAGGAGGCTGAGGCAGGAGAATCACTTGAACCCAGGAGACAGAGGTTGCAGTGAGCTGAGATCATGCCACTGTACTCCAGCCTGGATGACAGAGCGAGACTCCATCTCAAAAAAAAAAAAAAAAAGTTTTAAAAAAGAAGAAAGAAAGCCTTCTACTCTATCTCTCTTTGAGTTGTACCAAGTTAGATAGGTCTTTCAAGACCTGCAGTTATCATGACAGGAAATTTCTTTCTTGAGTCTCTGAAGGGGTAAAGTGAGAGGCAGAGATCTCTGATCTCACCTCGATTGTATGTATTACACTTGTGACTCCCAAAGCATTGAGATCTCTACACCAAGTTGGAGACTCAGTGGTTACAGACTGTTTTAAACTAGATTTTTTATTTATTATTATTATTTTTTGAGACGGAGTCTTGCTCTGTTCGCCAGGCTGGAGCGCAGTGGTGCGATCTCGGCTCACTGCAACCTCCACCTCCTGGGTTCAAGCGATTCTCCTGCCTCAGCCTCCCGAGTAGCTGGGACTACAGGCACGTGCCACTATGCCTGGCTAATTTTTGTATTTTTAATAGAGACAGGGTTTCACAGTGTTGGCCAGGATGGTCTCGATCTTGACCTCGTGATGCGCCCACCTCGGCCTCCCAAAGTGCTGGGATTACAGGCATGAGCCACTGCACCTGAGAAGCAGAAACTTTTTTAAAGGTGTAATTTTTTTTTTTTTTTTTGAGATGGAGTCTCGCTCTGTTGCCCAGGCTGGAGTGCAGTGGCGTGATCTCAGCTCACTGCAACCTCTGCCACCCAGGTTGAAGCAATTCTCCTGCCTCAGCCTCCTGAGTAGCTGGGATTACAGGTGCCTGCCACCTGGCTAATTTTTGTATTTTTAGTAGAATCGGGTTTTCACCATGTTGGCCAGGCTGGTCTCGAACTCCTGACCTCAGGTTATCTACCCACTTTGGCCTCCCAATGTGCTGGGATTACAGGCATGAGCCACTGCACCCAGCTTAAAAGTATAATTTTTGAAGTTTTATGGATGAAGCAAGATAAATATGGTATTTTTTAAAGGAGCAAAATGCAAATAGAATTTTTGAAAGCTAAAAATATGATACCAGATTTTTAAAAACTGTAGGAAGATTGAGGAGAAAGTAGAGGAAATGTCCCAGAAAATATAAGAAAAAGGCAAGAGGTTTTTTTTTTTTTCCAAGAGGGAAAATTAAAGAAAATTTGAGGTTTAATCCTAGAGATCTAATATATTAATAATGAATTCCAGAGGGGGAGAATAAGGGGGAGAGAGAGAATGGAATAATTTACCAATTAAGTAGAATACAAGGTAATTCCCCAGAAGTGACAGATACGAGCTTATAAACTGAAAAAAAAATGCACCGAGTACTTAGCACAATATATTTTAAATGACCACACACTAAGCCAGACACAGAATGTCATGTGTTATATTGTTTTATTTATATGAAATATCTAGAACAGGTAAATCCATAGAGATAGCAAGCAGATGTGGGACTGCCAGAGACTGGTGAGGTGGAGGTGGGGAGTAAATGCTTAATGGGTATAGGGTTTTTGTTGGGTAATGAAAATGTTTTGGAACTAGGCACAACATAGTGAATATACTAAATTCTACAGCATTGTTCATATAGTTGTTTTATGTTATGTGAATTTCACCTCATTTAAGGGAAAAAAAGAGAAAAAAGAGACTACACACTGAGGAATATGAAATTTAAGAGCACCAGGAATAAAGAGAAGATTCCAAAACCGTCTAGAGAGAAACAAAGGCTATCATATAGTCATAATAAGCTAAATTTATAATATAGTAATAAATAAGCCATGAGATTTTTTTTTTTTTTTTGAGTTTCACTCTTGTTGCCCAGGCTGAAGTGCAATGGTGTCATCTCAGCTCACCTCAATCTCCGCTTCCTGGGTTCAAACGGTTCTCCTGCCTCAGCCTCCTGAGTAGCTGGGATTACAGGCATGCGCCACCACATCCAGCTAATTTTGGGGTTTCTCCATGTTGGTCAGGCTGGTCTCGAACTCCTGACCTCAGGTGATCCGCCAACCTCGGCCTCCCAAAGTGCTGGCATTACAGGCATGAGCCACCATGCCCAGCCAAGCCATGAAATCTTAATGGCTCAACTAAACAAACATTTATTTCTCATTCACACTACATGTCCATGGTGAGGAAGACCACTCTGCTCCATATTGTCACTCAGAGATCTAGACAGATGGAGTCTTTACTATCTTATGATGTTGCTGTCTCAACACACAGCTTCTAGAGTTCCTGTGGTGGGATAAGGTGTAAAAAACTTAAACTTTCTCTTAAATGCTTTGGCCTTGGCTAGCATCAGTCCTGTGAATCTTCCTCAGTGCTAGGGAGTTGGGATGTGCAGTCCTCCCTGATGCCCAAACAGAACAGGCAAACCAGATATTACTGAGCACAAGAAATCCCTGCTATGTGTACTGAGGAACAGGATTCAAGCTGTATTAGACTCACCTTCTGGTTGGAAGCTAGAAGACAGTGGAACAATGCTTTCAAAATTCTGACGCAAAAGTATTTCCTGTAGATTTGTGTATCTAGTCAAAGCATCAATCACATGTGAAGGCAGAATGCTAACATTTTCAGAGAAGCAAAATCACAAAGTATTTACCTTCTGTCCACCCCTTTTCAGGAAATTATAAGAGGATATGTTATAATAAAACAAAGGAATAAAACAGAAAGAGGAAGATGGGGATATATAATGTGATAAATTACTTGGTGTGTTTGACAATATTGAAAGTTGTATGGTTCTGTGAGAACTTGGGCTATGTTTGAGATATATAAAAATTAATAAAACAAAAAAATGAAGCATTATAAATTCTGAGTATACTGAAGGCCATACAAGAAAGGAAATATAATTATAACATACTATATGACTCATTATATAAAATAATTTTTCAATATAAATACTGATTATAGGCCAGGCGCAGTGGCTCATGCCTGTAATCCTAGCACTTTGGGAGGCTGAGGCGGGTGGAGGTCAAGAGATCAAGATCATCCTGGCCAACATGGTGAAACCCCGTCTCTACTAAAAATACAAAAATTAGCTGGGTGTGGTGGTGCGCACTCATAGTCCCAGCTACTTGGGAGGCCGAGGCAGGAGAATCATTTGAACCCGGGAGGCAGAGGTTGCAGTGAGCTGAGATTGTGTCACTGCACTCCAGCCTGGTGACAGAGTGAGACTCTGTCTCAAAAAAAAAAAAATAGTGATTATAGATTGACAAAATGCAACTCTTGAGGATGGTAGTAGAAAATGGCAAAATTTAACCATGTAAAATAGATTCTCAATAAATATCTAAAATGGAAAAATAAAATCAATGTATTATTTAGAAATATAAATGTAAGTATCAGAAGAAATGGCTAAAAGTTGTAGGAAGTGAATTTTAGGAATGGAGTGAAGTAGGACAGAGGACAGGTAGGACAGCTTACATTATACATCTTAATCAAAATCTGTTACTTTCTGTGTTTTTTTTCTTTTTTTTCTGTTTTTTTTGAGATGGAATCTCGCTCTGTCATACAGTGGCGCCATCTCTGCTCACTGCAAGCTCCGCCTCCTGGGTTCACACCATTCTCCTGCCTCAGCCTCCCGAGTAGCTGGGACTACAGGCACCCGCCCCCACGCCCGGCTAATTTTTTGTGTTTCCAGTAGAGACAGGGTTTCATCATGTTAGCCAGGATGGTCTCTGTCTCCTGACCTCGTGATCCACCCGCCTTGGCCTCCCAAAGTGCTGGGATTACAGGCGTGAGCCACTGCGCGCGGCCCCTCTTTCTGATTTTAAAAAGTCAGAGACAAAGTGCCACATACTGCAAAGAGCCTATGAGAAATGAAAATTAAGAAAAGGAGCCATGGGCATTGGGAGACTGGAGGCTATAATGATATTGGAGCAGTTTCAATGGTTGAGTGGTGGATGGAGACCAAGTTGCAGTTGGTTGTAAAGCAAGAGAATAGAAAATTTTCTTCACATATATTGCAAATGAATAAATTGAAGGAGACCAACTGACATACAGGAGTAAATAAGGGGACACAGAATAGATACATCCTCTTCAATGAAATGTGGAATATGAAAATATGACTTTAAATTATAAAAAAGTAGCATTATACATTTACAGAGAATCCCCCATAAAACAAAACAAAATTTTTTTATTTATTTGAATAGCTTTTCTAAAATGATTCATTTACTGAAATACATTATATAGGCATCTCTGCTGAATTATGTCAGCAGAGAACAGTAAACTATCGATATAACTTAATTTTTATTACTTCTTCATTTGAATAAATACCTTTTCATAAATCTTTTAACTTAATAGCCTTGATCTAAAGAGGATTGCTTTATTTCTTCTGAGCCCTTTTTATAAAAAGATCTAGGCTTTTAAAATAAGGTGAAAATAAAAGGCAAATTGTCTGCCTGCCCCTAGTTTTCTGCATTAACGTGATTGCTCCGTCATAGTTCCAGTTCTCTTAGTTCCCCGTCCAGATTCAAGTTTTTATTCAAGCTTGGTCATAGGAGTAATGTTATCATCTTTAAATTTGGTCATGGAATGTGTTACACTGCCCAGCTCAGGGAAATGCTGCTCAGTTTGGGCTTGGATGGTAACGTTTATTTTCCTTGGCAGAGAAGCTGATCGTCGAAGGGCATCTAACCAAAGCGGTAGAAGAAACAAAGCTTTCAAAAGGTTTGTTTTCTGTTTTTCTATGTTTTTTGACAGTTCTTTTGGATAATGAAGGTTAGTGTATATTTTCAAGGTTATAGTATTTTAACCATCAGTTTACTTCTTATAGCTCACAAAATAGCAAGCCAGTAACAGTATCAGATAATATATAAAATAATCAGACTTCTGTTTTAAGAAGGGTATCGTAACTGGAATGTGTCTTTTTAAGTGGATGTATATTTATGATTTTTTGAATGTTAGTACTTGATATAGGTTTCTTTAGGTATTAAAGATTTGTTGCAATCTCTGTCATTCCCAGCATTAATTTCAGCTTTGGTCTCAAATTTTAATCAAACACAATGTAAGTCATTTGTGATACAACTTAAGTGAAACATGCTTGCACTTCTATTTTGGGGGTTACAGTACCTTTAAAATCTCTTATGATGTTTAATATTTCCTTAATTTTTGGCATCTCAGTTTGATTTAAACAAAATTAATGACTTTTGTGAATGTAGAATCTTCTTATATTTTATGAGTAGTCCAGTAATTGCCCAAAGTAGTTTATTGTGTTAATTCTGTTACAGTTGTCAGAGAAGAAAAGTGAGTTTTAAAGCACCATATTGTCAAGTCACTTTTATACATAGGGAAATTAGGCAAATAAATTTGGTGGCATGTGTTTATCATAGTAGAACTTTCATTAGACTATACCAGTATAAAATTTAAAACTAGATTCACAGTCCTTTTGGCCAATTAAAACATTGAGTTACAAAAGTTTGAGATACTTAATTTTAGTACATTCTATTTTATTAAAGTAACTGGATTCATTTGACTTTTTTAACCATGTAAGAGGATGGTGTTATTTCAAATATCTCGTGGTTTCCATTCTGAATTTTGTGCACGGCAGATGCCATATTTGGGGAAAAAATGCACAGAATATGCATCATTAATATTGTTTTGGCAAACAGGCATTGAATTTCAGAACAGTGAACTATTTTTAGTACATATGGCAATTTTTTTCACCTTATTAAAGTGAGATGAGAACAGACCTTAAAATAGCTTTTACCTCACCATCCAAATACCTATTCAGATTAGTTGGTTGAATAGCCAGCACTTTGAAGTAGAGCCTTAGGAAAAAAAAAAACAATGCTTCTTTAATTAAAATATCTTGCTATCTTATCACTTATATTTAATGCATTCTAAATTAGAAAATATTTTCTTGAAATTATGTTTTATCATTATTGGAAAAGTTTTGTGCATTACTGATTTCCCTTTTTAATTTATTGTTTTTATCTTATTGATACATAATAGATGTGCATATTTTCAGGATATGTTTTATAGTTTGATACATTTAATGTATAAAGATCAAATCAGGGTAATTAGAATATCATCACTTTAAATATTTATCTTTGTATGATTTCCTTTTAAACCTGGCTATAAACTGTTTATTGGAAGTTTTAAAGAACATGCCTTTTGATCCAGCAATTCCACTTTTGGGTTTTTAACCCTTTTTTTTTTTTTCCTTGAGACAGAGTTTCGCTCTTGTTGCCCAGGCTGGAGTGCAGTGGCACAATCTCAGCTCCCTGCAACCTCCACCTTCTGGGTTCAAGTGATTCTCCTGCCTCAGCCTCCTGAGTAACTGGAATTATAGGCGCATGCCACCATGCCCGGCTAATTTTGTATTTTTAGTAGAGAATGAGGTTTCACCATGTTGACCAGGCTGGTCTCAAACTCCTGACCTAGGATGATCCACCCGCCTCGGCCTCCCAAAGTGCTGGGATTACAGATGTGGCCTGGGTTTTTAATCTTAAATCACCATGTCCGGCCTGGGTTTTTAATCTTAAAGAACAAATTGGACTAATGAGCAAGAATATTTATTTCAGTGTTGTTTAAAAGCAACAAGAGGAAAGCATTAGGGTCCATTAATAAGGGTATTTATTAAATAAATTATGGCAAATAAGTCCATGTAAATGAATAGAATATATTCTTTAAGAATAATACAAATATAAGTTTTAAATACTCAGGGATTTTTCTATCAGTAGTGAACATTTTACTAGCACCTTTCACAGTTAATAGGCAAAGATATGCTAATCCTTGTAACAAACTAGATGGCTGAAATAAGTTACGTTTTAAATCGAGCTATAAAGTGTTTTCTTTTGGATTTGGCTAAATTGTCTTTAATTGGCAATGTTTTTGGTGGAATTTTCTTGTTTGGATTGAAAATATCAGTTGCCATAAATGAACAATTACCAACTGTTACCAGTCTTACCTCTTCTCTTACCTCTAGAAGATGTATCACCTAATGCAAAATGTGCTTTCTGTTTAATCTCTAACTCAACTTGCAGTCATTACATGTCTATATATAGCTTTGGAGGTAGAAGTAGAAAGAATATGTGTAGATAATTCTACCGCTAACTAGCTGTACGCCCTCAGGCAACTTCAGTTCTTTAAACCTCAGTTCCCTCACTTGTAAAGTGAGATTGACAAAATGTGAGCCACCACTCATGGTCTTGTGTTTCATTCTTGAATAGATTTGATTTGCCTCTATATAACTATAGTATCAGGACACAACATTGAGGATCCATGACTTGACTTGCTAAAAACTTGCTTTCTGGCCAACCTTGGTGACTCACACCTGTGATGCCAGTATTTTGGCAGGCCAAGATAAGAGGATCGCTTGAGCCCAGGAGTTCGAGACCAGCCTGGGCAACGTAACAAGACACTGTCTCTTAAAACACACACACACACACACTTGCTTTCTTTTTTTTTTTTTTTTTTGGAGATGGAGTCTCGCTCTGTTGCGCAGGCTGGAGTGCAGTGGCTCAATCTCGGCTCACTGAAAGCTCTGCCTCCGGGGTTCATGCCATTCTCCTGCCTCAGCCTCCCAAGTAGCTGGGACTACAGGTACCCACTACCACGCCTGGCTAATTTTTTGTAGTTTTAGTAGAGATGGGGTTTCACTGTGTTACCCAGGATGGTCTCGATCTCCTGACCTCTTGATCCGCCCGCCTCGGCCTCCCAAAGTGCTGGGATTACCAAAGTTGCTTTCTTATTCAGAGTAGATATATGCTTTCAATCATCCTTTAAAAACAAAAATACCTACTAGGTACTAGGCACTGTTCTGTGCACTGGGAATATAGCAGTTAATGAAACAGACATTCCAGCCTGGGCAACATAGGGAGACCCTATCTCTTCAAAAAAATAAAATAAAAAATTAGTCAGATGTGGTGGTGCATACCTGTGGTCCCAGCTAATCAGCACGCTCAGGTGGGAGGATGGCTTGAGCCCAGGAAGCCAAGGCTGCAGTGAGCTGCAGTTGTGCCACTGTGCTCCAGCCTGGGCAACAGAGCAAGACCCTGTCTGAAAAATAAAAAAGAAAGAAAAGAAAAAAAAAAAACAGGCAATCTCTGCCATCAGGGAGTTATATTCCAATGAGATCTTGATGGAAAATTTGGCCCTACCTTTAAGGCAACTTTTTACCTTCCCAGCTAATACTCTAAGTATAGAGTAAGAGTTCCTTCTAGGCTAGAAGAATACTTTTGCAAATATACTTCCTATTTACCTAATATTTTAATCCTAAAATTGCCAGAAATATTAAAATCAGGGAGAGCTGTTTTCCTGTTTGTTCTTCCAGAGTGGTTCCTTTTGTAACCATATATGGAGATTAGATATATTAGCCTCTTTTATTTGAGAATGTAACTTTGTGATCGAAACTAAAACACTCAGAAATGTCTGATTTTAGCATACTATGAATGCAGCAGCAGTCACAGATTAGATTCCTATGGGCCTCCATGGCCAGTGACTTCACTTCTAATCTAAGTTCCCCTTTGCTAAGCAGTTGACCTTTGACTACAAATGGCAGTGAGAAAAGAGGCAAAGACTTCTTGAAATTCATCACCCATTTCACAAGTTAAGCCACAAATTCTGGGGATATTCTTATATGGAATAGCCAACAAGTTATATTTTAATATTGTATTAGATATTTTGACAGTAATGGTTTTAGATGTGTTTCTAATTTCTTTCAAAATAGAAAATATATTTTAATTTCCTTGATTATAAAACAATATATATATCTACAGATTTTTCAGTGTATGACTATGTGAAGTTAAAAAGTAAATGTCCACCATGTCCCTATCCCCAAAAATAACTAATGATGTCTCTGTTGTAGATCCTTCCAGACCTTGAATAAATATATGCAATTAAAAATTCATAGACAAATGTATAACTATTTTTAATCTACATGGGGTCATATTATACATACTGCTCTTTATTAGGCTTTTTACTTAGTAGTAAATATATCTTGAATAGTTTTCATTCCATAATATATGTATTTCATTTTCCCATAATGAACAATACTTCAGTGAGCATTATGTATCGCATATGTGCTGTGTTACTTCCTTTAGGAAAAGTACTAGAAGTGGGCATGCATGTACAAACAGTGAAATCAGGTCTGTAACATTATAAAAATATATGCTTTATAAATTTATAATCTCACTAAGGAAAGAAGATATATACACATACATAGAATAATACAAAATAAAGTATGATTAATTGAGGAAACAAAAGACACAAAGATACAATTAAAAGGAGCACCATGGTGGAGAAATGAAGACTTCCTTAGAGTTGATGGGACTTAAACTGTATATTACAGCATGAATAGGCCAAGTAGAGAAAATGGCTCTTTTGAGGTTAGGGAAATATTGAATCAAACAAATAATTGCAGGACATAATGCAGGCATGTATTAGCGCTATAATGAAGCTAGCATGACCAGAGCAGAGCTCCTGTGGGAAATAATGTAGGGACCAGATTACAGCTAAATTCTGCTATGTAAAGCTTGACTGAGGTCTTGTGGAGAATGGGGAGATAGGATTTCCATATAGGATTTCATTCAGAGAAATGACATTTTCTGCAAATGCTACCCTAAAGAATGCCATAGGCCAGGTGTGGTGGCTCACACCTGTAATTCTAGCACTTGGGAGGCTGAGGTGGGAGGATTACTTGAGCCCAGGAGTTCAAGACTAGCCTGGGCAACATAGTGACACCCCCTCTAAAAAAAAAAAAAAAAGAAAGGAATTCCATAGTATGTACAGATGTGCCATTACAGATGAGGATCTGGGGCCTAATTAATTGCCAGTCATCTTTAATAAACTATTGGGCCTATAGTTAGGATTTCTGAGGACAATTCTTTGAAAATTAGGCCTAAGATGGCTTCATTGGACCAGGCAGAAGACCTCTTGTAAATAATTTCAAAACTTTTTTTTTCTTTCTTTCTTTATTTTGAGACAGAGTCTTGCTCTGTCACCCAGGCTGGAGTGCAGTGGCACAATCTCGGCTCACTGCAACCTCCACCTCCCGAGTTCAAGCAATTCTCTGCCTCAGCCTCCCCAGTAGCTGGGATTACAGGTGCCCAGCACCATGCCCAGCTAATTTTTTGTATTTTTTGTAGAGATGGGGTTTCACCATCTTGGCCATGCTGGTCTTGAACTCCTGACCTTGTGATCCATCCACCTCAGCCTCCAAAAGTGCTGGGATTACAGGCGTCAGCCACTGCGCCTGGCCCTAAACTTTTTAAAAAGTTTTTTCTTGGCCAGGTGCAATGGCTCATGCCTGTAATTCTAGTGCTTTGGGAGGCTGAGACGGGAGGATCAGTTTAGCCCAGGAGTTTGAGACCAGCCTAGGCAACATAGCAAGACCTCATCTCTACTAAAAATTTAAAAAAGATATCTGGGTATAGTGGCATGGTCCTGAAGTCCCAGCTGCTCAGGGGGCTGAGGAAGGAGGATCCCTTGAGCCCCGGAGGTCAAGGTTGTAGTGAGCTGTGTTTGTCCCACTGCACTCCAGCCTGGACAACAGAGCAAGAGCCTGTCTCAAAAAAAAAAAAAAGTTTTTTCTTACTGTGATTCAGGGACAGTTATCTTTAGAAATAAAAGGCTGTTAATTTTCTTATTTTAAGTGGCACTTTTTTATAAGAACTGATCGTGGTTTTTTTTTAGGAGTTTTATTATTTGAGTACAAATCTTACTAAAGCAGCCTTCTTACTAGTGTTTTTATGTAACAGAGCCTTCTCCTTTAATCATCTTTATACAGTGTCCACATTGTCCTGGGAATTGTACTGTATTTGTTGCAGTTCTTTGAATACTTTAGCAAAGCTTGCTTCGTTTTTGTTTCCAGTTGGCAAGTGGACAGCCTTGAACAAAAGCCCCAGCCCTCAGCAAAGCAGACATGATCCACATTATAATTTAATATGAGCTACGTGTAATAACCAGCATTCCATTTTGGACAAGGGTGGTGAAGAAGTAAGAGATTCAGTGACCTGACCTATTTTAAAAGTACTTTGCGTACCTGTAGATTTTGAGCATTCATAGCCTGAAGCAGTTTTATTGATATAAGATATTTAACTGTAATAAGATTTTACTTTTATTTTTTTCTTGGTAGAAAATCAGACAAGAGCAAAAGAATCTGATTTTTCAGATACTCTGAGTCCAAGCAAGGAAAAAAGCAGTGACGACACTACAGGTGAGTTTTAACCTAATGTTTACAGACCTGCAGCTGTTAATGGCAGTTTAGTTATATAGGTTAATGTGAGTGGAGATTTTAAAGTATGTGTTTGGGGAAAAAAAAAACGCTTCCATTTATCAAGTCATCCCCTTTGAATGCTGGATATTTTGTTAAAACTACTTTCAACTACCCGAATATAATAGCTGTATCAATTCCAATTGTTTGTTTTGATAACAATAGCTTGCTGATAGATCTGAATACTGTCTGTAATTATATATGTATTTTTTTCCTCTCTGTAGACGCCCAAATGGATGAGCAAGACCTAAATGAGCCTCTTGCCAAAGTGTCCCTTTTAAAAGGTACTTTAACATGTTTTTATGACATCGTAAACCAGGGTATCAAATCACCCTTTGCCATAAAATCTGTTCTAGATATTATGTGAAGTTTTAATTTTTAGTTAAGAGATTAAGATAGGTTCTGTAAAGTAGCAGGGACTAAAAATTTAAAGTTTTGGTGTTTATACCCAATATTTCAAACTATTGTTGAATAATTTGGATCAGTCAAGATTACGAGGGACAAAGTGTTAAGTGGTAGAGTATGAAATGCAGCTGTGTTTTTTGTTTACCCTTGTGTCTCTAATAGGAATTTATTAGCGCTTTTAACATAATTAGAATAAGGTGAAAATCTTAACTTTCTTGAAAGACTCACCGGTTTGCTCTCTTATCATATGGTAGCAGTTGTAAATTTCCTTATTTTCTGGTCTTCTTCATCTTCTAGTAAATATCCCCAGGTTCTTATGACACTCTTCTAGAAATTTTGGGCGAAGAAACTTTAGGTGGATGGCCAGGCATGGTGGCTCATGCCTGTAATCTCAGCACTTTGGGAGGCCGAGGCAGGTGGATCACCTGAGGTCAGGAGTTTGAGACCAGCCTGACCAACATGGAGAAACCCTGTCTCTACTAAAAATACAAGATTAGCCGGGTGTGGTGGCGCATGCCTGTAATCTCAGCTACTTGGGAGGCTGAGGCAGGAGAATTGCTTGAATGCAGGAGGCAGAGGTTGTGGTAAGAGGTCATGCCATTGCACTCCAGCCTGGGCAATAAGAGCAAAACTCCGTCTCAAAAAAAAAAAATGAAAGAAGGAAATTTTAGATGTTGATAAGTAATGCATGTAATTAACTCTTTGTCTCACCTCTAAATAGGAAGTACATTTCTTGATATTTACTTGTTTAGAATGAAGTGGGTAGAAAATAAATCAGCATTTATAAAAAATGTTTTTAAAATAAAGTTCCTTGGGGATAGTTTACTAGAAAATTGTCAACATTCAGTCTCTTTTATGTTGCCTTATTGTACACAAGAAAAATTGACATATGTTGTAAGTTCAGCCCAGTGGATTAATTAAAAATGTTGGTAGTGGTGTACTAACACCAGACAGCTCTCTGGGATCAGAGTGACAGTAGCAGCCTGTGGAAATTTCTGTTTGTGGAAGTGCCTATTTTTCTGGCTGGACTAATAGGGAATCTCCTTGTCCAGACCCCGAGCTTTGGGATTATATAAGGAAGGAGCACTCTTACTGATTTGTACTCTTCTTAGGTGATCTTTGGTGTTGATAAGACATGCTTTTTTTCTAATGTCATAATAATAAATATAAGTTAATGTTGGTATGATCCAGAACTCTCATCTCAGAAATGCAATACCATTATTGTGTAAAATGTAGTTACTGATACTGAAAGAATGTCAGACCCTATGGGCCTTTATGGGAACGTGGAGAAAAAAGAAGGGAGGTAAATGAGTAATGAACACACCCATACAAAAGTAGCCCTCTTTACGGTCTTTTGCACTACAGAACTCTCTTTTTTCTTTTTGTTTTTTTTTCTTTTTGTAGGTACATTGTAGGTGTATATATTTATGGGGTACATGAGATGTTTTGGTACAGGCATTCAGTGTTACAGAAATCTTTTCAATAGCCAACTTAAGATTGAGTATAGTGTTTATGATTGTGTTAATTGTATTCAACTATTATTAGTGCTTTTGTGATTTTTGTCAGTCTGTTTTAGATTTGATTTTTATCCCATTGCCTACCACAATGCACATATTCAGTAAAACTCAGATATTTGATGAATTAATTGATAATGGACTTCTTACATTAAAATTATAAAGCCACAAGAGCATTAGGAATGTAACACTAGCCACAAAGCTAAGATCCAAAGAACTCTGGGTTCAGTCATAGGTTTGCCATTTATTTGTAATATGTCCTTGGCAAATTGCTTAACTGCTCTGTGATTCAGGGTTTTTTCATGTATTAGACTGGCGAAAACCAACTTTATAGGATTATTGTGAAGATTGAATGAAAGGGTGTGCGTGGACCACTTATCATGGTGTTGGGAACATAAAATGTTAACCACCATAATGAAGACACTGATCATGATGATGATGGTGATTGATAAAAGCAGGCCTATCTGTTGAAGGACTCTGAGTAACTCCATATTAATTGAATAAGATTGTGAAGTTTTAAAATTATTTCCTATAGTATTTAGGAACAAGGATTTGTTTGTAATGGATTTTTTCTAATTAGTAATGCATTTATTTGTTTGTTACTTGCCAGATAATCAGGAAAAAGTATTTTTAATCCATGAGTAGCACCAAACAGTATCTATAAAAGTACTCACAATATAGCCTGGGAAGTCAGACTCAAGGAACAGGGAATGAAAGGGGAAAGATGTAGGAAAAGATTGGAAAATACAAGATGCATGTGGAGCTGGCGGCCTGTGTGCAGATGCTATTAGTAATTGCTTCAGGTGCCATTGATGAAGATGGGTCAGAGTTTCCCTAACCTTGCTTTACGTTAAGGTGAAAGAACTTCTAAAACTTTTCTTTACATTTCTGTATGATTGCCAACTTTTTTGTTAATGAAGTAGTATCTTTATAAATACCTGCTGAAAGATTTTGTGGCTTGATTTTATTTTTATGAATTTTTTTACTTGTTTTGTTTTGTTTTTAGAGACAGGGGTCTTGCTAAGTTGGTCAGGTTGGTCTTGAACTTCTGAGCTCAAGCGTTCCTCTCACCTCAGCCTCCCATCTCAGCTTCCCAAGTAGCTGGGACTACAGGCATGCACCACCCTACCCGACTTGTTTACTCTTTCACTTTGTTTCTCTTTCTCTCTCTGTCTCTCTCTCTTTTTGCAGCTTGATTTTAAGAACAGACTGTCAAGTCAGTCAGTGATTGGATGTAAAGAAAAATCATCTAGGTAGAAGGAGGCATATTTTAGAGGAGTCTCCAAGAGATAATTATCATAGCCCTTTATGGTCATTATTGTTTTTCTTTTGTAAAGTTTCTCTTGTAAGAGTTTTATAAATTCTTAAAAATGATGTATTACTGGTACTTTTTAGAAACATTTATGTTATGCTTGATTATGTGTGGTTATGGTTTGTATCTGTATAATTAGGTTCAATAGACTGACATAATTTTCTCTTAAAAGTATAAATTACTAGACAACAGTGTTGACCTTTAGAGCTATATAAAGAAGCTACATATAAGTAGCCTCTTTATTTTCCTCATTCAAACTGTGTGCCTGACTTCCTGAACCATTATTTTCAAGTTTTTTTCCCCCTTTTTAAAAAATAGCCAATCTTTTTCTTTAGATTTATTGTGTACGACTTGTCACATTAGTCAGCTAGGACAAGGAAAATAATAATAAACATTCATTATGAGATAAAATGATGATAGCAGTAGTACCTTTTCCCTGATATAGTAATCATTTCTATCTATTTAGTTACTTTTAAATGAGAAATAAGTTGATCAAACCATGTTTTCTGTATGCTTGAAACCATCTCCCATTAAACGTTTTTTAAAATTGGAATTCACTTCAAATCATGTCTGTTGCAAATTTGCTCTATTTGGGGAACCTTGCCAGGGACTGCAGTGGTTTTAAAGTCTAATAAGACTGTTGGGCCGGACATAGTGGCTCATGCCTGTATTCCCAACACTTTGGGAGGCTGAGGCGGCCTGATCACTTGAGCCCAGGAGTTTGAGACCAGCCTGGGCAACATGGCAAAACCCCATCTCTACAAAAATTAACCAGGCATGGTGGTGCATGCCTATAGTCTCAGCCACTCAGAAGGCTGAGGTGGGAGGATCACTTGAGCCCAGACGGTAGAGGTTGCAGTCAGCCCAGATCGTGCCACTACACTCTAGCCTCGGTGACAGAGCAAGACTCTGTCTCAAAAACAAAAGCAAAAATCTATCCTCTGGATTTAAGGAATTTCAAGGCAAATTAGTGATAGCACATTTTTTAAAACTTTGTATTTCCTTGTGCCTCAACATCCCCACAAACAGGCCGTGAACACTCTGCCCTGGCAACCAGATGCACCAGTATGATAAGGCTGGTCCCTGCCACAAGTTCCCCTTCATAACCTTCCCTGGCAGTGGCCTAGTGAAATTTAATGAAATCACCTCATGCCTTTTGTTTGTGTATCCTGACCCCCAATACAAGCATTTGCCTACAGGTCCTCACTCTATCAGTTATACCTACTTGGCTGAACCCATTCTTTGGGCTTCTCCCATATGGTTCCCTGCATGGTGTACCTTGCCTCCCTCTCTAGGACCTTTGAGTATAATAAATCCTTTAATTTCATTTGCCTCTCCAAGTATAATTCCCACAGCTATGTTGGAGTGATCCTTGAGGACCCCACAGGGAGACTTACTCCCTCCTCCATTTACCACACAGAGAGGTGTAGATGATAAGCTGATTATTGGTGGTTGTTGCCATCAGGAGTCAAAGAAAAGAGAATGCCCAGGGTTTTTTTGTTTGTTTGTTTGTTTCAGAGGATAGGGAAGAAAGGCATTTTGAGTTTCATGGGACAAGAGTCATTTGAAATGACTCTATAAATAGTGTGTCTTACCATATGTGATATATTCAGTGATTAAGAAAAACTAAACCTAAATCTGATCAAGACTCTAGCTCCAACTGCCAATTTGCAGGACATACAAAGAACTAGGGACATATTCTAAATGATGTGATGGGGATACAACCAGCAAAATCCAGAATGTGGAAGATTCTACAGGACATACAACCCAGTTTCTTCAGCAATTAAATTAGAAGGGGAAAAAAAGGAAAGGGGATGGGGGAAATCCTATAAATTAAAAGAGATTTAAGAGTTATGTCGGCCAGGCGTGGTGGCTCACACCTGTAATCCTAGCATTTTGGGAGGCCAAGGTGGGCAGATCACTTGAGGTCAGGAGTTCGAAACTAGCTTGGCCATCATGGTGAAACCCTGTCTCTACTAAAAATACAAAAAATTAGCTGGGCTTGGTGGTGCACACCTGTAATCCCAGCTACTTGGGAGGCTGAGGCAGGAAAATCGCTTGAACCGGGGAGGCAGAGGTTGCAGTGAACCAAGATCATGCCACCACACTCCAGCCTGGGTGACACAGCGAGACTCCATCTCAAAAAGAAAAAAAGAGAGAGAGATGTCAACTAAACACAATGTATGAACCTTGTATGAATCTTCATTCAAACAATTCAACTGTAAAATAAATTTGGAACAATGGAAAATTTTAATACTGACTGAATATCAAACAATTAAGAAATTGCTCATTTTTTCCAGTGTGATCGTAGTATTATAGATATTATTTCTTTTTAGTCTTGTCTTAAACATTTTAGAGTTTTTTTATATTTACATCTATAAAATATTTTTAAATGGGTAGGATTACAAGAAGAGTAGATAAAAATACCTTCTTAGAAAAAGGAAATATTAAAAATCGCAAGCTAGATCAAATGGGTTTGGTTTGAGGATTGATAAGTATAATTAAAGTTTGTTCACATAATCCTTTGAGTGTTTTGTAAGATAGAGTGATCATTATAACAATTCAGTGGCTTCTGAGCACAGCAATGATATGATCAGATCTGCATTTTGGGGAGGTTTATTGAATGAACTGGAGTGGATAGAGGCTACAGGTAAGGCAGTCAAGAGGCTTAATCATTTGAGAGTCTGAACTAGGGTAATTACTGTGGAAATTTCAGATAGCAAAAACCACTTGGGGCCTTGGTAATCTTATCTAGAATCCACTGGCCTGAGACACTAAATATGGGAGAGAGATGGAAGTCATTTGACCCTGAGTGACTGAAAATTTAGAAATATTTATTTCTGGAAGAAAAGGTGTCCTGGTGGTAGCTGTGATGGTTTTAATTTGGCACATGCTAAACAGGAAGAGTGACCATGGGTTTGCCTGGAACCATTTATGGCTATTGTCCCAGCATAATTATCGTCAAAAGTGCTCTCTTTCATATTCAAAGCTGTCCCAATTTTATACGGTCACCCTAGGAACTGGAGATGCAGCTGGATGTGCAAAACAGAAACTAGAACCAACAAGTCATTTTCATTTATTTCTCAGATGTTTTATTGACCTGAGAGATACAGAGATAAGATACACAAGGAGGCTATAGACAGAAGATAGGAACTAGGTTTGGAAATTCTCTGCACAGGGGTGAACAGTGGTAGCAGAGGGAATTTCTGGTGAAAGAAAAGAACAATGATGAAAGTAAAAGAGCCAAAAAGATCCAGCTGTTGAGAAGGAAGCTGGCAGTTTAGAAAGAGTGGCAAAGGGGTAAGAATTGACAATAAGAGGCTGCTACCTTAGGCTATTTGACATGGCCACACGTACCCACAATGGAAAGATGATCTTCCTGCATTATGAAGGTTGTTCTCATCAACCAAGCCTGCAATGACTAGACATTCTAAAGAGAAGAGTGATGGCAATGGAAAGAGGACACATCCACTTGCCAGGTCACTTCTATCAGTTGATGACATGCCATATGTTATGGCTAGATCAGCTTTCCACAAGTACGCACTTGCAAAATAGAACTTGGGAAAAAAATCTTTGATTTGGCCCTTTACCAAGTGGATCAGTGTGTCAGAGTTCAGTTGAGCAAAGGTCAGAGTTTAAGTTGAATCTCCAGTCGCTCTTTTGAAGATATTTGGTGATGCCAAATTTAATTTAGGATATTATGTAGGTAAGTATTCTGTCAGTTCATTTATAGTGTGAATTTACAGGATTTAGCCTTAGTCTGAGAAAAACTGGCCCCTGGCCCAGACTATACACCAGGCAGTTCTAAACATATACAATTCATGTTAAGGAAAAAACAGATTCTGTTAATCTTTACAACTTACATTACTCCTAAATAACACTTATTTCCATGTGACTTGCATGTCTAAATAAAATGAATTTGGCTTAGTAAGGCTTTCATTTATCTTCATCTAAACGCTTTTCCACCAGTACTCATCACAAGACTCCCCAAGGTTATGAAGCAGATTGAGATAGAAACTCCATTTCTAGGACAAAAACGAGGCATCTTGAGAATGGACCCAAGCCATAATAAACTAATAATGCATTTTCCCACACAACCATATAAAATACAGTGAGCCCTTGATCAACCTTTGCACAAAAAGAATTGCTCATTAAGTCTTTGATTTTTTAAAAAATGGCACTTGGTTTTCTAGAAAGAGGATCTGCACACTAACTATTCAATTTGTTTGAATATAGTCAGATTATTATGTCTGTGTTTATTAGGCTTAATTTGAAAAGATTTTTGGTTAGTTTCTCCACTTCTATGATCAAACACTATAGAGTTCAAGACCAGCCTGGGCAACATAGTGAGACCCTGTGTCTACCAAAAAACTACAAATCTTAGCCAGGCACAGAGGTACATGCCTGTAGTCTGAGCCATTCTTGAGGCTGAGGTGTGAGAATCGCTTGAGCCCAGGAGGTAGAGCCTGCAGTGAGTAGACATTGTGACACTGCGCTCCAGCCTGGCCAACAGAGCAGACCCTGTCTTGAAACAAAAGAAAACAAAACAAAGAATCAGTTGCAGACATGATAGCCTTTATGCTTAAATACCTCAGTATACATTTCTTATTTATCTTATGTAACTACCATACAATTCTCAAAATTAAGAAATTAACATGGGTACATTACTATTCTCAAATCCAAATACCTGTTCACATTTTGACAGTTGTCTCAGTAATGTTCTTTATGACATGGCCCAGCATGGTAGCTCATACCTGTAATCCCAGCACTTTGGGAGGCTGAGGATCACTTAAGCCCAGGAGTTCGAGTTTATCTCCCAGGGGACATTTGGCAATATCTGGAGACATTTTAGTTGTAAACTGGGGTGTGGGCCAGGGTGGAGGAGGGGTACTGAATCTAGTGGATAGAAACCAGGAAAACTACTAAACATTCTACAATTCATAGGGTAGTGCCACAGCAAAGAATTTATTCAGCCCTGGTGCAACATAGCAAGACCCCATCTCTACAAAAAATTAAAAATTTTGCTGGGCATGGTGGCACGTGCCTGCAGTCCCAGCTACTCAGGAGGCTGAGGAAGGGGGATAGCTTGAGCCCAGGAGGTCAAGTTGAGGCTGCAGTGAACTGTGATGGCACAACTGCACTCTAGCCTGGGCAACAGAGCAAGACCCTGTCTCAAAAAAAGAGAAACCAAGATCTAAATGTTTGGTGTCCTCATGGCTACTGGTGTATAATTGCTTCTAGGCCCACTCAGTGGACAGACTTAAGAAGTGTGTGTGTGGTTCTGTGTGTATGCAGTTGCACACATATCTATATTTATTTCTATATATTTCTCTATATCTCCAATCTATTCGAGTTCATACCCTACACCAGAGGATTAATCCTTTTTTTTCTTTTTCTTTTTTGATACAGAGTCTCACTCTGTTGCCCAGGCTGGAGTGCAGTGGCGTGATCTCGGCTCACTGCAGCCTTGGCCTCCTGGGTTCAAGTGATTCTCCTGCCTCAGCCTCCCAAGTAGCTGGGACTACAGGTGTGCATCACCAAACCCAGTTAATTTTCGTATTTTTAGTAGAGACAGGGTTTTACCATGTTGCCTAGGCGGGTTTTGAACTCCTGACCTCAAGAGATCTGTCTGCCTTGGCTTCCCAAAGTACTGGGATTACAGGTGTGAGCCACTGTGCCCGGCCCAGGGGATTAATTCTATCTTACCTGTTTTCATATCTGTAATTTTCTTCTTCAACAGTGAGAAAAGTGGCTTCATTTATCTGCAACGTATTTATTTGAGCCTTTTTAGAATACACAGAAAATTGTTTCAGAATTAATAGCCAGTGCTTTTGTAGTAAAGAAACCTGTGTATAAAATTTTTTTTTGATTATCAAATTATTAACATACAGCAATAGTCCTCAACACAGGACATTTTACCTCCCAGGGGACATTTGGCAATATCTGACCAGGAAAACTACTAAACATCCTACAATTCATAGGGTAGCCCCACAGCAAAGAATTTATTCAGCCCAAAATGTCAGTAGTGCTGAGGTTGAAAAACTCGATCACAGAGCAAGGAAAATACCTACTCAAGGAATTAATGTTGATGTTTTTGTCAAACCACTTGAATGTAAGATGCAATCATCATGATGCTTCTCTTCTAAATACTCCTTAAAAAAAAAAAAAAAAAAAAAAAGCATTATCCTATATAATGACAAATCCAGAAACAGGGGCCAGGACCTTTGCAGACTCCAGTGGATAGTGTTGAAAGAGCTGTGAGAGAAGTTTTGTAGCTAATGCAACAGTGTTTCTGCCACTGGAAAAATCTCTCTCTCTACATGCCCCTTCCCTGGCCCGAAGACCTTTTGAAGGAAGAATTGATAAGTTGACTAGAGTAGCTGAACCCAGAATCAAATTTTTTTCTTTCTTTTTTTTTTTGTTTTTTTTTTTAGAGACACAGTCACTCTCTGTCGCCCAGGCTGGAGTGCAGTGGCGCGATCTTGGCTCATTGCCACCTCCGCCTCCCAGGTTCAAGCAATTCTTGTGCCTCAGCCTCCTGAGTAGCTGGGATTACAGGCGCGCACCACCACGCCCAGCTAATTTTTAGTTTTTTGTTTTTTTTTTTTTTTTTTGAGACGGAGTCTTGCTTTGTCGGCCAGGCTGGAGTGCAGTGGTGCGATCTCGGCTCACTGCAAGCTCCACCTCCCGGGTTCACGCCATTCTCCTGCCTCAGCCTCCCGAGTAGCTGGGACTACAGGCGCCCACTACCACGCCCGGCTAATTTTTTGTATTTTTAGTAGAGACGGGGTTTCCGCATGTTGCCCAGGCTGGTCTCAAACTCCTGACCTCAAGTGATCTGCCTGCCTCAGCCTCCCAGAGTGCTAGGATTACAAGCATAAACCACCGCGCCTAGGCCAGAATACAGTTTTTCTAGAGAGAAAAATAGGATATAATCTATGAATATGAAAAAGAAAAAAAATATATATATATAATTTCCAAAACCTATTGTAATTGTATTGTGAAAGTTATTCTTAGCTCTTTTTTGATGGATTGAAGTTATTATGCTGAGGTACTTATAAACCAAGATGATACTCAAATAGAATTCATTAGAACAATATGGCTTACCTGATGATATATTTATTTCAGGCAGTGTTCAGTAGCAGAAGGTTTTAAAAAATTAAAAAGCAGAATGATTGGAGAGGAAGGAGTTTAGGGGAAGGGGCATATTTGAAATAGAATGCTGGATTTAGTTTATTTCAGTAAAACCACTTAGGTTACATCATTTAATATATTCAGCAGATTTTTGTTGTTGTTGGGTTTTTTTTTTTTTCCTTTTTGATACAGAGTCTCACTCTGTTGCCCAGGCTGGAGCACAGTGGCGCGATCTCGGCTCACTGCAACCTCTGCCTCTTGGGTTCAAGCAGTTCTCCTGCCTCAGCCTCCCAAGTAGCTGGGACTACTGGCACCTGCCACCACGCCTGGCTAATTTTTTGTGTTTTTAGTAGAGACGGGCTTTCACCATATTAGCCAGGATGGTCTCGATCTCCTGACCTTGTGATCCGCCTGCCTCAGCCTCCCAAAGTGCTGGGATTACAGGCATGAGCCACCACGCCTGGCTCAGGTATTTGTTATATGTGTGTGTTGGGGAAATGATGATGACAAAGTAGGCTCAGTAGAGCTTTCAGCCTAGTTTTTATTTTGTGTTCCACAACTAGGGTAATTGTGCTAAAATTTAGCTGTTACTTGAAGAAAAGTTTCTTTTTGTTTTCCATATCCAGTTAAGTTCCAAGTGAAATTTTTCTGACTGGTTATCAAGAAATTTCAAAACTGATGAAGAAGTATAGCATTTTGCTCATCTCACTGAATTTCAAGTCTTAATAAGCAATAAGTTATCATCTATCACTGTTTATTTTGATGCTAAAATTGTGAATATATAATTTATGTTAATATATTTTTATAATGTCATCACCATGATTACTAATATATATAACTGTATTTGTATTTTCTCCCAACTACTAAAATGCTTACTATAATTTGCTTCTAAGTTTTATTTAACTCAGTTGTTCTATGTTGTTTATGCATGTGCAAACATGAGAGAGATTACCAGTCTTTTATTGTAGATTATAGTGTGATACTAACTCTTGCTTTTAAAATAAACATGTTTTTGTCAGATGACTTGCAGGGTGCACAGTCAGAAATTGAGGCAAAGCAAGAAATACAGCATCTTCGAAAGGAATTGATCGAAGCCCAGGAGCTAGCTAGAACAAGTAAACAAAAATGCTTTGAACTTCAAGGTGAGATCAAGATTACTTTGGTTCTTTAGGGATGTGTGGAGGCAGCACAATATAATTGGGTGGCCCCAAACTTGGAGTCCGGAGGCATGTTCCAGATTCACAACTTTATGAGATATGTGATCTTGGTATATTTACTTGACCTCTCTAAACTTGTGTTTCAGGTCAGTAAAATGAGGAGAGTTACAGTTGCTCTACCTTCACACTGTTGATGTGAAAATCAAGTAAGATCTTTACTAACTGAAAGATCTTAATAGTTAATTGCATATTAAGTACAACAGAAGGAAAACTCAAATTTCTAAATTTTTGTTACGCCTAATGTTAGCTAATGTCCTGGCCACATTCTTTTCTAGTAGCTCACTTATCTATAGGTCATAAGCCAGTGGAGTCTGTGCAGTTCCCTAGAGCTTACATTTCTGTATCATTCATAGTAACTACCTGGTTGCAGACAATTAGTATCTCAAAGAGTCTTAAAATGAGAAAGGGAATGACCTCTGGAGTCCTCATGTTCTCCAAGATGGCCTTCCTGCCTAGTAGGAAGATTTACATCCCAGGAGGGAACTAGGAACTTCTTGTTACTACTTCTTTCCTTTCCTAATTCTCAAAGAAATTAGAATTGGTATTCACTTAACTTGAAACTTTTGGGGGATCCAGGCTAATATATTAAATTACAATGAAAAAATATTTAGTAAATAGCAATTATTTAGTTTAGTGTTTACTATGTGCTTGACAGTAAATATAAGAATTTTAAGTCTTTTTAAAAAATTAAATTCAAAATGCTGATTAACAATTATCAAGACTGTTTCTCATGTTAAGAAAAGCACATATTGTCTTGGTGATACCAGGTCCAGAAAACTCCACTACTCAGTTGAATAGATTTATTACTTACTACAGTTCTGTGCTCCTAAAATCTTTAAACTAACTGCTAATACTGATAATACTTACTGCCTAACTTTTGTTCCTTTCAATAATCTTTTAGGAGAGAATTTTAAAAGAAATCTTCAGCTGCTCAACTCTGAGTACTTTCATTAATTCACAAAACTATTAATAGATACTGTGTTTTTACTTTTAGCTCTTCTGGAAGAAGAAAGAAAAGCCTATCGAAATCAAGTTGAGGAATCCACTAAACAAATACAGGTTCTTCAAGGTATGGAAGACCCCAAGCCTCTTTGAGATTGTTATTGTGTGTTTGTTTTTAGTGATTCAAAAGGAATGGAGGCCAGGCGCAGTGGCTCATGCCTGCAATCCCAGCATTTGGGAGGCCGAGAATGGTGGATCACCTGAGGTCAGGAATTCGAGAGCAGTGTGGCCAACATGGTGAACCCCTGTCTCCACTAAAAATACAAAAATTAGCTGGGCATGGTGGTGCATGCCTGTAATCCCAGCTTCTCGGGAGGCTGAGGCAGGAGAATTGCTTGAACCTGGGAGGTGGAGGTTTCAGTGAGCTGGGATTGCACCACTGCACTCCAGCCTGGGTGACAGAGCAAGACTCTATCTCAGAAAAAAAAAAAAAAAAAATGAAAGTAAGAAGGCAGAGAGTCCCCATTTTTCATGGCTTTGATTCTCTAGAACCTCACATTTCAACACGGCTCTTGGTGGAGCTTTATTTATTTATTTGTTTTTGAGACAGAGTTTCGCTCTTGTTGCCCAGGCTGGAGTACAATGGCGCGGTCTCAGCTTACTGCAACCTCCGCCTCCCAGGTTCAAGCAATTCTCCTGCCTCAGCCTCCTGAGTAGCTGGGATTACAGGCATGCGCCACCACGCCCAGCTAATTTTGTATTTTTGGTAGAGACGGGGTTTCTTCATGTTGGTCAGGCTGGTCTCAAACTCCCAACCTCAGGTGATCCACCAATCTTGGCCTCCCAAAGTGCTGGGATTACAGGTGTGAGCCACTGCGCCTGGCCTATTTATTTATTTTTTTTTTAAAGAAAATTCAAGGGAAGTTTGTCCAGTACTCTCGTATTAGACACTTAGAATGGAAAAAGCAGAGGTGAAGATTTGGAGTTGGTAAGACTGTCACTTTCTGAGTTATGTCGTGAGTTCCTACAGAGGGCCTTTGGATAGGAAATTTGTTTGAGCTACTCTGTGCGTCAGCACTTTGAGCTTGCTGGTGTATGTATATATTGATGGCTGGTGTAGATATATTGACATCTAATGCTCAGAACACACTTGTATTGCAAGAAAATATTTTTTTGTTTGTTTTTTTGAGACATAGTCTTGCTCTGTTGCCCAGGCTGGAGTGCAGTGGTGATCTTGGCTCACTACAACCTCCATCTCCCGAGTTCAAGTGATTCTGCAGCCTCCCAAGTAGCTGGGACTACAGGTGCATGCCACCATGCCCAGCTAATTTTTGTATTTTTAGTAGAGATGGGGTTTCACTATATTGGCCAGGCTGGTCTCAAACTCCTGACCTCGTGATCCACCCACCTTGGCCTCCCAAAGTGCAGAGATTACAGGCATGAGCCACCGCACCTGGCCTCAAGAAAAATTATATATCACGTGGAATAGGATAATAGTCTCTGCACTGATTTTTGTTGATAATGGCTGTTCTTCTTATCACCATTTTGCTATTTCTTTGTCTGGGCTATTGCAGGGTTATTACAGAAATTTCCAGAAAGACCCCTGCCTGTCGAGTGTTTACTTCAAGCTGGAGCTCCTGGTGTATTATGAGGAAATTATATGATACCCCAGGAGAGGTCTTCCTTTCCCATGCCATTGTAAAATTCCTAAAGTAAAATTAATTTGCCTTCTCGTCAAAGAAGGAGCCAATGTTGTCTTAAAATTTTAGCTTGAGAGATAGGTGAGGAAGAAATTAAATAGACAAGTAATCACTATTCAGAAGAGAAGGGATAGTCATTGTACGAGGCCCAAGATACTATTTTGGTCAGATTAGAATTTCTAGGGTATGTCATATGTGTTTTTAAATTGAAAGCTCTTAAAACTCCTATTGTAGTTTAATGTCATTATCCATTAATTTACATAAATCTGATTTGGATCTCTATTTTCATCGTAGACTGTGTAGGGGCAATTTTTCCTAAAGGTTCTGTGACATAGTGCTACCTTTTTTTTAAAACCTGTCTTGCCCAGGCGTCATTGAGTGCCCCCTGGTGCCAGCATGTGTATTTCACAACTGTATCAACAAATCATGATCATCTTCTCTGGCCATTGTGCCCTTTCAGATTCCAAACTTGTTACCTCTCAGTCCTTCCTACAAACTTAGAAAGTCTAATATCTTAATGTTTACTTATGTAGCAACCTCCGTTTCTCCCATCCCTAAATCCTCTTGTAATTAATTATTTTCCTTTGGAACTTTTAAAATCTACAATTTCCTTATAATATGGTAACCAATATTAATTTTCTTGTTCTGCGCCAAGTTTGATTTTATACAAATTGTTTCCAGTTTGGGTCATGAGCACAAAACCAGGTATTTTTAAAAATCTATATAACCCTTCAATGAGGCAGTATTAATTTTATTAACTCATTAATTCAACCAATAATTCTTGATTGTTTACTGTGTCACATATTGGGGTATCCCCAATACCTGACAGCTGTGAGCAAAACAAATGCCCTACACACATGAGGTGTACAGTCCAGTAGAAAAGATAAACAATAAGCAAATTAATAGATAATATGATGTCCAATAAGGACTTCAAAGGAAAATAAAGCAGAGTAAAGAGTCAGAGAATTACAGTGAGCTGTTTTTCACATGAGTCATCAGAAAAGGCCTCTTTAAAGAATTGACATTTGAACAGAAAAACGAATCAAGGGCATCAACTGTTTATTGCTTTTATTGCTTACCATTTGACCAAGAATTCTACACATAGGATTCACCCTAAAAAAAAAAAAAGGATTGTATACAGTGTTTAAACACTGAACAGCCTAAAATGTCAAAAATAAAGGGTTGGGCAAATAAGTTATATATACTATAACTATTTTTTTGTTGAAAGAGTTTCATCAACAGAAGGATAGGGAACACTGCATATATTGTGATCACTCCCTATTTAATGTTTGTTTTTACATGTGTATAAATGCATAGGAAAAAATCCAGAAGGAATGTCAGAAGTAATTTTCTGTGTGTTGGGGAGATAAAGATCACTTTGGGTTTTTTTTCCTCTTTGCTATCTGTGTTTTGACGCTTTCTGCATCAAACATGGATTGTTTATACACTTTAATCAAAAGCAGCAGCTCTGACAACCCAGGTTATGCATTAGCTACAATCCTGTATGGATTATTCTTTTATTCTAATGGGCCAAGAAAATGATGGATATACTTTTGCAGCCCAATTGCAGAGGTTACACATCGATATTGAGAATCTCCGGGAGGAGAAGGACAGTGAAATCACGAGTACTAGAGATGAATTGCTTAGTGCCCGAGATGAAATTTTGCTCCTTCATCAAGCAGCAGAAAAGGTTGCCTCTGAGCGGGACACTGACATTGCTTCTTTACAAGAAGAGCTTAAGAAGGTGAGAGCTGAGCTTGAGCGGTGGCGGAAAGCAGCGTCTGAATATGAGAAAGAAATCACAAGTCTGCAAAACAGTTTTCAGCTTAGATGTCAACAGTGTGAGGACCAGCAGAGAGAAGAAGCAACAAGGTTGCAAGGTGAATAAATGTATTTTACATAAAGCTCTTAACTTTTGACAATGATAACTTCTTAACTTGTTTAAAAAAAACATACAGGCTTTTTTTGTCTTTGTTAGCTATCAGTTGTATAAACCAGTGTTTTTAAATCGGAGCTAAAAATGTATTTTCAGGTCTGCAAGTTCTACTTAAATTTATATTTTTTTACGGTTTTATATTTTATTTTAAAATTGTTAAAAATTGCTTGTCTTATAAAAGTGAAGTGGAAAAAAATACTATTGTTCAAGTACAAGCTGATAGCAGTCCTTGAGGTATACATGCAAAGTAACAGGAATCAAATGATTAACCATGTAAAATCTACTTCCTTTTAAGGGGGCAAAAAGTATGTTCTCCTCTGAAATCTTTTCCTTTATTCTTTGAAGTATTATGGAAGTTATATTTCTGTATTAACAAGTATGTTTTGGGACTGTTTTAGGTGAACTAGAGAAGTTGAGAAAGGAATGGAATGCATTGGAAACCGAATGCCATTCTCTAAAAAGGGAAAATGTTTTGCTATCATCAGAACTGCAACGGCAAGAAAAAGAATTGCACAAGTATGCAAGAACTCTCTGTTTTTCAGATATAAAATATTTCTTTATCTTAAATTTTCATCTAAATTAAATTTAATTTTAATACTTAAATATTTTACAGGAGCAAATGTTCAGCCCATCTCTGTTTGGCTATTTGGCAGGTTAACCATACTGAATAAATACTTCAGCTTTTTTTTTCCCTGCCACCACCATTATCCTGCATGTCCTTTCCTTGTACTCATGGAATACAGATTCATTAAATGTCCCAAAGAAACCCTGAACAAACAACAAAAGTCTGTAATTCATAGTTGAACTTGCCCTGTAAACTAATAAATTTCAAATATCAACTGCTTTTCTTTCACACCAGTGATCTCTTCTTTTAGTAAGCGTGATCAGGAAGTGACTATAATGAAGAATTTGTAAGGCTGGGTGCAGTGGTTCACGCCTGTAATGCCATCACTTTGGGAGGCTGAGGTGGGAGGATCGCTTGAGCCTGAGAGTCCAAGATCATCCTGGACAATGTGGCAAAACCCTGTCTCTACAAAAAAATACAAAAATTTACCGGGCATAGTGATGTGTGCTTGTAGTCTTGGCTACTTGGAAGGCTGGGTGGGAGAATTGCTTGGGCCCAGGAGGTCAAGGCTGCAGTGAGCCACGATCATGCCACTGCACTCCAACCTGGGTGACAGAGCCAAACCCTATATCAAACAAACCAAAAAAAAAAAAAGGAATTTGTGCTACTGAAAGATATAAATTAATCTTCTGAATTTCAAATAGGGTTGTATGAAGGGTAATAATATATAAGACCAATAATTCTCTGAAACCAGTTAAATCTTTCTAGTATCTAATACTTGACAAGCAAATCAGTGAATGCATTAGATTTATTCCAGCAAATTTAGTGAAGTCCTATTTTACCACCACAGTTTGCCATATTTAAGTTTAAAATGGGTTTATTCCGGCCGGGTGTGGACATTATGAAACAACATCTCTACAAAAAATACAACAAATTAGCCTGGCCTGTAGTCCCAGCTACTCAGGAGGCTGAGGTGAGAGGATCACTTGAGCCTAGGAAGTGGGGACTGCAATAAGCCATGATCACACCACTGTAGTCTAGCCTGGGCAACAGAGCCAGTCCCATGTCTCAAGAAAACATGAATAAAAATAAAAACAAATGTTTTACATTGTTTATAAGATGTAAAAAACTTTGTAAAAGCAATTCCAAAATACGAATGGGACAAAATAAAGGTCAAAACTATAAATATATGTATATGATATATATCATATATGAAATATATATGAGATCTATACATATCTCATATATAGCTATATACATAAAATTTTTTTTTTTGAGACGGAGTTTTGCTCTTGTGGCCCAGGCTAGAGATCAGTGGCGCGATCTCAGCTCATCACAACCACCACCCTCTGGGGTCAATCGATTCTCCTGCCTCAGCCTCCTGAGTAACTTGGATTACAGACATGTGCCACCATGCCCACCTAATTTTGTATTTTTAGTAGAGACGGGGTTTCTCCATGTTGGTCAGGCTGTTCTCAAACTCCTGACCTCAGGTGATCTGCCCACCTTGGCCTCCCAAAGTGCTGGGATTACAGGCATGAGCCACTGCACTCAACTCATAAATTTTTTTTTTTTTTTTTTTGAGGCAGAGTCACATTCAGTTGCCCAGGCTGGAGTGCAATGGCATGATCTCGGCTCACTGCAGCCTCCGCCTCCCAGGTTCAAGCGATTCTGCTGCCTCAGCCTCCTAAGTAGCTGGGATTATAGGTGTGTGCCACCATGCCTGGCTAATTTTTGTATTTCTAGTAGAGAGGGGGTTTCACCATGTTGATCAGGCTGGTCTCAAACTCCTGACCTTGGCCTCCCTAAGTGCTGGGATTACAGGCGTAAGCCACTGCCCTCGGCCGAAAGTATTGATATTTTAATGATTCAGGCTAGATCCCTTATTTTTAAGATGTGATTAATTGGAATCTGGCAGATTCTTAAATACTGTTTTCAATTATTTCAAATTTTAAGTGTTGGGAAGCAAGCCTACAAACTCCTAGTGAGTAGAAGCATATGGTTTAAAAATATTAGGCCCCAGAAAGGGGCCTATAAGTCATTGGTCAGATCATCTGCCTAAACTCACATAAAGTATTTAAGACAGATTAATTCTTTTTCTTAAACTTTTCTGATGCCCTAAATTTGCTTGATAAGCCTCCCCAGCATTTAAGTAGTATTTAGAAGCTAGTCTTCCTTTACAGGGTCTTATGTGCCATTTAATTCCTAGCTGTATTGGCTTGACAACATCAGACCCACCCCAAAGAATCTGTGAAGCGTACAATCAAAATGGGATTCAGACTCTGTAGTAGTTCAATTACAGTAGTGAGTCTGAGTCTTGAATGATCCATTCTGAAAGATGTAAAACTGTCACCTTGAAAACCTTATACTCCTTTAGCTATTTATGGGAGCCAAATTCCCTAACACAGCTATACTGTACAGACCTTTTATTCTCTGTTGTCTGGGCTACGGAAGAAGGAATTGAAGAAGGAATTTCTGTTCACACATATCAAGCTGTTCTCCACGTATGTTGTAAGTCAGATTTTTTTAACATCCAGTTATAAAAGTGATCATAGAGACAGTGGTGGCTCACACCTGTAATTCCAGCACTTTGGGAGGCCGAAGCAGGCAGATCACCTGAGGTCAAGAGTTCGAGACGAGCCTGACCAACATGGAGAAACCTCGTCACTACTAAAAATATAAAATTAGCCAGGCATGGTGGCACATGCCTGTAATCCCAGCTACTCAGAAGGCTAAGGCAGGAGAATCACTTGAACCCAGGAGGCAGAGGTTGCAGTGAGCCGAGATCACGCCATTGCACTCCAGCCTGGGCAACAAGAGCGAAACTCTGTCTCAAAAAAAAAAAAAAAAAAAAGTGATCATAGAATTTATTAACCTTGGGAACAGCCTCAGAAGTTAATGAATTCAATCCTGTTATTTGGCAGTGAAGGGCACTGAGACTCTGCTTGTGTTAGTTATGTCTGTATTACGTGGTATCTGGTATAGGTCTAAGAGCTGAGGAAGTGTTTACTCTGAAAATGAAATGTACCAGTTAAGTGACTTGCTTAATATCCCCCAGCTAAATAGTGGCAGAGCTAGGGGTCTAGAACTCAGCCTCCTACTTCTTTGTCTTATGCTCTTTTCTCAATTTGGTGTGTCTTCTCATTTGAACAGGTTTATCTTTACTTGAATTGACAGTGACTCCTAAGCTTTAAGTTTCTGACCCCCATTCTATTTGTCAAGTATTTAAACTTAAAAGAAATTGTTGAAACGTGTGTTCTTTTCCTGTAGAAGACCTACACTGAGTCTTTTCATGATGAAATTAATACAATTTGATACAACAAAATATACAGTTAATTACCTCCTATTTCTGTTTTGAAAATTTCAACCTTTGTGTATACTTGATGGGACACACCTTTAAACTTGCATTTTTTTAGTGTTTTGATGGTTTTTGCTTATTGAATGAAAATATTTCATTCTTTTTTATACTTTTCTTTTTTTCTCTGAAATCCACTCTGTCCCTTCTAGTGAAATGTATAAGAAACTGGACTTCCTTCTGTGTCCAGTTTCTACCTGTGAATAACTATCTGTCAATATTTATATTGCAGTTCTCAGAAGCAGAGTTTAGAGCTTACCAGTGATCTCAGCATCCTTCAAATGTCTAGGAAAGAACTTGAGAATCAAGTGGGATCCTTGAAAGAACAGCATCTTCGGGATTCAGCTGATTTAAAAACTCTTCTCAGTAAGGCAGAAAACCAAGCAAAGGATGTGCAGAAAGAGGTAAAGCGAAAAGACATTATGAGCCCAATTATGGTTGGACTTAAAGCCAAAAGCAAATCGGATATCCATGCTAGTTAGAAATAAAGGGAAGCAGAAGTCACATTACCTGTCACAAAATTGATACTTGGAACATATCTGCTTGGTGATTTCTAGCTGCATATCATGGTCCATATATAGAGAATTCTTCAGTAGGGTTGGTCTCAAAAATATAATATACAAAACTACATTTAAATTTTTCTCTACCAGTTACTTATATGAGAAATCCTTTGTACCAGGTCTCTTGATCTGTTTAACTTTCAAAGAGAGTATCGTATGTAACTTAGCATACTTTTGGAAAGCAAACTGAGGCCATACTCTAATGCTGTCTGAACCCCTCAGGTAAATATGGCCTGAAAAGTTACTTAAAATTCACCTCATAGCCAGGCAGCCAGCCAAACACATGTTCTGTGGCCTTTTACTTTCTTCCTCCCACCCCCTTTTCACCTTGTTCATAAATGTGCATGCTCACTTTTCATGTCATTCTGCTTAAAACCTTGAATTGAGTGGCTTTTTAAAAATTTGTGTTGAAGTCATAACAGTTGATTTTGGAACAGAAACCCTACCCAATTTCTTCCTGAGCAAGAGAGGTGCATTTCACTTCCCAAAGCCTTGAAGCTGACAGCAGGGCAGTAAGAGCTGTCTTCAATCCTGCTGGCCTCATACCACTCCCTGCATTGACTCCTGGCCAGCTCGGGGAATGGAGAAGCCTGATACAACTTGATCTACATATTAGGGACCACCCCAGTTGTAGACTTTCTTAAAAGGATTCTTTATGAATTAGAAGGAAGTTGAAGACAACTCTTTGTCTTTAATAATGAACTTTCCCAAAGTTGTTTGTAGAAGATCTGCTTAATCAATGCAGTTTTTCTTTGCACTTTTCTTTCCTTGTAGTGTCCTGAATTTGGCAATAATTGTTCTTCTGTCTTCATGTTTGTTCCTAATGAAAAAATACTGTAACATTTTTTATTTTCTTGTGGACATACTGATTTTGTGATGTGTTCGTTTTTACCTTACTAAAGAAATGTGTTTTAGAAGAAATCTCATTTTATTTGGTTGGAACACAAATTTTGTGCCAAAGTAAATATCTTAGTATTTAATACTGTAAGCACTTTGTGTCCTTCCAGTCCATATGCCATAGTTCTTTCAAACTCTGGGAAGAATGCTGTGGTTGGAAGATTATTCTGTTGTATGTTACTATGAACGCATTAGTCATTTTGTTGCATTACTTGTTTGCCTGTTTTTGGTCACTGAGTAATCGGTGCAAGATGCTTTAACTGTTTCCACAAATGGCAGTGGCATGTTGTCACAGCATCTAAATTGTTGATAGTCTTGGATTGCATTAAATGCAGCACATTTTAAAATATGTCTGATCTTGTCAGTATGTTTCTTTTCTGTTTTCTTGTTCACTGTTTTCCATTGTGAAATGATGTGTAGTCATCACACTCCTTTGTAATGTGAAATTGCTCTCTTTCTGTTTGTCCAGATGTTAACATGTTGGATACTATATACTATAGTTTAGTTATAGCTATATACTATAACTAAAATGTTCTTTAATGAGGTTCTTATCTCTGTGTAATCCACTGCAAATGAATTATTGCCTTTTATTAATGCACATATATTCCCCTTCAGCATTTCCCCTTTGTTCTCCTCTCTGTCATAGAATCATGCTTAATATGCACAGTGTCTAATTATGTATTTTCAGCACTGTAACAGACTAAAATATTACAAGCTAAGCAAGCCCACATATGATTCTTTTTATGAAGAAGAACCAAAGGTGTTGGTAATATTGTGTGGTATTTCCCTCTTAATCAGGACCAAGCTCATTTGTCACCTCAGAGTTAGAAAGCAAGATGGAGCAAAAATGATAGCCAAGCAAGGCTGCAATAGGTGACCTTTGTTGCACAAATTAAAATTTATATATGTGGCAGCTTTTATATGACTATTTAACAAAGAAAAAGTACATGCAAAAAGTAAATCTTGGCTGGGCGCCGTGGCTCACGCCTGTAATCCCAGCACTTTGAGAGGCCAAGGCGGGCAGCTCACCTGAGGTCAGGAGTTCAAGCCCAGCCTGACCAATATGATGAAACCCCGTCTATACTAAAAATACAAAAATTAGCCAGGCATGATGGCATGCGCCTGTAATCCCAGCTACTCAGGAGGCTGAGACAGGAGAATCGCTTGAACCCGGGAGGCGGAGGTTGTGGTGAGCTGAGATCAGGCCATTGCACTCCAGCCTGGGCAACAAGAGCAAAACTCCATCTCAGAAAAAAAAAAAAAAGTAAATCTTAATCCTTAGTATTAAAAGAAAATAATGATATATCATCTCTATATTTGACTTTAGAAAGCATCACTATATTTTAATTTAGTAGGAATATCTGTAATTTAAGAATTTATAGGCCGGGTGCAGTGGCTCACTTCTGTAATCCCATCATTTTGGGAGGCCGAGGTGGGCAGATCACCTGAGGTTGGCAGTTCGAGACCAGCCTGATCAACATGGAGAAACCCCGTCTCTAATAAAAATACAAAATTAGCCAGGCATGGTGGCGCATGCCTGTAATCCCAGTTACTTGGGACGCTGAGGCAGGAGAATCGCTTTGAACCCGGGAAGTGGAGGTTGTGGTAAGCCGAGATCGCACCATTGCACTCCAGCCTAGGCAACAAGAGCGAAACTCCATCTCAAAAAAAAAAAATTCCTAAAACATTGAGCACACAGTCCACCATGCAAAGACTGACTCAAGAAAGTTATTTGGCTTTACCTTCTTGCCATGGGGCCAGAGTCCTTGCCACCCCCTCACATGCTGGAGGTAAGCAACAGGATCCCCCTGGTTGAGCTGCCTTCCTGTGGTTCTGCTTCACAACTCCTGCAATGGAGAAATAAGTGCTTTGGTGCACAGGGCAGACTAGACGTAAGAATGGTGGAAAAGGAAAGTAAGGGAAAACTTGTCAACAAAGTACTCTTTACTTATTCTTTATTAGTCCCTGTTAAGAATCAGATCATGGGTCATTGAGAATTTATTATGTTCCAATTTGCAGAAATTAGTGTAGGTACAATGACTTTGCCTTGGCAGTATGCCAGTAATCTTCTGCCTTCTGGAAGGAAGTCCACAGATCTTCACATCAACTGAAAAAAGCTATCATAAAGTCCATGAATTGTACTCCTTGAGTTCATTCTCTGGCATACTATCCAGGCTTGTTGTGGGAATGTTGTTAGGTAACAGGGAGTTTCTTTCATATTTTACCTCCCTCTCTGTACCTACATCTTTCTTCTCTTTTTCTGGTGACCTCTGTGTTGACCCTAAGCCCCATCTCTCCTGTCTAATGTTTTTATACATTTATATTCCTTCTTAATATTTATCTTTCTTGAGCATGATGATGGGCTCCTAATTAGTCATTCCAAGGTGTTTACATTTTTCAGAAGCACCTTTATAAAGGTTTCCTTTATTGAAGAATTTCTAGGATATAAGTAGAGAGGAACTGGAAACTTTCTACCCTCATAAGCTACATTTAGGGACAAGGAGGAACCTTTCTGGTATACGTTACCTATGGTATATCTATTTTATATTCAATCCTTGTCTATCGTCCTTCTAAAACCTTCAGAGATGGCAGAATAGGGCCGGGTGCAGTGGCTCACACCTGTAATCCCAGCACTTTGGGAGGCCGAGGTGGGTGGATCACTCGAGGTCAGGAGTTCGAGACCAGCCTGGCCAACAAGGTGAAACCCCATCTGTACTAAAAATACAAAAAAATTAGCCAGGCATGGTGGTGCATGCCTATAATCCCAGCTACATGGAGGGCTAAGGCACAAGAATCCCTTGAACCCAAGAGGAGGAGGTTGCAGTGAGCCAAGATCACGCCACTGCACTCCAGCCTGGGTGACAGAGTGAGACTCAGTCTAAAAAAAAAAAAAAAAAAGAGATGGCAGAGTGGGGTAGTGGAAGTGGAGACAAAGGCACAGCCAGTAGCAGAACAATCTCTGTTCTTTGACTGTGAGCCCAGTTTGCGTGTAAGATGCTGTATCTAGAAGTGGAACCAGTCTAGAATTTCAGCCTCCAGGCACCATTTAAAGTAGGGGTAAGCCATACTATGTTTCACATTGGTCTCACCTTTAAAAGGCAGATGGTCTTTAAAAAGATGTGACTCTATCTGAAAGTCAAAGTATATACAGTGAATTGTTTTCCAGAACAGAAAATGACAAGTTTTGCTATTTAAAAATTTCTACTAGAAACAGGTGGGGCACGGTGGCTCATGCCTGTCATCCCAGCACTTTGGGAGGCTGAAGCAGGTGGATCACCCTAGGCCAGGAGTTCAAGACCATCCTGGCCAACATGGTGAAACTCCATTTCTACTAAAAGTACAAAACATACCAGATGTGGCAGCAGGTGCCTGTAATCGCAGCTACTCAGGAGGCTGAAGCAGGAGAATCACTTGAACCTGGGAGGCGGAGGTTTCAGTGAGCTGAGATTGCACCACTCCACTCCAGCCTGGGTGACAGAGCTAGACTCTGTCTCAAAAAATAAACAAATAAAATAAAAATAAAATTTCTACCGAAAACAGACTTTTTAAAATGACTTAGTTGATAACCTAAGTTTTTTTGTTTTGTTTTTTGAGATGGAGTTTTGCTTTTGTTGCCTAGGCTAGAGTGCAGTGGTGCAACATCAGCTCACTGCAACTTCCACCTCCCGGGTTCAAGCGATTCTCCTGCCGCAGCCTCCCAAGTAGCTGGGATTACAGGCATGCGCAACCATGCCTGGCTAATTTTGTATTTTTAGTAGAGATGGGGTTTTGCCATGTTGGCCAGGCTGGTCTCGAACTCCTGACCTCAGGTGATCCGCCCACCTTGGCCTCCCAAAGTGCTGGGATTACAGGCGTGAGCCACCGTGCCCGGCCAAAAGACTTCTTATGAGTGCAAGTTATTCCTCCTTAAACAAAAAGACTTGACTTTGGTGTTCCAGGTGACTAAATAGGGTCTGGCATATAAACCTGATTAGAACCATAACATCATACCCATTTTAAGTTGTATCTGCACACTTTTTTTTTCTTTGCCTTTAGTATGAAAAGACACAGACTGTACTCTCAGAACTGAAGTTGAAGTTTGAAATGACTGAGCAGGAAAAGCAGTCAATCACAGATGAGCTCAAACAGTGTAAAAACAACCTGAAGCTGCTCCGAGAGAAAGGAAATAATGTAAGTCTTTGCAAACTTGGCTTAGCTTTGATTGAGAGGCACATGAGAGATTGAAATTGATTTTCAGAGGACTTTATCACTGATTTGTGAAGCAAATGGTACAAATGAAATAGGCTTTTCATTATGAAATTCTATGATAGAATCATTGTGCTGTCAGATTTTTTAGTAAGAATTTGTACCTTTAACCTATACTCCTAGAAGAGCCTCAGGACTGCCTGGAGGAAGAGCCTTGTTTGCAATAAAGCAGCTTGCTTAAGAACTGTCAGCTTTTCCCAGATGAGTCTGAAGCTCTGTCACTAAGCTATCATCTGGCTCTTGTTTCTCCCCTGCTGGGAAATGAAGCATTGTACCACCAGGGATCCATTTAAGAGAGAGTAGTACATGTTGTTCTTATACCAATAATGTTCTCACTGAGACACAATTTCTAAAAAGCTTAATGTCTCTTTGTCATTCTGTAAATATTAGAAAATATTTGGTGAGTTTCTGTAGGGCTGTGAGAGAGAGATGAACATTTTGATATAAATTGAGTTTAATTTTTTTGTTTTTCATTTGCTAGAAAGACAGATGGTCTTTAAAAAGATGTTATACTAAATAAATGTTGTGTTGTACGTTTTGGTGATCGTTACCTTTGTGGGCCCTGATAGATGTTTAGTGTGGTTGGTTGTGCTCTGACTTATTTAAAACCACTGTCATGGCTTGGACACTGCAGTGTGCGTGAGCCACATACTTCCTATGGAGGAAGCCACTCTGCTTACCTGGCAGCACAAGTACAAAAGAGTGATGTTGCATGGCCATCGTGTTACTCATTTGCACACAGAATGCTCATGAGTTGTGTCCAACTGTCCTTTGCTAAAGAAAGTCTTAGTTTGTAGACAGTAAAGGCTTGCTGCTTAGGTAGAAGCCTTTTAGAAGTTGATGAACTGGGTGTGGAGGCTTTATGCTAAGGAAAAATGGTTTGCATTTACTTTTCAAAATGTAGATTACATAACTCTTCTAAAATCAGATCATAATGGTTTGGTTACTTCTCTCTTTTGTGTTAATTCATATCCCTGGGATTATGGAATTTCAGTCTACTGCTAAATTAACCCATGAAGACATCTAGCATAATCAGAATGGATCTCCCCATACTATTTAGAACCTTTTCAAAAGTAACTTTGCTATTATTATTTATAGCTACCATTCACCTTAGGGGTGAATTTCCTTTCTTTGTGATATTGCACCTATGGTACTAAAATATTACTCTGTAATAACACTCATTGTAGCAATTTTCTTTCCATTTTAAAAATTAATTGTATTCTGATAACATGATTGAAAGCCCTGAGACTCAGCTGCCTTTTTTTTTTTCTTTTTTTTCTTTTTTTTTGAGACGGAGTTTCGCTCTTGTTGCCCAGGCTGGAGTGCAGTGGCATGATGTCAGCTCACCGCAACATCTACCTCACGGGTTCAAGCAATTCTCCTGCCTTAGCCTCCTGAGTAGCTGGGATTGCAGCATGTGCCACCACACCTGGCTAATTTTGTATTTTTAGTAGAGATGGGGTTTCTCCATGTTGGTCAGGCTGGTCTTGAACTCCCAACCTCAGGTGATCTGCCTGCCTTGGCCTCCCAAAGTGCTGGGATTACAGGTGTGAGCCACCATGTCCAGCTCTGCCTGTCTTTATATACCAAACCTTTATTACATGTGAAATCTCTTGCCTGATTTAGGAAGCACGCATTATCACAGGGCATTTATTTTTAAGCTTGAAAGCAGTATCATCTAATAAGCAAAAGAGCTTTGGTTGAAAAAAAAATTTGTTAGAGGGATAAAATAAACCTTAACCATTGCTGAGGGAGTACATTGTCAAATAATGGATTTCAGGTATGGAGCAAAAATAGTGTACTGTCAAGCAGAGAGCATCAGCTGGTGGTGAAGTATTGTCAGTGGTTTTTTTTTTTTTTTTTTTTTTTTGGTGACAGGGTCTTGCTCTGTCACCCAGGCTGGAGTGCAGTGGCATGATCTCACCTCACTTCAGCCTTGACCTTCCCAGCTCAAGCAATGCTCCCACCTCAGCTTCCCAAGTAGCTGGAATTACAGATGTGTGCCACCATGCTCAACTAATTTTTGTATTTTTTGTAGGGACAGGGTTTTGCCATGTGGTCCAGGCTGGTCTCAAACTCCTGGCCTTAAGCAATCTGCCCACCTCAGCTTGCCAAAGTGCTGGGATTACAGTCATGAGCCACTGCACTCGGCCTGCTCTGTCTTCATGTGCTATATATTTCATTAGAATGTTAGGTACACCCACATTGCCCATTGCCTTCAGCTGTTTCTTTCTTTTTTTTTTTTTTCCAACGGAGTCTCGCTCTGTCACCCAGCTTGGAGTGCAGTGGCACTCTCAGCTCACTGCAACCTCTGCCTCCTGGTTCAAGCAATTCTCCTGCCTTAACCTCCGGAGTAGCTGGGATTACAGGCATGCACCACCATGCCTGGCTAACTTTTGTATTTTTAGTAGAGACAGCATTTCACCATGTTGGCCAGGCTGGTCTCAAACTCCTGACCTCAGGTGATCCACCTGCCTCAGCCTCCCAAAGTGCTGGGATTACAGGCATTGAGCCTAACGGTTCCTAGCTATTCCTTTTAAACTGATAGTTTCCCAACTTGCATACCACAGTCTATCAGATGTCTTTAAAATGTTTGAATCTGTGTAAAACCTGAGTGGTATACTTCTATTATTTCATTCTTTCTTCCTACCTCCGACCCTACTGGGGTCTGAATCCTCTTATCTGATTACTTTCATAGCATAAAATGATTTTAATATGCCTTCCCTTCTTTAGCCTTCCATATTACAACCCGTCCCAGCCGTATTCATCGGCCTATTCCTGGCTTTCCTGTTTTGGTGTTTCGGTCCATTGTGGTAGAGAAAGGTACAAGCACTATTGTTGAGTCCTTGTCTGTTTGTCCCCGTCACCTTTTTGTGCCATATTTGTAATATAGTGCATGGCAAGAACACACAGGTATTTTGTTACCTGAAGCAAACCCTTCATTTAGTATGCTGTGTATTTGTGTCATACCAATGAACTGAACAGTCAACTAATCCCATAACTTTTTGTCTTGTTTACTTTGTAGTAATGCTAACCATGAGTTAATTCCAACCTAACCAGTTGTTAATATGCTTCCATTAACTGAGTCTTTATCTCTAGCAAACTGGAGTGCGCTATGAATTTCTGCAATATTAGTACCCTCTTTCCAATTATGTGTTTAATCAGATTTGAATGAGAAATGAAGAGTTTGCCTCCTTGAAGTTTTCAGCCAGCCTTCTTCCCCTTCCTCCTTATCCTCTTCCTTTTCATAGTGTAGATTTTCTTTGTTTCAACCCTTTGCCTGTTTATACTATGGCTATGAAGATGAAAAATAATGAGATTAACATAATGAACCATTGGCTCACAATCTCAACCCTATTGTGTACTTGCAAGGATATAAATGTATCCCATTTCTTTCTGAGCCCTGACCTGCAACATCAGAATATTTCTTTAAAAACCAGTTTTTCTCAATAACACTTCTGGAATACAAGTAAAAATAAAAGTGTCAACCAAAGCAAGTTGATCTTATAAAGCCCTCTAAAAGCTAGCAGGCAACAGCCCATCCATGCTTGTTTCTAACTGGCATGCATGTTAGTAGAGCATATGCGGTGATCATGTGGCTTTATTACACTGAACAGAGTCTTTACCAGAATTATCAGACAGGCAGGATCCCTAATGTTACTTTTCCATCTTGAACCCTGTTTGATTTTGTCTTCTGTGGTTTCAAGTTAGAGGACCAAAGCCTAGACCATTATCACCTTAGCCACTATCCCCTTGCATAAAATATCCCAACATGTGAGTCTGGTTCTTATCAAGAAATAAACATTTTAGGCAGAAACATACTACAGGTGTCTATATACATCAGTTATATTGGAATATGTGGATACCAGAGTAAATAAAGGAGGCAGAGCCCACAAATTTTCTTAGAAGTCACTATTAGGTTTCAACTGTAACAAAGTTGAAAACTTCCCAGGACTTTCTTGGGACGTGTTAGACTTCCAAATTAGTGGTCCTGCTATTATGACTCTCCTTATACCTGCACTCCCTCACTTTTTTTTTCTTTTCAAACTTTATATTTATGATGCAAAAATAAGATTTTTCCAATATTCTGTTAAGTATTCAGGACTCTCTGGAACCAAGGGGTTAATAGGTATGAAAAGAGAGGGGAGAATGTGATATTGACTCTTGGTTTCTTTCCACACAGAAACCCTGGCCCTGGATGCCCATGTTGGCTGCCCTGGTTGCAGTAACAGCCATCGTGCTGTACGTGCCAGGTCTGGCCAGAGCTTCTCCATGAGAGCGTTCCTTGAGTCCGTACACCGTCCTCCCTCTAGAAGCTGGCATCACACTCATGCTGGGGACAAACAGAACCATTTTCTTCCTCTTTACCTCTTAAAACAGCAGAAGTACAAGAATACAGCTGTAGGGTCATTGCTTTAAATTATATAAAATGTATCTGTCTATAAAGAAGATATAAAATTGTGACTTTATTCTACTGTAAGCAATAATTTGCTTGCAATTTTTCATGTAATTTTTAAATTAGTATGTTAAGATTCTGAATATTATGGTGGCCTAAAGTAGGCTTCTTGGTACACCAGATTATTTATAACATTAAATTTATGAGTATTTTACTCTGAATTCTGATCACCAGATAATTCATTTTTCTGATTTGATAACTACCCAAACCAAACAACCAATACATACATGGGAAGAGAGGCCCTGTGTGCTCAGTGCCTATCAGTTTGAAATATATACACATATATATATATTTTTTACATATTTACGCCATTTTTACTTGTTATAAAACCACTGAGCTATTGGGAACAAGACTTAGAGACAACTATTTGCGTGGATTTTTTTTTTTTAAGGAAAAATACATTTGGAAAATAAACTGTTATGGTGATAATTTGGGGAATATGTGTACGCTTGTTCAGCCTTAATGTGACTTGAAGATGTGGAGGACATCAACTTTGAAAAACTTTCCATGAGAGTGTATTTTCTTGAGCAAACTGAAGTATTTCTGGGAGCAAAAACATAGTAATTACACAATTTCAGTGCAGTCAACCAAAATATTGAGTCAATTGGAATGTAATTTATTAAACCATGTATTTAAAGAGATATTTTTCTTTAAAAGCCAAGTTACTTTCTCATATACAGCATTTTAGGAAGCATGATTTTTTTTTTCTATCATCTATTCCTCCAAGCATGTTTAATTGAAGAAAGTATTAATATCTCTTTAGATAAGCTTGTATTGACCTAATTTGGTTTATGATGTGTCAGAGCTAATTCATGTTCAGGGTGAGCTGTTGTACCTACCAACAAATTTCCTGGTTGGGTATGCAAATGGTTATTTTCTTTTTATTGTTGTTAATTGGGACTTTCTGTTAATGAAAAGCACTATTCCCAAGATTAATAGTGTTCTATGCACAATGAAGCACCTAAAAACACTGCTTGATATTATAAATTTAAAACACAAGTGAAAGTTTAGCCATGGTTTTGTGCGGCATCATAGTTATGTCAATAAAGTTTATTTAGGTCATAGAATATCCTAAAGTATCACATAGTTAAATTTTTCAGTCAGTGAAGACCGGGAGGGAATGTCAGTGAATTGGCTTGAATGTTCTGTGGCAATCCACAGGTCTAGCCAAATATTGAAATAGGAGTTTAGGGTATAATTTGCCTTGTGATGTTTGGCAGTCACTGTTTATACTTTAAAGGTTATATTTTAAGCTATTTGAGATTGCTTTTGGGAAGATAACTAGATTTATGGAGGAATTAGTCACAAATGACTTGTAGAAAATACTGTCATATAGTTCATTTCATCATTTTCTGTTGCAGGAAGCCACTCCACCACAGAATGCTAATATGCCAGTGGTACCCAGTACCTCTTGTATATAGGTTATTGCAAATATTGTTCTGAAATGCTTAACTTCAGAATTACATTTTTTAAAGTAAATAATTGTTTTAAATCTATTTTGTAAAGATATAAAGTACAATAGAATTTCTGGAGTACAGATTAAACTATTTGCACTAACACACGTGACGTGCATGATTTAATAAAATAACTTTACTCTCCCTACGCATGTTTGAGTTGAATATCATTGAAGTTCTTAATGCTGACTCTACTATTGGGTTGTTAATAGTCTTCTCTTGACATGACTCTTTATGCAACATAACATACATTTGGTATTCTTCAGGGTTTAAAAGAAAACACTTAGCTGTTTCCTCCAAGTTTTATTAGCCTTTTATTTAACTTACTGCTTTATTTTTTTCTCTTTTAATATGGTTATTGTTAAAATGAGAGTCACTTGCTAGACTGGTCTCTTTAAATGTAAGGTCTAGTATCAATATTTACTTCATTCAAGTGGAATAAATGGCTTTTTGTAGTTACTTCCAGTTTTCCTCAAGAATAGAAATAAGTCTGTTCATAAGCAATACCTTCAGTTTTGTTCAGTTCACTTCCACGTTAAATAAAGAATAGGATTATTCACTGGTAATAATAGAGTCATTAAGAAATATTAAGCATTGCAGCTAAAAATTGAACAACCCTGTAATGATACATTTAAGAATTATTCAAAGGTGCTACATGGCAGGGTTAGAAAATAAAAAGAACGTGGTGTTTGAAGCAAAACAGATCTGTATTGGCATCTTGGTTCTACCTTTTATCAGATGTTGTTGCCTTGTGCAAATCACATTTTCTCTGAGTCTCCATTTTCTCATTTATAACATGCGGAGAATAATACTTATATTTGTGGTAGTAGTGTGAACATTAAAAAGATAATGTATGTGAAGTACCATTCAAGTGGTGAATACATTTTTATGAGAATGTCATACTGAAAAAATATTGCAAATATTAAAGTTTTAGGTAAGCCTAAACTTTAATCTACTTTAATTAAATGAATTGATTGACTCAACCATTCAGAATTTCTGTGTATGAATGAGATATGTGTGTAACATTATGAATCCTGAGAAAGCATTATCACCTAGCTCTGTTTGTCGCCTTCATAGTTCACTCTTTTGGAAGTAATATGCTTGGTTTGGTGATGAACCAATTGCCCACAATGGTTTTGGAATTCCTGTTGTTATTGCCTTTAGAGCCACTTTGAGTCACATGTGAAAACCATTCACGTTGCCCTATAGTCAGAGGCTTTCAACCAAAACTAGTATTGCCTACTTGATCCCTCACTTTAATCACTACACTTGACCAAAATCCGGTGACTCTTGGCTGCTTCCAGTGACTATTTATCTACTATCAAAAGGATGGGAGTCTGCTACCAAAGAGAAAAAACTGCATGCAAATCAACTGAGTTAAAACTGCAGTCTTGGCTGGGTGCAATGGCTCACACCTGTAATCTCAGCACTTTGGGAGGCCGAGGCAGGTGGATCACCTGAGGTCAGGAGTTGGAGACCAGCCTGGCCAACATGGTGAAACCCTATCTCTACTAAAAATACAAAAATTAACCGGGCATGGTGGTGGGTGCCTGTAATACCAGCTACTCAGGAGGCTGAGGCAGGAGAATTGCTTGAACCTGGGAGATGGAGGTTACAGTGAGCCGAGATCGCACCACTGCACTCCATCCTGGGCGACAAGAGCGAAACTCCATCTCGAAAAAAAAATGCAGCCTTGCTCCTGACTTAAAAATTACAGCCTTGCTCCAAAAAGTTCACTTCTGGATAATTATTTTGAGAACATAATTATGTGCATAAAAATTTACTAGGACATGTAGTGCAGCATTTTTATCATAGTGACAGATAAACAACCTAAGTGGGTCATTGGTTAAATAAATTAATATTACCACTCTATAGATTACTGTGGTTACAAAGTATGTGGAAAGATATTCATACTATATTAAGTAAAAGAAACAGGTTACCAGAGTAAAATAACCCTGGTTTTATAAAGGAAAAGAAATGTAAACATACAAGATATGTTTGTAACAGGAGAACTTAGGAAGATTTATACCCAGACTGGTAGTAGTGGTTGTCTTTGTATGATTGTGGGTAAATTTAAATTCCCTTCCACCTTTATGATTTTCGTTTTTTTTTTTTTTCTGAGACAGAGTCCCACACTGTTGACCAGGCTGGAGTGCAGTGGCATGAATCTCGGCTCACTGCAACCTCTGCCTCCTGGGCTCAAACAATCCTCCTGTCTCAGCCTCCCAAGTAGCTGGGACTATAGGCATGTGCCACCGCACCCAGCTAATTTTTGTATTTTTTTGTAGAGATGGAGTTTCCCTATATTGCCCAGGCTGGTCTCGAACCTTCTGGACTCAAGCTATTGTTCGCCTCAGCCTCCCTTTTGTGATTTCTAATTTATTTTTAGTAATTAACAAATATGTATTGCTTGTATAAATTTTTTCAAGCTAAAATAAATTCCAAATTGGCTTTCATAGTTGAATGAGTAATTAACTTGTCAGAGTACCCACCCCCATCTTTAAAGGGGCTAATGTTCATTTGCATTGAGGAATTCTGGTATGTTCACTCAACAGTCAGTCTTATAATGTTAAAAATGCTTTGTACATATATTCATAGAACTATAATGCTAGAGAAACCCTTAACAATCCTATCCCATCTTTTTGTTTATCCAGGAAAAATCCAGAAAAATTTTTACTTGGAATCATAATAATAAAGTTGAGAACCAAGATGTTTCTTTTTTTTTTTTTTTTTTTTTTTTTTTGAGACGGAGTTCCACTGTTGTTACCCAGGCTGGAGTGCAACGGCGCAATCTCGGCTCACCACAACCTCTGCCTCCCGGGTTCAAGCGATTCTTCTGCCTCAGCCTCCCAAGTAGCTGGGATTACAGGCATGTGCACCATGCTCAGCTAATTTTGTATTTTTATAGAGATGGGGTTTCTCCATGTTGGTCAGGCTGGTCTTGAACTCCTGACCTCAGGTGACCCGCCTGCCTCAGCCTCCCAAAGTGCTGGGATTACAGGTGTGAGCTACCACGCCTGGCCTGTTTCTTTTTCTGCTACTCCATGTTGTGTCTCCAGGTTTCAGTGGTTTCATATGCATTCATTTAGCAAATACTTATTGAGTGTCTGATATGAGGCACTGTGCCAGATCCTGACAATATTCAGTCCCTATCTTCATAGAGCTTTTGGTATGGAGATGAAATACAGGCAAGGAAGCTGGCAATTAAAATACAGTGTAATAGAAGAAGACACTGGAGACTATGGAACCATAGAAGCATTGGGTGCATTTCCTCTCACCTTCAACCACTCAACCTTCCAAGCTGGGGATATCTGGCTACAGAGCCAAAGGTAAGTTTCCCTTCTAGATCGTCTAAGGAACAGGTCTGGCTTCTCTTGAAGCACATGTCATTGAAAACCATTAAGATCTGATCTTGATTTTCTTTAAAAAGGCATTATGACTGGGAAGCATTTTTAAGGCTTTATGTGTACTCCCTGGAATTTTCCTCTGTTAAATGGTTTGAACTGTAACTTGCGAGTAATGGGTAACTAGTGAAGGTTTTTGGTTTTTTGTTTGTTTTTTTGAGACGGAGTCTCACTTTGTCTCCAGGCTGGAGTGCAGTGGCACCATCTCGGCTCACTGCAACCTCCGCCTCCCGGGTTCAAGGGATTCCCCTGCCTCAGCCTCCTGAGTAGCTGGGACTACAGGTGTGCACCACCACGACTGGCTAATTTTTTGTATTTTAGTAGAGACAGGTTTCACCATCTTGGCCAGGATGGTCTCCATCTCCTGACTTCATGATCTGCCCGCCTCAGCCTTCCAAAGTGCTGGGATTACAGGCGTGAGTCACTGCGCCCGGCCTAAGGATTTTTTTTTTTTTAAGCCAAGAAAAAGTGTTTTAGCCAGACAGGCTCTTTGAAAGGCGTCTCCTATTGATGAGCTGGGGCATGGATTGGATGGATCTAAATCCCTTGCACATGGAGGCAAGTGTCCACCGTATCTTATTGTTTGTGTTTATCGTGCTGTTCATTCAGTAGATTGAGCAGGACCTTTTTTTTCCCTAAAGATTCAGCGCCTTTCAGCCCAAATCTTAAAATTATGTGATCTGTTACCCTGTCATGCAAGGACACTGAGATAAAACCTATAAAGCCTATGAAAAAGACGCCGGGTGCGGTGGCTCACACTTGTAATCCCAGCACTTTGGGAGGCTGAGGCGGGCAGATCACCTGAGGTTGGGAGTTCGAGACCAGCCTGACCAACATGGGGAAACCTTGTCTATACTAAAAATACAAAATTAGCCGGGCTTGGTGGCACATGCCTGTAATCCCAGCTACTTGGGAGGCTGAGGCAGGAGAATCGCTTGAACCCAGGAGGTGGAGTTTGCAGTGAGCCAAGATCACACCATTGCACTCCATCCTGGCAACAAGAGTGAAACTGTCTCAAAAGAGAGAGAGAGAGAGAGAGAAAGAGAGAGGGAGAGAGAAAGAAAAAGAAAAGAAAAGAAAGAGAAAGAAAAAGACATCATGAGCATTACGAATAAGAAAGGCAAAGGGACCAGGGGAGGGAGAAAGGAACAAGTAGAGAAACTTGCTGGTTGTGCTCCTTGTCATTTTCACCTTTTGAACTGGCCAGAGAATATCTGGGCAACCAGACTTCATTTAGCAGAGATTCAAACTTCTACTTTATGAAATTTCATCCTAGGATTTTTCTTTATCCTAAATTCTGTGTACTCGTTTATCCCATCAGCATCAGCATCGTGCTCCACATAGAATTGGAAGCAGGTGTGCCTGCTTGGAATAGCATTCTTTTCACTCTTAAATGGCGGGATCCCTTCCTGCTAGACTGAGGATCCTTCCTCATGGCAGGTTCTACAAGCAAACAAGGGAGGAGCTGCAAAGGCACTAAAAGTACCAACCGTTTCAATTTTTTGAATCTCAGGCTTCTGCCATAAATTACTTCACTGTGTAATCTTTGCATAGTTACGTCATTTTGTTTTGGGTTGAAAACTTGCTCTGAGATAATTAGCCCATGCTTATTTAGCCTCCCCCATTACCCCTCCTCCTGCACTTCATAGCTAATCTTCAAAGAGTTAATGTGTTTTGAATATCTTAAACCAAATTTTTGTTTTATTTTTTATTTTTAGAGACTGGGTCTAGTTCTGTTGATCAGGCTGGTCCTGAACTCCTGGCCTCAAGCGATCCTCCTGCCTCCCCCTGCCAAAGTACTGAAATTATAGGTATGAACCACCATGCAAGGCCTTATTTTCTTTAAATAGTGTTTATAGAGCTCATTACATTTACATTTTCTTCTACGAAGTAAATTTGGGATAGTTTTAAAGTTGAGCATTCTAATTTAGCACTTTATGTACCTAATCACATTTTTTAAAAAATCCATAAGAGTTTATTCAGTCATGCAACTTTGGCAAATAAAGTTCTATATTTTAAATACTTTTGCCAAAATTAGGTGGTAAATACATATGTGCTATGTGCACATATAGCCCTTTTTATCAATGAAGATGAGTAAGTACTGTGATATCACCTGGAATAAATAGAACCTTCTGCCTAAGTCATCTGTCTTTGAATACCTGAAATACATTTATTGGCCGGGCACAGCGGCTCATGCCTGTAATCCCAGCACTTCAGGAGGCCGAGGCAGGCAAATCACCTAAGGTCAGGAATTCGAGACCAGACTGGCCAACATGGCGAAACCTCATCTCTACTAAAAAAAAGTAGAGATTGTAATAATACAAACAAATTAGCCAGACGTGGTGGCACATGGTGTAATTCCAGCTACTTGGGCGGCTGAGGCAGAAGAATCGCTTGAACCTGGGAGGTGGAGATTGCAGTGAGCCGAGATCTCGCCACTGCACTCCAGGCTGGGCGACAGAGCAAGACTCCATCTCAAAAAATAATAATAATAAAATACATTTATTTTTCTGGCCTCATGTTATAGCAAAGTCCTCAAAATCCCAGCAACTCTGGAGGCCGAAGCAGGAGGGTCGCTTTAGCCCAGGAGTTTGAGACCAGCCTGGGCAACATAGTGAGACCTCCATCTCTAAAAAAATGAAAAGTAAAGTAGCCAGGTGTAGTGGCACATGCCTGGAGTCTCAGCTCCTCAGAAGGTTAAGGCAGGAGGATCACTTGAGTCCAGGAGTTCAAGACTGCAGTGAGCTATGCTTGCACAGGGTCTCTAAAATAATAATGTTTTAAATTAAAAAAAAAGTTATCCATTGCTATGTAACAGATTACCCCCAAAACTTTAGCAGTTTAAAACAGCAAATAGGCTGGGGGTGGTGGCTCACGCCTGTAATCCTAGCACTTTGGGAGGCCAAGGTGGGCAGATCACCTGAGGTCAGGAGTTCAAGACCAGCCTGGTCAACATAGTGAAACCCCATCTAAAAATAGAAAAATTAGCTGGGTATGGTGGTGGGTGCCTGTAATTCCAGCTGCTTGGGAGGCTGAGGCAGGAGAATCACTTGAACCCGGGAGGTGGAGGTTGCAGTGAGCTGAGATGGCGCCATTGCACTCCAGCCTGGGTGACAAGAGCAAGACTCCATCTAAAAATACATAAATAAATAAACATGCAAATATTTAGTATCTTACACAGTTTCTAAGGGTCAGGAATCTAGGAGCAGCTTAGCTGAGTGGTTCTAGGTCAAAGACTCCCGGAGTTGCTGTCAAGCTATTGACTAGGCCTGGAGGATTTTCTTTGCTCATTCAGATGCTATTAACCGGAATCTTCAGTTCCTCACCACGTGGGTCTCGCCATAAGGCTGCTCAGATAAAGCAGCTGGCTTCCCTCAGAGCAAGTGATTCAAGAGAAAGGCAAAGGGATGGAAGCCACCATATCTTTCATAACCTAATCTCTGAAGTGACATACCATCACTGCAAAATTCTGTTGGTCACACAAACTAACTCTGATACAGTGAGGAAGGTAATAACCAAGGGCATGGATACTAACAGGCAGCAGAAGAGAGCCAGGTTACAGACTGGTTCTTCAACTAATTTGCCATTAGGAAACTTTTGAATTATTGATAATCTTCTTTTAATGAAGTATATCAAAACAGACAAACTAAATGACTTCTATAAATTACATCCTGGCTGGGTGCGGTGGCTCACGCCTGTAATCCCAACATTTTGGGAGGCTGAGGCAGGTGGATCACGAGGTCAGGAGATCGAGACCATCCTGGCTAACACGGTGAAACCCCGTCTCTACTAAAAATACAAAAAATTAGCCGGGCGCAGTGGCACGTGCCTGTAATCCTAGCTACTCGGGAGGCTGAGGCAGGAGAATCACTTGAACCCAGGAGGCAGAGGTTGCAGTGAGCCTAGATCGCGCCACTGCACTCCAGCCTGGACAACAGAGCGAGACTCCGTCTCAAAAAACAAAAAAAAACAAAAGAATTACGTCCTTCCCCAATGTATTGATTCCCTAATATCAGTAAGTCATTGATACTGATTCTAAAGTTATAAGAAGTCCAAAACAAGAGAGCACTTAGGATTACTGTCATACTCACAATTTAAATTTAGAAATTGTTTTCAAAATTGATTAAAGTAGATAATTTTCTTAAAACTGTGTCTTCAACCACTATTTGAAAAGCTATAGGCCTCTAATCCCAGCTACTCAGGAGGCTGAGGCAGGAGAATCGCTTGAACCGGGGAGGCAGAGGTTTCAGTGAGCCAAGATCACACCATTGCACTCCAGCCTGGGTGACAGAGTGAAACTCTGTCTCAAAAAAAAAAAAAAAAGAAAAAAGAAAAGCTACAGGGACAGGGTGTTGTTTTTTTGTTTGTTTTGGTTTTTTTTTTTTTTGTTTTTTTTTTTTTTTTTTTTTTTGGTCTTCTTTGCTTTTTTGTTTTGGTTTTGTTTTATTTTGATTTTTGAGACTGGGTCTCACTCTGTCACCCAGGCTGGAATGCAGTGGTATAATCACGGCTCACTGCAGCCTTGACCTTCCAGGCTCAAGCAGTCCTCCCACCTCAGCCTCCCGAGTTGCTGGAACTACAGGCACGTGCCACCATGCCCAGCTAATTTTTGTATTTTTTGTAGAGATAGGGTCTCCCTATGTTGCTCAGGCTGGTCACAAACTCCTGGGTTCAAGCCATCCTTCTACGTCAGCCTTCCAAAGTGCTGGGATTACAGGCGTGAGCCACTGTTCCTGGCCGGACAGTTTTTACTGGGCACTAGGCTAGGTGCACCTCTCCTCATAGTTTACCCCTCCTTCCCTAGGCTATAATTGTTGGTTGCTTCTCTGTCTTCTCTATGAGATAGTAAGTTCCCAGAGTTCCCAGAGGGCAACTAAATACTGGGTCTTTACTCACTTTGGTATAACTGAAACCTAGTACAGTTCCTAGAGCATCTATTTATTTATTTATTTATTTATGAATGATACGGAGTCTCGCCCTTGTTGCCCAGGCTGGAGTGCAATGGTGGTGTCTTGGTTCACTGCAAGCTCTGCCTCCTGACTTCAAGCTGTTCTTGCACCTCAGCCTTCTGAGTAGCTGAGATTACAGGCATATGCCACCACGCCTGGCTAATTTTTTGTATTTTTAGTGGAGACGGGTTTCACCATGTTGGCCAGGCTGGTCTCGAACTCCTGACCTCAGGTGATCCACCCACCTCCACCTCCCAAAGTACTGGGATTACAGGTGTGAGCCACCATGCCTGGCCTAGTACATTTTAGATATTTAATAAATATTTGTTGCAGAAAGGGAGTAGAACCCTGGTCTGAAGGTGGACTTGAATCAATACTTTCTGGTTGCTGACAGTGGCCATTCATAGATAGTATGATGGTGTGCTCTCTGGTCTGGAATAAAATCACTTAGTGGCAGTAAACATTGTTACCACGAATGTAAATTTGACTGCGGCAAAGGACCTTATTTCTTACCAAATTTTAGACTTTCTTAAAGCATACACTTAATGAGAAAAGCTGAACCTAGTTTTCACCAATTACTAGATAGAAAGACTGAATAAACATTTATTTATGCCTGCCTCGTTTCAGTAAAGCTTTAAGGTGGCCTACACAGATATATAAAATATGGAATAGGCTGGGCACAGTGGCTTATGCTTGTAATCCCAGCACTCTGGGAGTCTGAGGCAGGAGGATAGCTGAATCCCTGAGTTCAAAACCAGCCTGGGCAACATAGCGAGAGCCCATCTCTACAAAAAATTTTAAAATTAGCCACGCGTGGTGGTGCACAACCGTGGTCCCAGCTATTCGGGAGACTGAGGTAAGGATCACTTGAGCTCAGGAGGTTGTGGCTGCATGAGCCAAGATCATGCCACTGCACTCCAGCCTGGGCAACATAAGGAGACCCTGTTAGATAAAATATAGAATATCATGGCTTAAATCGGGGGGTGGGGGGGAGAAAAGAAAGTAAAATAAGAGAATATAAAATTGAGCCAAATAAGTAAAATAAAATTGGGCCACGACTGAGGAGGAAAAATTACCCCATGCCACCTTGCACATACTGGGTCTAAGCTTTCTAATAATCAAAATCCTAGAAAGTTACCAAAGTCATTGTCCATAAAATTAATAATAAATTATTGAAAAATATGAAGGCTAGGAATTTCTGTCAGGGCTATTTATTTGGAGATGGTCTCTGTCACCTAGGCTGGAGTGCAATGACAGGATCATAGCTCACTGCAGCCTCAAACTCCTAGGCTCAAGCAATCTTTGTCTCAGCCTCCTGAGAAGCTGAGACTGCAAATGTGTGCCACCATGCCCGGCTTATTTTTTTATTTTTTATTTTCTGTAGAGACTGGGTCTCCCTGTGTTGCCCAGGCTGGTCCCAAACTCCTGGATTCAAGCAATCCTCCTGCTTCAGTCTCCCAAATTGCTGGGATTTCAGGCCTGAGCCACCATGCCTGGCCAGGGTTCTTCTTTTTAAATGCATGCTGGCTCTACACAGTGTTGCTTTTAACTAAAACTGCTCTAAAATTCTCTCTCTAAAAAAAAAAAAAAAAAAAAAAAAAAGCATGCTGTATAAGCATGCTTAAAGCATGATATAGGGAGTCTTGAATATCTTCTTTTCAAAAGTATCCTAAGTCGAGGCCAAGGTGGGAGGATCCCTTGAGGCCAGGAGTTCAAGACAAACCTAGGCAACATAGCAAGACCCTGTCTACAAAACTAAAAATTAAAAAATTATTCAAGTGTGATGGTACACAACTCTAGTCCCAGCTACTCAGGAGGCTGAGATGAGAAGATCCCTTGAGCCCAGGATATCAAGACTGCAAGTGAGCTGTGATGGTGCCACTGAACTCCAGCCTGGGCAACAGAGCAAGACCCTATCTCTAAAAACAAAGAAAGAAAAACACCACAGATATCCCAAGTAGATGGAAAAAAATAACACCATTTGTCAAAGCTGGGAAGGGCAAATGGGAGTTTATTATATTATTTGTTATACTTTGGCATATGTTTGAAATTTCCTACAATAGTTTAAGTGTTTTTTTAAAATGTACAGCAATCATCATACTTAATGGGATGACTTTGGTAGCATTTTTATTGAAGTCAAGGACTGGACATAGATACCCATTCTCATTCCAACTCCTCAGCATTGAACTAGCTAATGCTCACTCTGTCGCCCAGGCTGGAGTACAGTGGCATGATCACGGCTTACTGCAGCCTCGGCCTCCCAGGCTCAGGTGATTCTCCCACCTCAGCCTCTCAGATAGATGGGACTATAGGCACACGCCACCAGAACTGGCTTTTTTTTTTTTTTTGTAGAGATGGAGTTTCGCCATGTTGCCCAGGCTGGTCTTGAACTCCTGGGCTCAAGTGATCCTCCTGCTTCTGCCTCCCAAAGTACTGGCATTACAAACATGAGCCACCGTGCCTGGCCCAAAACTTTTTAAGCTCCAACATGACATGCAAAGGAAATTTACACTCTCAAATTCCTGGGCTGAAGCAATCTTCCCGCCTTGGCCTCTTTAAGTGCTGGGATCACAGGCATGAGCTACTGCACCCAGCAGGAATTCCTAATCAAGCAAATTCTTTGTCATCAGCTAAGGAGCTCACTGAGTCAAACAAGTTGTTCTTGACCTCCTAGTCTTCTGGTACCCTGGGTCTGCTGCAGGCCTGTTTCTGGGCAGGCCTTCCCTGGAGCAGCATCAGACTCTTAATTTTGTGTGGAGTTACTGGGTAGGGCACTATTCCTATATAGAGCCGATGATCAGCAGTCCTCACCTAAGAAAAGCAGTCTTTTCTAGCCCTGTGTTCTGTGGCAGTGAAGCACACTGGGTGTTCCAATCAGCACAAAGGGGTCAGCTGGAAAGCAGAGGGGGCCACCTGCTTCTTGGCTTCAGTTGATTGTATGCCATGCAAGTCTGTTGCCAACATCTTCTGAATTTTCAAGAGAAACTGGAAACCAGGCTGGGCACAGTGGCTCACGCCTGTAATTGCAGCACTTTGGGAGGCCAAGGTGGGTGGATCACCTGAGGTCAGGAGTTTGAGACCAGCCTGGTCAATATGGCGAAACCCCATCTCCATTAAAAATACAAACAAACAAACAAAAAATTAGCTGGGCATGGTGGCGCGTGTCTGTGATTCCAGCTGCTCGGGAGGCCAAGGCAGGAGAATCACTTGAACCCAGAAGCCAGAGGTTACAGTGAGCCGAGATCACATCACTGCACTCCAGCCTGGGTGACAGAATGAGAGTCTGTCTCAAAAAAACAAACAAACAAACAAAAAACCAGAAACTGGAAACTGGACTTTATGTTCACTTTCCAGATTAAAAAGGGGGAAGAAGGCCCTGTGTGAGGCAAGCAAAACACACCTGCAGGCCCAGTTTAGTCAGTGGGGCTACCAACTGGCAACCTCTGGTCTAATTAAGCCTAGAATTCTAAAGCACTAGAGGTGCCTTATGCTGGGGTTGGACTTCACAGACCAATAAAATGTTCCAGAAATTTTGGAGCTAGACTCAGGGTTGCCAAACATTTTATTTTACTGAATGTCTTAGTCCATGTTGTATTGCTTTAACAGAATACCTGGGACTGAGTAATTTATAAAGAAAAGAGGTTTATTGCCAGATGCGGTGGCTCACGCCTATAATCCCAGCACTTTGGGAGGCCACGGCAGGTGGATCATGAGGTCAGGAGATCGAGACCATCCTGACTAACAGGGTGAAACCCGGTCTCTACTAAAAATACAAAAAAAAATTAGCCGGGTGTGGTGGCAGGCGTCTGTAGTCCCATCTACTCAGGAGGCTGAGGCAGGAGAATGGCATGAACCTGGGAGGTGGAGCTTGCAGGGAGCAGAGATCACACCAGTGCACTCCAGCCTGGGCAACAGAGCTAGACTCTGTCTCAAAAAAAAAAAAAGAAAAGAGGTTTATTTAGCTCACAGTTCTGCAGGCTGGGAAGTCCAAGGAGCATGGCACCAGCATATTCTTGCTTCTGGTGAGGGCCACATGCTAGGTCACAACATGAAGGTCAAAGGGAAAGCAGACACCTGCAAAGAGAGGCAAAACCCAAGGCACGCCCTGGCTTCATAACAACCCACTCTCCCCAGAACTAATTGATTCCTGTGAGAACTAATCCAGTTTCCTCAGAGCAAGAACTCAATCACTATGGCAAGAAAGGCACCAAGCCATTCGTGAAGGATCCACCCCCATGACCCAAGAACCTCCCACTAGGCTTCTCCTCCCAACATTGTCACATTGGGGATCAGGTTTCACCATGACTTGGTGGGACAAACAAGCAGTATTCAAACCATATCACCAAGCTATAACAGTTTTTAATGTAAAAAACATACCAAACGCTACTATTAACTCACCATTTAATTAAAGAAAGGCCATTACAATATTTGAAAAATAGGATACACCAGGTTTGCAGATGCTGCTGCCACTGGGAGCCCCGTATTACCAGCCATGGTCAACCCCACCATGGTCTTCGATATTGCTGTCAACGACAAGCCCTTGGGCCACATCTCCTTCGAGCTGTTTGCAGACAAGTTTCCAAAGACAACAGAGAACTTTCATGCTCTGAGCACTGGAGAGAAAAGATTTGGGTGTAAGGGTTCCTGCTTTCACAGAATTATTCCAGGGTTTGTATGTCAGGGTGGTGACTTCACATGCCATAATGGCACTGGTGGCACGTCCATCTACAGGGAGAAATTTGATTGCAAGAACTTCATCCTGAAGCATACAGGTCCTGGCATCCTGTCCATGGCAAATGCTGCACCCAACACAAGTGGTTCCCAGTTTTCATGTGCCCTGCCAAGACTGAGTGGTTGGATGGCAAGCATGTGGCCTTTGGCATGGTGAAGGCATGAATATTGTGGAGGCCATGGAGCGCTTTGGGTCCAGGAATGGCAAGACCAGCAAGAAGATCACCATTGCTGACTGTGGACAGCTCTACTAAGTTTGACTTGTGTTTTATCTTAACCACCAGACCATTTCTTCTGTAGCTCAGGGGAGCATCCCTCCACCCCATTTGCTCGCAGTATCCTAGAATCTGTGCTTTCACTGCAGTTCCCTTTGGGTTCCATGTTTTCCTTATTCCTTTCATGCCTAGCTGGATTGCAGAGTTAAGCTTATGATTATGAAATAAAAACTAACAGCAACAACAAAAAAGGATACACCTAATCCACAGTTTCTTATGAAACCCTGGAGGCCAGATGTATTTTGGAATTGCAATGTATTTACATTTTTGAAAGGTTAATATGGTGAATGTAACACTTCATTTTAAAATGCAAAATTTCCAGTGAACCATGTGAATATTCAACTAAGTGGAATAAGTAAAGGCTATAAATAACTATGTCAGTTCAGGTCAGAGTTTTCTGCAAAATGAGTTTTTATACCAAACCAAAAAAAAAAAAAAAAAAACTTGGTTTTCAGAGCCCTTTGCATATGGACTGTTATCAAGAAAGGAAAAGTCCTTTAAATGGACCAGCTTTAGGGCTATGGCCTTATTTTCCTCAGGTCACCCTAGCCCACTGGAGATTGCACTAATGGTTGGACATTTAGGAGCGTCTGATCTAAGCCAAAGCAAATCTTTATACAACTTCCCCAGTTTCATCTGACTCCCTCTTGCAACTGGTAGCATGCCACCGCACGTGGCAGCATTTCATAATGTTAAGTGTTCCTAAATCTGTTTTCTAGTGTTTCATAGCTGCATTGGTCCTAGTTCTAATTGCTGTGCTACCCAGAACTCAACTCCTGCTTTTATGAGACTCCTCTGGACTGTACCTCTCCAAGCTGGCATAAGGCCCAACGAGCTTGGCTCCCTTAGTTGTCCTTGTCATGTGACAAGCTTGCCTTCCATGCCAAGTGCCCTCAGGGCTTTCAAGAATGGCTCCCATGTGGCCGGGCACAGTGGCTCACACCTGTAATCTTACACTTTGGGAGGCTGAGGCAGGAGGATGGCTTGAGCCCAGAAGTTCTAGATCAGCCTGGGCAACATAATGAGACCCTGTCTGTACCAAAAAACTTAAAATGAGCTGGGTGTGGTGGCACATGCCTGTAGTCCCAGCTACTTGGACGGCTGAGGCAGGAGAATCACTTGAGCCCGGGAGGTTGAGGCTGCAGTGAGCCATGGTCACACTACTGCACTCCAGCCTGGGCAACAGGAGACCCTGTCTCAAAAAAAAAAGTTTGAACAACCAAGTTATATCGATGGTTTGCACTGACTCGGAATTAAATGACTTCTCCAGAAAGCAGCCTGAGAAACTGAAAGGGGATGAGACATTGGAGGCAGGCCTCGAAGACTGGAAAGATTTGGGCTTATTGGGGATATAACAGAAAGGCATTGCAAGGGGAAGGCGGGAACATGTCAGGTGTGAATGAGTGGTTTCATGCTGGCTGGAGCTAGGCCTGGTGGAAGAACAGCATTTGGAAAGCACATCAGGAAGAGGACATTTCAGGCAAAAGAAATGGTTGAGGCGAGAGGGAGCTCGCTGTGTGTGTGCCTGCACTGTACAAAAACTGCCCCCACTGCAGGGGAGGATTCACACTTTTGGTTGTGATGAGCCAGCTGGCTGGCTTAAGCAGAAAGAGAACTTATCATGGGGCTACAGTGCAGGGTATTGCTGTATCTGCCTCTCTGTCTTCATCCCAGTCTACGTCAGAAATTCCTCTCCCTGCTCTCAGCCCCTGGAGGATTTCTTCTGTGACCCTCCTCTTACCCTGAGCATTTTCTACCCCATTTGGGGCATTTTCTACCCCAAATGACCCAGTTGCCTGGTGTCATTTCTCTCTCCTATTAAACTATAAACCCCTAACAGCAGGGCTGTGCCTTACTTGCCTGTGCCACCTTCCAGCCCCCCACTGCTCTGGAAAGTGTGGCCTGCAGGCTTTCAGATTTTCTCCATGTTGACCCTGCCTTGGCCTTCCCATGGGGAGGTACTCAAGTTTCCTTTTCTGTGTTATCTCCTACAGTCCCTTGCAAAGATTCAGATCTCTGGCTCCAGGCATTTATTGCATTTTTCTGATCAAAGCTCTCTTCCGAGCAGGATATTTTCCATACCGGGAAGCTTAAGAGAGTCCACAGTGAACCATGGGAAGAATGGGGTGATCGTAATTTTCTCAAGTTCTTGCATTGATTTAACACAAGAAAAGGACTTGGATCCTTTGCTTAGCGTCTCCTCTGAGCACTTTAGTTAATTCGGCATACATATACTTTTTTTTTTTTGAAACTTTTTATTTTTTTTGGAAACTTTTTACTTTGATATGATTTTAAATTTGCAGAAGAGTTGCAAGAATAGCACAAGGAACTCACATTTGCCCTTCACCCAGATTTTCCAGTTGACACCTCGCCTCATTTGCTTTCTCTCTGTGTGTGTCACACACACACACAGGTGCGTATTTTTTTTCTGAACTGTTTGAGAATGTCAACTCATTCATTTTGTTCGTTTGCCCCTACACACTTTAGTGTGTATTTCCGTGGAAGAAGGATATTCTCTTGGGTTTTTACTTTGTACCAGGAGTGCTGGTTTCTTGCCCTAATATAGTGTTTACTGGCAACTGGAGGGTTGGGGGGACAAGGATCTTATGGATCTGAAGGAATTAGTCAAGAAGTTGTCACAGCATCTCTTTCCTCCTAACTAGACCCTGCAGGGACAGAAACCCACTCTGAGAAGTATGAGGCTGGGTCATCTAAGATAAGTCTGCCTGTTCTTTCTGGATGAAAATGTGATTGTTGTCACAGGTCCAAAGCCAAACACATTTTGGGAAAGGTGGCATCAATTAACCCAGCCAGCCTCAGACCTTGAGGCATTTTTACGGTCTGTGCAACACAAGAATCGAGAAGGAAAAGACGTCATACCATTGCATTTGCAGAGAAGCTTTGTCTTCCATCTCAGCCCTTGCTGCCTGTGCTAACAGTCACAATCCTAACATCCTACCTGGACATCATCTTCCTGCCATCATCATCTGAGCCTGGGGTCCCCCAAACCTTCCTGCTCTTAACCAAGTTCTGAGAGATTCTGGGATTCAGGGGCTCCCAAAACAGCTGTGGGCAACCTTCCTCAATTGAGTCCCCACTCTTTTGGTTATGCCTAGTGGATAGATGGACAAGTGGAACAACTTTTTTTTCCTAATATAAAATTAATACATGCTTCTTGGGGAAAAAACAAGTATAGAAAAATATGAAGAAGGGATACAGATCACCTGTAAACTTACTATAGTTCTGGTATCCACCCTTACAGATTCCATCAGGAATGAACATTGTGTGATGGCTAAGAGCCCATAATCGGGTCATCAGGACTAGACACAGTTCTGCCTGTGCCATTACTAACTGAAGTAAGATAACTAACTTCTTTGAGATCCAGTTTCCTCTTCAATAAAACAAGATAAGGCTGGGCACAGTGGCTCACACCTGTAATCCCAGCACTCTGGGAGGCCGAGGCAGGCGGATCACTTGGGGTCAGGAGTTTGAGACCAGCCTGGCCAACATGGTGAAATTCTGTCTCTACCAAAAAATACAAAAATTTGCCAGGCAGCCAAGTGCGGTGGCTCACGCCTATAATCCCAGCACTTTGGGAGGCTAAGGTAGGTGGTTCACCTGAAGTCAGGAGTTCAAGACCAGCCTGGCCAACATGGTGAAATCTCGTCTTTACTAAAAATACAAAAATTAGCCGGACATGGTGCATGCCTATAATCCCAGCTACTCGAGAGGCTGAGGCAGGAGAATCACTTGAACCCAGGAGGCGGAGGTTGCAGTGTATCGAGATCGCGCCACTGCACTCCAGCCTGGGTGACAGAGCAAGACTCTGGCTCAAAAAAATTTAAAAAGTAAAAAGAAAAAAAAAGCCAGGCATGGTGGCAGGCACCTGTCATCCCAGCTACTCAGAAGGCTGAGGCAGGAGAATCGCTTGAACCCAGGAAGCAGAGGTTACAGTGAGCCAAGATTGCACCACTCCACTCCAGCCTAGGCAACAGAGTGAGACTCTGAGTTAAAAAATAAAAAATAGGCTGGGTGTGGTGGCTCATCCCTGTAATCCCAGGACTTTGGGAGGCCGAGGCGGGCGTATCATGAGGTCAGGAGATTGAGACCATCCTGGCTAACATGGTGAAACCCCATCTCTACTAAAAATGCAAAAATTAGCCAGGCGTGGTGGTGGGCGCCTATAATCCCAGCCACTCTGGAGGCTGAGGCAGGAGAATCACTTGAACCCAGGAGGCAGAGGTTGCAGTGATCCGAGATTGCGCCATTGCACTCCAGCCTGGGCAACAGAGTAAGACTCCCTCTAAAATAAATAAATAAATAAATATGAGATAATACTAGTACCTGGGCTGGGAGCGTTGGCTCATGCCTGTAATCTCAGCACTTTGGCAGGCTGAGGTGGGTGGATCACGAGGTCAAGAGTTCAAGACCAGCCTGACCAACATGGTGAAACGCCGTCTCTACTAAAAATACAAAAATTAGCCGGGCGTGGTGGCAGGAGCCTGTAATCCAGCTACTCAGGAGGCTGAGACAGGAAAATCGCTTGAACCTGGGAGGTGGAGTTTGCAGTGAGCTGAGATCATGCCATCGCACTCCAACCTAAGCAACAGAGCGAGACTCCGTCTAAAAATAATAATAATAATAATAGTACCTGCTTAAATAAGCTAATGCATGTAAAGGGTTTAGTCAATGCTTACATGAAGCAATCGCAAACAAATATTAGTTCTAGGTGATGAAAAAGGACTCATGCCATACCACTGTATAGCAGCCTGCTGTTTTCTCTCAACAGTAATTGATTCATTCAATAATATTTTTTGAGCACCCGTTGCATGCCAAACATAGTGCTAAGTCCTAACACTTAAACAAACAAAATCCTTGCCCTTATGGAACTTACATTTCTAGTGGAGAAAGAGACAGATAACATGCTTGTATATGTTATAAAATATGTCACAGGGCCGGGCACAGTGGCTCACACGTGTAATCCCAGCACTTTGGAAGGCCGAGGTGGGTGGATCACTTGAGGTCAAGAGTTCAAGACCAGCCTGGACAACATGGCAAAACCCCATCTCTGCTAAAAATACAAAAATTAGCCAGGCGTGGTACATGCCTGTAGTCCCAGCTACTCGGGAGGCTGAGTCAGGAAAATCACTTGAACCTGGGAGGCAGAGGTTGCAGTGAGCCAAGACTGCACCACAGTACTCCAGCCTGGGTGACAGAGCAAGACTCCATCTCAAAATAAATAAATTAATTAAATATGTCATAGGTTAATAAGTGCTCTGGTGGGGGGAGATTCAGCATGTGTGGTGGATAGGGACCACCATCAGCGGGTTGCTATTTTATATAAAGTAGTCAAAGAAGGCCTCTTTGAAAAGGTGGCATTTGAGAAGTCTGAAGGAAATGAGGGAACTATAAAATAAATATCTGGGGGAAGAACATATCTGGCAGTGGGAACAGCATGTGCAAGGGCCCCGAGACCGCAGCGTGCTTGGCATATTTGAGGATGGTCAAGGAGGCCCTTGTGGCCAGCAAAGAGAGGAAGAAAGAGAACCGGAGGAGCAGAGGTCAGGGAGGTAGTGGGGACCCAATTCTGTAGGACCTTGTAGGTCATTCTGAGGATTGTAGCTGTTCCTCTGAGTGAGATGGGGACCTAGGGGAGGGATGGAGGAGAGGAATGATACAATTTGACCCTCATTCGATCTCAGTACTTGTATATTGTGGTTAAAGTGGAAAGCCGCACAGTTCCTTGGACTCTATTAACCAGCACTCCCCAGCCCTGTGGGCCCCTCCCACCAGGAGTCCACAGCCTGCCTGACACGATGCAGCAACTCCCCGTAACCTCCTGCTGCCCACCACCATACCGTTTTTCTAGGTGGGAATGACATCCAGGCATACCCAGATGCTTCCAGGCTAGACCGTATTGTGCCCAGCCTTACTGTTCGCATCTCACCGGCCATGACGGCTAATAGCCACCATCGATTAAGGCCTTGTCATAAGCCAGGCCCCTCACCCCCAGAGATCCTTTAATCCTCACAGCCACCCTGCTAGGCAGCCACTGTCATTCTCCCTTTTGCAGCTGCTACAACGATTGATTAACTTGTGCAAGGTCCTGAAGCTGGCAGGCAGGGAGGCCAGGACTTCTACCCATCCGTCAGACTCCTAAGGATGGGGACAGTGATGAACAAAGCACGGCATCCACAGTGCCTGGCACACCACAGTCACCCAGACAGCAAGATAGAAGGCTGCATGAATCGGCGCTCTTCATCCCTCCCTAAGTTCTCCCTCTGTTGAGAAAATGTCTGAGAAAGCATTCTGCACACTATAAAGCATTACACAAATATGAGCATGGCTGTGAAGATGATTAGGAGTCTGAAACCTCAGGTTCGGGTTGAGCTCCTGATTTTTCTGATGGCCACCTCCTCCTAGTCATTCGCATGTTAACCTCAAACACCTGAGCGCCCCCAAACCTCAGCATATCCCTAGCTTCTCCTTTGCTTTGCCTGAAACAAAGCAAGTCTTTTATAAGCGAGGGAGGGGGCCTGTGGTGGCCTTGCTTTTGCGAGCATGCTTTCACCTCCTTCCAGTTCATTGTTTTCATACAAAATTCCAGACGCAGAGCGCAGGCAGACAGAAGCCTCATTCATAGCCAGAGGTCCCTCAGGCTGGGGTTTCCACGCCTCCTTCCCCTTCCCCCTCATCTCAGTCTCCTGCTGAAGTTGCGATCCACATGAAGCCACAGAGGTAGACTCAGGGCAAAGAAGAGTTTTTAATGTTGCTGATGGGGGTGAGGAGAGGGTGGCCCTTGGAAGGCCACCACATGGCATGGTGGAAAGAGCCCTGGATTTGCTTGACAATAGACTACTGCATTCCAGATTGGTTCCACCGATTGGTAGTCAAATGACCTTGGACAAGTCATTGACCCTGTCTTGGAAAGACGTGGATCTCAGAATCCTTCACAACGCTTTGCTCCTGATAGCTAGTACCTGTTCAGCAGAGTTGGCACAAGCTCACACAGCCCTTGACCTCCTGTGGGCCAAGTGAATGCCTTCTTCCTGGTTTGGTTAAGTTGGCATAGAGCTGAGCATGGTGCTGCTGGTGGTTCTACTAAATTGTATGATGGTTTAAAAAAAAAAAAACTGTCCTTGAGGCTGGGTGTGGTAGCTCATGCCTGTAATCCCAGCACTTTGTGAGGCCAAGGTGGGAGGCCAGGAGTTGGAGACCAGCCTGGGCGAGAGAGTGAAACCTCTACAAAAAATAAAAAACTTAGCCAGGCATGGTGGTGCACGCCTATAGTCCCAGCTTCTCTGGAGGCTGAGAGGCAAGAGGATCACTTAAGCCCAGGAGTCTCAGGCTGCAGTGAGCAGTGATTGAACCACTGCACTCCAGCCTGGGTGACAGAGTGAGCCCGTCTCAAAAACAAGAAACAAAAGCAGTTCTTGAGCAAGACATACCTTTCTAATTTCCCAGTACTTTCCAGCTTTCCAAACCCTTCAGGCCCCACACCACCCTGATTTTTGTCACCTGCAAATAATAAAACTACAAACTGCACTGCACGTACACTTTTGTAAAGGCTTGAATCATTGACTTCCTCAGCCCCACACCTTCTGGTCAGCACAGGGCACTGCACTGCCGCTCCAGACAGGCCTGGGCAGTGAGGAAAGGTGCCAGCCACGTGGGCTGGGGGTGGGGAAAGTGCCTAATCATGAAATCCTAATTTATAATGTGTTGCTATCCTTAGTTGAGCATTAATTTGGCTCTCAGAAATAGGAGAAGGTGTGGGTGACTGGTCTGAGGAGAGTTTCTGGGCAATTAGAACAAAAACAGAAGCATGCTCTTGCGCACAAAGTGGACTTTCTCTAGGGTGGTGGTATTCTCTGGAGAGCCGAACTCAGGGAGTCTTTATTATGTATACTTCTGTGTGTCTAAACTTTATACAGTGCTGGGTGCCGTGGCTCACGCCTGTAATCCCCACTTTGGGAGGCTGAGGCGGGAGGATCAGTTGAGCTCAGGAGTTTAAGATCTGCCTGGACAACACAGGCCTCGTCTCTACAAAAAAAAAATTTTTTTTAATTAACTGGGCATGGTGATGTGCACCTGTGGCCCCAGCTACTCAGGAGGCTGAGGCGAGAGGATTGCTTGAGCTGGGAAAGTTGAGATTTCAGTGACCTGTGATCAGGCCACTACACTCCAGCCTGGGCAACAGAGGGAGACCTTGTCTCAAAAATAAAATAATAATAATAATAATTAGAAAAACTTTACACAATGAACATATATCCATTTTAGACCACATTTCCTGAGTCTAAGATGCCATTGATTGAAAGACAATTATTTTCTGTACTCCCCTGAAAGCAGACTGCTACAATGTGTCATCTATTAGACACATCTGCATTTTTGAGATGTTGAAATGTGAAAAAAATGTGCATCTTCGAATTGACAGAATGAAGTAACTTTTTAAATTAAAAGATATTTTCAGCTGAGCGCAGTGGCTCACGCCTGTAATCCCAGCATTTTGGGAGGCTGAGGCGGGTGGATCACCTGAGGTCAGGAATTCGAGACCAGTCTGGCCAACATGGTGAAACTTTGTCTCTACTAAAAATACAAAAATTAGCTGGTTGTGGTGGTGGGCACCTGTAATCCCAGCTACTCAGGAGGCTGAGGCAGGAGAATCGCTTGAACCTGGAGGTGGAGATTGTATTGTGGTGAACAGAGTGAGACAGAGGAAAAAAAAAAAGAAAGATATTTTCCATTTTTGGAAAAAAATTATTTAAGTTGCTTTTGCATTCCACTGTCCTGCTCAGAATGATTTCCTCAAAAAAGCCAAGGGAGTCACATTTGAAGATGAGGAAATTTTTTTTTTAATGTTTGTGTGCCAGTTTCATGCCAGACCCTGTGCTTTCTCATCCCTGACCCCATGGAGGCCTTATGAGAATGATAAGCCCAAATAAAATTACCACTTATGGAAAAGGAGTAATTTTGCAAGGAAGGAAACTGAAGGTCAGATTGGTGTTCCTGATCATGCAGTTCAGTAAGTGAAGGAGAGGAGGTTCAAACTCAGCTGCTGAGCCCCCGCTCCCCTCTTCTCACCACATGCCTCAGCTCTAAAGCTGTCCTGAGAAACGAGCCAGGTTGGAACCTAAGCCTCCTCCCAGAAGCCTGGGGAATCAAAGGGCAAAGGGCTGAGGCCCGGGCTCTGAGGCCCACCCTGCAAATCCCGCTGCGTCTGGTGCAAAGGAAACTGACTTCCTCCGTGCACACACTGCTCTGCCAATCTGAGTGACTCAGCCTCAAGATGACCTCACTGTCCTCAGTGGGCTGTTTGGCCGCCTGCTTCATGTCACTGAGCCCCAGCACCCAGCATGTCAGATATGGATTTACGAGTATTTTCTCTGCTCCACTCCTCGAATGTGGCTAGGTTTGAAAAGGTCACCCTTCCCCTTGCCCTCCACCTCTCAGCTTTCTGTTGCCAGGCTGCCTCTGCCCCTCCAGCTGCTAAAAACAGCCCAAGCTGCAAAAGCTGTTTGCTCCTGCCAAGCTCTGGTTGGACCACCATCCAGGGGGAGCTGGGGGCTCAGCCTGGATTTTCCCAGTGCCTAGGACAGAGGCATGGCTGGTGGAGGACATTGATTGCCAGCAAATTGGCAGAATAAACTGAAATAGTAGCTCTGGGTCTGCGCTACAGCAAAGTATAATTTTCAGAAGAGGTCTCATACAAGTATAGAGTGACCACATGTCAAAGATTGATTTAATTCATTAACAAGGAAACCAGCAAAAGGACAAAGCTGGTTTAAGAGATGATTTGAAAAAGTGGCTCTTTTAGTTTGCTAGGGCTGCCATAAGAAATTACCGCCAACTAAGTGGCTTAGAACAGCAGAAATCCATTCTTCTGGAGTTCATGAGGACAGAAGTCCAAAATCAAGGTGTCGGAAAGGTTGGCTCCTCTGAGAGGCACTGGAGGGAATCTGTCCATGCCTCTCCCCCAGCTCCTGATGGTTGCGGGCAGTCCTCAGCGTTCTTGGCCTGCAGCAGCATCACTCCAGTCTCCGCCTCTGTGGTCACATGGCCATCTTACTTGTGTATCTGTAGGCTCCAACTCTCTCCTTATAAGGACACCAGTGATTGGATTTAGAGCCATCTTAATCTAGTATGACCTCATTTTAACTTGATTACATCTGCAAAGTCTCTATTTCCAAATAAAGTCACATTCTCAGGTACTGGGGAATTAGGACTCAAACATATCTTTTTGCTGGGGACACAACTCAACTTTTAACACCTACATTACCAAACTCATTTCTCATTACTCAGCATCACAGACCCCTGGCTTGATAGGGGCATTTGGGGTGCTGGAAAGAACAGAGCAACAGGCAACGTTGATGTCAGCTTTGATCTGTCCCTGGCATTCTGGGATTCAGTGTCAGCCAGTGAAGGCTCAGTGAAAGACAGGACATCTCCACCTCCGAAGTCAGTACCATGTAGGGTATAAAGAGAGACCTTGGAATCAACTTCCAGGATTCAGTTCCCAATTCTGTCCACCACTGTGTGTGACTCCTGACATTTCTTCACCTCTCTTGGCCTCAGTTACCTCATCTGTGAAATGGGGGTGATAATGGTACACAGCCTATCAGAGAGTGCTTAGAGCAGCATACGGGAAGCTCTGAATAAATGTTTCTTGCTGACGATGATGATGATTATCCGAATCAATCTCACCTGCAGACACAGCTTTGCCGCTTTTTTGGTGAGATAGGCTGTTGGACACACTGGAAAATTTCCAGTCCCCAGAAAACATGGCAAGGGCAGTTCCTGATTAGGATAAAGGAAGCCTCTCTGATGGTCACATGCCCAGGTGACTTGTAGGCAGAGGCCAGCCCTGCTTCCTGTCCCCACTTCCCAACTTGCCCTGCTTTTGTGAATGAGCTCTTTTCTAGCTGCTCATCCTGGGTCTAGTTTGGAAGGTAATTTCTCAGTCACTTTTGAGTTGACGCAGGTGGCAGTTTCCTTTATGAACACTCATAACCCAGGGTAAGCTTGACAGGGCAGTTTGAGGCCCAGAAACAAAAGTTGGGAACAACAGCCTTTCCAGCTAGAACTAGAGCTGGCTTGGTGAGAAACAGAAGGCCTCCCTGAGGTTAGAGGCCTAAGCAGACACCAGGTCTGGCCTTCCACATCCCTGCTGGGTGGAGCAAGACTGTCAGCACTTAGGAAGTGCCTTGCACGTTGATCTTTGGGAAGCAAGGGGCTCCTGTCATCTGTGTCCAGACTTCTCCATTCTCAGGTGGACCGCACATGGCCAGGCCAGGCCCTGAGTGGCGACTGTTGCTGCTGCTGCAGCAGCTGCTTTTGACATTATTGTCTGTAGAATAAAGGTAGAGGCTGGTGGGACCGCTGCAGCCACTCCCTGCCCAAGCCTGACCCTAAGTGCATCTGAGAGTGCTCTGCGTTGAACCAGGAGGGGTCAGGCCCAGACTCTCTAGGCCCCTTTTCAGACACACCCTCCCTGACTTCGAGTCTTCCCCTTTTCAGGCCTGGAAGAGAACAAGGCTTCTTTTTGTTTTTTGTTTTGTTTTGTTTTGATGAAGTCTCCACGGGGTTTCACCGTGTTGGCCAGGCTGGTCTTGAACTCCTGGCCTCAAGTGATCCACCTGCCTCGGCCTCCCAAAGTGCTGGGATTACAGGCATGAGCCACCGTGCCCGGCCTGAAACATTGTTATATGGCACATAACTGTATATGTATGTTTTACTTATTTTTTTATCTTTATTTTTTTGAGACAGTCTTGCTCTGTCACCCAGGCTGGACCACAGCAGCACGATCTCCGCTCACTGCAGCCTCCACCTCCAGGGCTCAAGCAATTATTCTGCCTCAGCCTCCTGAGTAGCTGGAATTACAGGAGCCCACCATCACGCTTGGCTAATTTTTGTATTTTTGTAGAGGCGGGGTTTCACCATGTTGTCCAGGCTGGTCTCAAACTCCTAACCTCAGGTGATCTGCTCACATTGGCCTCCCAAAGTGCTAGGATTACAGGTGTGAGCCACCACACCTGGCCATCTTTCTGTTTTGTTTTGTTTTGTTGCTTTTGCTTTTCTTTAAGGGAGTGGAGATTTCTAGGAAAGGCATAATTATGGAGACAAAAAGCAGACCATTGTTTGCCTGGAGTTGGGGTTGACTGCAGATGGGCAAATGACAAAATGGACATGTTTGAAAACTAGTTTGTAGTGGTGGTTGCACTAGTGTGTAAATTTACTAAAACTTGTTGAGCAATACACTTATTATGGGTGCATTGTATGGCATGCAAATGATTCTTTAATAAAGCTACTTAAAACGTATATAGTTGGGGCACAGTGGATTCAACCTGTAATCCCAGAACTTTGGGAGGCTGAGGCGGGTGGATCACTTGAGGCCAGGAGTTTCAGACCAGCCTGGGTAATATGGCAAAACCCCATCTCTACAAAAAATTAAAAAATATATATAGCCGGGCGTAGTGGTGAATGCCTGTAGTCCCAGCTACTTGTGGGCCTGAGGCAGGAGAATGGCTTGAGCCCAGGAGTTTGAGGCTGTAGTTAGCTGTGATTGTGCAGTGGCTCACACCTGTAATCCCAGCACTTTGGGAGGCCAAGTTGGGCAGATCATTTGAACTCAGAAATTCCAGACCAGCCTGGCCAACATGGTGAAACCCCATCTCTACTGAAAACACAAAAATTAGCCGGATGTGGTGGTGCACACCTGTAATCCTAGTTACTCAGAGGCTGAGGCAGGAGAATCACTTGAACCTGGGAGGCAGAGATTGCAAGTGAGCCAAGATGGTGCTGCTGCAGTCCAGCCTGGGTGACAGAGTGAGACTGTCTCAAAAAATAAAGATTAAAAAAATGTACATATGCAGTTATGTGCCATATAACAATGTTTCAGATGGCGCAGTGGTTCACACCTGTAATCCCAGCAATTTGGGAGGCTGAGGCGGGTGGATCACTTGAGACCAGGAGTTAGAGACCAGCCTGGGTAAGATGGTAAAACCCTGCCTCTACTAAAAATACAAAAATTAGCCGGGCATGGTGGCAGGTGCCTGTAATCTCAGCTACTTGGGAGGCTGAGGCAGGAGAATTGCTTGAACCCAGGATTCTGAGGTTGCAGTGAGCCAACATAGTGCCACTGTACTCCAGCCTGGGAGACAGTGAGACTCTGTCTCAAAAAACAAAAAAACAAACCAAACAAAACAAAACAGGCCAGGCACAGTGGCTCATGCCTGTAATCCCAACACTTTGGGAGGCCAAAGCGAGCAGATCACTTGAGGTCAGGAGTTTGAGACCAGCCTGGGCAACATGGTGAAACCTCATCTCTACTAAAAACACAAAAAGTAGCCAGGCATGGTGGTGCATGCCTGTAATCCCAGCTACTCGGGAGGCTGAGGCAGGAGAATTGCTTGAACCCGGGAGGCGGAGGTTTCAGTGAGCCAAGATTGCACCACTGCACTCCAGCCTGGGTGACAAGAGTGAAACCTGTCTCCGAAAAAAAAAAGAAAAAAAAAATGGAGCCAGCACAGTGGCTGATGCCTGTAATCCCAGCACTCTGGGAGGCTGAGGCTGGAGGATCACTTAAGGCCAGGAGTTCAAGACCAGCCTGGCCAACATGATGAAACCCCATCTCTACTAAAAAACAAACAAACAAACAACAAAAAAAATGTTTCAGTTGATGACATACCTCACCTGCCACGGTGATCCCACAAAATTATAATACTATATTTTTATTTTACCCTTTCTATATTTAGATGTTTAAATACACAATTACTTACCATTGTGTTACAGTTGCCTACGGTATCCAGTACAGTAACATGCTATACAGATCTGTAGCCTAGGAGCAATAGACTACACCATTTAGCCTAGGGGTGTAGTAGGCTAGACCATCTAGGTTTGTGTAAGTGCCCTCTATGATGTTCACACAATGGTGAAATCACCTAATGACACATTTCTCAGATTTATCCTTCTTGTTAAGCAATGCATGACTGTATATTAAAATGAATTCTCTTAAAACCACAATCAGTGAGAGATTACCGTCTTTTAGGTACTTTATAGGACACCCTCAGTGATTCTGAACTTGAAAAAGAAGAGGTAGGGGAGCTGAATTGGAAGCCATGGCCTTTATGTGACCTGGGGTAGATTCATATCCTCTTTGGGCCTTGGTTTCCCCATCTGTGATACCCCGATGCTTTTGGAGGAGATGAGGGATGCCAGGGTGATGGAGCCTCTGCTGTGGTTTCTGTGCCCGGCTCCAAAGGTGCATTGGACCTTCAGGTCATACCAGGCACCACCGTGAGCTTTGTCTTTGCCACAGGAGCACCTCTGCCTTCCTGTCTTTGTACAGAGAATTTCCTTCCTCCAGCCACATGGAGCAGCCAGGAATAGCTGGAAAATCTGGATTGGCCTAGCTTCGTTTTCTTCAATCCTGGCCCTTTCTTTGACCTAGACCAGGGAAGCAGCCAAGACACTGCCCTGGAGAAAACTCCCATCTTGGATGGAATGGATGGAGCACCTGCTGGGCATTTACACACTTTGCATAAATGTATGCAGCCCTGATGGGCAGCCTCAGCCCATTTTACAGAGGAGGAAACAGAGGCTCACACACAGAGAGACATTTGTTCAAGGTAACGTAGCTGGTAAGCACTGAGCTTCCTGCTCTTTCCACTAGACCCCCCTGCCTGGAAAGAGGCCAGTCACCTTGCTCAGGTGAGAGCTGGGCAAATTGGCTTATTTGGGAATCACCTGACCTTCTCTTCTTCTGCCTCTCCCAATCGGGTCAGAACACCAGGATAGCTAAAATGCCACTCCTCCAGGAAGACTTCCTGCCAACCTCCACCCACTCACCCAGCAAGTGCTGAGACTCACCTTCTTCTGGGTCCCAGCAGCAGAGACCCAGAGGCTTGAGACCCAGGGACTGTGAGTAGCTCCATTTAGGAGCATGGAAGGAATGAGGCCTTGGGAGTCAGAAGAACACTTGCTGGCCTAGCGTGGTGGCTCATGCCTCTAGTCCCAGCATTTTGGAGGCTGAGATAGTAGGATCACTTGAGCCCAGGAGTTTGAGATTAGTCTGGGCAACATAGTGAGACCCCCATCTCTACAAAAAAATGTTTAAAAATTAGCCGACACTTTGGGAGACTGAGGTGGGTGGATCACTGGAGGTCAGGAGCTCGAGACCAACCAGCCTGGCCAACATGGTGAAACCCTGTCTCTACTAAAAATACAAAAATTAGCCAGGTGTGGTGGCATGTGCCTGTAATCCCTGCTACTTGGGAGGCTGAGGCAAGAAAATCACCTGAACCCAGGAGGTGGAGGCTGTAGTGAGCCAAAAAAAAAAAAAAAAATATATATATATATATATATATATATATATATATGTATTAGCCAGGTGTAGTGGTGTGCACCTGTGGTTCCAGCTACTCAGGAGGCAGAGGTGGGAGGATCCCTTGAGCCTGGGAGGTTGAGGCTGCAGTGAGCTGTGATTTTGCCACTGTACTTCAGTCTGAGCAAGAGAGTAAGACCCCATCTCAAAAAAAAAAAAATTAGAAAAGAAGAAAATCTGGTGCTATAATCTGAACGTTTGTGTCCCCACAAAATTCCTACCCTAAGCCCCAAGGAGATGGTATTAGAAGGTAGGGCCTTTGGGAAGTGACTAGGTCATAAGGGTGGAGCCCTCACGGATGGGATTAGTGCCCTTATCATGTTCAGAGAGCTAGCAGCCTCTTCCACCTGTGAGGACATAGCAAGCAGGTACTGCCTATGAGGAAGGGCCCTCACCAGACACAGAATCTGCTGGGACCTTAGTCTTGGATTTCTAGCCTCCAGAACTGTAAGAAATAAATTTCTATTGTTTGTAAGCCTCCCAGTTTATGTTCTATTGTTATATAGCAGCCCCAATAGACTAAGACACCTGGCCAGGTGGTGGGGATAAAGTCTCGCTCTGTCGCCCAGGCTGGAGTGCAGTGGCACAATCTTGGCTCACTACAACCCCCACCTCCAGGTTCAAACGATTCTGCTGCCTCAGCCTCCCTAGTAGCTGGGATTACAGGCACTTGACACCATGCCTGGCTAATTTTTTGTATTTTTAGTACAGACAGGGTTTCACCATGTTGGCCAGGCTGGTCTCGAACTCCTGAACTCAAATGATCTACCTGCCTCAGCCTCCCAAAGTGCTAGGATTACAGGCGTGAGCCACCGCACCCAGCCTCACAGTAGGGTTCTGAACAAGGGTGGGACAAGCAGATGTGACTTAAAAGAAGGTGGCTCGGCTGGACGTGGTCGCCACTGCACTCCAACCTGGGTGATAGAGCGAGACTCCGTCTCAAAAAAGAAAAGGAAAAAAAAAAAAGAGTGGCTCTAGCTGTGGGGTGGAGGATGGTCAGCTCCCAGTGGTGTTGAGTGGGAGGACAGGGGACCAGCCAGGAGGCTGCAGCTGGAGCTCCTTCTGTGGGGCCTCCAGGGGAGGGTGAGACACCAACCCTCCTTTCACCTTTTCTCTGTCCCTCCTTCCTCATTCTTTTTCTGTCCCCTGCCCCACTTCCTGGGGCCCAGAAGAGCCTGCCTATCTGATAAGCTCTGGGGAGTGCCCACTTCATGGCCTGCTGCTCCTGGCAGTCTTTAACTGGTTTCTTCTGGAGATGGTGCAGGGGCTGCATGGTGGGCACACGGGACAGCATGCCTGTGGGGGTGCCATGAGAAGGGGAGGGCCTGAACCCCCAGGGCGGGCTAAGGTGCAGGTGGAAGGCCAGGGGAGAGTCCTGCAAGAGCTACTCCTGGCCAACTCAGACCCTCTTGCCCTTCTTATCAGGCCTGAGGAGCGATAAGGGGCCAGTTCCTGGACTGTGGGTTCTAGGCCTTTGTTTGGGACCGCCAGGAAGTGACTTGGTTTTGCTGTGGCTTAAGCAGTGTGGTTGATTCACCAGGGTGGGGGGCTGGGTGTGCCTGGGGGAGCCCCCAAACACCAGGCCCTGCACCACCCATCACCGACAGGCCAGCCGCTGGGAGGCCGCCGTGGGAGTGTGTCCAGCCTCCACATCCGCCTCCTGACAGCTGGCCACAGAGGGAGGATTCCTCACCCCAGGGCGTCTCCTCTTTCTTTACTTTTCCAGCAGAAAACACTTCCAGAATATATTATTCCCCAAATGTGCGAGACACTAGAATGAGTGCTTTGCCTACACCATCTCCTTTCATCTTCACCCCAGTAACAACGGCCCTCAGGGTTCATCGTGGGTGTTATCACTGTCCACATTTTGCAGAAGAGGAAACTGAGACTCAGAGAGAGGAAGTAAATTGCTCGGGTTCACTCAGCTAGGAAGCAACAGATCAGGATTCAAGCCCAATCCAAAATCATAATTCACTCCCTTGAAAAGCCAAAAGAGAGAGAGAACACGGCCAGACGGGGTGGCGTCAGGAGGGTTGTGAGTCCCCTGGGAGCTGTGCAGAGCTTACATCGGGTGCTCAAAGGAGCCCAAGCCAACCACTGCCCAAGAGATTCTACCAAGATGAAAATGGTTCCTCCCCAGCCACAGTTCCGTCACCTGCGTGATGGGACGAGAGACTGGATCAGGTGTTCTCCACAGCCGGTTATTAAGTGAGTAACCTGAGTTCATAAATGAGCAGTTGGGCGGGCTCCTCTTCCAGGCTCTTAAATGGGGAGCAGGGTGTGGTGCTCGGGGATAAGAGAAAAGAACAAGAAATTCCCAGCCCAGTGGGAGAGACCCTATTAGTCAAGACAGCAAAGCAATTCCAAAAAAGGGAAGTTTCTGACTCATGTCGCTGAGCCATGTATCAGCAGGACTCTGCCCTTTCAGCACTGATCAGTCAGCTTGGATGTTGCTTCTTCCATGGCTACCAAGGTGTCCACTAGACTCCCCAAGTTCACATCTCACCAGCTCTGGCCCTAGTGGAAAGAGTCTCTGGCTGAGAAGTCTCAGAGAAAATCCTGATTGGTTTGTTTTGAGTCACCTGCCATCCCTGAACCAGTCACCATGGTCTGGAGAGGGAGTTTGCTATTGGCCAAGCCAGCACAGCCTGCCTACCCTCTCAGTGGATCTTGCCGTGGGGCGAGCCAGCAGCCCCACATGGATTAGGTGGAGATGGAAGAGGAAGAGGTGGAGGCAGGCAAAAGCCATGAGACCCCAGCCTTCCGGGGGCTAGCTCCTCACCCAGCCAGTCTTTCCACACCCAGGCTTTGCTAGGCCATTCTTGTCAGGCCAAGGATGCTAGAGGGTCATCACCAAGAAGGAGCCACTCAGTGTCTTAGTTTAGGTCAGGGATTTTGAACCTCAGCACTATTGATATTTGGGGCTGATAATTATTTGCTGAGGGGGGCTGTCCTCTGCATTGTAGGGTGTTTAGCAGCATCCCTGGCCTCTACCCACTAAAAGCCAGTAGCAACTCCTCCCTCTTCCATTGTGACCATCAAAAATGTCTCCAGACCTTGCCATATGTCCCTGGGGGACAAAATCACCCCTGGTTGAGAACTATTGATTTAGGGCCGGGCACGGTGGCTCATGCCTGTAATTCCAGCACTTTGGGAGGCTGAGGCGGGCAGATCACCTGAGGTCAGGAGTTTGAGACCAGCCTGGCCAACATGGTGAAACCCCATCTCTTCTAAAAAAAAAATACAAAAGTTAGCCAGGTGTGGTGGTGGGCGCCTGTAATCCCAGCTACTTGGGAGGCTGAGGCAGGAGAATCTCTTTAACCCGGGAGGTGGAGGTTGCAGTGAGCAGAGATCGCGCCACTGCGCTCCAGCCTGGACGACAGAGCAAGACTCAGTCTAAAATAAATAAATAAATATTGGTTTAGGTGATCCCAGAAGCAGATTTTGAGATGAGGATCTCAGGAGGAGTGGGGAAGTGAGACAGGGAGAGAAGGCAGCTGATGCAGGTGTGCTCATGAGCAGGCTATCACTGTGGGCAGCTGGGGCTTGATCCCACAGGGGAGCCCTGGGGAACATGCTGGAACATGCAACTTAGTATTGCCCAGACCGACAAACAAGAGAGCACACTGGAAGCTGCTGGGATAGAGGGGTGTTAATTCCAGGGCACATGAGGCCTGCAGTGTGGTGTAGAGAGGACCCTGGCCACTCAGAGAAAGCAGGTGCTGTTGTTAGCAGCAGAACGTATCCAACTCACGTGCCACCAAAGTATGTTGGCGATGGTGAATCCCTAAGGGTCTGCAGCAACCTCAATTCTTGCCACCTCAGAAGAAAGAATTCCACCGAGGGGCATAAGGCAGAATGAGAGACCAAGGCAAATGGTTTTTTTTGTTTGTTTGTTTTTTTGAGATGGAGTCTTGCTCTGTCGCCCAGGCTGGAGTGCACTGGCGCGATCTCGGCTCACTGCAACCTCCGCCTCCCGGGTTCAAGCTATTATCCTGCCTCAGCCTCATGAGTAGCTGGAATTACAGGCGCCTGCCACCACTCCTGGCTAATTTTTTTTATATTTTTAGTAGAGACGGGGTTTCACCATGTTGGGCCAGGCTGGTCTCGAACTCCTGACCTCAAGTGATCCACCCGCCTTGGCCTCCCAACGTACTGGGATTACAGGTGTGAGCCACCACGCCCAGCCCGACCAAGGCAGGTTTTTGAGCAGGAGTGAAAGTTTATTAAAAAGCTTTAAAGCAGGAACAAAAGGAAGTACACTTGGAAGAGGGCCAAGTGGGCGACTTGAGAGATCAAGTGCACACTTTGACCTTTGACTTGGGGTCCTATACAATGGCATTCCGCATGCGCAGTGGCCTGCCAGGGCTTGGGCGGGGCCCCATGCACAGTGTGTTTACTGGGCTCGTACTCATGCTCACTGAGGTGTTTTTCCCTTACCAGCCAAGGGTTCCTAGAGGAAGGTCATACCAGTCAAACTCCGATGTTTTGCCTCTTAGTGCGCATGCTTAACTCCTGAGCTCTTATCTGGAAGCTGCTGCTCACCAGGTTCAGGTGTTTCTGTTGGGAGACTGCCTTTCTCTGGCGCCGGCTGCAACCAATTATTTTAGAGATACAGCGCCTGACCATCGCGGGATGGTCACCTGACATTCCCGGTGGAGGCCTCTCCTGCTGTGCTCCTGTCTGCCTGGCTACCTGCTCAACACTGTCTGCTGAAATGTGGGCAGTGGACACTGGGAGGGCAGGGGAAGATGGGAGCACATTCAATAACCCCCAGCGGTTTCCTACTCCTTCTTCTTGGTTTTTTCCTTTCCAGCCAATGTACCCATGCAAGGATTTGCCTCTGAGGGCCTGTGGGCCTGCCATGCCCTCAGACCCCTTCCAGTGGTTTCTTCCAAGGTCTCCAAGTTTGCCATTGTCTTTCCCACCACCCCAGCCCTGGACCTGGGTTAGAATCCTGACCCTGCTATGTCTAAGCTGTGTGACTTCAGGCAGATTTCTTAACCTCTCAGGGCTTGGATTTCTGGATAAAACGGGGACCAGAGACCTGGTCAGGTCTCCGCTCTACTTTTCACTGGCTGGGTGACCTTGGGGAAGTTCCTTGACCTTTCTGTGCCTTAATCTTCCCATTGGTAAAATGGGAATAGTAGTAACATCCGGGTGTAATTTTCTAGGTTAGATTAGAGAACGTAAAGCTCTTTGTCTGGAGGAGCTCAGTGCTTGTTAGCTCTTCTCATTCTTGGTAGTTGGGTGCTCATTACATGCCATGTTTCATCGACTCTGAGATGTCATTGATCACAAGAACACAGCACTATTTTATGTGCCACCAAGAAAGAAAAAGACTGATAGAAAGCTCTTGTCACTTAGGATGATGTTTTTCTTCTCTCTGAGAAAGTTCTTTTATCATATAACATACCATCTATGTGACATAAGAAGAAAACTATGGTGAAATAAGTGAACCAAGATATTTTTTAGGGCCGGGCGCGGTGGCTTACGCCTGTAATCCCAGCACTTTGGGAGGCTGAGGCAGCAGATCACTTGAGGGCAGGAGTTCGAGACCAGCCTGGCCAACATGGTGAAACCCTGTCTCTACTAAAAATACAAAAATTAGCTGGGTGTGGTGGCAGACACCTGTAATCCCAGCTACTCGGGAGGCTGAGGCAGGAGAATCACTTGAACCCGGGAGGCAGAGGTTGCAGTGAGCCGCAATCACACCACTGCACTCCAGCTTGGGCTACAAAGTGAGACTCTGTCTCAAAAAAAAAAAAAATGTTGAAAGAAAAGACCATATCTTTTCCTTTATTGTTCTTTCTTTTTCTTTGTTTCTTTTTTTTTTTTTTTTTTTTTGAGACAGTGTCTCATTCTGTCACCTAGGCTGGAGTACAGTGGTGAAATTATAGCTCACTGCAGTCTCAAACTCTTGTGCTTAATCCATGCTTCTTCCTCAGCCTCCTTCCTGAGTAGCTGAGACTACAGGTGCACACCACCATGGCTAGCTAATTTTTTAAAAATTTTGTAGAGACAGAATCTTGCTATGTCACCCAGCCTGGTCTTGAATTCCCAGTCTCAAGTGAACCTCCTGCCTCAGCCTCCCAAAGTGCTGGGGTTACAGGCATGAGCCACCGTGCTCTGCCTCTTTCCTTTGTTTGTTAACACATCCATTTATTGAGCATACACTCTGTACCAAGAACTGTCCCCAAAGAGAACTAGGAGCCATAAAGACGGAAGGCTGGGATGGGAGTGAGGTGGGGATATGGAAGTTCAGAATGTGGGTCCCTGTTTCCTGAACCCCACACCAAGGTCTCTTCCAATCATTGATCTCTTGAGTGCTAGGGCAAAAAAACAAAGTTGCTCCATGTGCCAGAGGGTTAACAGTAGGGGGTGACTTTCCAGGCCACAGAACCAGGTAGGACCTGGGCAAGTCCCACGACCTCAGCCTGCGGTTGTCTGTGTTATTCACAGAGGCAGGACTGTCTAGTGCACGCTTATGTCTTCCTGGCCCCTCGCCTGCCTGGGCTCAGCTCCCAGCCCCAGGGAGGCGGTAGAATCCGTGGAATATGTAAGAATTTTGGCTCAGACATGTCAGGGCTCAAGTCCCAACACTGCCTATTTCCAGCTACCTAACCTTGGGCAAGTAACACAGCCTCCTTGTGTGCTTTCGTCTCCCCATCTGTGAAATGGGGGTGATAATATAATGACACTGACTTGGTTGTCATGAGTATTGAACCAGACAACCCATATAAAGGGCCCAGCCCATGGCAACGTATACTACACATTGGCCCTTTTTATATTTCTATTTTAGGTGATCCCAGGCCTGGGTCTCCTGCTGAGTCCATCTGACTTCCACTCTCCAGCACCCCCAGGGTTTACTGCTTCCATCCTGCTGACAGCCATCTGCTCTTCTCTGGCTGATTCAAGGTGATTTTTGGGGTCTGTCCAGGGCCCCGCATAAGGTCCTGGGGTGGGCTTTCTGCTCTCTCTCATTAGCAGACAGAGGGTGAGGGTTTCCAGACTCCCCACAAAACCCAGGACAGACAGGAGTGAAATTCCGGTGATGGGGATGGGTTATAGAAGGATGCTGTCCCTCACTCCTATCAGATACTGGTCCTCATTAAAGACTTGATTAGAGGCCAGGCGCAGTGGCTCACGCCTGTAATCCCAGGACTTTGGGTGGCCGAGGCAGATGGATCACCTAAGGTTGGGAGTTCGAGACCAGCCTGGCCAACATGGTGAAACCCTGTATCTACTAAAAATACAAAAATTAGCCGGGCATGGTAGCACATGCCTGTAGTCCTAGCTACTAGGGAGGCTGAGGCAGGAGAATTGCTTGAACCCAGGAAGGGAGGTTGCAGTGAGCCGAGATCGTACCACTGTACTCTAGCCTGGGTGACAAAGCAAGACCCCGTCTTAAAAAAAAAGACTTGATTAGAGTGAGGGCTGTGCTTTTCACCCTCTGGAGGGGAAATATGGTCCATGGAAAAGGACAGTGTATGAATAATGTGACCTAGCCACAGGTGGCAAAGGGCAAATGCCAGGTGCAGCAGAATCACCACCCACTCATGAGGCTGTGGGTCTACAGGTAAGTGGGTGGCTCTGGGTCAGAAAGACATGGGTTCAATCCCTGGCTCCTCCACTTATTAGTCAAGCCTTACTTTCTTTCTTCATCTGTAAAACAGAATTCTAATGGCAGTAGTCTGGCAGAACCTAAGGTATTCATCAACATCCATGGTCTCCTCTTCTTGGGCACCAGCCAGAATGTATTTCCCAGACCGCTGCTACATGGAGTGACCATTTGCTGTCAATGGAAAGTGGGTTTGGGCTTGTAATTGCAGCGCTTTGGGAGGCCAAAGTGGGGTGGATCGCTTGAGCTCAGGGGTTCAAGACCATCCTGGACAACATGGCAAAACCGCATCTTTACAAAAATTAGCTGGTCCTGTGGTCCCAGCTACTTGGGAGGATGAGGCAGGAGGATCACTTGAGCCCTGGAGGCAAAGGTGGCAGTGAGCTGAGAGTGCACCACAGCATTCCAGCCTGGGTGACAGAGCAAGACTCTATCTCTCTCTCTTTTTAAAATAATTTAGGCTGGGCGCGGTGGCTCACACCTGTAATCCCAGCACTTTGGTAGTCCGAGGCGGGTGGACCACGAGGTCAGGAGATCGAGATCATCCTGGCTAACACGGTGAAACCCTGTCTCTATTAAAAAATACAAAAAATTAGCTGGGCGTGGTGGTGGGTGCCTGTAGTCCCAGCTACTCGGGAGGCTGAGGCAGGAGAATGGCATGAACCCGGGAGGCGGAGCTTGCAGTGAGCCAAGATAGTGCCACTGCACTCCAGCCTGGGTGACAGAGCGAGACTCCGTCTCAAATAATAATAATAATAATAATAATAATAATAATAATAATAATAATAATTTAATAGTATTTTGTTTTTGTGTTTTGAGACGGAGTCTTGCTCTGTCGCCCAGGCTGGAGTGCAGTGGTGCAGTCTCAGCTCACTGCCACCTCTGCCTCCTGGGTTCAAGCAGTTCTGCTTCCTCAGCTTCCCAAGTAGCTGGGATTACAGGTGTGTGCCACCATGCCCAGCTAAATTTTCCATTTTTAGTAGAAATGGGGTTTTACCATGTTGGCCAGGCTGGTCTTAAACTCTTGACCTCCGGTGATCCGCCCACCTCTGCCTCCCAAAGTGCTGTGATTACAGGCGTGAGCCACCACGCCTAGCATAATAGTGTTTTTTAATGAATTGATTTTGCCTTAAGGAGATTGTGAATCAGGAATCTCAGCAATAGACTCCTGTCTGTATGTTAGAATTACCTGGGGAGCAAAAATACTGATGCCTGGGCTCGACTTCCAGAGATTCCAATTCAATTGTTCTGGGGTAGAGATGAGCATCAGGAGCTTTTAAACAAATTTTCTAGGCTGGGCACTGTGGCTCACGCCTATAATTCCAGCACTTTGGGAGGCTGAGGCAGGTGGATCACTTGAGTTCAAGAGTTCAAGACCAGCTTGGCCAACATGGTGAAACCCCATCTCTACTAAAAATACAAAAATTAGCCAGGTGTGGTGACAGGCACCTGTAGTCCCAGCTACTTGGGAGGTTGAGGCATGAGAATCACTTGAACCTGGGAGGCGGAGGTTGCAGTGAGCCAAGATCCTGCCACTGCACTCCAGCCTGAGCAACAAAGTGAGACCCTGTCTCAAAAAAAAAAAAAAGAAAGAAAGAAAGAAAAAAACATTTCTAGTGGGCCAGGTGCAGTGACTCACGCCCATAATCCCAGCACGTTGGGAGACTGAGGTGTATGAATAGCTTGAGCCTGGCAGTTTGAGACCAGCCTGGGCAACATGGTGAATGAAACCCTGTCCTACAAAAAATACAAAACTTAGTTGGGCATGGTGCACATGCTTATAGTCCCAGCTACTAGGGAGTTAAGGCAGGAGGATTGCTTGAGCGTGGGAGGTCGAGGCTGTAGTGAGCCGTGATTGTGCCACTGCACTCCAGCCTCAGTGACAGAATGAGACCTTGTGCCAGGGCTGAGAATCAGTGAAGTAATTAATCTCAGGGCCTTTGCCTGTGTTCCCTCTATCTGGAAGACTCTATGACCAGGTCCTCCTAGAGCCAGCTCCTTCTCATTGTTTAGGTCTTGCATTAACTTCCGAGGGCTGCCAAAACAAATTATCACATATTTGGTGGTTTAATGCAACAGAAATCTCCTCTTACAGTTCTGAAGGCCAGAAGTCCAAAATCAAGATGTTGACAGGGTTAATTCCTTCTGCAGACCCTGAGGGAGAATCTGTTCCTTGCCTGTCTCCTGGCTTCTGGATGCTGCTGGCAGCCCTTGGCATTGTTTGGCTTGGGGCTCCATAACTCTGATCTCTGCCTCTGTTTTCACATGGTCTTCTCCTTATCCTGTTGTAAGGATATTTACCATTGGATTTAGGGCCCATGCTAATCTAGAATGATCTCAATTTGAGGTCCTTTACCTTAATCACATCTACAAAGACCCTTATTCCAAAAAAGTTCACATTCTGAGGTTCCTGGTGGACAGATCTTTTGGGAGCCATAATTCAAACCACTACATCTCTCAAATGTCACCTCCTCATGTTAGCAGTGGCAAATCCGTATAGGTCTGCAGCATCGCCAATTCTTGCCTCTTCGGAAGAAAGAATTTGACTGAGGGGCAAAAGGCAAGAAGCAGAGACCGAGGCAAGTTTTAGAGCAGGAGTGAAAGTTTATTAAAAAGCTTCAGAGCAGGAACAACAGGAAGTAAAGTACACCTGGAAGAGGGCCAAGCAGGCGTCTTGAGAGATCAAGTGCACGATTTGACCTTTGATGTGGGGTTTTATATGTTGGCATGCTTCTGGAGTCTTGCATCTCCCCTGATTCTTCCCTTTGTTAGAATGTTGGGTGTGTTGGGCCTCGGGGACAGGCCTCAGGAAACAGAATCTCTCTGATCTTCTCCCGCTCCCTGCTCCCTTTTCACCTGCCCCAAGGAAAGACTCCAATCTTCCCCCACCTTTCTCACTTGGGTCACAGACCCTCATTCCAGAGAGGGTCCTGCCCCATACTCTGGGGGAAGGAATGCTGAGCTTCCGTAAAAGCCCAAGAGAAGGCTGGCGTGGTGGCTCGCGCCTGTAATCCCAGCACTTTGGGAGGCTGAGGCAGGCAGATCATGAGGTCAGGAGATCAAGACCATCCCGGCCAACATGGTGAAACCCCGTCTCTGCTAAAATACAAAAAAATTAGCTGGGCATGGTGGCGCGTGCTTGTAGTCCCAGCTTATCAGGAGGCTGAGGCAGGGGAATCGCTTGAACCTGGGAGGCAGAGGTTGCAGTGAGCCGAGATCGTGCCACTCTGCACTCCAGCCTGGCAACAGAGCAAGACTCCGTCTCAAAAAAAAAAAAAAAAAGCCCAAGAGGACTGGGTTTGGAGAGCTTCTGGACAGCTGAACATTGGAAGGGTCCTGGAGGGTGCCCCAGGCAGGGCATGGAGCTCCATGCCCCTTCCCCAGTAGCTGGCCCTACATGCTCTTCATCTGAACCCTTTGTAATATCCTTTATAATAAACCAGTAAAAGTGTTTCCCTGAGTTCTGTGAGCTCCAGCAAATTAATTGAACCCAAATAAGGGGTTTTGGGAACCCCAACTTGAAGCTGCTCAGTCAGAGGTTCCAGAGGCCTGGACTTGTGACTCGTGTCTGAAACGGGGCCAGTCTTGGGGACCGAGCCCTCAACCTTTGGAATCTGATGCTATCTCCAGGTAGATGGTGTCAGAATTGAGGACACCCAGCTTGTGTCCGCTGCTGAACTGCTTGCTTGCTTACTGGTGGGAAGAAATATTCTCATATTTTGGGATTACAGAAGTCTTCTGTGTTGATTGTTGTGTTGGTGTGAGAGCAGAGTAAAAACACAATTTAAGCATTTTCCCTAAACATTACATATGGAGATATTCACATTTAAAGAGCTGAATAATGTCTAGGATTTGCTTTAAAATATTTCACACACACACACACACGATAAAGAGGAGAGAAAAAAGAAGGATAAATGAAGTAAATACAGCAAATCTTGTTGATGGTTGAATTGGGTTGATGGGTATATGTGAATTAATTGAATCATTTTTTCTATGATTGTGTGTATTTAAATCTTTTAATAACAATTTATTTTCTTTTTTGATTTTTTATTGTGATAAAATATCCATAATATAAAGTTTATCATTTTAACCCTTTTTGAATGTACAATTCAGTGGCATTCGTATTATTGTGCAACCGTCACCACTGCCCATCTCTGGACTTTCTTTGGTCTTTATAAATCAAAACAGCAACTCAGGGCCGGGCTTGGTGGCTCATGCCTATAATCCCAGCACTTTGGGAGGCCAAGGTGGGCGGCTCACCTGAGGTCAGGAGTTTGAGACCAGCCTGGCCAACATGGTGAATCCCCCTCTCTACTAAAAATACAAAAATTAGCCAGGCATGGTGGCAGGCGCTTGTAATCCCAGCTACTCAGGAGGCTGAGGCAGGAGAATTGCTTGAACCTGGGAGGTGGAGGTGGCAGTGAGTTGAGTTCATGCCACTGCACTCCAGCCTGGGCGACAGAGTAAGACTCCGTCTCAAAAAAAAAAAAACAAACAAACACAGCCAATCTAACAAAGTTGTCTGTAGAGCCCAATATCTACTTGGGTGATTTGGAGCAGGGGTGGGAATGAGTAGAATAGTCATGCAAAATCTAAAACATCCCTAAAGTTGGAGAGGGATTGGCCCCCTAAAATTGATGGGATGCCCCCACCATCATGGCTATAGCCACCCCCATGTCTCTCAGGTCTCAGGCTGTTGAGGAGGCCAGGCCCAGAGAGGAGTAGCCCATGAAGTCATCTTGTTCAGCCCCCTGACTCGGGGCAGGACTGCACCCCATCCAGGTCAGAGGCTGACTCACCCCCAGCTATTCACTGGAAAGTTAGGCAGCTCCCTCCTCATCCTGCCTTCCAGGAAAGCCAGGCTTTCCGGAAGCCCAGAGGCTAGAGCTTGCCTCTTCCTGCCCAGGGTGGGATGAGGGGGTTGGGTTAGAGGATGGGGCGAGGGGCTGGTTCACTCTGACCTCATCACATTCTTGGACGGGGGAGCAGAAGCCTGGTGAGCCATCCCCAGGTCCAGCCTCCTGAAGCCTGCTGCTGTGATTTGTGGGCTGGCTTCCAGGCAGGGTAAGAATGGAATTGGCCCCAGGAACACACTGTAGGAAGGGACCTGTCTGCCTCCATTTGGGAAGGAAAATGGTGAAAACCTAGGCTCAAGTCCCTGCACTGCTGTTTCCTACTGTGTCACACTGAGCAAGTTATTTAAGCTGAGCACAGTCCTTTCCTATGAAATGGGGATAACAATGGCACCTAACTCATAGGGCTGTTTTGAGGATTAAATGAGGTACTTTTATCCTTTGCATTATTCCTGGGGGCATGGTTTTTGTTCAGTAAATATTAGCCACCTGGAAAGCAAGAGCATTTAAAGGCAAAGGGGGCCAGTGAGGTGGCTCACGCCTGTAATCCCAGCACTTTGAGAGGGCGAGGCAGGCGGATCACTTGAGGTCAGAAGTTCAAAACCAGGCTGGCCAACATGGTGAAACACCATCTCTACTAAAAATACAAAGAAAAAATTAGCCAGGGGTGGTGGCAGGCACCTGTAATCCCAGCTACTTAGGAGGCTGAGGCAGGAGAATCGCTTGAACCTGGGAGACGGAGGTTGCAGTGAGCCGAGATTGCACCACTGCACTCCAGCCTGGGCGACAGAGCGAGACTCTGTCTCAGAAACAAACAAACAAAAAAATAGCTGAGCATGGTAGTGGACACCTGTAATCCAAGCTACTTGGGAAGTGGAGGCACTAGAATCGCTTGAACCCACGAGGTGGAGGTTGCAGTGAGCCGAGATTGTGCCACTGCACTTCAGCCTGGGTGACAGAGCAATAATCAGTGTCTAAATAAATAAATAGGGCATTTTTCTTTAGGTAGAGGGGCACCTATCACCAGCTCCATCAAAACTAGTAGTGCCATAGCCGAGGCTCTCAAGGGAGGGGGCAGCGTAGTGGTGGCTAAGGGCTCACGTAGCTAGTGGGCAAGGTATAGGCTCTGAGGCCAGACTGCGTGGGTTCAGATACCAGCTATGCTATAGATTGCGTGATGTTGGGCAAGTCACTTAATAACCTTCCGTGTATCTCAGTTTCCTCCTCTCCACAGTGGAGGAAATAGTAATGCCAGCTTCACAGGGATATCATGAAGATTAAATGACTTCTATGTAAAACACTCAGAGCAGTGCCTGGAACACGGTAAGTCCTACATGTGCGACGGCTCCAACCATCTGTATTATTTGTGTCTATCCAGAGTCTTCTTCCTCCATTCCCAGTCATAACAATAACAACAGCAATAATATCAGCAGCCACTGTTGGTTATCCTCTCACTTCATAAATTATCCCAACAGGCATGGTGGCTCACGCCTATAATCCCAGCACTTTGGGAGGCTGAGGACCACTTGAGGACAGGAGTTCGAGACCAGCCTGGCCAACATGGTGAAATCCTGTCTCTACTAAAAACACAAAAATCAGCCAGGTGTAGTGGCACACACCTGTAATCCCTGCTGTTCAGGGAGCTGAGGCAGGAGAATCACTTGAACCTGGGAGGCAGAGGTTAGAGTGAGCTGAGATCATGCCACTGCGCTCCAGCCTGGGTGACAGAGCAACACTCTGTCTCAAAAATAAATAAATAAAAATAAAAAATAAATTATCTCAACAAACCCAAGACACCATCCTTACCCTATAGGTGGAGAAACTGAGGCTCAGGAATGCTGGGTAAGGTGCTCGAGATCACACCGGTGCAGCCAGGATTTGAACTCAGGTCTCTGACTCGAGGGCCCACACGTGTGGCCATTTATTATATATGGCACTTAAGGAACAGCTCTGAGCTCAATACATAGATCCTCATAAAACAATAAGACCCTGAGGCAGTGGCCCACGAGACACTGACTGTGCCATGTCAATTGTGTTGTAGGTGTTCAGAGGAGAGAGTAAAGCTGGAACGACCCAGGGAGGACATGGTCTAGCCTTGGACCTTGAAGAGGAGGTGGGACTTGGGTTAGTGCATTGGGAGGGGTGTGGTTTCAGGTGGGGACAAAGGTAGGGCTGGGTGGGGCCCCACTTAGAGGCGGTGTCTGGGGTAAAGTCAGGGGCAGGGAGGGCGGCTGGCCAGCTTCCAAGTGGAATTGAGGCATAAAGCAGGGCTGAGGCCCAGGCCAGGAGCCGAGTACCTCCTTTTCCTGTTAGCCTCATTTCCCTTCCTCAGGGACCCACAGAATAAGCTCTTAACTAGAAGCTATTGTCCCTGCCCCCTCAAAATCCCAGTTTGGAGGCCCAAATGTCAAAGGGGAGCGATGGCTCTCTGGGCCAGTGGCGTGGGGGTAAAATAATTTACCAAGACAGTTGTAGGCAGAGAAAGGCAGATTTATTGGAGAAAGTAGAAAAATACGTTGCAAGGAGACAGAGGGCAGCCTGCATGAGAGATGCCGACTGCAAAGAAACAAAGGCTGGCTGGAGATTTTATAGGACGGTGCTGACACTGTGTGCTGAAGAGGGCTGTGTGCAGCACCACGACGCCAAGCTTACAGTGAGCTCACCTGCAGGTGTCTGGTGATAGCTGGGCACAGGAAGATGGTGAGTTACTTGCGCAGGAGGGCTGTGTCCTGGACCACGAAGAAAGGCAGACTTGTAGCTCATCTGCTTCTGCTTTTGCTTTCCCCGGTCCCACCAGCCTGACTCCCTTTCCCTCATCAGGACTCCTCCACACCAAGGAAATAACAGGTCCCCCTACTCAGATTCAGCCTCGAGCCAGCAACAAGGGGAGTCGGAGGAGGCCTTTAACCTATTTTATTGGTTTATTTTCTTTTCACAGCAAATATGCCCAGCCTGTGGCAGGCATCCAGGCACACCCAGTACATGTTCCTGTCCTTCCTCCCCTTGCAGGTATGGAGTGGGACCCAGTCCCGACACAGACTCACTGTCCCTCTAAAACCACATCCACCCCCACCTCAGAAACGGAAGTTTCACTGAAGGTTTCTTAGGAATTTAAAAGGCAAGGTTCCTTCCCAGTTTAGCAAGACTTTCTGAAAAGCTCACCTCCCATCCCAGGGACTTTTTTCCCTGGGGCCCCAGCTTCAGCCCTCCTCCCAAATCACAGCCTCCTCTTTGTCTCTCCAGATGAATCCCATGGCCCACAGCCCTCACATTCTTAAACTAAGTGCCATTAGCAGGATCTGCCTGGTGCAGAATGAAAATGTGAGGCCCTTTTTCAGAAATTACGAAGAATTTCAGCTGGGCATGGTGGCTCACACCTGTAATCCCAGCATTTTAGGAGGCCGAAACAGGAGGATTGCTTGAGACCAGGAGTTAGAGATCAGCCTGGGCAATAGAGTGAGACCTCATCTCTACAAATAATAAAAATATTAGGCTGGGCTCGGTGACTCACACCTACAATCCCAGCATTTTAGGAGGCTGAGACAGGCGGATTGCCTGAGGTCAGGAGTTCAAGACCAGCCTGGCTAACATGATGAAACTCCGTCCCTACTAAAAATACAAAGATTAGCTGGGCGTGGTGGTGAGTGCCTGTAATCCCAGCTATTCGGGAGGGTGAGGCAGGAGAATCGCTTGAACTTGGGAGGCAGAGGTTGTAGTGAGCCGAGATCATTCCACTGCACTCCAGCCTGGGCGACAGAGTAAGACTCTGTCTCACACAAACAAAGAAACAAACAAACAAACAAATTAGCCGGGCCTGGTGGTGCTGCTGGTGGTCCCAGCTCCTTGGGATGCAGGGGGTGGGACGATTGCTTGAGCCTGGGCTGTCAATGCTGCAGTGAGCTGTGATCGCACCACTGCACTCCAGCCAGGGCAATAGAGCGAGACCTTGTCTCAAAAAAAGAATTTTTTTAAAGAATTTCGGTGACAGCTGAGCATGGGTTACAAGCCCTAAAGCTGTCCTTGCCCTTAGCACATAGAATGTCAAGTTTTCAAGAATTTTAAAGCTAAGGTCTGAGATCCCATCCCCTCCCCCCACTCCACTCCCAAAAAAGCATATTTTGAGAAGGGCTGCTCTGGACTACACTCACCCCACACTCACCCCTTCGCTTTTCATCTTGCCTTTAGGCCCTTAGTAGAAGGTTTGAGGTCTCATAGTTGAAGTGATTGTACTTTTCGCAAAGTACTTTCAGCTGTTCTTTATGAGAGAGAAGTTATCATCCCATTTTACAGCTGGGCAAACTGAGATTTAGAAACTCCCACCTGGGCCAGGTGTGGTGGCTCATGCCTGTAATCCCAGTGCTTTGGGAAGCCGAGGCAGGAGAATCACTACAGCCCAGGAGTTCAAGGCTGCAGTGAGCTATGATTGCACCACTGCACTCCAGCCTGGACAACAGAGCAAGACCTTGTCTCTATTTTAAAAAGGAAAAGAAAAGAAATTCCCGGCCGGGCGTGGTGGCTCACACCTGTAATCCCAGCACTTTGGGGGGCTGAGGCGGGTGGATCAACGAAGTCAGGAGTTCAAGACCAGCCTGGCTAACATGGTGAAACCCTGTCTCTACTAAAAAATACAAAAATTAGCCGGGCATGGTGGCAGGCACCTGTAATCCCAGCTACTCAGGAGGCTGAGATGGGAGAATATGCTTGAACCTGGAAGGCAGAGGTTGCAGTGAGCAGAGATCACGCCACTCCACTCCAGCCTGGGCGACAGAGCGAGACTCTGGGTCAATAAAAAAAAAGAAAAAGAGATTCCCTCCCTGAACTGACACCTTGCTGGCTAGTAGCATAGGTGGTACCAGCTCTGGCCTCCAGACATCCTCAGCCCGCAGCCATTTCCACTACAGAAAGCACCCAGACATCATCCAAAGCCAACACTCAGATGATGCAAAAGTCAATGCAGATAACTCACAGGAAGGAAGGTCATCCTGAGGTCTGATGAGTCAGGGGAGGACAGAGACATTCCTCACATTTTCACCAGCAGTTCTGCTGGTAGAGGTCTCATGTGGGTCTGGTGTTCGTCTAGGATTGGGTGGAGCCGTTTCAACATGAGAAACGGCTGTTACAATAAATACAATAAAAGATGGTCATGCTGATTTAGCAGTAAGTGAGTGGAGCCAGAAAACCAAATTGGGGGTGAGGGTGAGGAAGAGGAATGGGGCTTTGCAGTCGAATCCAGCAGCAAATAGGCCCATGCCTGGAAGGAAGTTAGTCTGAGGCCACAAAAAATCAGGCAGGGAGGTACATTGCTGGTAGCTACACATATTGGTGTCATCTTCCTAGAGGACATGTGGGTAGTTTATAAGAGAAACCATAAAGGGGTCATAAAGGAAGGCTGGGTCGGGCGCGGTGGCTCACGCCTATAATCCCAGCATTTTGGGAGGTCGAGATGGGAGGATCGCTTGAGACCAGCCTGGGCAAAATGGCGAGACTGTCTCTACCAAAATGAAAACATGCCTGTAGTCCCAGCTACTCGGGAGGCTGAGGTGGGAGGTCAAGGCTGCAGTGAGCTGTGTTCATGCCACTGCACATCAGCCTGGGTGACAGAGCAAAACTCTGTCTCAAAAAAAAAAAAAAAAAAAAGCTATTAGCCAGGCCTATTTATGAGAAAATTAGATCCAGCAGATGAACCCAGTGTAGGGAACATTCTATAGGATACCAGGCCAATTCTCAATACTATCAAAGTCATGAAACAAGGAGAGGCCTGGTGTGGTGGCTCATGCCTGGAATCCCAACACTTTGGGAGGCCAAGGCAAGAGGATCACTTGAAATCAGGAATTGAAGTCCCACCTGGGCAACAAAGCAAGATCCTGTTTCAAAAAAAAAAAAATTGCTGGGCATGATGATGGGCACCTGTAATCCTAGCTACTTTGGAAACTGAATTGAGAGGATCGCTCAAGCCCAGAAGTTTGAGCTGCAGTGAGCTATGATCGTCCCACTGCATTCTAGCCTGGACAAAAGAGTTAGACCCTGTCTCAAAAAACATTTTAGTTTTTTTGTTTTGTTTTGTTTTGTTTTGTTTTTGAGATGGAGTTTCGCTCTTGTCACCCAGGCTGGAGTGCAATGGCACGATCTTGGCTCACTGCAACCTCCACCTCCTTGGTTCAAGCAATTCTCCTGCCTCAGCCTCTTGAGTAGATGGGATTACAGGTGCGTGCTATCATGCCCAGCTAATTTTTTTTTTTTTTTTTTAGATGGAGTCTCACTCTGTCATCCAGGCTGGAGTGCAGTGGCGAGATCTCGGCTCACTGCAACCTCCACCTCCCAGGTTCAAGTGATTCTCCTGCCTCACCCTCCTGAGTAGCTGGGACTACAGGTGCACAACACCACACCCCGCTAATTTTTGTATTTTTAGTAGAGATAGGGTTTTGCCATGTTGGTCAGGCTGGCTGACCTCATGACCCACCCGCCTCAGCCTCCCAAAGTGCTGGGATTACAGGTGTGAGCCACCGTGCCCAGCCTAATTTTTTTTTTTTTTTCATTTTAGTAGAGACAGGGTTTCACCATGTTGGCCAGGCTGGTCTCAAACTCCTGACCTCAGGTGATCCACCCACCTCGACCTCCCAAAGTGCTGGGATTACAGGCATAAGCCACCACACCCGGCCAAAATTTTTTTTTTGAGCTGGAATCTTGCTCTGTTGCCCAGGCCAATGGCACAGTCTAGGTTCACTGAGGCAGGGTTCAAGCAATACTCTTGCCTCAGCCTCCCGAGTAGCTGGGACTACAGGTGCCCACCACCATGCCTGGCTAATTTTTGTATTTTTAGTAGAGACAGGGTTTCACCATGTTGGCCAGGCTGGTCTCAAACTCCTGACCTTGTGATCTGCCCACCTTGGCTTCCCAAAGTGCTGGGATTACAGGTGTTAGCTACCACACCTGGGCAAAATTTTGTTTTAAAAAAGAAAAACAATGAGAAATTGCCAAAGAGTGGAGGGGAGACATGACATCAAATGCCATGTGGTTCCCTGCATGGAATATTTTTGTTTTTTAGAGATGGAGTCTTGCTATGTTGCCCAGGCTGGAGTACAGTGGCTATTGACAGACACGATCATAGTGCACTGCAGCCTCAATGTCCTGAGCTCAAGCAGTCCTCCTGCCTAAGCCTCCCAAGTAGCTGGGATTACAGGTGTGAGACACCACACCTGGCAGAAATAACAGCACAGAGATGAAGCGTCCCTTTCATCACATCCTGAGAGGGAGTCTGCCACATCACAGGGTACCATTGGCGAGGCTCACCTTATCACATGGTTAAGGACGTGTCCCTTGGGCTTCTCTGCTGGAAAGCCACTATTTTTCACTTTCCATACTCTATTCTTTGGAAGCGAGTCAATAAGTCTAGCCTACCCTCAAGTAAGGAAGGACAGGAATTAGGCTTCACCTCCAGGAGGAAATCTTGATTTTTAAAATGTTGATTACCTTTAAAAAAGAAAAACTGGCCAGGCACAGTGGCTCATGCCTGTAATCCTAGCACTTTGGGAGGCAGAGGCGGACGGATCACGAGGTCAAGAGATGGAGACCATTCTGGCCAACATGGTGAAACCCTGTCTCTACTAAAAATACAAAAATTAGCTGGGTGTGCTGGCACGCACCTGTAATCCCAGCTACTTGGGAAGCTGAGGCAGAATTGCTTGAACCTGGGAGGCAGAGGTTGCAGTGAGATGAGATCATGCTTGGTGACAGAGTGAGACTCCGTCTCAAAAAAAAAAAAAAAAAAAAGAAAGAAAAGGAAAAAAAAGAAAACCTATCCTAGTGGTAAAATGCAAAAGATACCAAGGCATACATGGTGTTAAGCCCTCCTATCTCTGTCCCCAAAAGTAGCAATGTTACCATTTTCTTGTGAATCATTCCAGAGGTATTTTATGCACAGACAGGCAAATATGTGTACCTTGCTCCACCTTTTTTACACAAGGGCGGTACCCTGGCCATGCTGTTCTGCACCCAACCACGGGGCTGCTTGAATTATGAGATTCTGTAAGCACCTCGGTTTCAGATGTCTGACTCTGAGGGGATGGGTCAGTAAATGACATTCTGTATAGCAAGGGCCTGGCCACAGCTAGGAGCAGTGACACAGATAAGTAGCTTCTGGTCTCATGAAAAAGTAAGATGTCAAATGACAATAAAATCGAGTGTAGAGTACGTAATCATTTCAATTAGGTGGAAGTTATCTTTCAGGAGAGGCCGCAGGAAACTATAAATCACTGAGATAAAGTGGAAGGCTTGTGAGTAGCATGTTTTGTTACATGTAAAAGAAAAACTAAAAGATGAGACTGTGAGCTTTTGGGAATGCAGTTTCCAGGATCCTGAAGCCAACCACATATGGGTGGCAAAGACCCCGTCGCCCTTTCCTGGTCAGGGAGGGAAGGGCCATTTGACTTTCTAGAATTGTCTCCCTGGATTGAGGGTGTTTGCAGTTAATTGCTTTGTGGAAATAAGAGCAGAGCAAACACCCCACCCAGGGCAGGGACAGGATGTAGATTCCTCAGGCCTGAACTGTCAGGCTCGAGGCCACACACTTGTGGATGCCCCACACCCTGGTGCTACTCACAGCCTGCAGGATGAACGCTGTGCCTCAGCCTGGTACCTGTCTGTCCATCCATCCATCCATCCGTCCATCCATCCATCCATCCATCCATCCACTAGCTTATTTCCTTTATTCACTCAGCGTTTATTGTGTGCCTGACCTTGTGGCAGGTGCAGGGATATGGCTGTGGTTGAGATGGATACAGATCCTCCGCATGGAGTGGAAGGTCTGGTACAGAACTAACCAGGTGTGGGGCACGCATCTGTGCTCCAGCAATGCCCTGAGATCTCCATGTACTTCCCCACCCTGGGGAGCAGGGCAGCTTTGTGGAGGAGGCAAAGACCAAGCTAAGCAGGAGTGAGCTAGGCTTGGGGGACTCAGGGGAGAAAAGGGGACACTCCAGGTGAATGGGGACAAGAAAAGGCTCACAGACCAGTACCAGCATCCATTCACCAAGTCTTTTCCTCAGCTGCACCCTGTGCCTGGCGCCTGGCAGTCACGATTTCATTTCATCTCCATAGTAGCCTTTTGAGCAAGATAATTATCATGCCCTTAAAAAAAAAAAAGTATTTATTTATTTTTTCGAGATGGAGTCTCGCTCTGTCGCCTAGACTGGAGTGCAGTGGCATGATCTTGGCTCACTGCAACCCCTGCCTCCCAGGTTCAAGCGATTCTCATGCCTCAGCCTCCCAAGTAGCTGGGATTACAGGTATGCACCACCACGCCTGGCTAATTTTTGTATTTTTAGTAGAGACGGTTTCACCTTGCTGGCAAGGCTGGTCTCAAACTCCTGACCTCGTGATCCGCCCGCCTCAGCCTCCCAAAGTGCTGAGATTATAGGCATGAGCCACTGTGCCTGGCCTATCATGCCCTTTCTAAAGATAGGATGCGGGCTGGGTATGGTGGCTCATGCCTATAATCCCAACACTTTGGGAGGCTGAGATGGGAAGATCACTTGAGCCCAGGAGTTCTGACCAGTCTAGGCAACAGAGTGAGACCCCATCTCTATTTGTTTTGTTTTGTTTTGTTTTGAGACGGAGTCTTACTCTGTAGCCCAGGCTGGAGTACAGTCGTGCGATCTCAGTTCACTGCAACCTCCGCCTCCCGGGTTTGAGCGATTCTCCTGCCTCAGCCTCCCAAGTAGCTGGGACTACAGGTGCTTGCCACCATGCCCGGCTAATTTTTGTATTTTTAGTAGAGAGGGGGTTTCACCATGTTGGCCAGTTTGGTCTCAAACTCCTGACTTCGTGATCTGCCTGCCTCGGCCTCCCAAAGTGCTGGCTACGGGCTTGAGCCACTGCGCCCTACCTGATTTAATGAATATTTCTTGAGCACCATGTGCCAGGACATAGGGCCACAAGGCCCCTGTGTAGAATGCCTGGTGTATTCCAGACATTTGTGAATTTCTCCTCCCTGCAAAATTGAGCGCCTCAAAGACAAAGCTGAGAGTTTCCTTGTTTTTTTGTGTGTCTGCCCAGTGCTCAGCCCAAGGCCTGACGTACAGAAGGCACTCAAACATTGCAGATAAGACATAGTAGCGGCTGGGCGTGGTGGCTCACACCTGTAATCCCAGCACTTTGGGAGGCCAAGGCGGGCGGATCACGAGGTCAAGAGATCGAGACCTTCCTGTCTAACACAGTGAAACCCCGTCTCTACTAAAAATACAAAAAATTAGCCGAGTGTGGTGGCACACGCTTGTAGTCCCAGCTACTCGGGAGGCTGAGGCAGGAGAATCACTTGAACCCGAGAGGTGGAGGTTGCAGTGAGCCGAGATCGCACCACTGCACTCCAGCCTGGGTGACAGAGCAGAGACTCTGTCTTAAAAAAAAGAAAAAAAATGACATAGTAGCATGGGCTAGACTCTGCATATTGAATGCCCCCTGCCCATTGCTGGGAACCATGTATATGTCCCTGAAACCCTCCACCCACAGCTTCACGGTCTGTCAAACAAGAGTTCTTTCAACATGAATATTTTTAGAGCACCCATGTGCTCTAAAACAACAGCAGAGCAGTAAGAGTGCCTGGCACAGGGAATTTCAAGGGAAGAGTCTGAGAAGTTACCAGAATGTTGTAATCTGTCGCAGCAGGATGATTTGCTCTGATGGGGACCATACAGGGTACAAGGTGCATGCAGTTGGGCTATTATCAGGATGAATGGCATAACACATACGGGATAGAGAAGTTGGTGGTTTCCTGTGTGCCAGGTACTGTGTGAGTGCTTTGCAGAAACTTATTTGGGCCTTAAAATTTCATCAGGTGGGTACCATTATGATCAGCCCGTTTAATGAGAGGAAGATGGTGGAGGCTCAGAGGGGTTAGATAACTTGCAAAGGCACACAGCTAGGCCGGGCGCACTGGCTCATCTGTAATCTCAAACTTTGGGAGGCCAAGGAGGGCGGACCACCTGAGGTTAGGAGTTCAAAACCAGCCTGACCAACATGGTGAAACCCCATCTCTACTAAAAATACAAAATTAGCCAGGTGTGGTGGCGCATGCCTGTAATTCCAGTTACTTGGGAGGCTGTGGCAGGAGAATTTCTTGAACCCGGGAGGTGGAGGTTGCAGTGAGCCAATATCACGCCGTTGCACTCCAGCCTGGGCAATAAGAGTGAAACTCCATCTCAAAAAAAAAAAAAAAATTAGCTGGGAGCGATGTCAGGCACCTGTAATCCCAGCTACTCCAGTGGATAAGGCATGAGAATCGCTTGAACCTAGGAAGCAAAGGCTGCAGTGAGCCAAGATTGTTGCACTGCACTCCAGCCTGGGCGACACAGTGAGACTCTGTATCAAAAAAACAAAACAAAACAAAAAAATCACACAGCTAGCAGATCTGGGACAAGAACGCAGGCTGATGGGCTCTTGACCATAGGATCCCCTGGATCAGGGAGACTGGCAGGTGACACTGAATTCTCCTCCTCTGCCCCACATAGGACAGATGAAGTCATGTGTACTGATCATGGGGGCAGGGAGGTCCCAGGGTTGAAGGAGCCCCTCCAGGAAGACATGTTTTGGGAACTTCAAATGAAGTCAAGTTCTGTCCCAAATCTCAGGCTCTAAGCTCTGGCCACATCCTGTCAGCAGCGTTCCGCCAGTGTGTAGAGCAGAGCGAGGACTGGGAAGCGCTGGGGGTGCAGGGTGGCTGCGGGGTGCACTACCCCAGAGTTCTGTCCTCATGTCCAAACCAACCCTGTTCCCGTGGGCCCGGGGCCCCTGCAGGTTTCCTGAACCAGAAGCGACCTTTGCCTCTCTGCTGCAGGGAGACGTGGGTAAGGCCTCTTCAGGTTTTGGCTGTGCAGGGTAGCTGACCTTTCCCTGTCTCTGAGGACCTCTCCCCACTTCCCTTTTTGTGTCCACCCTACAGTCCGAGCATTATTCATGCCCAAAATATCTCAGAGAGCCACAACAGCCCTGCTCTCCACCCAGGACTACAGTCTCTTGGCCTGTGTTCTTTTATTTATTTATTTATTTTTATTTATTATTATTTGTTGAGATGGAGTCTCACTCTGTTGCCAGGCTGGAGTGCAGTGGTGTGATCTCGGCTCACTGCAAGCTCCACCTCCCGGGTTCACACCATTCTCCTGCCTCAGCCTCCCAAGTAGCTGGGACTACAGGTGCCCGCCGCTACACCCGGCTAATTTTTTTTTTTTTTGTATTTTTAGTAGAGACGAGGTTTCACCGTTTTAGCCAGGATGGTCTTGATCTCCTGACCTCGTGATCCGCCCATCTCGGCCTCCCAAAGTGCTGGGATTACAGGGGTGAGCCACCGTGCCCGGCCACTTTTTTTTTTTTTTTTAGTAGAGACGGTGTTTCACCATGTTGGCCAAGATGGTCACAATCTCTTGACCTCGTGATCCGCCTGCCTCGACCTCCCAAAGTGTTGGGATTATAGGCGTGAGCTACCGCGCCCGGCCGCCTGTGTTCTTTTAAAAGGTCGTCTTCCTTCCTGCCCTCCACCACTTGCCCTCCATGGCCCTTCATGGCCCCTCTGCTTCCCTGGACAAAGCAGAGATGTGACTGGTGTTCCCAGCATTTGTCCACAGACACCATTTTCCTCTCAGGCCCTGAGGTGCTGGACTACAGAGCCGGCCTCCCAGCCACCTGCCATGAAAACCTCACCTGGACCAGTGGGACTCTGTTAAATCTGTTAACACCTCCACTTCGGCCTGCCCTAGACAACAGCTACATCTTGGAAAAAGGAAATGAAACTGGTTTAAAACCTCTCCCAACTGTTCAGAAGGCTCAGGCCCCATTTCCAAGACAGAAGGAGCCAGACTCTTCTGCGGATGTCCCTTTATTTATAGTCACCAGATCCCGGTCCCAGCGATCAAGGCTCCTGGGTGGGGATGGTCCTGTGTGATGTATGCAGCACACTCAATGCCCCCCCATGCCCCTTCGGCCTACACCACTCACCTTAGCCGCCAGCAGCCATGACTTTTTTCTTTTCTTTTCTTTTTTCTTTCCTTTCCTTTTCTTTGATTTTTTTCTCCTTCCTTCCTTCCTTCCTTTCTTCCTTCTTTCTTTCTTTTCTTTCTTCTCTCCTCTCTTTCTTTCTCGCTCTCTCTCTCTTTTCTTTCTTTCTCGAGACAGGGTCTTGCTTTGTCACCCAGGCTGGAACGCAGTGGCAGGAACATGGCTCACTGTGCTCTCGACCTCCAAGGCTCAAGCGATCCTCCTGCCTCAGCACCCCAAGTAGCTGGGACTACAGGAGCACGCCACCACACCCAGCTCATTTTTGTATTTTTCGTAGAGAGGGGGTTTCACCATGTTGCCCAGGCTGGTCTCAAACTCCTGGCCTCAAGAGATCCACCCATCTTGGCCTCCCAAAATGCTGGGATTACAGGCCTGAGCCACCACATCTGGCCATGCAGCCGTGACTTTTTCTGATCACAGGAGCTGGCTGTGCTTGCACACGTGGTCAGCCAGAGGGTGGTGAGTTAACAGCCCCTCCTCAGTAAGCCCTCAACCAATGACTACTGGTAAATGCAGGCCCCAGCCCTTCAGGTGCCTTGGAGGGTACACTCTACCTGGCCCTTAGGTTCCCCTGCAGGATGGAGCTCCAGCTGCCTGCAGGAGCAGCCCACTCATGAATGCACCTTTTATGGGCTTCCTGTCTTTCCAGCCTCACCTCCCACCTCCCTTGCCAGCACTTCTTGGAATCATTTCCCAAATGAATAACTTCTATTTGAATCCTGGACTTGGGTCTGCTTTTGAGGAAACCCAAACTAAGACAATATCAAATTGCCAACATTTATTGAGCACTGTCTCTGTGCTAAGCATCGTGCTCAGCATTTCACAAGTCTTAACTCATTTAATCCTATGACAGCCAGCACTATGAAGAAGAGACCGTTATCATTTCCGTTGTACAGATGTGGAAACTGACTCAGAGCATGGGCTTGAGGCCAAAGGCCTCTTCCACTCCACCCATCCTCCATCAGCCTGAATTGCTTTCATTTCCTCAAAATGCTGGGCTCCCACACCTCTTGATCTCTGCACTCTGGGGCACAGGGAGGTTAAATCACTTGGTGACACAGCAATTTAAAGGCTGAGCTACCCAGATTCAAGAGGCATCTCCAGGCTCAGAGCCCACATACTCTGCCACTGTGGTAAGCAAAATATTGGCCCCTCAAGGTATCCAAGTCCTAATCCCTGTAACCTGTAAATGTGACCTTACATGGCAAAAAAGAGACTTCACAGATGTGATTCAGTTAGGGCCCTTGAGATGAGGAGAGTATCCTGGATTATCCAGATGGGCCCCATGTAATCACAGCAGGCTCTGTAAGAGGAACTCCTCCTCCCGTCTGTCTTTCAGACAAAAGAAGATAGGATGACAAAGCAGAAGACCAGAGAGAAAGAGATTTGAAGATGCTACCCTGCTGGCTTTGGAGATGGAAGCAAGGGCCATGAGCCAAGAGGTGTATGTGGCTTTTCGAAGCAGGTAAAGGCAAGGATAGCCCCTGGAGCCTCCAGAAGGAGCCAGCCCTGCCGACGCCTTGACTTTAGCCTAGTGAAACTGATTGCTGACTTCTGGCCTCCAGAATGATAAGAGAATACAGTTGTGTTTTTTTGTTTGTTTGTTTTGAGACAGGGTCTTGCTCTGTCACCCAGGCTGGAGTGAGTGGGGCCATCTTGGCTCTCTGAAGCCACCATCTCCCAGGCTCAAGTGATCCTCCCACCTTAGCCTCTCGAATAGCTGGGACCACAGGTGCACACCACCACACCCGGCTAATTTTTTTTTGTAGATGGGGTCTCCCTATGGTGCCAGGGCTGGTCTCAAACTCCTGGCCTCAAGTGATCCACCCGCCTCGGCCTCCCAGAGTGATGGGATTATAGGTGTTGAAGCCACCACGCCTGGCCTAGTTGTGTTCTTTTATGTCATGAAATTTGTGGTAATTTTTTTTTGTTAAAGTAGCCACAGCAAATTAACACAACCACGGAGCCAGTCCCCACAGCCTGGTCAGGTGCAGCATGATTCCAGACAACAGCAATGAGGAAGCCAGCCTTGTGGAGCTGATGCCTGGCAGAGAACATCACTAAGCAACAGGCATCCTGAGTGCTTGGGTTTGAGGCCCAGCCTTGCTATCTCCCAGCTGTGTGATTTGGACCAAGTAACTCGATCTCACCTCACCTGCCTGATGAGATAACAGGATTTTGTGAGGTTTATATGTATCTATGGCTCTTGGAACAATGTCTGGCACAGAGTAATTTACAAGGGCTCAGTAAATCTGTCATTTATGCCTCCCCATGTCAGCAGCTAGGTGGCTGGCCACAGCCCTCGTGGTGGAGTGAGGCTGGGATCTGGGGCTGGCCAATGAGAGGCCCAAGTCTCCTTGACTGGGGGATCAGCCATGGTCACCAGAACCAACTCATATCAGCCCTGGACTTTGGCTGGAAGTTCTGGGAAAGAGGTGCTCTCTCCCTGTTGGGATCTTGTTGGGATTCTCGAGGAGCTCGGCCTGGAGAAGATGGCGGGCATTTTTGTCACCACAAGGGGACAGCCTGCCTGAGAAGGAAGCCAACAGGAAGGAAGGTGGAGACCAGGATGGAGCAGGGCAGCTCTTGATGACGTCACCAAGGCCCTAGATCCAGACTTGCCTGAACCACCCCTTGGACTGTCTGGTTCCAGGAACCAATCACTACCCCTTTTTGCTTTAGGAGTTTTATCTGGGTTTCTGCCACTCACAACCAGGACAGTCCTGACTGATAGACAGGGACTCAATGAACACATGTTGATTGAGTGACTGAGTGAGCATTCAGGGCTCTGGCACTGTCCTGAGCCCAGTAAGTTTTGGGATGATTGTGTGGTAAGTGTCTCGCCTTCCTGTAGGACCATAGGGACTTGCAGGGGATTCTTCATTTGACTTGGGAAGATGCCCTCTTCGTCCTCCCCGCTTGCAGGGCTTGGCATGGAAATCTAGGTTCCTTCAAGAGAAGGCAGAGGTACTGTGCACCTGGCCCAGGAGGCCAAATCCCTGTTTTCTTCTCTCTCACCCAAATTTCCCCAAACAGCGAGGTCTCAGCTCCATTTGCAGAGGGGAGAAGGGAAAGAGGCTGGCTGCTAGAGTCCAAAGCAACAGCCCAGGAAATAAGGGCCTTTATTAGTCCCATTTTACAGATGAAGACACTGAGGCCAGAGAGCCAAAGTTATCTGTCTTCAAACCCAGGGCCCACCAAACAGAACTCAACTCTATCCTTGCTTCCAAACCACTGCTTCCTCCTCCTTAGCCATTTTCCATCTGGTGTTGGCGTTTTTTTTCCTGGCTTTCTTGTCCTGTCATATTTGGATACTCTGTTTTTGTTTGTTTGTTTGTTTTTTGTTTTTTGAGATAGAGTGTCGCTCTGTCGCCCAGGCTGGAGTGCAGTGGCGCAATCTTGGTTCACTGCAACCTCCGCCTCCCGGGTTCAAGTGATTCTCCTGCTTCAGGCTCCCGAGTAGCTGGGATTATAGGCGCCACCATGCCCAGCTAATTTTTGTATTTTTAGTAGAGACGGGTTTCACCATATTGGCCAGGCTGGTCTCAAACTCCTGACCCCAGGCAATCCCCGCGCCTCAGGCTCCCAAAGTGCTGGGATTACAGGCGTGAGCCACGGCGCCTGGCTGGATACTGTGATTTCTTATAATTACTCACTCCGTGTTCTTCGATCAATGAGAAGAATGCCTGGGAGTTGGCTGGACCTGGGTTTGTGTCTCTGCTTTATGCTGTACAAGCTGCATGTCCTTGGGCTAACGTCTTCACCTCTCTGGGCCTTGGTTCTTTCAACCATGGTCGTGGAGATGGCAAAACCTGATCTTAGCCTTTTTTGAGGACTAAGTGAGTTAATACATGTAAAATACTTAAAGCAGTAAGCCCCTTTTTGTTGTTGTTTGTTTGTTTCTTGAGATGAAATCTCGCTCCATCGCCCAGGCTGGAGTGCAGTGGTGCGATCTCGGCTCACTGTAACCTCTGCCTCCCAGGTTCTAGCGATTCTACTGCCTCAGCCTCCCAAGTAGGCCCTTTTGAAGCACTCAGCAAATGGTGGCTTTTATTATTATCTGAAACGTTAATTTCCTTAAGAAATTATACTGTGTAGTATCTCTTGGAATTAAATAGGGAGAAATGTCCCCAAAGTCATTAAATAAATAACACAACTTAGAAAACTGCAGTTTCACCAACCTAAATTCTCATGTTTTGCTTTGAAATGTTGAATACTGTTTTTTTTGTTTTTTTTTTAAGGCAGAATTTCACTCTTACTGCCCAGCCTGGAGTGCAATGGCGCAATCTTGGCTCACTGCAACCTCTGCCTCCCAGGTTCAAGTGATTCTCCTGCTTCAGCCTCTCGAGTAGTTGTGATTACAGGCATGCGCCACCACGCCCGGCTAATTTTGTATGTTTTTTTAGTAGAGACGGGATTTCACCATGTTGGTCAGGCTGGTCTCGAACTCCTGACCTCAGGTGATCCACCCACCTTGGCCTCCCAAAGTACTGGGATTACAGGTGTGAGCCACTGCTGCCAGACAGAAACATTGAAGTCTTTACTCACATAGGCAGAAGAGCTAGGGCAGAGGTGAGAGTGTTGGGGCAAATATTTCCTGCTTCTCACCCTGGTGGACATGCCAAGTCAACTTTCGCACTGAGAACACCTAGACATGGCCTAGAAAGATGAGCTGAAATTTGAAGTTGCCCTCAGGCTTTGAGGTGGGACTCTAATAACCATGATTAATGCATTCAGGGAATAACATGACAAGAATGTCAAAAGAAAACTAGAAACTATAAAAAAGAATCATATGGAAATTCCAGAACTGAAAAATATGATGCTAAAATTAAGATTTGCAGTTATTAAAATCACAGACTGTGAGCCACACTGCCCAGGTTTAAGTCCAGGCTCCAGTCTCTGCCATGTACAATGCCACACCTGTTTCTTTCTTTTTTTTTTTTAATCGAGGTAAAACTCACATAACACAATAAATCATTTTGAAATGTACAATTTGGCCAGGCGCGGTGGCTGTCTCTACTAAAAGTACAAAAAGTACAAAAATTAGCCAGGTGTAGTGGCAGGTGCCTGTAATCCCAACTACTCAGGAAGCTGGGGCAGGAGAATCACTTGAACCCGGGAAGCAGAGGTTGCAGTGAGCTGAGATCGTGACATTGCACTCCAGCCTGGGCGACAAGAGCAAGACTCTGTCTCAAAAAAAAAAAAAAAAAAAAAAAATATGGCTGCGTAAGGTGGCTCACACCTGTAATCCCAGCACTTTGGGAGGCCAAGGCAGGCGGATCACAATGTCAGGAGTTGGAGACCAGCCTGATCAACACGGTGAAACCCCATCTCTACTAAAAATACAAAAATTAGCCAGGCGTGGTGGCACACGCCTGTAATCCCAGCTACTCGGGAAGCTGAGGCAGGAGAATTGCTTGAACTAAGGAGGCAGAAGGTGCAGTGAGTTGAGATTGCGCCACTGTACTCCAGCCTATTTATTAAAAAATAATAGTAAATAAATAAAATAAAATAAACACATAATATGTGACTTTTTGTGTTTGGCTTCTTTCACTTAGCATGTTTTTCAGGTTCATCCATGTTGTAGCATGTATCAGTATTTCATTCCTTTTTGTGGCTGAATAATATTTCATTGTATAGCTATACCATGTTTTGTTTATCCATTCATCCATTGATGAACATCTGGGTCGTTTCTGTGTTTTGGCTAGTATGAATAATGTTGCTATAAACATTCGTGTACAAGTTTCTGTGTGTGCATACATTTTCATTTCTTGGGTATATACCTGGGTGTGGAGTAAGTCTTTGTTCCTTTTTTTTTTTTTGAGACAGAGTCTCACTCTGTCACCCAGGCTAGAGTGCAATGGTGTGATCTTGGCTCACTGCAACCTCCACCTCCCGGGTTCAAGTCTTTGTTTCTTAAGGTCTTGCTGCAGTTTCCTTGTCTGTAAAATAGGGCTGGTGGTGGTACCTAATTTATAGGGTTACATGAGACAATGCAAAGTGCTTAGCTTGTTAAACGGTTGCTGTAGATCAGAATTATGACTCAAGCTGGGCGTGGTGGCTCATGCCTGTAATCCAAGCACTTTGGGAGGCCGAGGTGGGTGGATCACCTGAAGTCGGGAGTTCGAGTCCAGCCTAACCAACATGGAGAAACCCTGTCTCTACTAACAAACATACAAAATTACCCAGGCGTGGTGGCACATGCCTGTAATTACAGCTACTGGGGAGGCTGAGGCAGGAGAATTGCTTGAACTCGGGAGGCAGAGGTTGTGGTGAGCCGAGATCGCTCCATTGCACTCCAGCCTGGGCAACAAGAGTGAAATTCTGCCTCAAAAAAAGGAACTGTGACTCAAGTTAGGTTGTATTTGTTGACATGTCTGTCTCTCGAGGTAGACTGCAGGTTCCTGGAGGGCAGGGGCTTTCTGCGGGCTGCACCCTCCAGGGCCTGGCATCCTGCCCTGCATGGAGCAGACATTCAATAGCTGTCTCTGGAGTATTTGGAGGTGATTCTTTCCCATGCATGGCCTTGCCTTCCCCTTAGGCTCTAACAAGGACAAGAGAAACACAAATATTATTGCTCTTTTTCAGCCACTGAGGAAAATGAGGTTCCCTGAGGTTGAGTAACTTGATTCATGTCACAGGACTAAAGAGAAGTAGACCCTGACCTCCAATCTAAAACTTCAAGCAAGGGTTCATTTATTCCACATTAATATATCCTGAGCACTTGTTGAATGCCAGGGATGTTGTAGGCAGTGGTATCTTCATCAGCTATTTGAGAAGGCAGAATATAAACAAGATAAATAAAGTATATAGTGTATATAGGTGATAGACTACACACCAGAAAATGATATGTACCGAGGAGAAAAATAAGGCAGAGAAGGAGGATAGGGAGTTGCCAAGGGAGGAACAAGAGCCTTTCAATTTATATGGGATAGTCAGTGTATGCCTCACAGAGAACAGGACTTTTTTTTTGGAGACAGAGTTTTGGCTCTGTCGCCCAGGCTAGAGTGCAGTGGCATGATCTCGGCTCACTGCAACCTTTGCCTCTCAGGTTCAAGTGATTCTCCTGCCTCAGCCTCCTGAGTAGCTGGGATTACAGGCGCACACCACCATGTCTGGCTAATTTTTTGTATTTTAGTAGAGATGGGGTTTCACCATATTGCCCAGGCTGGTCTCGAACTCCTGAGCTCAGGCAATCCGCCCACCTTGGCCTCCCAAATTGCTAGGATTACAGGTGTGAGCCACTGTGCCCAGCCCAGGACTTTTTTTTTAGAGATGGGGTCTCGCTCTGTCACCCAGGCTGGAATGCAGTGGTGGGATCATGTCTCAGTGTAGCCTTGACCTCCTGGGCTCAAGTGGTCCTCCCACCTCAGCCTCCCAAAGTGCTGAGATTACAGGTGAGAGCCGCTGTGTCCAGCCTGGACTTTTGAGTGTGGATTAGAGGAAGGGAGAGGGTGAAGCATATGAATGTCTGTAACTGTGACTCAGTAGGATCAAACCAGAAGTAGATTTGAATGAAGATTTTTCTTTTCTTTTCTTTCTCTCTTTCTCTCTCTTTTTTTGAGACAGGGTCTCAATCTCTTGCCCATGTTGGAGTGCAGTGGCACAATCATAGCTAACTGCAGCCTCATCCTCCCAGGCTCAAGTGAGCCTCCCACCTCAGCTTCCCTAGTAGCTGGGACCACAGACAGACACCATTATGCCTAATTTTTATGTTTTTTGTAGAGACAAGGTTTTGCCGTGTTTCCCAGGCTGGTCTCGAACTTCTGGGCTTAAGCGATCTGCCTGCCTCAGCCTCCCAAAGTGTTGGGATTACAGCCACTGCACCCAGCTGAAGATCTTTCTTTTTTCTTCTTCTTCTTTTTTTTTTTTTCTGAGACGGAGTTTCGCTCTTGTCGCCCAGGCTGGAGTGCAATGGCACGATCTTGGCTCACTACAACCTCTGCTTCCTGAGTTCAAGCGATTCTCCTGCCTCAACCCCCCGAATAGCTGGGATTACAGGTGGGCACCACCACGCCGGGCTAATTTTTGTATTTTTAGTACAGATGGGGTTTCACCATGTTGGCCAGGATGGTCTCAAACTCCTGACCTCAGGTGATCCGCCCGCTTCAGCCTACCAAAGAGCTGGGATTACAGGCATGAGCCACTGCACCCAGCTGAAGATCTTTCTTAACAATGATGATGATGATGATGACAGCTACCACTTCTTGGTTACCTGCTTTGTGCCCAGAACACATTACTGACATTACTACATGATCACCTCAGCACAGCCATGTGATGTAAATATTACTATTATTCCCGCACAACTCATCAATGCAGAATAAGGATTTGAACTTGAATCTGACTCCAGTACCTCACCATGCCTGGACTTCCCATGGTTTCCTGGGAGGTAGTATGGTGCTGTGGTTCTGAGCTTGGCTTTTGGAGTCAGACCTATTAACTACTTGCTTAATCTCACTGGGCCTCAGTTCCTACCTTGTGGGGTTATGTAAAGATTAAATGTGGTGCCAGGTGTGGTGGCTCATGCCTGTAATCCCAGCACTTTTGGAGGCCAAGGCGGGCGGATCATGAGGTCAGGAGTTCAAGACCAGCCTGGCCAACGTGGTGAAACCCCATCTCTACTAAAAATACAAAAATTAGCTGGGCGTGGTGGCATGCGCCTGTAATCCCAGCTACCCAGGAGGCTGAGGCAGGAGAATCACTTGAACCTGGGAGGCAGAGGTTGCAGTCCAAGGTCACCCCACTGCACTCCAGCCTGGGCAACAGAGCGAGACTCCGTCTCAGAAAAAAAAAGATTAAATGTGGCAACACACATAAAGTACATGGAGTAGTTGTTGTTATGATTATTATTGTAATTACTAGAGAAGTCTTGTATTCTGGAAAGCCATTTGATCCAGTAGATTCCCTCTAGTTCTAACCAACTTGGGACCCTGTGACTAGTCAGCCATCCAAGCCAACAAAGGTACTAAAATAAAAATGGTGAACCAATCACTCTAAAAATATAGGGGGGCTGGCCAATACTCCATTAAGCTTGACCAACCATGTTGTAATTGTTCTCTTGATATTTATCAATGAGCTTCTGCACCAACAGCTCTCCTAGTTTAGGATCTAGGGAAACCCAGGAAAAATGCACTGTGTTGACTCTCACCCTCCTCTCCCCTCCCCTCACTATTAAAGACCAGCCCAGCATTTGGAGGAAGGCCTGACCTCCAGCTATTTTGGAAGGACCTATCTCCTATCAGGGGCTGATTCTGGTCTGAGCTGGGAGTGTATTTACTGGCCAAGGTCTGCTCCAAAGTAAACATGTCATCACATTCCTCACAGCCTGTAACCTCCACAGGGAGAAGTTGGGCCATTGTGGAGCAAGGGAGGTGAAGAAACCTTATCTCACTCCATTTCAGCAGGATCCCACTTCATATACTCTTCAGGGAAGACATGGGGGAGAAAAAGGAATAGATCATCTTAAATGAGCTGAACAAAAGAGCACCTTGGTGCACTTATCCTCTGCAGTGATACGTAGGGGCGATGAGATTTAGAAGACAAACCTGTTATGTAGTGAAAGAGCATGCATTTTTTTTCGTGGGTGTGCCTTTGAATTTATACTTATTACCTTTTTTCTGCCCATAAAAGTCAAACAGACTTGTAGGCTGGGCGCGGTGGCTCATGCCTGTAATTCCAGTAGTTTGGGAGGCCGAGGCTGGTGGATCACTTAAGGTCAGGAGTTTGAGCCCAGCCTGGCCAACATGGCAAAACCCCTGTCTCTACTGAAAATACAAAAATTAGCCGGGCGTGGTGGTGAGTGCCTGTAGTCCCAGCTACTCAGGAGGGTGAGGCAGGAGAATCATTAGAGCCCAGGAGGCAGAGGTTGCAGTGAGCTGAGATCACACCACTGCATTCCAGCCTGGGTGGCACAGGGAGACTCCATCTCAAAAAAGAAAAAAAAAATTGAAACACACTTGTTCTTCCTTCCTTCCTTCTTCCTTCCTTTTGATGTAATTTTGTTTTGATGTAATTGACATACAGTAAACTGTACATATTTGAAATGTACAATTTTATAAGTTTTGATACCCACCCATGTATGTATATACACACATATATATATATGTGTGTGTGTGTGTGTGTGGGCATGCATGTATGTGTGTATCCATGAAACCATTACTACAATCAAAACAGTGAACATATTCATCACCCCAGAAAGTTTCCAGGCCAGGCACAGTAGCTCACACCTATAATCCCAACATTTTGGGAGGCCAAGGAGGGAGGATTGCTTAAGCTCAGGAGTTTCAGACCAGCCTGAGAAACATGGTGAAACCCCATCTCTATTAATAATACAAAAATTAGCTGGGTATGGTGGTGCATGTCTGTAGGCCCAGCTACTCGGGAGGCTAAGGCCAGAAGATCACTTGCACCCAGGAGACGGAGCCTGCAGTCTGCTGTGATGGCACCACTGCACTCCAGCCTGGATGACAGCGGGAGACCCTGCCTCAAAAAGAGAAAAGAAAGTTTCCTTATATTCTTTTGTAATCTCCTCCTTCCATCTCTCTCTGCTTACCCCCTACATCTCCAGGCAAACACTGATCTGCCTTCTGCCACTATAGAGTAGGTGGCATTTTCTAGAATTTTATATAAGATGGAATCATACAGTATGCACTTTTTTTTTTAACTGGCCTTGCCCCCTTCACTTAGCATAATTATTGTGAGATTCGTCTGTGTCCGTGTCATTGTGTGCGTGATAAGTAGTTCCTTTCCACTGCTCAGGTTGATTCCATTGTCTGGATGCTCCAGTTTGTTCATCCATTCACTTGTTAATGGACCTTTTGGGTTGTTTCTACATCTTGGCAATTATAAACAAAGCTGGTATGAACATCCAAGTACACATGCTTTTATTTCCCTTGGGTCATTACCTAGAAGTGGAATGGTTGGATCATAGAGTAGGGTATGTTTAACTTTTTAAGAAACTGTTTCCCTGGCCAGGTGTGGAGGCTAATGACTGTAATCCTAGCACTTTGGAAGGCCAAGGCGGGAGGATTGCTTGAGTCCAGGAGTTAGAGACTAGCCTGGGCAACAGAGTGATACCCCATCTCTATCATTAAGAAAAAAATTAGGGCAGGGCGCAGTGGCTCATGCCTGTAAACCCAGCACTTTGGGAGGCTGAGGCAGGCGGTTCACGAGGTCAAGAGATCGAGATCATCCTGGCCAACATGGTGAAACCCTCTCTCTACTAAAAATACAAAAATTAGCTGGGCATGGTGGTGTACACCTGTAGTCCCAGCTACTTGGGAGGCTGAGGCAGGAGAATCGCTTGAACCTGGGAGGCAGAGGTTGCAGTGAGCTGAGGTTGCGCCACTGCACTTCAGCCTGGCGACAGAGTGAGACTCTGTATTAAAAAAAAAAAAAAGATTAGGCCGGGCGGGCACAGTGGCTCACACCTGTAATCTCTGCACTTTCGGGGGCCAAGGAGGGTGGATCACCTGAGGTGAGGAGTTTGAGACTAGCCTGGCCAACATGGTGAAACCCTGTCTCTACTAAAAATACAAAAATTAGCTAATCATGGTGACGAGTGCCTGTAATCCCAGCTACTTGGGAGGCTGAGGCAGGAGAATCACTTGAACCTGGGAGGTGGAGGTTGCAGTGAGCTGAGATCATGCCACTGCACTCCAGCCTGGGTGACAAGAGTGAAACTCCACCTCAAAAAACCAAAACAAAAAAACCAGGCCAGGTGAGGTGGCTCATGCCTATAACCACAGGTACTCGGGAGGCTGAGGCACAAGAATTGCTTGAACCCAGGAGGCAGAGGTTGGAGTGACCTGAGATCATGCCACTGCACTCCAGCCTGGGCGACAGAGCAAGATTCTGTCTCAAAAACAAACAAACAAACAAACAAACAACCTGTTTTCCAAATTGGGTGTGTGCTATTATGCATCCCTACCAACAGTGTATGTTTTCAAAACATTAGAGAAATATTTAAGGTAGAAATAAAGTCCTTAAGGTAAAAAGTAAAAGTTGGCCGGGTGTGTTGGTTCACCCCTGTAATCCCAGCACTTTGGGAGGCCGAGGTGGGCGGATCATCTGAGGTCAGAAGTTTGAGGCCAGCCTGGTCAACATGGTAAAACCCCATATCCACTAATAATACAAATATTAGCTAGGTGTGGTGGCATGTGCCTGTAATCCCTGTTATTCGGGAGGCTGAGGCACGAGAATTGCCTAAACCTGGGAGGTGGAGGTTGCAGTGAGACAAGATCGAGCCACTGCACTCCAGGCTGGGCGACAGAGTGAAACTGTCTTGAAAAAAAAAAAAGTAAAACTTTTCATTTTACCTCATCATGATTGCCTTGGCCCACTGCTATAAATCCTTTCAGGGTTTATTTTTTTTCTTATCCATGTACAGAACTGGACTGAGACATATAGGTGCCCTGGGCAGCCTAAAAAGTTGGCATCCCCTCAACCTGATATTTGTAAAGATAGTTTTTCAAAATGTATTTAGGCAGAATGTGGAGAAACCAATTTTCTGTTAATGAAAAATAACATTCCTCTTTCTTTTCAAAATAAAGGATTTATTACAGGCACAGAATATAAGCTGGCCTTTTGACTTATTTGGAATTGTAGTTCTCCAAGCCAGTCAGCTTCTCGGAGCTGCCTTTTTTTTTTTTTTTTTTTTTTTTTTTGAGAAGGAGTTTCACTCTTGTTGCCCAGGCTGGAGTGCAATGGCACGATCTCAGTTTACTGCAACCTCTGCCTCCTGGGCTCAAGTGATTCTCCTGACTCAGCCTCCCGAGTAGCTGGGATTACAGGCATGCCACCACGCCCAGCTAATTTTGTATTATTAGTAGAGACAGGGTTTCTCCATGTTGGTCAGGCTGGTCTTGAACTCCCAACCTCAGGTGATCCACCTTCCTCGGCCTCCCAAAGTGCTAGGATTACAGGCATGAGCCACAGCATCCGGCGGAGCTGTCCTAAAGGGAATAGGATCAGGAGCTGCACTAACAGATCACTAGGTCTTGGGCACAGCATGCAGCCTGGACCAAAGACTAAACTGACATGACCGAAGTCCTGAGAGAATCTGTAGCTGGACTCTAGTGCTGGGGAGGAGGGTGTTTTCGTTTCCCCCAGTGGGTGCTATATACCTCTGATCACCGGGGGTTACAGGTCCACCTCATGTGGAAACCTGAGTTACCTGGCACCGTGTTTCCATTTCTTTCAGTCCTGTTTTGGCTCCCCTCCTAGACTGGCTCCCTGGGAGGCTGCCCGGCTGATGAGCAACTTAATTCATACATACATTAACATACATTAATCCATACATTAACATATATTAGTGCTTTTTTTTTTTTATTTACAGACAGAATCTCACTATGTTGCCCATGCTGGTCTTAAACTCCTGGGCTCCAGTGATCCTCCTACCTCAGCCTGTCAGCCTTCCAAGTAGTTGTAGAGATGGGGGTCTTGCTATGTTGCCCAGGCTGGTCTCAAACTCCTGGGCTGAAACAATCCTCCTGCCTCAGCCTCCCAAAGCACTGGATTATAGGTGTGAGCCACCACACTTGGCTGTTAGTGCTTTTTAAATTGTTTTAACTTTACTTTTAATTTTTCTGAGACAGGATCTGGCTCTGTCACCCAGTCTGGAATGCAGTGGTGCCATCTCAGCTCACTGCAATCTCCACGTCCTATGCTCAAGCCATCTTCCCACCTCAGCCTCCTGAGTAGCAGGGGCTACAAGTGCACACCACCATGCCCTGTACTTTTTGTATAGATGGGATTTTGCTATGTTGTCCAGGCTGGCCTCGAACTCCTGAGCTCAAACAATCTGCCCACCTCTGCCTCCCAAAGTGCTGGGATTACAGGTGTGAGCCACTGCACCCAACTGCTATTTTTGTTTCTAAAATGTGCACACAAATTAAATCATACAAATTCATGCTGGTCTGTAACTTGCTTCTCCCCTCCTCCTGCTTTACAATAAATATTCAGATAAGCCTATATAGATCCATTACATTCTTTTAAGAAGTACAGCTGAGTGCAGTGGTTCATCCCTGTAATCTCAGCACTTTGGGAGACCAAGGTGGGAGGATCACTTGAACCCAGGAGTTGGAGACCAGCCTAGGTGACATAACAAGACCCCATCTCTAAAAAAAAAAAAAAAAAAAAAAAAAATTCTTTTAAAAGTGCCAAAGTAGCCCATCTGATGGATGTACTGTAATGCAGCTCCTTTCAAACTTGAATGAGCACATGGATCACCTTAGGGGTCTTGTTAAACTGCAGCCCCTGATTCAGTGGGTCTGGGTGGCACCTGAGATTCTGCACACTCCCAGGTGATGTCCAGGCTGCTAGTGGGACCACATTTTTTTTTTTTTTTTGAGACAGAGTCTTGCTCTGTCACCCAGGCTGGAGTACAGTGGTGCTATCTTGGCTCAATGCAACCTCTGCCCCAGATTCAAGCAATTCTCCTGTCTCAGCCTCCCGAACAGCTGGGATTACAGGCATCTGCCATCATGCCCAGCTAATTTTTATATTTTTAGTAGAGGCAGGTTTCACCATGTTGGCCAGGCTGGTCTTGAGCTCCTGACCTCAAGTGATCCGCCTACCTCGGCCTCCCAAAGTGCTGGGATTACAGGTGTGAGTCACCTCGCCCGGCCCTAGTGGGACCACATGTTATCAGTCCACTAGTGAGGGATATTTAGCTTGCTGTAAAAAGTGCTGCAATAAACTTCCTTGAAGATACATTCTGGAGTGCTACAGAATAGGTTTTGGAGTTAGAAAGCAAAAGGGTGGCTGGGCGTGGTGGCTCACGCCTATAATCCCAGCACTTTGGGAGGCCGAGGCGGGTGGATCACTTGAGGCCAGGAGTTCCAGACAAGCCTGGCCAACATGATGAAACCCTGTCTCTACTAAAAATACAAAAATTAGCCAGGTGTGATGGTGGGTGCCTGTAATCCCAGCTACTTGGGAGGCTGAGGCAGGATAATTGTTTGAACCCGCGAGGTGGAGGTTGCAGTGAGCCAAGATCGTACCACTGCACTCCAACCTGGGTGACAGAGACCCTGTCAACAAAAAAAGGAAAGAAAGAAAGAGGAAGAAAGAAGAAAGAAAAGAAAGAGAAAGAAAGAAAAGAAAAGAAGAGAAAGAAAAGAAAAGAGAGAAAGAGAAAGAGAGAAAGAAAAGAGAAAGAAAAGGAAAGAAAGAGAAAGAAAAGGAAAGAAAGAGAAAGAAAAGAGAAAAGAACGAAAAAGAAAGAAAGAGACAAAGAAAGAAAGAAAAGCAAAAGTTGAGTTCTGATGCTGTCACTGTGTGACCTTGATCAAGTCACTTCACCTTTCCGAGCTCTCCCCACTCCATAGCAATTCAGTGAGTGATCATAAACGCCTGCACTCTTTTAGATAATAGGGATAAGAATAAGCACTCTGTTCTCGGGCGCTCTGAGAATAATACTGCTAACCCTGGCTGGCGGAGGAGTAGATGAGATAAGGACGGAAAAGGGCTTTGTCAGCGTAAAGCCATTCGCAAAGGGGAAGCTCTGTTCCAGTTGGAAGGCAGACTGGCTTTGCCAGGTGAGCAGTAGCCAGACAGTTTTCTTTAGCAGAAAAGTGCTCTGTGGCATTTGTCTGCAGTTAAAACAAAATAAAACAGATTCACACAAAAATCTTCTAAAGAACTGAAAGTCAGACTGGGTGGAGGAAGACAGCCCACTCATTTGCAAATTGCACATGTGAGATTCTAGTGAGACTAAGGTGGGGTGTGAGGCATGCTCTGGCCATGGGTTCCACCTTGGGCTGGAAAGGGCCAGTGGGAGGAAGTCGAGGCCCTTAGCAGGCCCTGATTCCCCACCTCTGCTGAGGAACAACACGCAGATGTGGAGTGAAGGGTGGCTGCCGCCTTCATTCTCTTACCACAGAAAGGTAAGCTGTGCTTTGGGCAGTTAGGGCTGTGTGTTCTGAAGGATTGAAGAGATCTCTAAGATCCAGAGCTGGCTTCTAGAGTTGGTTAGACTAGGGTTCAAATTCAGATTCTGACACTTAATACCTACAGGAGCTTGCATAGGGGACTTTCTCTTTGAGCCTCAGTTTCCTAACTTGTGCTACAGGGATGATAATGTTAGTACAGTAGTTCTCCTTTGTCCACAGTTTCACTCTCCATGGTTTCAGTTTGCTACAGCTAACTACAATAAAAAAACATGGAAAATTCCAGAAAGAATTCATGTTTTACATTGCACACTGTTCTGAGTAGCATGATAAAATCTCACCCTGTCCCACCCTGTCCTGCCTGGGACGTGAATCATCCCTTTGTCCAGAGTGTACACATGCTGTCTACGCCACCTGCTCATAGTCCTCTTAGTTATCAGATTGAAAAAGCATGGGAAATACAGGATTCAGCACTGTGGGCAGCCTCACGCATTCACTGGAGGTCTTAGAACATGTGTGTCACAGATAAGGGGGGACTATTGTATCACACTCAGTAACACACACAGTATTCTTGAGATTTAAAAAAGGATGCGGTGGCTCACGTATGTAATCCCAACACATTGGGAGGCAGAGGCAGGAAGATCACTTGAGTCCAGGAGTTTGAGACCAGCCTAAGCAACATGGAAAGACCCCTATCTCTACAAAAAATACAAATATTTGGGCGTGGTGGTGACGTGCACCTGTGGTCCCAGCTACTCACAAGGCTGAGGTGGAAGGATCGCTTAAGCCTGGGAGGTCTAGGCTGCAGTGAGCTGCCATGACACCTTCGCAATCTGCCTTGGTGACGGAGTGAGACCCTGTCTCCAAAAAAAAAAAAAAGAAAAAAGAAAAGAAAAAAGATAACTCATGTTAAGATACTTAGTGTGGCATTTCTTACATCTGTGAGGATCAAAGGAGAGACTATAGATACAATCACTTAGCCCACTGTGTGAATAAACAGACAGTAGAGAATTGCTGTCATGAAAATTGCTCTGCCCTGCCCCTTCTGATCTCCACCTTGGCTGCTGGATTAAGAGTGGGAGGGTTGGAGTGAAGGCCTGTGCCTTCTTTTTTATTTTTTGAGTCAGGGTCTCACTATGTTGCCCAGGCTGGTCTCCAACTCCTGCGCTCAAGAAATCCTTCCACCTCAGCCTCCCGAATGGCTGGGATTGCAAGGATGAGCCCCCCGGCCGGACTCCCATGCCTTCTTCAAGCAGCCTGCCTGCCAGCAGCCCCTGCCTTATCTCAGGTCAAGGCTGGCTGGTGGCGCCATTTTGAATTTGGAACTGCAAAATGCCATTATCTTTGCTACCCGGTGGGGAAGGCCTGCCCTCCCAGCACTCCTCCTCTTCTTCCCACCTGAGTGGGCTTCCTCCCAGCACCCTACCCAGATGGTCTCAGGACCTTCACAGCCAGACTGGGGCTGGGGGGTGAGCCCACCCACCTGTCTAGGGAGCTGTTGAGAAACCAGCTCCTCCTTCCTCTCAGGGTGGAGGCAGAGGAAATATGCTTCTTTATATTTTGCTTCTCTTTCTTGGTGGCAGGGTGTGGACATTGGTGTAAAATTACAACTGAGAAGGCCCCCGCCCTGGGGTGAGGACTCCTGGGGCCCCACCCTTGGGGGGGACATGAATCCATTTTGCAAGTCCTGACTCTCTATCTCTATTCCCTTTGGAAAGCGGGCTTCTAAATCTGGAACCTTCAGCCTGCATTCTTTGGATGTTCAGTCATGAAGGTGCAGTGATGATCATGATAATAGCAGTATCAACTCCCTCAGTTGATACTTATTTGCTAAGTGCTATGCACACAGTTTCTCATTTATCAGAAACTCCTGGAAGACATGTTAACAATGGCGGTTACCTGTAAGGAAACAAACTCCGGGTAGCTCCAGGTCCTTGCAGTTAATCATAACTGTTGCCGGGGGACTTTTTTAGTATCCACGCTCTGCCACTCTGTGATCTCAGGCATATGACTACCCCTTTCAGCCTCAGTTGCCTTACCTGTAAAATGGGGATAATAACAACACCTCCTAGGGTTCTTGTGAAGACTAAATGAGATAACATCAGTACTCCAGAAATGGAAGCTTCTATTACTATGGCCACCACTACATTTACTATTACAAATATCCTGACATTAATATAATGACTACAATAGTGGACCCCAGGACACTGAGAAACCACAGAATGAAGGTTCACCTGGGACCCCTCTCACAGAGCTGGGATTCTTGAATTGTGCAAGTGGGTTTCACATATAGAAATGGAAGTCCAAGCATTAGGAAAAATAGCTAATGCATACTGGGCTTAATACCTAGGTGATGGGTTGATAGGTGCAGCAAACCATCATGGCACATGTTTACCTATGTAACAAACCTGCACATCTGCATATGTACCCTGCAACTTAAAATAAAAATAAATAATAATAGGCCAGGTGCAGTGGCTCATGCCTGTAATCCCAGCACTTTGGGAGGCCGAGGCAGGTAGATCACCTGAGGTTAGGAGTTCAAGACCAGCCTGACCAACATGGTGAAACCCCGTCTCTACCAAAAATACAAAATTAGGCTGGGCGCGGTGGCTCATGCCTGTAATCTTAGCACTTTGGTAGGCTGAGGAGGGCAGATCACGTGAGGTCAGGCGTTCAAGACCAGCCTAGCCAACAGGGTGAAACCCTGTCTCTACTAAAATACAAAAATTAGCCGGGCATGATGGCAGGTGCCTGTAATCCCAGCTACTCGGGAGGCTGAGACAGGATAATCGCTTGAACCCAGGAGACAGTGGTTGCAGTGAGCGGAGATCATGCCACTGCACTACAGCCTAGGGGGCTGAGAGAGATTCCGTCTCAAAAAAAAAAAAAAAAAGTAACTGGGTGTGGTGGCACATACCTGTAATTCCAGCTACTTGGGGGCCTGAGGCAGAATTTCTTGAACCTGGAAGGCGGAGGTGAGCTGAGATCATGCCGTTGCACTCCAGCCTGGGCAAAAAGAGTGAAATTCTGTTTTAAAAAAATAGATTAAAAAATAAATAAATAAATAAAAGAAAAAAAAGAAAGAAAGAAATGGAGGTCCCAAGGTTAGGATCTTGGTGAGACCACTATGGGTTGCCAACTTATTCACTGGTTTATTTCAACATCAAGCCTATCTCTACTCCTGCACTGACCCACAGGAAAGCCACCAGTAGCCAAAGGTGGCTGTTGAGCACTTGAAATGTGCCAGTCTAACTGAGATGTTTTTTAAGTACGAAATACATATTGGATTTCAAAGACAGTACCCAAACAAAGTAAAAATATAAAAATACTTTAAAATATCAATTGCATTTTGAAATGATACCATTTTAGATCTTCTGGGTAGGGCGATCAACTTGTTCTGGTTTGTCAGGGACTTTACTGGTTGCAACACTGATAGGTCTGCATCCCAGGAGATACCTTAGTCCTGGGCAAACCTGGTCATTTGGTCACCCTACTATTGGGTTAAGTATATAATTGTCATTAATTTTACCTGTTTCTTTTTACTTTTTTTTTCTTTTTTTGAGGTGGAGTCTTGCTCTGCCACCCAGGGTGCGATGGCACAATCTCGGCTCACTGCAACCACAGCCTCCTGGGTTCAAGTGATTCTCCTGCCTCAGTCTCCGGAGTAGCTGGGGTTACAGGCATGCACCACCATGCCCAACTAATTTTTGTATTTTTAGTAGAGATGGGATTTCACCATGTTGGCCAGGCTGGTCTCGAACTCCTGACCTCAGGTGATCCACCTGCCTTGGCCTCGCAAAGTGCTGGGATTACAGGTGTGAGCCACCGTGCCTGGCACCTTTTTACTTTTTGAATGACACTTAGAGGGGAGCCTTAGCACGTTAGTGGCTGTTGGGCAGAGTTGATCACATTTGCTCATTTCACCTAGCAGGGAGGAGGGCCCTGGGAGTCACACTGGCTGATAAGTTTTGATGGATGAGTGTGAATGGAGGAAAGTATGAGGAACTGAAGGCCTTGGTCGTGGGGGAGGAAGAGGTTACCAACTCTGCCTGGAGTGAATCTGCTGCTCAGGGGGCCCACGGTATGGACAAAACCATGTCCCAGGCTTGGGGAGACCACGGGGACCCTTGGGCAAAATACAGCCTTTGGAGTTAGACCCAGGTTCAAGTCCAGCTTTGTCCAGTCATTACCAGCTGACCAATAGCAAATCTTATCACTTAATCACTAATGAGGGGAACAAGCATTCAAATATAGTCATGTGCACATAATGACATTTCTGTCAACAACAGACAGCACAACACATTACTGTTGTGTTTGTGGTGATGCTGGTGTAATCATAACCTTCTGTGCTGCAGGTCCAGTAAAAATATAGCACAGGCCGGGGGCGGTGGCTCACACTTGTGGAGGGCCACCTCCACAAGTTGCAGTGAGCTGAGATGGCACCACTGCACTCCAGCCTGGGCAACAAGAGTGAAACTCCATCTCAAAAAAATAAATAAATAAAACAAACAAACAAACAAACACTTTTTATTTTCTGGATGTGGTGGCTCACGCCTGTAATCCCAGCACTTTGAGAGGCTGAGGCAGGAGGATTGCTTGAGCCCAGGAATTTTAGACCAGCCTGGGCAACATGGCGAAACCCCGTCTCTACAAAAAATACAAAAATTAGCCGGGCATGGTGGTGCGCCCCTATAGTCCCAGCTACTCAAGAGGCTGAAGTGGGAAGATAACCTGAGCCCAGGGAGGTCGATAATAAAATTTTAAAAATTTTTAGTAGAGATGGGATTTCACCGTGTTGGACCAGGCTGATCTCAAACTCCTGGCCTCAGGTGATCTGTGCACCTCGACCTCCCAAAGTGCTGGGATTACAAGTGTGAGCCACTGTGCCCAGCCAACATACTTGTTTATTATCAAATATTATATACTGTACATAATTGTATCTTTTATATATGTATGTATGTATGTGTGTGTGTGTATATATATATATATATATATTTTTTTTTTTTGGGTGAGACAGAGTCTTGCTCTGTCGCCCAGGCTGGAGTGCAACGGCACCATCTTAGCTCACTGCAACCTCTGCCTCCTGGGTTCAAACCATTCTCCCGCCTCAGCCTCCCAAGTAGCTGAGATTACAGGCACTAGCCATCATGCCCCACTAATTTTTTTTGTGTTTTTGTAGAGATGGGGTTCCACCATGTTGGCCGGGCTGGTCTCGAACTCCTGACCTCAGGTGATCTGCCTACCTCAGCCTCCCAAAGTGCTGGGATTACAGACGTAACCCACCGTGCCTGGCCAATAAAAAGTTTTAAATACAGAAAAAAGCTTACAATAAGGATTTAAAGAAAGAAAGAATTTTTGTACAGCTTATAATGCGTTTGTGTTTTAAGCTGTTATTACAAAAGCCAAAAAGTCAAAGAATTAAAAAATATATAAAATTAAAAAATTACAGTAAGCTAAGGTTAATTTCTTTTTTCTTTTTCTTTTTTCTTTTTTTTTTTTTGAGACAGAGTCTCACTCTATTGGCAGGCTGGAGTGCAGTGACGTGATCTCGGCTCACTGTAACTTCCACCTCCCGGATTCAAGCAATTCTCCTGCCTCAGCCTCCCGAGTAGCTGGGACTACAGGTGCGTGCCACCACACCCAGCTAGTTTTTGTATTTTCAGTAGAGACGGGGTTTTACCACGTTGGTCAGGATGGTCTTGATCTCTTGACCTCGTGATCCACCTGCCTCAGCCTCCTAAAGTGCTGGGATTACAGGGGTGAGCCACCGTGCCCGGCCTCTAAGGTTAATTTCTTATTGCAGAAGAAAAAGATTTAAAAAATAAACTTAGTATAGCCTCAGTGTACAGTGTTTATAAAGTCTACAGTAGTGCACAGTAATGTCCTAGGCCTTCACAGTCACGTACCACTCACTCACTGACTCACCCAGAGCAAATTCCAGTGCTGCAAGCTCCATTCATGGCAAGTGCCCATACAGGTAGACCATTTTTATCTTTTTATTTATTTATTTGGTTAGTTAATTTTTGAGATGGAGTCTCTCTCTGTCTTCCAGGCTGGAGCGCAGTAGTGCGATCTTGGCTCACTGTAACCTCTGCCTCCTGGGTTCAAGCAATTCTCCTACCCAAGCCTCCCGAGTAGCTGGGATTACAGGCACCTGCCACCATGCCTGGCTAATTTTTGTATTTTTAGTAGAGACCGAGTTTTGCCACGTTGGTCAGGCTGGTCTCGAACTCCTGATCTCAAGTGATCCACCCACCTTGGACTCCCAAAGAGCTGGGATTACAGGTGTGAGCCACCACGCCCCGCCCAATTTTATCTTTTATATCATATTTTTATTATACCCTTTTAATGTTTAGATTCACAAATACTTATTGTAACAATTGCCTATAGTATCAATATAGTAACTTGCTGTACAGGTTTGTAGCCCAGGGGCAACAGGTGATCCCCTCTAACCTGGATGTGTGGTCGCCTGTACCATCTAGGTCTGTGTGAACACACTCTCTGGTGTTCCTATCATGACAAAATCCTCTAGCATTCCTGTTGTTAAGCAACACATGAGTGTAGTTACTGAGTCCCTATTGTGAGCCAGGGCCGGGTAATATATTCTCTCCCCCATGCTGTTGTGACCATTTCCAGTGAGTCAGTTCATCTGTCTGAACAAAGCACTTTGGCATTGATTGTATGCAAATAACCTGTTACAGAATGGTTCTACCCATAAACTGGCTGGCCTCTCTTGAGCAACCCTCAAAGTTGCAAGCCCTTGCCCTCTGTCCTGGTCAACCTCTCTTCCTCAGAAGCTTGCCTGCTCTGAACTCCTCTCCCAAACCGGGTTAGGAGCCCCTTCTCTTGTATCAGGGCACCCTGTGCCTCTCTTACAGACTTGCATTATGGTTCTAACTGTGCTGTGTGGCCTGGGCAAGCCGCTCAACCACTCGGTTATTTCTTCTTTTTTTTTTTTTTGAGACAGAGTTTCACTCTTATTGCCCAGGCTGGAGTGCAATGGCGCGATCTTGGCTCACCGCAACCTCTGCCTCCTGGGTTCAAGCGATTCTCCTGCCTCAGCCTCCCAAGTAGCTGGGATTACAGGCATGCGCCACCACGCCCAGCTAATTTTTTGTATTTTTAGTAGAGCTAGGGTTTTTTCATGTTGGTCAGGCTGGTCTCGAACTCCTGACCTCAGGTGATCTGCCCACCTTGGCCTCCCAAGGTGCTGGGATTACAGGTGTGAGCCACTGCACCCGACTTGAAAGAAATTGCTTTGCACTGTGCTTGGCACAGAGGAACAGCAGGTGTTCATTCAATGCTTGCTGTTGTAATTATTCAGGCTTTTATCAACAGAGGGCTGGCCTGAGACTCTGCCATATCTCAGAACCTAGCACAGAACCTGGATGAGTACAGAGTAAGTGCTCAGTGTATGCTGTGGTAGGCAGAATAACAGCCCCCAAAGACGTTCACATCCTAACTCCCAGGACCTGTGAACATTCCCTTAAATGGCAAAGGGGAATTAAGGTTGCAAACAGGATTAGGGTTCTTAATCAGCTGATTTTAAAATAGGGAGATCATGTTGGACTAACCAGCTGGCCCAATGTCATCTTAAGAGTCCTTAAAAGGGCCAGGTGTGGGGAGGTTGAAGCTGCAGGGAGCTGAGATTGAGTCATAGCACTCCAGTTTGGGAGACGGAGTGAGACAAAAAAAAGGCTGGGCAAGGTGGCTCATGCCTGTAATCCCATCACTTTGGGAGGCAGAGGCTGGTGGATCGCTTGAGGTCAGGAGTTCAAGACCAGCCTGGCCAACATGGTGAAAGCCCGTCTCTATTAAAAATACAAAAATTAGCGGAGCGTGGTGGCGGGTGCCTGTAATCCCAGCCACTCAGGAAGTTGAGGCAAGAGAATTGCTTGAACCCAGGAGGAGGAGGTTGCAGTGAGCCGAGATTGCATCACTGGACTCTAGCCTGGGCAACGGAGTGAGACTCCATCGCAGAAAAAAAAAAAAAAAAAAAGAGGAAGATGTGCCTATGGAAAGAGGACTGTCTGAGAGACTCCACCTGACATTGCAGGCTTGCTTTTCTGTTTTTTTTTTTTTTTTTTGAGACGGAGTTTTGCTCTGTCGCCCAGGCTTGAGTGCAATGGCACCATCTCAGCTCACTGCAACCTCTGCCTCCCAGCTTCAAGCGATTCTCCTATCTCAGCCTTCCCAATAGCTGGGATTACAGGTACGCGCCACCACACCTGGCTAATTTTTGTATTTTAAGTAGAGATGGGGTTTCACCATGTTGGCCAGGCTGGTCTCGAACTCCTGACCTCAGGTGATCCACCCACCTTGGCCTCCCAAAGTGCTGGGATTACAGGTGTGAGCCATTGTGCCCAGCCCATTGCAGGCTTTCACAGAGAAAAGGGGCAGGAGTCAGGCGCGCAGGCAGCTTCTGGAAGTTAGAAAACACAAGGAAACAGATTCTTCCCTACAGCCTCCAGAAGGGAATGCATCCTGCCAACACTTTGTTTTTAGCTCAGCGAGACCTGTGTGGGCCATCGAACCTACAGAACTGAAGGATAATACATTTGTGGGTGTGTGTTTTCAAAGACACTAAGTTTTGGTAACTTGTTACAGCAGTAACTGGAAACTAAGACATGCAACAAGCCTTATTCATTTTTACCACCACTACTGGGCTGTTGGTTATGGTGGAATTACACTTTTCTCTTCCATTAGGCTGTGAACTCCTTGAGGTTGTGCAATACGTTTGTCTGATTTACTACTGGTTAGCAGGCTCTGAGAAGACTGGCTGGTACACAGGTGGAGCTCAATAAAAGCCCTTACTGAAATTTATTGAATCTATATGTGGATGAAGACCTCCGCCCCGCGCGCCCCGCGCGCCCCTCCCGCAAGTCCCACTGAGGCCCGACCCATTCTGTCCGGCTCCCAGCCCCCGCGGGTCCCCCCACCCCGGGGCTGACCGGGTGATTCAGGCAGCCCTACATCCTGCTGGGGTGGTGGGCTTCGAGCGCGGGTCCCAGGACGCAGTGGGGCGCAGTGCCTGCGGCAGGCGGCAGGAGGCGAGCGTGGCCCAGGAACTCCCGCGGGAGGGTCGGGATGGGGCGGGGCTTAGGGGCGGGGCGGCTCAGCGCGCAGGCGCGGGGCCAGGCGCCTCGCGCGGCCAGGGGCGGGCGGCCACAGAGCAGCACCGGCCGTGGCTCCGGTAGCAGCAAGTTCGAACCCCGCTCCCGCTCCGCTTCGGTTCTCGCTCCTTCGGCCCTTGGGCCTCCAAACACCAGTCCCCGGCAGCTCGTTGCGCATTGCGCTCTCCCCGCCACCAGGATGCCGGTAACCGAGAAGGATCTGGCTGAGGACGCGCCTTGGAAGAAGATCCAGCAGAACACGTTCACACGCTGGTGCAACGAGCACCTCAAGTGCGTGAACAAACGCATCGGCAACCTGCAGACCGACCTGAGCGACGGGCTGCGGCTCATCGCGCTGCTCGAGGTGCTCAGCCAGAAGCGCATGTACCGCAAGTACCATCAGCGGCCCACCTTTCGCCAGATGCAGCTCGAGAATGTGTCCGTGGCGCTCGAGTTCCTGGACCGTGAGAGCATCAAGCTCGTGTCCATCGGTGAGTTCTCTGGCCGGGCCCAGGCGCCCACTGTGGTGCCGACCCGCCCCCGCGCGTGCACCCCTGCGGAGGGCGAGGACTTCCCGCAGCGCGCCCCCACCTCGGAGATAAGGGGGAGTCGTCCCTAGGGGTGGGATATAGGGGGCCTGGACCCCCTCCCCGGTGTCCTCCCCTGGGATGGGACCTGTTGTGATCGCTCCCCGCCATCCGCCCCAGCAGTGCACCTTTGGCTGGCTAAGGGTTGAGGGTTTGGGCTGGGGTCACAGGAGGAGAGGTGGAGTTGTTGCATTTCTCTGCACCTGGGGCGCCCCTATGGGAGCTAGGGGACTAGAAACCCTCGTTCGCTGTCCCCGGGGGCGGGCCCTAGGGTCAGATGCTCCGCGGAGTGCTCTCCCTGCTGCGCCCAGGTTGGTGCTCTCAGAGGCAGCTGAATGGGCGTTGGCTCGGAGGCCGGGCGGTGAGACCTGGGGAGGAACCGTTCTCTGCGCCGGGGGCCTCCCCGCCCAGGTGGAGACAGAGACCTGGTACCTTCCCCTGCCGTCGCTGGAATGGGTGTGGGCCCCGAGGTTGCAAGGGTAGGCGCGGGTGTGTGTCCTCGCTCTCTCTGCTCCCAGCTCAGCTCTGGCCGCGCGCCGCAGGTTGAACCCACTCCTTGCTGCCGAAGTTATAATTTAGAGATGGTGGTGGTAACAGTAGTTGCTGTCTTGTAGGGAGCCCAACTAGCGTCCACTGTGTACCGTCAGCCTTCTAAGTTATCTCCGTCCCTACGCATCCTGCCATCTGGGGTGAGGCTAGACCCATTTTACAGATAAGGGGGTCCGGAGGGTTAATTGACCTGTCCCAGGTCAGCAAGTAGGGCCCAGCTGAGAATTGAAGGAAGTGGGCAACAGTTAGAAGGAGGCTTTGTTTTCCTCTCCTCTCCCAAACCTACACCAGGGTCTTCCTGAAAGGAGGGAGGGAATTGGTGTCTCCTGCTGGACTGGGCCTTCTGGTCTGGGGAGGAAGAATAAGGATGAAGTCTCCCTTGTGGTCTGAGATAGTTGGAGGCTTCCCAGAGGGCCACAAGGCTACTGAGAGTGTGGGCTGTGATGGTAGGGGCTGTGATGTGTGTGTGCATGTGGGCGTTTGTGCAGAGAACATGTGTACACACATAGCATGTGTGTATAGCATGTGCATATGCAGAGTTTGCATGTACACGGAATGGGTGTGCAGAGTATGTATGCAGAGCATGTGTATCCACCTACATGTGTGTATGAGTGTGTGTGTGTATGCGTGTGTGTGTATGTGGGTGGGTGGGTGTGGGTTGGGGCGGAGGAGAGTTCTGGGTCTGGATCTCTTCCTAAGGAGAACCAGGGACTGGCCCTGGCCTGTGATTTGGGTCTCTTCCTGAGGAAACCAGGTCACTATAGTGACCCTAGTGACAGGAAGAAAGGGAGATGGGTGTGGCTGCCAGGACTTTCTCCAGTGGAAAAGGGATTCCCTCTAGGCTGAGCCTCCCCTAGGCCTTAGGGCCTCACCCTTCCCTTCCCCCACACTTGTCCTGGCAGGTAAGGCTGCTTCCTGCTTCCTGGGCCCAGATGGCAGCCGCACCACCCAGCTGATCTCCAGCAGCCCTCCCCCTCCCCAAGGGTGGCTTCCCTGCAGAAGAATCTGCATGGCACGCTGTTGTCTTCTTTCTGGGGTCCATCTCCTGTACTGGGGAGGGAGAACCTCAGAATCTCCTGGAATTCTTTACCATTCAGAAACCAGCCTCCCCTCTGAAGAATCCCAAGGCCCAGCTGGGCTCAATTTGGATCTGTTCTTTGTTTTAAAAATGTGTATTTATTTAATTAACTGAATAAAGAAACTTAAAGTAAACCAGAAGTATCCAGATACGACATGAAATCTCTAAAACAACAACAAAACCAAACCAAACCGCAGCACTAGCAAATTACAGACTGCCTGATCTACCCACTGTTTACAGAGGCAGCAGCTACTTCCAGCACTGTCTCTCATCAGTGCCCGGGGCTGTGGGTCTCATTCTAGATTTTGTCTACATTTTTTTACATGGTTCTCCTGATTCCCTACTCCCCATCCCCACCACCGCCCCGCCCTGAGATGGAGCCTTGCTCTGTCTCCAGGCTGGAGTACAATGGTGCCATCTCTGCTCACTGCAACCTCCACCTCCCGGGTTCAAGCGATTCTTCTGCCTCAGCCTCCTGAGTAGCTAGAATTACAGGCACATGCCACCACGCCCGGCTAATTTTTGTATTCTTAGTAGAAACGAGGTTTCACCATGTTGGCCAGGCTGGTCTCGAACTCTTGACCTCATGATATGCCCACCTCGGCCTCCCAAGTGTGGGGGTTACAGCCCTGAGCCACCGCGCCCAGCCCGGTCCTCCTGATTTTTATTTTCGAATCCACTCAGGCCCTAGCTACTCCCATTGTCCCGACGTTCCAGGGTTAGTTAGCTTCCCTTCCTCTGTGCTGGGCCTGTGGGCTGTTGGCAGCTTCTTCCTGTTCCTACCACAACTTGCATTCTATTTTTTTCCTTTTTAATGATTCTTGGATCATATTCCCCAGAGTGACATTCCTGGGTTAAAGGGTGTGACCACATTTATGACTTGTATCATTGGCTGCCTAATTGCTCTCCCGAGAGATCTTGCAACAAACAGGTTTTCCAGCCTCTGGAGACCACAGAGAGCCCTGGCAAGTGCCAGGACTGCTGTGGGGACAAAGCAGGAGGCTTCTTCCCTAAGCTCTTGAGGCTGTTGTGGGTAATGGTCCTTCATCCTTCAAGGCAAAGTTACCTCCAGCTTGGACTAAGGTTCATATATTCACTGCTTAGGTTGTGTTACATTGTGCTGACAATGACACTAGCTTCAATTTCGGGGCACCTACTGGGTGTTAAGTGTGTTCTGTTGATCACCCTATTGAATTTTCATGCTAATCATTGATTGACAGCAACTAATGCCCTATCTCTAATGATCTGCTTCTGCAAGTCACTTAGAGAGTTCAGGGCTTAACACTGTCCTGGGCATGTGTTGCTTAGAAAATGGCGCCTGTTAATTAAATAAGGTTCTGTCTAATAATTATCTCAAAAGTAATGCCAGGGCTGGATGCCGTGGCTCACGCCTGTAATCCCAGCACTTTAGGAGGCCAAGGTGGGTGGATCACCTGAGGTCAGGCGTTTGAGACCAGCCTGGACAACATGGTGAAACCCTAGCTCTACTAAAAATAGAAAAATTAGCTGGGCATGGTGGTGCACACCTGTAGTCCCAGCTACTCGGGAGGCTGAGGCAGGAGAATTGCTTGAACCCGGGAGGTGGAGGTTGCAGTGAGCCGAGGTCTTTGTGTAACTGCACTCCAGCCTGGGAGAGCGAGACTCTGACTCAAAAAAAAAAAAAAAAAAAAAAAGTCATGCCCGAATGGTTTGCACACCGAAGGGACGTTCAAAATCAGGGGAGAACAGCCTGGTTGTTTGTTTCTGTTTGGTTGATCATACTCTTGCCATGGTTAGTATTATTATCTTTATTTAAAGATGGGAAACAGGAGTGAAGCCACTTGTGGAGGTGACCCAGCTAGCTAGTAAATGGTGTCTGAAACCCAGGTCTGCCCAGCTGTTGAATTGGAGCCTTAACTGACTTGCCTTCCAGTTTCAGAGATGAGTAAAATACAGCTTTTCTCTCCACATCAGAGGGTCCCTGCAACACTAGGTTTGCAAGTCTTAGGTGTTAGGGTGGTGGCTGGATACCCACACTCTGAACCTCTGACCTTGGACAAAATAGGGATGTCAGGGCCTTCCATGATTGGCAGGATGAATCCTCTGGGCTGTGATGAAAGTCTCACAAGTTGAGAGTCAGCCGGGAATTAAGTGGGATCAGTTTGCCTCTTGTGTTTTCCTCATTGTGTTTTGGTTGGTTGGTTGAGATTTCCTACTACCCAATGGATGATGTTTTATTCCATCGTCAGGGAAGGTATCATTGAATGAATACAGGGTTTTGTATGCTTTGGATAAGACCAGACAGTTGTGGAGTCATTAGAATTGTGTACATGCCTCCAGCTCTGAGATAGGTGGTGGTTCAACAGCTGCCAGAGGACTCTGGCTTTTCTGCCTAGAATTCACTGAAAGACAACCCTGGCTATTGATTCACATTTGTGGTTCATTGTAAGGTAGGCCCCTAGGCACCATCCAAAAGTTGAAAATTTCCTTACGTTTCTTGTTATGTGGTGGGCAGTTCATAGTGAGGACTCAGTGTCTTTAATTCCAGCTGTTTGCCAGGAGTTGGCAGTTTTATTTACTTGTTTTTCCAAAAACCTTTCTGACATGGGGCAGTCCAGCCAGCTGGAAGGAAAAGGGGTCTCTCAGCCCAAGAATGATGATCAAGGCCTAGAAGTTTGGGTGGTGTGTTTTGTTTTGGGCCTTTAGAGAAAGGAATTGTTTCCTTTTCAGAGGATGTGGTCTAACCCTAAAGTTTACTTGACTGACTTAAACTAGGCCAGCGCCAGAGCAGGCAGGGTGCGTGTTCCCAAGACTTCGGGTCACTAGGCAGCTTCCAGGGTGGCGGGTCACTGGTCCAGTCAGCTCCTTTTCCTTCCTCTCCCTTTTGTGCTACTACTACCAAAATAATTTCCAAATAACCTTAAGTTCTGCTCTTTCTTGCACGTCTAGCAGATGCCAGCTTGTCTTTTGGGTAGTACAGAGAGTGCTTAAAAAGTAGCAAAGATGGCCAGGCATGGTGGCTCATGCCTGTAATCCCAGCACCCTGGGAGGCCAAGGAGGGTGGATCACCTGAGGTCTGGAGTTTGAGACCAGCCTGATCAACATGGAGAAACCCCATCTCTACTAAAAATACAAAATTAGATGGCCGTGGTGGTGCATGCCTGTAATCCCAGCTACATGGGAGGCTGAGGCAGGACAATAGCTTGAATCCAAGAGGCAGAGGTTGTGTTGAGCTGAGATCACGCCATTGCACTCCAGCTTGGGCAACAGAAGCAAAACTCCATCTCAAAAAAAAGTAGCAAAGTAGCATGCTTTGTCAGAATTATTAATAACAAGTTGTGGGCCATGTACAAGGTGGCACATTAGCATTCAATGTCACTTGTGTAGTAGTTAAGAGCAAGGATTCTTGGTTCAAATCCTACTTCCCACTAAGTAGCTATTAAGAAACTTCTGTGCCTTGGTTTCCTTATCACTAAAATGGGGATAATAACTACCTTCTTAAAAGGCTGTTATAATGATTAAACAAGTTAATAATTTTTAAAGTGCTTGGCACAGTTTATGGTACATAGTAAGTGCTCTGTGAATGCCTGTTAGTTAAATAAGGCAGTGTTTAATAATCTCAAAAGTCATGCCGGAAAGGTTTGCACACTGAAAGGGCATTTGAAATCAGCGCGCTCTGGGGAGAACAGCTTGGTTGGCTAAGGTTGATCCTACTTGCTAAAATACGGCTATGGACTGCCTAGAGGGTGTCACCTCCTTGAAAGGGGCTGCCCCTGCTATGTTATGGCTGCCTCCAGGGCCCATTCACACCAGCTTTGTTTCCAAGCTGGACAGGGAGCTCCAGGCGTCTGGTCATTCCAACCTCCCACCCCTTTCAGGAATCTCTGGGCCAAATCACTTCCAGATGGTGGTTGGGCCTCTGTGGAGTTCTCCCAGCAACGGCGGAGCCAGCATGCCAGTCGGCAGCCGCCTTCGTTCTTGGAGAGTCTGAGCTAAAGGAGGGCTTTGATTTGGAGCCAAATTGTGTCTCTTGGGTCCTGGTTTTGTGCTGTGAGGCAGGTACCATGGAGTGGGCTGCTGGCTTAGTTGAGGATGGCTGCCCTGCTCCTTAGGGGAGCAGATACCCAGGGCCTGGAGCCTTTAGGCCCTGCCTCTAGTAGCTCCATGGTCAGGGTGCCAGTCACCTTGCTTTTTCTTTTTCTTTTTTTTTTGAGATGGAGTCTTGCTCTGTCGCCCAGGTTGGAGTGCAGTGGCGCGATCTCGGCTCACTGCAACCTCTGTCTCCCGGGGTCAAGCAATTCTCCTGCCTCAGCCTCCTGAGTAGCTGGGATTACAGGCGTGCGCCACCATGTCTGGCTAATTTTTGTATTTTTAGTAGAGATGGGGTTTCACCTTGTTGGTCAGGCTGGTCTCGAACTCCCAACCTCGTGATCCGCCTGCCTCGGCCTCCCAAAGTGCTGGGATTACAGGCGTGAGCCACCCGACCCAGCCAACTTTGCTACGTCAGTTTCCAGGTAGCACATCCTAGGCAAAACTGGATGTAGCCTAATGATTCAGGGCCTCGGTCTGAAGCTAGACTGTCTGGATTCTAATCCGCACTCTGCCTGATACCAGCTGTGCAACTCTAGTCCACTGCTTTAACCTTTCTGTGCCTGCTTCCCTGTCTATAAAATGCAAGAGCAAAATAGTTGCTATCTTAGAGTTGCTGGGAGCATTATATTTGATTAGGTTAAGTTATAGCACAGTGTTGTCATTATCACTATGAATATTGTGCTTTTGGACCCAAGTCCAGGACTTTGTCTTGTCTTCTGTCTATTCTCTGGCCAGTCCAGATATTTTTGGAATCCTATTGCTGTCATCTGGTGTGTTAGCTGTTCCCTTTCTCCAAGTTCAGAACGTCTGATGAAGATGTCTCCCAAGATCCTTTCTTCCTTTCCTCATTCAACAAATATATGAAAGCCCATCTCTGAACCAGGCCCTGTGCTGGGTGCTAGGACAGCAGGAATGAGAGGATCATGTCCTTTGCTTGCCTCAGATACTGCTCAGAGGAGAAGAGACAAGCAAGCAGGGAGAGCCATGCAGAGGAGAGCTGCTCAAACCTTCAGGCCCATGCTCATCACCTGGGGACTTTGTTAAAAATGCAGGTCTGATTGAGTAGGTGCTGGGGTGTAGGCTGGGATTCTGCGTTTCCAGTCAGCTTCAGATCCTGCTGTCTGTGCACCGCGCTGTAAGTAGCAAGGATCTAGGTGCCAAGCCCTCTGAAAAGGAGGAGCACCTACCCCTAGGCTGGGTATGGGTAATCTAGAAGGTTCCCTGAAGGAAGGGACCTTTCAGCTAAGATCTAAAGCGTGACTAGAATTAGGCAGGCAAACAGACATTTACACAGGAGCAGACGAGTGTGTCAGTTTAGAGGTTTTAATGCTCAGGTCAGAGGGGCAGTGGAGGGGTGGGCAGGGCTGGCTTACCAAGGGCTTTCTGAAACTGGAGGCTGCCTATGGGGTATGCTCCTTGAGTTTGTTTGTTTGTTTTTTTGAGTTGGAGTTTCACTCTTGTTTCCTAGGCTGGAGTGCAGTACAGTGGCATGATCTCGGCTCACTGCAGCCTCCATCTCCCGGGTTCAAGAGATTCTCCTGCCTGAGCCTCCCAAGTAGCTGGGATTATAGGCATGTGCACACCTGGCTAATTTTGTATTTTTAGTAGATATGGGGTTTCACCATGTTGGTCAGGCTGGCCTCGAACTCCTGACCTCAGGTGATCCACCCACCTGGCCTCCCAAAGTGCTGGGATTACAGGCGTGAGCCACTGCATCCAGCCCCTTGTTTAGTGTAGGGTAGTAAACCCAGCCAAAAGGGGTCGTTTATCTCAGGGGTCTCACCTGTTGCTCCAGTCATTCCTATTAGCAGAAAGTTTTGTATGTGCCCCTTCCTCATATATATATATATATATATATATGTATGTATTTATAAGCTATAAACATACTCTACTGTCAATTTGTATATTAAATATTAGTAAAGCTGAGTTTCTTTTTAGATGACAAATCCAAATATAAAATCTGTTTTTTTCCTGGCTCTAACGGATTATCTTATGTCCCCTTGGGGTGGACATACCTCTTTTGGAGGCTCCTGTGAAGGTTTGTGTTTCTACATTTAGTTTTTTTCTTTTTTCCATATTCTTGTTATTCTGCTTTTAATTTTCATCTTTGAGTATTCTAAATTAAGGAGCTGGATCTGTAATTGTAACACCTTCCCCCAACAATAAGTTTAACTAATGAAAATATTCAATGGAATGAGCCATTTTAATCTAAATGGGGCTATTTCCTGCTTTTATAATGATTACAATTGCTTTTCATGACATTCTACTAGAAGCCATCTTACATTACTGTTGTAAATCTAGTTATTCATTAAACGGGCACAGTAATCCCTAAATTGGCTCAGGTTATTGTATAATAAACAACAATACTTTCTTCTTCAGGAGCTTGAGAAGTGATCTTGTATTTTTAAGGTGCCTAACTAACTTTTCATGGGAAACTGAGTCCACGTACTGGGAAGAAAGCTTTTTGGGGAAAATGATTAGAAAACCAAATGGGTCTCTTTATGACTAAAGTGATGAACCAGTAGGTGAGAGTAGGTATAGATGGTACAGAGGACGGAATTACTGGGTATTTTAATCAGGCCCACTTAGTATCACAATTTATTATTCTATTTTATTTTTATTATTTTTTTTTGAGATGGAGTTTCGCTCTTGTCATCCAGGCTGGAGTGCAGTGGCGCTATCTCAGCTCACTGCAACCTCCGCCTCCCGGGTTCAAGAGATTCTCCTGCCTCAGCCTCCCAAGTAGCTGGGATTACAGGCATGCGCCATCACACCTGGATAATTTTTTTGTATTTTTAGTAGAGATGAGGTTTCTCCATGTTGGTCAGGCTGGTCTCGAACTCCCGACCTCAGGTGATCCGCCCGCTTTGGCCTCTCAAAGTGCTGGGATTACAGGTGTGAGCCATCGCGCCTGGCCAGTATCAGGATTTATTCTGTGGGAGGGGAGGAGGACAAAGAAAAATACTGAGCTATGTTTGAAGCTCCTGCCCTCTAAGAGCCTTAGAGCAGCTGACTTAAATGTGTTCCTTTGATAAACTGTAGATGGTTGTTATAACTCTTCTGCAAACTGTTTATTTTTAAAAACAATTTGATGAGATTTTACTTATGCCCATTGTTTGAGTACAGCATTTACCAAAGAACAGTTTTGGCCAGATCCCATGCAGTAGAATGCCCTTGGCCAAAATTTTCTTGTACTATAAGCAAAGAAGCAGTTTGGTTTTTCACTTAGGCAAGACTGCCTATCAGACTGAGTTATTGTGACAGAGCCGCTGACTCTCTCCCTTTCCCCATTATCAAAATCTGGCTTTTCTAAGCAGCGCATGTAAAAAGCTTGGCAAGGAGGACCCTTGTCCTCCTACATATTATTCTTTGGCTCTTCTTGGTACCAAGAATACATACAAATAATGCTGGCTGTGTACTGAATGTTGAGGCGTGCACTGTTGAGGATATTCATCCTCTAATATAACATCTAGTATTTCTCACACCTTCCATCTGCTGAGCATTGGTCTATCTTACTTATACTACTTCTAATCCTCGTGAACTCTGCAAAACTAGTGGCTTTACATCTATGAGAAAAGAAAAGAACTTTTATCGGAAGAAGGTGAGTCCTTTTAAAGTATCAGGCCTGGAAAGACATTAAATGAGACAGCGAACACATCCTGCTACCCTCTTTGAGCTATGTATTCATTGACTTTTTTTTTTTTTTTTTTTTTTTTTGAGGCAGAGTTTTGCTTTGTCACCAGGCTGGAGTGTAGTGGTGCAATCTTGGCTCACTGCAACCTCTGCCTCCGGGGTTCAAGTGACTCTCATGCCACAGCCTCCTAAGTAGCTGGGATTATAGGCACCTGCCACCTTGCCTGGCTAGTTTTGGTATTTTTATTTTTATTTATTTATTTATTTATTTAAAGACAGGGTCTCACTCTGTCACCCAGGCTGGAGTACAGTGATGCAATCTTGGCTCACTGCAACCTCTGCCTCCCGGGTTCCAGCGATTCTCCTGCCTCAACCTCTCCAGTAGCTGGGATTACAGGCGCCTTGGCACCACAGCCAGTTAATTTTTTGTATTTTTAGTAGAAACGGGGTTTCAGCATGTTGGCCAGGCTGGTCTCGAACTCCCAACCTCAGGTAGTCCGCCTGCTTTGGCCTCCCAAAGTGCTGGGATTACGAGTGTGAGCCATTGTGCCCTGCCTATGTATTCATTTCTTAAAATTGGTTGCTGGCTAGGTGCGGTGGTACATGCCTGTCCTATAATCGCAGCACTTTGGAAGGCCGGTGCTGGAGGATCTATTGAGGCCAGGAGTTTAAGACCAGCCTGGGTGAGATCACATCTCTACAAAAAAAAAAAAAAAAAAAATTATCTGGATGCAGTGGCACAAGCCTACATAGTTGTAGCTACTTGGGAGGCTGAGTTGGGAGGATAGCTTGAGCCCAGGAGTTTGAGTCTGCAGTGAGCTATGATTGCGTCACTGCACTCTAGCCTGGGCGACAGAGTGAGACCCGTTTCTAAAACAAAGAAATTGCTATTGTCACAATTAGTTATAAATTAATCTAATAATGCTGCACGCAGTACCATAATCCACACCCTATAGCTTAACGATGGATGGCCAACCACTAATCAATGCTATTTCTGTACGCCAATGAGAATTCCTGACAAAAATCTTTTTATCAGCCCTACTCCCTGTCTGTCCCCTCTTTTGCTTTTAAAAACCTGCTTGTAACAAAGGCCAAACAGAGCTCATATCCAAGGTTACTTGGGCCTGAGTCTTTCAGGCAGCTGTCTTCACTTTGGCTCAAGTAAACTCTTTAATAGTTTAAATTTTAAGCCTCCGCCTCTTTCTTTTAGGTTGACATCTGTTTCCATTTTACAGATGAGAAAACTGAGGCTCAGCTCTGCCTCACTTTACAGGTCAGGCTTAATCCCTAATCCCGCCTGCATCATGCTGTAAAGGACTTTTGTGTCAAAGCTGAGTTTCACACTCTGTAAAGTAAAATAGATATATTATAGTGAGAGGGTGTAGAAGAGACTGTTTTCTGCTTCTGTGGATTTTTTTTCTTCCTGTTTTGCTTTGCTCCAAACTTTACTCATTTGCGCTTGATTCATGTGAAACTGAAATTTCCTTCTACAGAACAAAACTTTTTGGGGGCTACTTACCATATCTTTTCCCAGACCATGGAGCTCTGACTGGGACCTTTTCCAGTTTTTGGAGACATTGCTCCAGTTCTTTCCCTGCCTTTGGTTTCCAGGGGGGCAGTAATGTCACCGCAGGTGTGGACAGTAGGGACCAGCTAAAGGTTGCTTTGGAGGAGGTGGGCAGGGCTTTTGTTTGTGAGGTCTAGAAACCAGAGGTGAGGAAGGAGGTGTCCCTGGAACTCCCCCTGGCTGCAGGGCTCACAGCACGCACCATGACACCACAGGGTGTGTGTGTGTGTGTGTGTGTGTGTGTGTGTGTGTGTGTGTGTGTGTGTTGAGAGGAGTGTTGTTGAGAGCCAACTATGCCAGGAGATCCTTGGTGACAGCGGACATAGGCACAGCTATGCTCTGTCAGGAATGAGTTCACCCACACCCTTTTCTTCTGCTACCTTGTTTAACTGGTGGGAGGGTGTGCTGGGTTGTGTTTGCTGGTGAGCCCAGCAACTGCACCCTTCTTTCCAGGCCTAGCACCCAGCCTTTATCAGTCTCATGGCCCTGGCACAAGTGGGCAGCCTGCTTCCAATCCAAGCAGGCGGCTTTCCGCTCATCTGCAGGTAGCCTCGTGGGCAGACCTTGTGCTGTGCGCGGCAGCATGAAGTTGTGTGAGCCAGAGCTGAACTTGTGATCCCCACGGGCATCTCCTGAGGCGCACCTCTCCTGAGAGAGAAAGCTGGTCTGTCCAGCCCATTCAGGGCTCAGCCTCCCCAGCCGTCGCAGGGCTGGCTTGCTGAAAGGTCTGGGTGTTAACACAGCACTCCTGTTCTCTCTCTCTGAAGGCCCTTTATGCTGGCATGAATTCCTTTTCTCGTAGAGATCTGAAAGCTCTTTTGACTAAATGGGTCACCTTTCTGAGTATGTTCATAAGGCCGTCAGCCTTTACCATGCCAGACAAATTTTCTGGAATTTCCTTTCCAGAAAAAAAAAAAAAGGCTACTAAAGAGGTTGGAGTTATTTGGAACACAGGGTGGAATTTTGGCATTCGAGCTATAGGGAAACGGGTGGGGATTTGTGGCAGGCACTATGTAAATTTGCCGCAGCCCATAAATTCAGACTTTAAGATGAAAAATGGCAAGCAGCAGTCAGCTTTCCTTCAACAGGCAGGAGCGGTGCTACCTTCCGCCTGTGCTGAGTGTGACTGAGGGAGAGGCAGGCCTCCTAGGGAGGCCGGGGCAGGAAAGGTTTCTTGGTGGCTAAAATAGGATTTCTCAGTTTCCCCCGTGTCCCAAGAAAATAAGTTCTTATCATGCTTGTACCACACTTCTTGTGCGTATCACCCTGGTTTCCCTGCACCTCCTTGAAGTGGTTTATCAGATTCCAGGGACACAAGAATGGTTTGGCATCTACAGCCTATTGTGGGAGCAGGGGCCCGGCCTGGTGCTTCTTGCCCAGGAACAAACTGATTGTTCCCTTGGTGTGGGGTAAAGCAGGCCAGAGTATGGGACCAGGCCCTGCCTCCCAGGGGACCTGAGGTGCAAGGTCTTTGAGCTGAGACCCTAAAAGGCCTTTGTGAGTCTGTAGTGCTATCAGTTGAGCAGAGTTCAGGGTTCTGTTTACAAGATTCCCTCTCAGCAGAGGCAGGGAGGGGTACCTGCTGGAAGACCAGGAATGTGCTGCCGCTGGGATGGGGGCCCTCGGTGGAGCTTCTAGCCATCTGGAGGCAGAACCCAGAATGTGTTCTGAGTGAGGCGCCTTGGCAGAGTTGGCTTGAAAGCACCTAGGCAGTGGCTTGTCACATTCCTTATCTCCACCAAAGGAGGCAAGCTAGCACCTGGGGGATGGCTCTCCCATCAGGGAGTCCTTTACGGGATGTGATCCAGGTGTCACATTACACTTCCTGCAGGTGTGCACCTGTTACCTAATTGTCTCTCCTATCCCTTTTTCTCAGCACTATTGTCTGACATCCATGGGGAGTCACACCCAAAGTTGGGCATGAGGTCCTCTCCTGGGCACCCAACACCTTGTTTTTTGTTTTTTTTTTTTTGGAGATAGAGTCTTGCTCTGTCACCCAGGCTAGAGTGCAGTGGTGCCATCACAGCTCACTGCAGCCTCGACCTCCTTGGCTCAAGCGATCCTCCCACCTCAGCCTCCCACGTAGTCAGAATTACAGGCACACACACCAATACTGCTGGCTAATTTTGTATTTTTTGTAGATTCGGTTTGCTATGTTGCCCAGGCTGGTCTTGAACTCCTGGGCTCAAGCGATCTGCCTGCCTCAGCCTCCCAAAGTGTGGGGATCACAGGCATGAGCCACCTCACTTGTCCACCCTGCCCTCTTACTGAGCCGTATTGGTGTTCTAAATGGCCTTCTTACTCTCCCACGGGTCATCAGTGCTCCAGGGGCAGGCGCTGTGTCTCTTGTTTACCTCTGTGGCTCTGACCTTGGCACTTAATAGGAATTTAATAAATAACTTGTTAAATAAACAGTCTCTAGTATAATAGCTTGAGTATTAAGTCTGGTACATTGACTTATCTGCAATTCAGAAAATGCAAAACAGTGGTTCTTTGCTGCCTTTAGTGAAGTGGGAATTATATGTAGTAGACAACTGGGTCTGGGGTCCCAGTGGAACACTTCGTTTTTGGACTGTGATGCTGAACTTAAAGAACTCAGCAGTTCATGTTCATTCTCTGGACATCTGTGATTTGCTTCAACAACTGTTAGAGAACAAGGCCTTTTCCAGGTGAAGCTCAGAAAATGAATTTAATAGGAAATTACTGAAAGTCACAATCATAGTAACAGTTTCATTAGTTATAGTGAATATAGAGAGAGCCCATACAAAGTACCAGGCATTGTGATAAACGCTTCTTACTAATAGCTATACAAAACATCATTGCAATTCTGAGAAGTAGTTATTGTTGTAATTCCCGTTATGCAGATGAGAAAACTGAGGCACACCCAGATTGGCCAGTGAGTGTGTGGTTATTACTCAGATCCTTGTCTGAGATTTTAATCTTCATATTTTACTGCTTTCCCAAGGAAAGCCATCAGCTCAGCATGTCTTTGAAATTTGCCTCTTTTTTTTTTTTTTGAGACAGAGTCTTGCTCTGTCTCCCAGGCTGGAGTACAGTGGCGCAATCTTGGCTCACTGCAACCTCCGCCTCCTGGGTTCAAGCGATTCTCTTGCCTCAGCCTCCCGAGTAGCTGGGAATACAGTTGCATGCCACCACGCCTGGCTATTTTGTATTTTTAGTAGAGACGGGGTTTCACCATGTTGGCCAGCCTGGTCCCGAACTCCTGACCTCGAGATCCACCCGCCTCGGCCTCCTAAAGTGCTGGGAACAGGCTTGAGCCACCGAACTCAAGCCTTTTTTTTTTTTTTGAAATGATGTCTCCTTTTGTTGCCCAAACTGCAATCTTGGCTCACTGCAGCTACTGCCTCCTGGGTTCAAGTGATTCTGCTGCCTCAGCCTCCCGAGTAGCTGGGACTACAGGCACGTGCCACCATGCCCAGCTAATTTTTGTATTTTTATAGAGACGGGCCAAGCTTGTCTTGAACTCCTGACCTCAGGTGATCCACCTGCCTGGCCCTCCCAAAGTGCTGGGATTACAGGAGTGAGCCACTGTACCCAGCCTGAAATTCAATTCTAATAAATTTTTATTGGAGCATTAAAAAGTTACATCTGTAGTTGTTACTCTTTGCAAAAAATTGCAAGAACACAGAAAAATATAAAGAAAAAAACATCACCTGTGAAGAATTTTAATGAATCTTTTTCTACTTTTAGGGAATTTTGCTTACAGCTGCCTTTTAATCAGAATAGGGAAGAAAGAGATTCCTTTCTCAGGAAAAAAGTGACTGTGGACTGGAAATGCTTTGTGAAATAATTTTGGTCATACTGATGGTTATAACAAGATTCATCTTCAATTGAGTTATTGCTGAGCTTTGTCCAACATTAAAATGAAAGGTCTCATTTGAGTCTCATTGTGGTTTGCAAATCTCCCTTGGTCTAGAAATATGTTTGGTCAACCACGGCATGGAGGTGTTCCAGCCACTTTCTGTCTCTTAAAAGTTTTTAGGACCTACTTTTATTGGGACTGCCAGGGTCTCTTAATAATAGTTATTATACTTGGTAACTATTGTGACCTTGTCTCATAGGCAGCCCAGCATAGAAACTCATTTAGCTTTTAGTTGCTCAGCTCCATTAGCTGTTTAAACGTGTTTCAGATGTGAGCCTGACAATGTACTTGGGCAGCTTGGTTCACCCTTGACTGCCTGGGAACTTTGAGAAGTCTGAAAATTATATGTAGCCCTAAGATCTTCATGGTATTGTTTTTTTGGAGGCACCATTTCCCAATAGCCCTCAGGACACCAGGCCCATTGAAGCCATCCTGTCTCAGCCAGGAGGCAGAGGAGATGGAATGGAAACCACTTCTGGATACAGATCCAGCCACTTCCGGAGTGCTTCAGAGCATGGGTCAGATAGACCTTGCTGCTTTCTAGCTGGCAGACTTGGGGAAAGTTGTTTGACCTCTCTGAGTTTGTGTCCCAGACTATAGCAGTACCCCCTTACTGGCGTTATCGAAGATAAAAATGATGTAATCCTGATAAATCACTTGACCCAGTCCTTGGAGGTGGTGGTGGGGGCTGGGGTAAGTGCCCCATGAATGGTGGTCATCATGCTCCCCACCCACCTCCTTTCTCTCTTCTCCTTTCCCGTCTTTCACACCCCTAATTCCTGGACCTGGGGGTGGTCTCTCCAGACTAGATGAAGAAGCAATCTAATTATCTAGGAAGGTGAAAGGTAGTTGGGAATACTCCCAGAAATAGGTCAAAGATACCACCTCCTACCTAAAAGACTCTTTTTAGAAGAAGAGGCAACCTGGGTTTTTGGATAACTGTTGAGTAGGAACCATCATGAGTGGCATTTCTGCATTTCTGGTCTTCTGGCCAAGCCTCTTTTTTTTTTTTTTTACCTTGAGACAGTCTTGCTTTGTTGCCAGGCTGGATTGCAATGGTGCAGTCTTGGCTCACTGCAACCTCCATCTCCCAGGTTCAAGCGATTCTCCTGCCTCAGCCTCCTGAGTAGCTGGTACTACAGGTGCCGCCACTATGCCCAGCTAATTTTTGTATTTTTAGTAGGGACGGGGTTTCATCATATTGGCCAGGATGGTCTCGATCTCTTGACCTCATAATCTGCCCGCCTCGGCCTCCCAAAGTGCCAGAATTACAAGCGTGAGCCACTGAGCCCAGCCTTCCTTTTTTTTTTTTTTTTTTTAAGTAGCTCCATTGCCCTCCCTCACCCTTTCTTTTGTCTCCTGTAATGTCCTTCCCTTCCATTTCTTTTTTTTTCTTTTTTCTTTTCTTCTTTCTTTCTTTCTTTTTTTTTGAGATAGGATCTCATTCTGTGGCAAAGGCTGGAGTGTAGTGGCACATTCACGGCTCATTGCAGCCTCGACCTCCAGGACTCAGGTGATCCTCCCATCTCAGCCTCCCGAGTAGCTGGGACCACAGGCACACACCACCACACCCGGCTAACTTTTGCATTTTTTGTAGAGGTAGTGTTTTGCCATGTTTCCCAGGCTGGTCTTGAACTCCTGGGCTCAAGTGATACTCCCTCCTCAGCCTCCCAAATTGCTGAGATTACAGGCATAAGCCTCTGCACCTGGCCTTCCCTCTCTTTTTTTTTTTTCTTTCCTGGTTTTGCCTGTCCCAGACCACCCTCTTGGAAAGATGCTCTCCCAGCAGCGGCAGTAAGGTCCTGGTCTTGTGTTTGCTCCTGGGCCTGAGTCTTGGCTTTGCTGCTTTGTAGCTAGCTGGCTGACACCAGGGAGCTGCTTCCCTCCAGGAGCCTGTCGTCCATATGCTGAATGTGATCCTTAAATGCTCTGTCTTACAGGGGCCAGACATTGTGGCTCATGCACTTCAGGGGGCTGAGGCGTGCAGATCACTTGAGGCCAGGAGTTTGAGACCAGCCTGGCCAACATGGCGAAACCTTGTCTCTACTAAAAATACAAAAATTAGCCGGAGGTGGTAGTGTGTGCCTTTAATTCCAGCTACTTGGAAGGCTGAGGCAGGAAAATCGCTAGAACCTGGGAGGCGGAGGTTGCAGTGAGCCGAGATCATGCCACTGCACTCCAGACTGATCAACAGAGCAAGACTGTCTCAAACAAACAAACAAAAAATGCTCTGCCTTACAGAGTTCTTAGGTATAAAAGAGAAGGTGCATCTAAAGCTCTTGGCACTGTGCCTGGCTTATAGTAAGTGCTCGGTAAACGTCAGCTGCTGCTGTTGTGGTGTTAGTATCAGCATTGTTGCTGTGAGACCCTGCACTTCCCACTTAGCCTTGGAAAAATAAGTCTTCACGTTAATGCCATGGGCTACCGCTTCTCTTTTCAGGGCTTCTTGGAGGAGGGTGGAGATGGAGAGACAGGTGGGGGACTGCCAGGGTTACATCCTCCATGAGGCTGAGGCTGTGCTGACTGCCTTGTGTGCTTTCAACCTGGAGTAAAGGGTGGCTGTGCCAGCTGCTCCCATCCCCCAGGAGTCTGACTCGTCCCTGCCTTGGCCCTGGGCAGCACTTTCCCTCCTAGCTCTTTGGCATCTGGGGTCATGGTGGGGCTGCCTGCCATCTGTCAAAATTTTTGCTGCCCTGGGTGTGGTGTTAAACCTTCGCACTATCCAACTTGGTGTCATGGAGCTGGCGACAATATTTTTACAGTGGTTAGTGCTTGGAAACTGGACTTCTGGGTTATGCCCTGTACAAACAGCATCAAAGTCGCTGGGCTAGGGTGACAGAGGAGGCTGCCAACAGGGAATTCTGTGGCTCCTGGGACAGGAATGGATATGGGAGGTTGGGGGCCAGTATTTTCAGTTCTCTTGAGGAGTTGGCGAGTATTAGTCTTTGCCCTGATGGATAGAAGGAATCTGTCTGTGTCTTGCATGAACAGTGTACTTCCCCCAGTTACTCCTTGGACACCAGCTGCCTGCTGTTCATAATTGGGCCAGATTTCTAATACTGCAGCGCTACCGAATGTCAGTTTTAGGCCATCTCTGGTGTAGCCAGGGAACGCCCAACACCTTTCCCAAAGGTAGAATTTGTGTGGGTTTTACTTCACTGAGTGACTAATGCAGATCTTTATGTTTTAATGATGGGAAGAAATTCGTCAGCCTGGGTACTTTTTCCATGTGATGGGGCAAAAATTTAAAACACTTGCACAATGGCTTTGTTTCTCCAGCTACTAAAGGTGACTGTCATTTAGGCATTATCAGTATGATCAGCTGATGTTAACCCACTCCCCTTCTGGAGACCTGTTTCTGTTTCTGGGAAAGGTGTAGGACATGCTGGATTTGGCATGATTGCAGGTCTCAGGCAGATGTCCGGACTTAGACTCTGGCTCTTTTTTTTTTTTTTTTCCAGACAGGGTCTCCCTCTGTCACCCAGTCTGGAGTGCAGTGGCGTGATCTCGGCTCACCACGACCTCTGCCTCCCAGGTTCAAGGGATTCTCCTGCCTCGGCCCCCTAAATAGCTGGGATTATAGGCGTGCACCACTATGCCCAGCTAATTCTTTTTTTTTTTTTTTTTTTTTTTTTTTTTGAGATAGAGGCTCACTGTCACCCAGGTTGGAGTGCGGTGGCCCGGTCCGCCTGCCTCGGCCTCCCAAAGTGTTAGGATTACAGGTGTGAGCCACCGTGCCTGGCCTCAGCTAACTTTTGTATTTTTAGTATCAGTGAGGTTTCACCATGTTGGCCAGGCTGGCTTTCTATTCCTGGCCTCAATTGATCTGCCCACCTCGGCCTCCCAAAGTGCTGGGATTACAGGCATGAGCCACCGCGCCTCGCCCAGACCCTGGCTTTTACTCCTAGGTCTACCTCTACCATCACTGGGGCCCTCGCCTGAACCTTTTCCCCCCATCTATAAAATGGGAGAACTAGACTAGGTCTGTGTCCCCCAAGCTTCAATCATTTGTAAAGGAACCACCTTTACTATTTTGCCATATCCCACGGCTGTCTCTATTTCATTTTTCACTTAATATTATTTTCCCCTGCAGTTGACTCACTTGTAAAACAAATGTATTTGAAAAGGAGACTTTGTGTCACTATAATAATGGAAAAACAGCGTCACTAGGTAAATGGAAGGTAACCATAAATAAACCCCAAACAGTTATTAAATTCCAGCCAGCACTGTTGCCTGTTCACAGCATGAGGCATACTCTCTTTTGGTTAAAAAGGGAAATTAGCAAGAGATGGAGAGGTGTTGAAGGTAACCTAGCACTACATTGAGCCTTTTCCTTGACCTGTTCAGGAGGATTGAGAAAGAACTAGGAGAACTGGGAAGAGAATAACGTCTTTTTGTGATGCAAAGTGCCTGAGTGTGACCAAGAGCTCAGAGTAGTAATGTATAGATGCTTTGTTTGGATACTTGTGCAGCCATTACCATGTGCCAGGGGTGTAGAGGGGCTAGGAGTATAGAGGGGATTGGGACTTGTTCACTGACTTCTGGTTGCTTGTGGTCTAGTAGTGGGGAGGTGGTCATAGAATATTGAATACAAACGAAGATCGAGCAGGCTGCAGGGGTTTAATAGGAAAATCACAGGACTAAATTCTGTCATGTGTGTATGGGGTCTACAAATAAGAGTTGTTTAGAATTTTTTAAAATTTAAATTTCCCATGAAATATATAATAAATCTATTTCATTCCAGAATGATTCTAGAGAAGCTCTAAATACATTAAAGTTCTGTTGGCTGGGTGCAGTGGCTCATGCCTGTAATCCCAGCACTTTGGGAGGCTGAGGCAGGAGGATCACTTGTGGCCAGGAGCTTGAGACCAGCCTGGGCAACATGGGAGACCTTATCTCTACCAAAAAAAATTTTTTTTTCTTTTCTTTCTTTTTTTTTTTGAGACAAAGTTTCGCTCTTGTTGCCCAGGCTAGAGTGCAATGGCACGATCTCAGCTCACTGCAACCTCCACCTCCCTGGTTCAAGCAATTCTTCTGCCTCAGCCTCCCAAGTAGCTGGGATTACAGGCATGTACCACCACACACGGCTAATTTTGTATTTTTTTTAGTGGAGGTGGGATTTCACCATGTTGATCAGGCTGGTCTTGAACTCCTGACCTCAGGTGATCCACCCACCTCAGTCTCACAAAGTGTTGGGATTACAGGCGCTAGCCACTGCACCCGGCCAAAAACATTTTAATAAATTAGCTGGGTATGGTGGTATGTGCCTGTAATCCTAGCTACTTGGGAGGCTGGGGCAGGAGGATCCCTGGAGCCCAGGAATTCCAAGCTGCAGTGAACTATAATCAGGTCACTGCACTGAAGCCTGAGTGACAGAGTGAGACCTTGTCTCTTAAAATAAATTTGTGTCATTGTTTGTTGTTTTTATGGTATGACAATGATCCATCTTAACCCTTTATGTAGTGGTAATTAACTTTCTCTTTTCCTAAAAGCTGATTTGAGTTTTAGGTTCTCTTGGAGTCGGTGACAATTGTAAATAGATAAGATATAACAAAATGGCCTGAAATACTCTTGCAACACTCATATTTCCCCCCTCAGATTAGCATGTTCTATACTCTCTGCAAAGCAAGATATACACCAGAATTAGGCCTCTAAAAAGCCTCATACTGCTAATCTCTGGGAATGAATGGTGTTCTTTGGGATAATGGGATATGAAGCTCAGTCTGATTTTTCTGTTCTGCTGGTAGCTTAGGGCCCCCTTTCTTCTGTTGGGTTTTTCGGGAGAAGGGAAGCTGTGATTAAGAATGAGAATTCTTTTTTTTTTTTTTTGTCTCAAGAGTCTTGCTCTGTCGCCCAGGCTGGAGTGCAATGGCTCGATCTCGGCTCACTGCAGTCTTCACCTCCTGGTGTCAAGCGATTCTCCTGCCTTAGCCTCCAAGTAGCTGGGAATACAGGCACCTGCCACCATGCCTGGCTAATTTTTTGTATTTTTACTAAAGATGGGGTTTCACCATGTTGGCCAGGCTGGTCTCGAACTACTGACCTCATGATCCCAACCTCCCTGGCCTCCCAAAGTGCTGGGATTATAGGCAGGAGCCACTGCGTCCAGCCAAGAATGAGAATTTGGGAGTCAGGCAGCTCTGGGATTGAATCTGGAATTGACTGAGTGACATGCTTTCTCTGAGGCCTCCGTCCTCACTGCTCTCATCTATAAACTGGGAATAATCATAGTTTCTATCTGAAAGAGTGGGTGTGAAGATTTAACGAGCTAAATTGTAAAGTGCCTGAGACATGGGAAGAAGTCAGGATGTGCTAATGGGTAATCTTACACTTCCCCAATGGAAAGGGCCAGGTTTATATTACTCTAGGCTGGTAGTAAGGGAGGCAAAGGAGATATCAGGTTTCAGCTTGGTTAGAACATGCTAATGGCACCAGGACACTCAGAAGAGATACAGAGTTTGAGACAAATGGCACCATGAGCCCTGAGACATTGTGTATGGGGTGAATCGGATAGCAAGAATAGACTTCAAGGAGGGAAGTAGGGCAGTTAGAATCCTTTCAGCTGCAAGGAACTGAAAACTGGCTCACATAGAAGGAAAATGATTGGCTCATGTCAGCAAGCCTAGACGCAGAGCAAGTTATGGGTTTCAGGGATCCAGCATCTAAATGATGTCATCAAGAACCCAAGTTTTTTGGGTCTCTGCTCTGTTGGTTTCTTTCATCCTAAAGCTGGTTCTCCTGTGGTTTACCATAGTAGAGTTCCTGTGAGAACTCCACTCTGACCAATCAGGCCTTCCCAGAGCCAGGGATGGATGGAGTCGCTTCTTTTGAGGCCCATGGGTCCTGTCCGGAGGGGATGGATCCAGACTCCTATCAGGAATCTAGGAGGGGCCGGGCGCAGTGGCTTATGCCTGTAATCCCAGCACTTCATGAGGCCAAGGTGGACAGATCACTTGAGGCCAGGAGTTCCAGATCAGCCTGGCCAGTATGGTGAAACCCCATCTCTACTAAAAATACAAAAATTAGCTAGGCGTGGTAGCAGGCGCCTGTTGTCTCAGCTACTCGGGTGGCTGAGGTGGGAGGATCACTTGAGCCTGGGCGCAGAGGTTGCGGTGAGGTTGTGGTGAGCTGTGGTTGCGCCGCTGCCCTCCAGCCTGGGCAACAGAGTGAGACCCTGTCTCAAAAACAACAACAACAAAATCTTATGTACCCCATAAATATATACACCTACTGTGTATCCACAAAAGTTAAAAATTAGAAAAAGCAAATTGCAGAGATTTCCATATGCTATGATACCGTTTATATGAAGTTTTACATATGTCATAAAAATACAGATGACCTTTAGGGGAATGATCATTACCAAACTTTTGGTTAATGGTTTCTGGGGATGGGCAGAGAGGGCTATACAGTCATGAAGAGGTGTATAGGGGCTTTCAACTCTTTGTGGTGTTTTATTTCTTCAGTCCCATGGTGGTTATATGATTCTTCACTCCCCTTTTTTTGTGTGGAATATTTTTCTTATAAAAAGTGTGTCTTTTATTTATTTATTTATTTATTTATTTATTTATTTATTTCACATGGAGTCTCACTCTGTCGCCCAGGCTGGAGTGCAGTGTTGCGATCTCGGCTCACTGCAAGCTCCACCTCCCGGGTTCATGCCATTCCCCTGCCTCAGCCTCCCGAGTAGCTGGGACTACGGGTGCCTGCCACCACGCCCGGCTAATTTTTTGTATTTTTAGTAGAGACGGGGTTTCACTGTGTTAGCCAGGATGGTCTCAATTTCCTGACCTTGTGATCTGCCTGCCTCGGCCTCCCAAAGTGCTAGGGGATTACAGACGTGAGCCACCGTGCCCTGCCTTTTTTTTTTTTTTTAAAGGCAGAGTCTTGCCCTGTTGGCCAGGCTGCAGTGCAGTGGCCTGATAATGGCTCACTGCAGCCTCCACCTCCCAGGCTCAAGCAATCCTACCACCTCAGCCTCCCGAGTAGCTGGGACTACAGGTATGTGCCACCAAGCCTGGCCAATTTTTCCATTTTTAAAGGTTTTTGCCATGTTGCCCAGGCTGGTCTCGAACCCCTGTGTTCAAGCCATCCTCCCACCTTGGCCTCCCAAATTGCTGGGACTATAGATATGAACCACTGCACCCCCACCCAAAAGTGTCATTTTAATGCTGACATACTGCATTACTAAGCTTGACCGGGGAAGAGAAAAAAAATACCTTGTGTTTATTATTTTGTTTGTTTGTTTGTTTGAGACAGGGTCTTGCTCTTTCTCCCAGGCTAGAGTGCAGTGGCATGAACATGGCTCACTGCAGCCTCCACTTCCCAGGGTCAAGCCATCCTCCCACTTCAGCCTCCCAAGTAGCTGGGATTACAGGTGTGTGCCACCACACCTGACTAATTTTTCTTTTTTTATTTTTTTTGTATTTTTGGTAGAGACAGGGTTGCCCAGGCTGGTCTTGAACTCCTGAGCTCAAGCAATCCTCTCTTCAGCCTCCCAAAGTGCTGGGATTACAAGTATGAGCCACTGTGCCCGGCCTGTTTGTTTGTTTTAAAGACAAGTTTGGGCCCAGTTTATAAGAAAAGAAAACAGACCATCCTTAGGGTGTCAGGATGATATTTTGACAAAGGCATTCATGCTTAGCAGGATTTCTCTCCCCCTACCCCCACCCCAAGTGTTGAAACGCCTGAGCTAATTACCTTAGAATGTAAGGCTTCCTCTGTTGCTTGTGAACATGGCAGTCTTGGGATTCTCAGAGACAGAGGGCTTCAGAAGCTTGCCTCTGGGAGCGCCCAGTCAATAGCTTTTTGTCTGAGCAGAAGGAGATATTGCTCAAGGTATCATCTCAAGGGACTGCTGAATCAGTTGCATTGTCTCTAAAAGTAGGTAAAAGTCTAGAGTAGGGCTGGTTCAACAGTGGAATGAGTGTTAAGAGAGAGTTGCATTCTAAGAACACCTTTACACTGTGGCCAAATTCAAGCAGGTCCATTTTGTGGTTTGGTGGTCCCCATCTAGTGGGATGTGGTCTGGTATCCCAGGCACCTGAATATATGAGCTCAGATGGGTTTAATTTTTGAAAAACTGCTTTATTGGCTGGGTGTGGTAGCTCATGCCTGTAATCCCAACATTTTGGGAGGCCAAGGCAGGAGGATCTCTTGAGCCTGGGAATTCAAGACCAGCCTGGGCAACATTGAGAGATCCCCATCTCTACCCTGCTCCCCACCAAAAAAAAGCTAGGTGTAGTGACATGCACCTGTGGTCCCAGCTACTCAGGAGGCTGAGGTGGGAGGATTGCTTGAGCCTGGGAAGTCAAGACTGCAGTGAGCTGAGATTGCATGACTGCACTCCAGCCTGGGCAAAAGAGTGAGACATTGTCTTAATCTCCCCACCCCTGCCAAGAAAACCCAAAAAATATTGAGGTACAATTGTCATACAATGAAGAACCCATTTTGATAAGTTTATACACACACTCCTATGTACACATGTACACTCACACATCAGGAGACCATCACCATAATCAAGACAGCGAACCTCTCTATCCAGCCCCAGAGGTTTCCTTGTGCCTCTTTGTAATTCTTGCCTTTTATCTCTCCATGTCTTCCACCCCCATGCTCAAGCATTCACTGATCTGCTTTCTGTCATTATCAGTCAGTTTTCATCTTTTAGCCTTTTATATAAATGGAATCATATAGTATGCTTTTTTTTTTTTTTTTTTTTTGAGACAAGAGTCTCACTCTGTTACCCAGGCTGGAGTGCAGTGGTGCGATCTCGGCTCACTACAACCTCCATCTCCCCAGATTTAAGTGATTCTCCTGCCCTAGCTTCCCGAGTAGCAGGGATTACAGGCACATGCTATCACGCCTAGCTAATTTTTGTATTTTTAGTAAAGATGGGGATTCACCATGTTGGCCAGGCTGGTCCCGAACTCCTGACCTCAGGTGATCACCCGCCTTGGCCCCCCAAAGTGCTAGGATCACAGGCATGAGCCACTACGCCCTGCCAGTATGTACTCTTTTTGTCTGGCTTCTTCCAGCATAATTATTCTGAAATTCATCCTTGTTGCATGTGTCAATAGTCCTATTCCTTTTTATTGCTGAGTAGTAGTCCATTGTATGGATATACTACATTTTGTTTATACATCCTTCTGTTGATAACATTTGGGTGGTTTCTTATTTATTTATTTATTTTTGAGACGGAGTCTCACTCTGTCGAACAGGCTGGAGTGCAGTGGTGTGATCTTGGCTCACTGCAACCTCCACCTCCCGGGTTCAAGCAATTCTCCTGCCTCAGCCTTCTGAGTAGCTGGGATTACAGGCATTTGCCACCACACCTGGCTAATTTTTGTATTTTTAGTAGAGACGGGGTTTCACCATGTTGGTCATGCTGGTCTCAAACTCCTGACCTTAGGCGATCCGCTCACCTCTGCCTCCCAAAGTGCAGGGATTATAGGTGTGAGCCACCACGCCCGGCCGGGTGGTTTCTAAATAAAGCTATCATGAACATCTTTTACTACTCTTTGTATGGATGTATATTTCTATTTTTCTGAGTGGAATGTTAGGATCATACATCATAGGTGTATGTTTAACTGTTCAAGAAACTGCCAAACTGTTTCCCAAAGTGGTTGTATTGTTTTACATTTCCACCAGCAGTGTTTGAGAGCTCCAGTTCTTGCATATCCTAGCCACAAAAAGGTTCTGTTTTTTAAAGACAATTTTTTTTTTTTTTGAGACAGTTTTGCCCTAGTCGCCCAGGCTGGAGTGCAGTGGTAAGCTAATCCCTGCTACAGGCCAGAGACTGTTCTCAGTTGGTTTTTACACCAAGTATCGCACTTCATTCTAACACTCCACCATTTTACAAATGAGGAAACCGAGGCACTGAGAGGTTTAGTAACTTGTGGCACAGCCAGGAAGCAGTAGAGAAAGACTTTGAATATAAATGCATCCATTAGGATGTATATGGTTCCAAGTCATGGGAAACCTACCTAATCCTGGTTTATCCAAAAAGGGAGCTCATTGGCTCTTGTAACTGAAAAGTCAAGGGATAGGCAGGCAGTTGGACCTGGAAGTCTCCAGGGCATCAGAGAGCCTTGGCTCTGCTTCTCTGATTCTGTTGTCTCTCCACAGATGGGTGGGTGTAGCAGTCCCAGGCCTGCAGCCACACCCCACACCTCCCAGAGGAAGAAGGCGGGCCCTGATCCCAGCAGTCCCAGGAAAGCCCTGAGGCTCACTGTGATTGGACCAGCCTATGTCACCTGCTCACATCTCAGCCCACCACTGGCAAGGGTGTTTGACTCTTGGGAATGACTCTTGGGACTGGCTTGTCCTAGATCACATGTTCTACCTGAAATTGGGGACATTGCAGAGGATTGGTGGAGTGGACCTCAAGAAGGTGTTTCATGTGGCTTCCTGTGACACTAGGTTGCCATTTATTCTTTAGAAAGCCCCTTTGTTTGATGAAACCCTGGTGTCACAGGCTGTGTGACTTAGGGTAATCCCCTTGTCCACATCTGTGAAGTGAGATTACCTCTTTACCTCACAGGCAGATCAAACAGGAAAACAAAAACAAAACCAAACCTAAAATACACGTAAATTGCAGAGTGCTTGAGGTTTCTTTTAAGCTGTCTATATAATTAAAAGCTGTTACTTAGACTTGGATATGAAATAAAATCTGACTTCAAATTTAAGTGGTGTAATTTCCATGCCTCTGAAAATATCAGGTAACTTCATTTGTGAGCGTCAGTCTGTAGACTTGAGGGATTTCCATCTGAAGAGGGGGCAGAATGGTGGCTTAGGGAACGCAACATGTACCCCCACCCCCAACTTTTTTAAGAGGAAGAGTTGAAAGAAGTAATGAATGTGTGAGAAATAAGGGGTTTGATTGCCTTCCAGGGTCCATGTTGAAGGAGAGGAAAACGTAGCTCAACCACAGTGACTCTCCCCAATTAAAAACTAAAAAAAGATCCGTGGTTATAGGGCTTGGACTTCGGACAAGCCAGCAGCCTCAGTCATTGTGAGTGTGATTCCAGATGGGAAGGTTCTGCTAGGAGGAAAGTGGAAGTTTTGAGAATGCCTAGTTGGACAGAATGCCTCTCGATCACGGCCTTAGCTAAAGGAGACCACTCTTTGCTGGATGGATCAGTCAGCTACGTGTGAAGTTTGGCTCAGTACAACATTCTTGGCCTGGGGTGGCAGCATGGGAAAGATTTTTATTGGAATTAACTTTCTACAGAGATGTACTTTCAAATGAGACCATCCTTCTCTCACTGGTGAGCTCACCCGGGCTCTTATTCCACAAAGCTTAATTGTTTTGGACCCATACATTTAAACTCCTTAATTAATTGACTCAAGACTTAGGACAGATTTGCTTTTCTTTATAATGAATCCATGGCTGTAAATGCTGCTGATTCAGATGAAAGAGGACCCTAGAGCACAGAATGAGAAGGACGTGGACTCAGGATACCCGTTTCTTTATTCTGACTGTGCTCTTCGTCAGCTCTGGGGCTTTGGAGCCCACTTTTGTAACCACCTAACGAGTTCACCTTGCCTGCTGCCTAGACGGAGCTGATTTATCAAGACAGAGGAATTGCAATGGAGAAAGAGTAAGTCACCCAGAGCCAGCTGTGTGGGAGGCTAGAGTTTAATTGTTACTGAAACCAGTCTCCCGAGCATTTGGGATCAGAGTTTTTAAAGATAATTCGGCAGGTAGGGGCTCAGGAAGTGGGGAGTGCTGATTGGTCAAGTTGGAGATGGAGTCACAGGGGGTCGAAGTGAGGTTTTCTTGCTGTCTTCTGTTCCTGGGTGGGATGGCAGAACTGGTTGAGCCAGATTACCGCTCTGGGAGGTGTCAGCTGATCCATGGAGTGCAGGGTCTGCAAAATATCTCAAGCACTGATGTTAAGTTTTACAGTAGTGATGTTATCTCCAGAAGCAATTTGGGGAGGTTCAGACTCTTGCAGTTTCTGACCCCTAAACCTTAATTTCTAATCTTGTAGCTAATTTGTTAGTCCTACAAAGGCAGACTGCTCCCAAGGCAAGAAGAGGGTCTTTTTGGGAAAGGACTATTAGCAGTTTTTTTTCAGAGTGAAACCATAAACTAAATTCATTCCCAAGGTTAGTTTGGCCTATGCCCAGGAATGAACAAGGACAGCTTAAAGGTTAGAAGCAAGATGGAGTCGGTTAGGTCTGACCTCTTTCACTGTCTATAATTTTTGCAAAGGCAGTTTCAGTTTCTCACCTGTAAATGTTGAAGACTGAACCAGAATCAGGGTCATCAAATAGCACCCCAGCTATACTTTATTCTCTTCATGACAAACATTGCTGGTCAGTTGATATGATGTTCTTTCCCACTGGGCCCAGACTTGACATTAGAGTCTTTTTTTTTTTTTTTTTGAGACAGTCTTGCTCTATCACCCTGGCTGGAGTGCAGTGGCACCATCTCAGCTCACTGCAACCTCCGTCTCTAGAGTTCAAGCGATTCTCCTGCCTCAGCCTCTCAGGTAGCTGGGATTACAGGAGTGCACCACCACACCCAGCAGATTTTTGTATTTTTGGTAGAGACGGGGTTTCGTCATGTTGGCCAGGCTTGTCTGGAACTCCTGACCTCAGGCCATCCGCTCGCTTTGGCCTCCCAAAGTGCTAGGATTATAGGCATAAGCCACCGTGCCTGGCCGACATTAGAGTCATTTTAGCCTGCAATGCAAGTTGTCCTCAGTGGGCCGCTAGCATTGGCTTCAACCTTCATATCAGCCAGCTAAAGCCCCTTGTAATGAATGGGGAGGTTCCTTCACCCTTGCCTCCCGCTGCCTCCTCTTGACAACTCATTTTTTTTCTTGTAGTTCAGGAACCAATTCAGATGATTTCCCTCGTGAAGTCCTCTCGAAAGCCCCCAGGTAGAATTATTCATTTTTTCCCTTGCATTCCCACAGCACTGTGCACACAAATTAGAATCCTTGTAAAATGGCCGTGATTCTGTTTATGACCCTGGCCCTCCACCAGACCAGCCTCTCTGTCCTCTGGCTTTTTTAGATCACTGGCATGGTTTCTGCCTACTCCAGGTGCCAGTATTATTTTGTGAATGTTTTTTTTCTTCATATCTACTCATCTTTATACTACTTTACTCGTAAAAGGAAACTAGAGAACATGATCTTAAATGAAAACCACGATCACTTGCCAGAAAGAACAGGTAACTAGGCTTTGAAAAAATAAGTTAGAGGAGATAGCATAAGAAAAAATTAAAAAATAAATAAAATCAATGAAAACAACGTGTTACTAAATTCTTGAAAAGTTTTTTGAAGACTTTGAGCCTGAGGCCTGTTCTTATTGTTTGTTTGTTTGTTTGTTTTTATGACAGAGTTTCGCTCTTGTTGCCCAGGCTGGAGTGCAATGGCATGATCTCGGCTCACTGCAACATTTGCCTCCTGTGTTCAAGCGATTCTCCTGCCTCAGCCTCCCGAGTAGCTGGGATTACAGGTGCCCGCCACCATGCCCAGCTAATTTTTGTATTTTAGTAGAGATGGGTTTTTGCCATGTTGGCTAGGCTGGTCTCGAACTCCTGACCTCAGGTGATCCACCTGCCTTGGCCTCCCAAAGTGTGGGGATTACAGGCCTGAGTCACCATGCTCGGCCTGTTCTTATTGTTAAAAAGAGAGATTTGTGTGAAAGCTGCTGACATCTTTTTGGCACCAAGTCAAGACTGAGTTAGTTCTTGTCAGAATCTGATTGTTTGTGAATTGATGGCTTCTTTTTTTTTCCTGAGTTGGGGTCTCGCTCTGTTGCCCAGGCTGGAGTACGACCACTATAACCTCAAATTGCTGGGCTCAAGCAATCCTTCCGCCTCAGCTGCCCAAGCAGCTGGGACTACTAGGCATGCTCCACCATGCCCAGTTAATTAATTTTTTTTTTTTTTTTTTGAGAGACAGGGTCTCACTATGTTCCCCAGGCTGGTCTCAAATTCCTGGCCTCAAGTGATCCTCCTGCCTCAGCCTCCCAAAGCTCTGGGATTACAGGAGCGAGCCACTGTGCCTGGCCGGATTTTAAAGTTCTGCCCATGCACCTCCTTAGCTCTGGCAGTTACTACCTGCAGGCATCTGCTTTGTCTGCCCTGCCCCTTGTTAGGAAAGGCTGTGCTGACTGTCAGCTAGCACCCAGTGCATAGAAGAGATAGTTCTCTGTAGATGATATTGAACAACGTGGTACTATAATCCCAACCTCTTGTATCTTTGTTTACTGTCAAAAGCAACAATTGGGCTGGGCATGGTGGCTCATGCCTGTAATCGCAGCACTTTGGGAGGCTGAGGTGGGAGGGTTGCTTGAAGTTAGTTTCTTTTTTTTTTTTAAAAAAGACAAGGTCTCGCTCTGTCACCCCGGCTGGAGTGCAGTGGCATGATCATAGCTCACTGCAGCCTGGACCACGTGGGCTCAAGGAATGAACCATTGTGCCAGGAGTTCAACACCAGCCTGGATAACATAGCAAGACCCTGTCTCTACAGGAAAAAAAAAAAAAAAAAGAAGAATTGCATAAGTATCATCAGAACTGTTGAATGGAAAATCAGACTTTTGTGGGTTTGGTTTGTTAATTACTTCTCGTTGGATTAGAATTTGATAGGTAAAAAAAAAAAGGTGTAGAAAAGTGATTCCAGTCTTGAGCAAATTTTTAATGGAAAACGGTGTCTTGGTTCTCTGTTCACTACAACTTGTATCTAAGGGAAAGCCTAGTGATGCAGACATTTCATTTCGTGATGGGAAAACTGATGCCCAGAGGTTCACAGCTGACCAGGGGCTAGTCTGACTGGGGGGATCTAGGTCACCACCCCCCTGGCCTTGTTTTCCCAGCTAGTGCATTTCCTACTAGACTTGACTCTACTGTAATTCAAGTTGCTGAGTAGCAAACAAGAACTACAATGACTAGAAGGAACAGAACTAGCTTTTTTGTGCTCTGAAAGTGGAAACTTATTGAGGGTTCTTTTCCTCCCAAAGAATGCAGAAGTGCCCTGATTTGCTTTTGGAAGGACACCATCCACTTTATTGCCTCTTTTGATTGTTGCCCAGAATATCACCATGATTTATTCATGGGAGGGTAGCACTAGTGTATGCTCCCAGCAAAGAGGAACATCTCACATTGTGAAGAGATGCGCAAAACTAAGCCAGGGCAGGGCATGGTGGCTCATGCCTGTAATCCCAGCACTTTGGGAAGCTGAGGTGGGCAGATCACCTGAGGTCAAGAGTTGAAGACCACCCTGGTCAACATGGTGAAACTCCGTCTGTACTAAAAATACAAAAATTAGCTGGGTCTGATTGCAGGTGCCTCTAATTGCAGCTACTTGGGAGACTGAGGCAGGAGAATTTCTTGAACCTGGGAGGCAGAGGTTGCAGTGAGCTGAGACTGTGCCGTTGTACTCTAGCCTGGGCAACAAGAGCGAAACTCCATCTCAAAAAAAAGAAGCAAGCCAGATCTTTGGGGTGCTGTGATGGCAAATCCCCCAGCGCTGGCCTCTCAGGTTCTCTTGTGGGATTAGTGTTTGTTGAATAATAAGCAATACACCCTGACCCAGCGAGCAAAAGCAAATAGGAGAGTAACTGAAACTGCAGGGGAGTGTGAGTAAACAGTTACCTTCTACCCTCATGGAGCTGGCCTCTGGCCAGCAACATGATAGCTGTTTGCATCTTACTCTTATGGAGCCATTGGCACTCTCATTAAGGTGGGGGCAGCTTCTGGTCCATGCCTGCAAGTCCTCATGGGAGTGGGTACCTGACAGGGTGTAAGGGGTAGGTCTGAGGACATGGTTTCTTTTTTTTATTGTTGTTGAGATGGAATCTTGCTCTTGTCACACAGTCTGGAGTGCAGTGGCATGGTCTCGGCTCACTGTAACCTCTGTCTCACTGGTTCAAGCAATTCTCCTGCCTAAGCCTCCTGAGTAGCTGGGACTATAGGCGCATCCCGCCATGCCTGGCTAAGTTTTGTATTTTTAGTAGAGACAGGGTTTCACCACGTTGGCCAGGCTGGTCTCGAACTCCTGACCTCAGGTGATCCACCCATCTCAGCCTCCCAAAGTGCTGGGATTACAGGCGTGAGCCACCGTCCCCAGCCAACATGGTTTCTTTAAAATATACTCCCCGCTCCATCCCATTCATGTGTGGGAGTTGAGCTGCATCTGGGTTTTTCTTTTCTCTTTTTCTGTAAATCTTTATTGTATTTTTTTTGGATCATAGAATGTATACATGTTTCTTAAAGTTTGATCATTATAGAAACTTAATTAGACTATTATTTGAGTGCTAACCATAGTGAGTGAGTGCTTACTGTGTGCTAGGTGGCTTTTTATGCCTCATGTCACTTACATGAGGTCTGAGGAACAGTGTTAATCCCGTTTTGCAGCTGAGGAAACTGAGGCTACATTTACGGTCACCTAGCTGGCAAGCAAGTGGCTGAGCCTGGAGCAGCAGCAGATCTGGGGAACTCCACAAACCAGATTTCTGTGTGGTATCCCTGTGGACACAAGGATTTAACTTGATTCTTTTTGCTTTCAGTATCACTTTATGATATTACAATGAGCTTGTAGTATTTATTTTCAGAAGAAAAGCCAGATTATTCCCATTTATGAGAGAAGCAGCCAGGTGGGCAGGGATTTTCAGCGCTGAACCAGCCAGTGTGTGCATTGTCTCTTCCCGCTGAGCGGCCCTGGTGTGCTGGGTTAGTCTGTGAGCCACAGGAGATGTTGTCAGGGCCTCTGGGCTTTTGGATGTCAGCAGGCCTTCAGTGGTGAGGGGATTGTGGCTGGACTCAGAGGACTCCTTGCTTTTGCTGAACGACCCTCCCCACCAACCACCACCACCACCACCAGTGGGGCTAGCCCATGAGCTGTAAGCCAACCTTTTCATTCCTAACTTAATTTTCCAAAGAATAGTAACTTACTCACCACCACTGCAGTCACTGGGCCGGGAAGACAAACACTCTTGCCTTGAATCCATGCCTTGAGCCAGTAGCCTTGACCCAGGGTAAAGCAGTTATGTGCTTGGGTCACCTGGGTCATGTTTTTGAAATTGCCTTAAGCCTACCTTACAAATGCTTCCTGGAACCCTGCTTGGCTTTTCTTTGTGGGCTTCCCTTAGGAGGGAAGCTTCCCGAGCAGCTTGTCTTGACTGTAGCCAGCTGGGTGGTCCCAGCCACACAATTTAACTGTCAAACAGCCCCAGAAGGGTTCCTCATCCAGCTGTCTTGCCCCAAGTGCCCTCTTTGCTTTCTTTTTAGAGAGTTCTGAGACTCATTAGAGAGTTTAGAGATTTTAGCATTCTTGAAGTTCTTTCTGTGGTCAGTTTGGTGAACCATTTCATTTCTAAAGTTTCTCAATTGACCCCATTCTTCCCCAACTTTGCATTCTCCATGAAGCCACCTGTGTTTGGTGTGTATGGGTTTTCTGCAACCTGGCTTGAACAAGTCCTCTAGAATCCTGAACAATTGGTGATTCATGCTGGCCTGGTTTTTCTAATTGGCCTGGAAATGTGGCTGTAGTGGACACAAGTGGACTTGGCCTCCTCTTTGATGCAGGGTAAACTTTAGATTTGCATTAGCTCTGTTTGATTAGAGGATCTTACTGGTTTTTGTTGTTATTTATTTACCTTTTAGGAGCTTTAGTCTCTGTAGGTTTTTTTTTTTTTTTTTTTAAAGTCCGGGTCTTATTCTGTCACCCAGGCTAGAGTGCAGTGGCATGATCACAGCTCACTGCAGCCCCCACCTTCCTGGGCTCAGGTGATCCTGCCACCTTAGTTTCCTGAGTAGATGGGACTACAGGCATGTGCCACCATGCCCGGCAAATTTATTTCTACTTTTTGAAAACAGGGTCTCACTTTGTCACCCAGGCCAGAGTGCAGTGGCACGATCATGGCTCACTGCAGTCCCAACCTCCCAGGCTTAAGGGATTCTCCCACCTCAGCCTCCCAAGTAGCTGGGAGGCTACTTGGCATGCATCACCAGGCCCAGCTAATTTGTGTTTTTTCTTGTAGAGGCGGGGTTTTGCCATGTTGTCCAGGCTGGTCTCGAACTCCTGGGGTCAAGTTATACTCTCTCCTTTGCCTCCAGCCATGAGCCGTTATTATAGATTTATCCCCTCTTTCATCTCATGCTACAAAAGCAGTTCTCGTATTTTTACCCGACTTGTGATTTTCTACTGGGAATGTTTGTTTGTGATGGTTAGCAGGGTGCTGAGAGGGAATTAATCCCAGGAGGCCCAATATTGGGCCATGTCATGCTGTTGAGCGCAGTCATTTGACCCTATAACTTCTCATCAATTCTTCTGATAGACTGAGGAGGAATTGGGAAATTTCCTAGAGTTTTGTCTGCATTATTGGGTTGTTTTGAGAACATAAACCTTAAACTCTAGCTATGTAAACTGGATAAGTCATTTTGGTAATTTGGCATTCCTTTTTTTTTTTTTTTTTGAAACAGAGTTTCACTCTGTTGCCTGGGGGAATGATCTCTGCTCACTGCATCCTCTGCCTCCCAGGTTCAAGCAATTCTTCTGCCTCAGCCTCCCAAGTAGTTGGGACTACAGGCACACTCCACCGTGTCCGGCTAATTTTTGTATTTTTAATAGAGTCAGGATTTCATCATGTTGACCAGGCTGGTAATTTGGCATTCTTTTGAGTACAAGTGAGAGAAACTCACTTGAGCTGGCTTAAGTGAAAAAATTCTTTGTCAGGAGAGTTTTGTGAATTTCTGTTTAGTGGCAAGTTGTAGAAACCACTTGAAACTGCTTAAAGGCAAAAGAGGGAGCCACTTGTCCCAGTAACTGAGACATCCCAGAGCCGACTGCCCCCAAGCATTACTTGGTCCCAAGTTTCAAACGGGTCTTCAGGGTTTGATCTCTCTCCTCATCTCCAGTCTGCTTCATTCATTTTGGCTCTATGTGGTGGCAGAAGGGCTTCTGGCATCTCTGGACCTTTATGCCTCCCAGGTCCAAACCCAGCCAGAAAGGAGAGTGAGAGTGCTGAGTGCAAAACTCTCCTATAGCTCCTATACAAGTCCAGGATTTGCTATTAGACTCCTTGAATTATGTGCCCAGCTCTGAGCCAATGGCTGTGCTTAGGAGGCTCCTGTCTCATGCACCCACCCCAGTACTGGGCATCAGAAACAACCAGTGATCCCTACAGTGAACCATGGGTTCACAGACTTAAGTGCAATCCTGCAGCAGGGCCTCAGGAAGACTTGAAACCCAAAATCAGAAAGCCATGGTTTCTTGTCTTCCTGGTGTCTGTTTTGTCCCTTCCCTCTGTAGAGGAGTCCTGCTATCACTGCAGGCAACGGGGCTGCCCTGCAGCTCCTGCTGTTTACATTTCACTCAGTGTAGCCACAGGCAGAGACCTCAGGGAGAACCTGATTCGGCTTGGATTGAGTCAGGTTCCACCCCAGTCCAGTCAGTTGTGGACTGAGAGGTGATGAGGCTGGGCCCTTTAAGACAAATCTGGGTGGGTGGAGTCTGTGCTTAATGAAGTTGTGATGTTAGCTGATGGCCCAGAAGGGACTGGTAGGTGCCTTTCATTGTCTGGTTGGGAAGCATTCTCTTAAGTCCAAGATGATGATAAATAGTATTAGGCCAGGTGCCGTGTCGTGCCTCTATACCTAGCACTTTGAGAGGCCAAGGTGGGAGGATCGCTTGAGCCCAGAAGTTCAAAGCCAGAGTGGGCAACATAAAGAGACCCTGTCTCTGCAAAAAACAAACAAACAAAAAAACCCCACAACAATTAGCCAGGCATGATGGTGCACACCAGTAGTCCCAGCTACTCAGGAGGCTGAGGTGGGAGGATTGCTTGAGCCTGGCGGGTCGAGGTTGCAGCAAGCTGTGATCACACCTCTGCGCTCCAGCCTGGGTGACAGAGTGAGACCCTGTCTCAAAAAGTAAAAAATTCAAATAAATAAACAAATAATATCAAGGGCCTCTCTCCCAAGCTAGGAAGATATCAGCTGAAGCTCTAGCCCAGCTACGTGGATGGCTGCTTCCTGCCTGGAAGCAATACCCAGATCAGCACCTTGGGACCCCCCTGAACTTGCCTCTGCTCCAGTGTGGGCCCTTCCTTCCTGCAGAGGAGACAGCACTGTCTGACAGGCATGAATGAGAATTTCCTCCTTCTAGGCCCAAGTCAGCATGACTCGAGGATGGCTTTGACTGGAAAAACTGAATCAAAGAGTGTGCTACAGCCAAGGATTTCCCCAAACACTAATCAGTGGTGATTACTTCCAGGGTATTGCCTTTGGCTCTGTGGAGTTTTGTCCACTGTGGCTGCAATGTCTGGCTTCTGCTGCCCAGAAGATGAGAAATGAGTTTGTAGGGATGAGCCTGGGTGAAGGGATGTGCCCCCTCACAATCCTGACCTCTATTAGGTGTAAAAGACCCTGATTGCCAAATTCATAGGTCATGGGTTGGCTCTGCCTCCAGCGTTAACACTTGGGGGTGGAGTTGGGGAATCATAGTATTACTTGCGTAAATGGAATCCTAAAAGTTTGTTGGGACAGTTTCATAAAAATCCTCACCATGATCAGTTTGAAAATGACGTTCCCTTCACATGTTTGTCTTTTGAACTGAGTTGCAATGCTGAGTATGAGTTTGAGAGTCCCAAGATCATCTAAAGCAAGCCTGTCCAACCCGCAGACTGCAGGCTGTAGGCGGCCCAGGACAGCTTTGAATGCGCCCCAACACAAATTTGTAAACTTTCTTAAAACATTATGAGATCCTTTTGCATTTTTTTTTTAAAGCTCATCAGCTATCATTAGTGTTAGTGTATCTTATGTGTGGCCCAAGACAATTCTTCTTCTTCCAGTGTGGCCCAGGGAAGCCAAGAGATTGGACACCCCCGATTTAAAGGAAGTAACTCAATTTTGTGAACCTGAAACTTGATCTTGGATGAACCAAATGAAATTTTATGATTCTCTTAAGCTCACGAAAGTTCAATAACTGTGCTGTGTAAAATAGAGGTAAAAGACTTGAGTTGGACCAGGAGTGGTTGCTCATGCCTGTAATCCCAGCACTCTGGGAGGCTGAGGTGGGTGGATCACTTGAAGTCAGGAGTTCAAGACCAGCCCGGCCAACATGGTGAAACCCCGTCTCTACTAAAAATATAAAAATTAGCCGGGCGTGGTAGTGTACGCCTGTAGTCTTAGCTTCTTGGGAGGCTGAGGCAGGATAATCCCTTGAACCCAGGAGGTGGAGGTTGCAGTGAGCAAGATCATACCACTGCACTACAGCCTGAGTGCAGTGCGCGACTCCATCTCCAAAAAAAAAAAAAAAAAGACTTGAGTTGGTTCTAATAGAATACCTTGGAGAACCTCAAGATGCCTTCTGGTCCAGCCAGGTTTACAGATTGGAAGATATTCTGTTAATCAGAATCTCAGAGAGGGACAGGCCCTGATCAAGGTAACACAGTGAGTTGTGGTAGCTGGGCTGGGCTAGAACCTGGGCCTCCTCGGTTCCAGGTCACAGGGACCAAGGGATTTGGCTTGTCTTAGTCCTACTTGTAACTACAATACTGCCTTCTGCTAGGAAGAATAAGAGCTTGCAGGCTAGAGGAATTTATAGGAATTTTCTTTCTTTAAAAAAATCCCCCCAAAACCAGCTTTACTGAGATATAACTCACACACCATAAAATTCACCCTTTTAAAGTATACAATTTTTAGTATATTCACAGAATTATGCAACTATCATCACTATAATTTTAGAATTTTTTTTTTTTTTTTTTTTTTTTTTTGGAGATGGAGTCTTACTCTGTTGCCCAGGCTGGAGTGCAGTGGTGCAGTCTTGGCTCACTGCAACCTCCATCTCCCAGGTTCAAGCGATTCTCCTTCCTCAGCCTTCCGAGTAGCTGGGATTATAGGTGCATGCCACCACACCCAACTAATTTTTGTATTTTTAGTAGACATGGGGTTTCACCATTTTGGCCAGGCTGGTCTCAAACTCCGCCTGCCTTGGCCTCCCAAAGTGTTGGGATTACAGGTGTGAGCCACTGTGCCCGGCCAATTTTAGAATATTTTTATTGCCTCAGAAGAACCCCTGTATCCATTAGCAGTCACTCCCCCTTTCCCTTCCCCAACCAGGCCCAATAAACCACTAATCTACTCTGTCTCTATGGATTTGTCCATTCAGAACATTTCATATGGTAAAATCATACACGTGTTCTGGTGTTACTGACTTCTTTCACTTAGCAGAATGTTTTCAAGGTTCAGCCATGTTGTGTCTGTACTTTATTCTTTTTTACGGCCAAGTGTTGGAATGTGTAGGATTTGAATTTTCAAATAAAGCTGTAAAGTTTTCAGATTTATTTTTACTTTGCCTGGTGTGTTTTTTCCTGGAAAGCCAACTTCTACATTTGGAGATTAAAAGACAAACTTTCTCAAACTCCCTGTACCTAAGTGGTTGCTGCTTTTCTTAAATGTTTTGACACCAAAGAGAAAAATTGGTTTCTGGAAGAAAGTGTGTTTTCTTTTATTGCCAAGAAAATTAGTGCATGTTAATTAATATAGATACTCAGGACCCAGAGTTGTAATGAACTTTTTTCTTATATTTATTTTCTAGATGTTTGACTTATTTTAACAATTTTCATTTTAGCAATGTTTCCTTCCCACTCCCAAATTTATTGGAAACCCTCAATCAACCCTATTTATTTATTTATTTTAGAGATGGGATCTCACTATGTTGTCCAGGCTGGTCTGGAAACCCTCACTCTTATAGATAGTATGAAAGAAGATTATAGCCAACTCTTATATAACCTTCCCCAGAGCCTCCAATTGTTAATGTTTTGCCATATTTGCTTGCTCTATCACTTTCTCTAAAGATGCATATCACACACTTTTTTTTTTTTTAATTTATTTTTGAGACAGAGTCTGGCTCTGTCGCCCAGGCTGTAATGCAGTGGCATGATCTTGGCTCACTGCATCCTCTGCCTCCTGGGTTCAAGCGATTCTCCTGCCTTAGTCTCCTGAGTAGCTGGGATTACAGGCACGGGCCACCATGCCCAGCTAATTTTTGTATTTTTAGTAGAGATGGGGTTGGCCAAGCTGGTCTTGAACTATTGACCTCAAGTGATCCTCCTGCCTCAGCCTCCCAAAGTGCTAGGATTACAGGAGTGAGCCACCATGCCTGGCCACACGCGTGTTTTTTATTGAATCATTTGAAAGTACTCAGCTCGTATCATGACCCTTCACCCCCACATACTCCAACAAGCATCTCTAAGAAAAAGGACATTCTCCTAACCACAGTGTCTCTGCATTCCCAGGACATTCTTCTAACCACAGCGTCACTGCATACCCAAGAGGTTAGCACTGATACAGTAATAACATCTTGTGTAAAACTTCCCAAAATGCTCCCAAGTGTCCTTTATGACAGTTTTAAAAAAATGGCATTTTTTGGGATCCAGGAACCAATTAACGATTACTCAATTGAATTTGGTTTCAAAGTCACATACCTCAACTTTTCCTTTAATCAAGAACAGCCCCCCTGCCTTTTACACATTTTTTGGTCTTTCATGACCTTGTCATTTTTGAAGAAATCAGGCCCGTTGTCTTGTAGAACTGGTGTTTCTCAAGTGTGCTTGGGAGGGTCTTGGTAAAATGCACATTCTGATTCTGGAGAACAGGGTGGAGCCTGGGAATCTGCATTTCTAGCCAGCATCCCGGTGATGCCAGTGCAGCTGGTCTTCGGCTATGGAATGTTCCACATTCTAGGTCTGTCTGTTTCCTTGTGATTAAATTCAAGTTGAATATTTTTGGCTAGGGCACTTCCTGAGGTCATAGGTACTTCCCACTGCCTCACAGCACAGGCTCACAATCTCAGTTTGTCCTGTTACTTCGTGGTGCTAAGTGTGGTCACCTGCTTCAAGTGGTGTCCGCCTGCTCTCTGTTGAAACAATACCTTTCTCCTAGTATAATGATTAGGTAACCTGTGATTGTAATTGGTAAGTAATCTTTGAGACTACATGAATATCCTGTTCCCCAGCAGTTTTCACTCATTGGTGAACTGTTTTGGGAAAAATAATAGCATCTTACAGTTATAATACCCTGCTGGTAACACATGGCTCTTACATAATCAGCAGTTAATTGTTTGTATGTGTGTTAATTTTTATTTTTAAAATGTAACTAGTGACTGGTAACTCTCATTTGTATTTTAAACATTGGCTTTTACAGCTTCTCAATACATTTCACTCTGTGTATGTTTTTGGTAGAGCATTTGTTGTCCTGTATAATGGTTTAGGAAATCCTATAGGCCAATGAAGGGCTGGAGACTCACCTGTGTTCCCACCAAGGTTGCCAGAGAAAATACAGTTAAATTTGAATTTCAGATAGACAATGAATAACTTTTTAGTATAAGTATGTTCCAAGTGTGGCAGACAGCTCTCACAAGTTACAAGTCGTTGCATAGGACATACCTATACTAAACGATTTGTTGTTTATCTAAATTAATATGTAACTGCTATCTTGTATTTTTATTTGTACGATCTTCCAAGCCCATGTCCCACCGCCTTCTCAGGGATGGCCACCATTTGTGTTTGCTGCCTGGTGGTGTTTGCAGCTGCAGGAAGGGCCTTGGAGGAGGAGCAAAGTGTAGTGGTATCTCCTTGCTGTGGCCTTGGGCACTGGGGTGGGGGCTAGATGAGTAATTAGCTGAATATGACCTCACCCATGAAGAATGTGCCCTTGCTAGGTATTAGCAGAGGTTTAGGCTCCAGGGAGCCATTGTCAGAAGCTTGTCAGTGATGTCATCAGCTGGAAGGGCCAGCTTTCAGGCCTCAGGAAAAAGCTTGAAAGTCAGGGCTCCAGTTTTGGTAATAAATGGGAATGGAGTTTCACAAGTAGGGTGTGGAGGAATTTATTGTGACAGGAAGCCTGATGGAGCCTCCTGCCTGTGTGCAGCCCCCAGCCAGGTTTCTGAGTTCTGATGAACTACCAGAAACTTCCACCACAGCCTGTGATTACACTGTTGGCCCAATGCCCTGGAAAAATTGGCTTGCTCTCGGGGAACACTCCAGGAGCTGCAAAGGGGGTGTCAGGACTGTTGTGCAGCTCCCCTTAAATTGGGGAGGAGGGGTGGCTGATGTGGAAACTGTTCATTAGACTGCTCAGGGTAGTGTGAGAAAATGTGTAATCTGTGGGCATCTACCCCTAGCTGCCCCTCTGATCTCACCCACTACTGTGGGAGGACCCTGTGGATGGGGGCAGGGGAGGGTCTTCTGGATTTAGACACTCACAAAACTTCCTTTTACCTTGTTCATTGGAAGAAATAGAAAATGCCTTTTTTTTTTTTTGAGACAGAGTCTCGCTCTGTTGACAGGCTGGAGTGCAGTGGCATGATCTTGGCTCACCGCAACCTCTGCCTCCTGGGTTCTAACAATTCTCCTGCCTCAGCCTCTGGAGTAGCTGGGACTACAGCCACGTGCCACCACACCCAGCTAATTTTTGTATTTTTAGTACAGACGGGGTTTCACCATGTTGGCCAGGACGGTCTTGAGCTCTTGACCTCGTGATCCACCCGCCTCAGCCTCCCAAAGTGCTGGGATTACAGGTGTGAGCCACCATGCCTGGCCTCTTTTTCATTTTTAAAGGGTAATTTGCTGTGCAGGAGTGGGCTCTCAGACCAGACGTGGGGACCTGAATGAAATCAAGGACTGAGTATGGTAACTACAGCCATTTAATTTTATTTGAAGTCTCCCGTAAAATGTTCTGGAAAAAACAGGGGTTCCAGGGCTGGGTGGGCAGTTTCAATCATGGACTGGATTTTGTGGTTCAGATTTCTCTGGGCCTGTTGGAGGTTCCCCTTAAGCAATTACCCAAGGCAGTTCTGCCCAGCTGAAGTACTGATTACCTGCACACTATACCAGTGAGGACTCATGGGTGAGCAGATGGGAGGCACTGAGCTTGATTCTGAAACCCTGGCCTCCATCCCACCTGACATTCAATGTCAGATTAGAATTTGGAAGACCCTAAGTCTCCAGATTGGTGCACTGGGTAGCTCCTGAAATGGGGTGGCTGAAACAGGTCCTCTGTGCCCACTTCCACAGCTTCCTCTGGGGCCCTTCTGCTCACTGGCATGTGCTTCTGGGCAAATAGGCCTCTCCCAGCATTTGTTTTGGCTCTGTGAAATGGGGTAATATTTGTTCCTATTGTGGGTGAAGCGCTGCTGCTGGGGTGCTAAGGTAACTCACTCCGTGGGTAGCTGATATTGCCTGGGCAAGTGGCATTTTAGAGGAAATCTGTGCCATCAAAAGAGTTGGACCTGATCACGCTTTTGCTTTTGAATATGCTTTGTCCCAGCCTGGCCATTCATCACTTGGGACCCTCTGGGTCTCTCTGACCCCACTGTAAAATGGATATGCCATGGAGTTGTCCCAGGAATCAAGGGCAGGTCCTCTCCAATGAGTGATGGGCTTGCCTCTCACTTCTCTAACACCCTTCTGCTTCCTTGTGTAAGATTTCACTATTAGTGGCTATTCTTTTTTACAGAAGAAAAAGGGAGACGCATGCCTCTTCCAGTTCACTGTTCACCATTGCAGCGTATTTATTCCAAGGGACTGGCCGAATCATCCCTTTCTTTGTTAGAATGTGGTTTTGTTGCCTTGAGACAAGTGGCCCGCATGTCTGCACTGAAGGAGGCTTTGCGCAATAGCCTTGGGCACCTCCAGTTCTGCAAGCATGTACAGTACTTGCTCTCCTTTCCCTTTCTTTGTATACTTTTTCTGGTCTGCTACGTGTCCATCTGCATGTGGATAAAGGGCCGTCGTCTTGAGTAGTGATTTTGCTGTGATGTGATTCCTGTGAGGTCTAGTTGCACACAGTGATTCCGAAGGTAGACCCAACTGGAAAGCTTTTAAATTGCTGATACCCCAGCCCCACTCCCCAAGAGATGCTGATTTTGTTTTGTTTTGGGGAGGGCAATTTTTTTGTTTTTTTTTTTTAAGCTTTTTGATGTGTAGCCAGGGTTGAGACTGGAGTGATTTTTGTGAGTAACAGAGAAGTGTTAAGGCTTGAGAAGAAAGTTGGAAGAGCCATGCCTGAGATAGGACCAAGGTCATATCCCTGGCATTAGCACAGAGCAACCCTGACCTGTTGGAGAGCTGGGCTGGATGGACGGGGTCAGGGGAGAGACTCGCTTTATTTTATTTATTTAGAGATACAGTTTCACTCTTGTCACCCAGGCTGGAGTGTAATGGCACGATCTCGGCTCACTGCAACCTCTGCCTCCTGAGTTCAAGTGATTCTCGTGCCTCAGCCTCCTGAGTAGCTGGGACTACAGGCACGCGCCGCCACGCCCTGCTAGTTTTTGTATTTTTACTAGAGACAGGGTTTCACCATTGTTGGCCAGGCTGGTCTTGAACTCCTGACCTCAGGTGATCCGCCCACCTCGGCCTCCCAAAGTGCTGGGATTACAGGTGTGAGCCACTGTGCCCAGCCTCGACTCGCTTTATTATATCCACACTTGGAATACAATTCGGATTGATTGTAGTGGGGCATTTTATAATTAGGAAAAATTAATCAGGAAAAACCACTCCATGTAGATTAGTACCACCATATGAGGGGACAAGAATTTCTTCAGATTAGGAACGTCTTCCAACAGGACTGACAGGGTCCAAAACTACTCTTGGATCCAGCTTTAGGATGGACCCAGCCCACTGTTGAGTCCCCTCTGAGGTCTTCTCTCTGTGGATGGATTTGATTGTTAACAATGGCTGAGTCATTTGGCACCCAGCCCGGTGAGTAAGACAGCTGAGTAAGAGGGGAAACAGGGCCTTTGGTCAGAAAAACCGGACTGAGTTCAGTCTTATCTGTTTAGAGAAGCCCCAGAAGCTGCAAAAATTGCAGCTTCCAGACTTTAGTGTGCTGTGGTCATGACATCGGTGTGGATGGCAGGTTGTCATCTGAGCAGTCAGGGTGGCAGCACACAGCTTGCGGGCTGGCTGTTGGCCGAGGTATGTGAACTGACCTGCCCCGAGTGACTTCAGTGCTGGGCACAGCATAGGAGCAGTACTAATGATATGGACAGTATGCTCAGAGGACGTTAGGGAGCACAGCTTTGTGTAAAGGGCGTGCCCTGCCCTGTCCGGATTTAAAGCAGCTATAGCACTGAAACCCCATGGTCACCCTCGCATTTCTACACTTCTGCCTGTGCCAAGTCTAGTTTGTGTGCCTCCTCCATTTCGTGTGTACATGGGGGTATTTTTTTCTGCTAGGCAACTGCTATTTATGCCTCTCAGTACTGTGCTTAGTGTGTACCATTCCTGCAAGGTATAGACATTGTCAGCCCATTTTACAGATGAGGAAAATGGAGTTTTTGAGAGGGTGAGATCATTCAGTGGCAGAATGGAATGTTAACCCAGGTAGTCTAACCTCTCTGCTGTAGATCTGATGTCCATTTGAACTTTAGACTTCCCATCTGTGTCTACAGTCTAGCCCTTAAAAAATGTGATAAACAGGTTTTTAGGTAAGTCTGTTAATTTCAGAAAGACATTATTATTATTTTTTAGAAAGTTAGAGCTTATGTTAGGGCTCAGTCTATCCTCCTGCCTCAGCTGCCTGAATAGCTGGGACTGCAGGCACATGCCACCATGCCTGGTTAATTTCTGTGGTATACATCATTGATTACTGAGAAGTCACAGTCCGTTGTTAAATAACTGAGCTATTCATAGCCAAATCATTTTTAAAAACACAAATATAAGCAAAAACAAAACATTTATTTATTTATTTATTGAGACAGAGTCTCGCTGTCACCCGGGCTGGAGTGCAGTGGCGCTATCTCAGCTCACTGCAACCTCTGCCTCCCGGGTTCAAGTGATTCTTCTGCTTCAGCCTCCCAAGTAGCTGGGACTACAGACACCCACTACCATGCCCGGCTAATTTTTTGTATTTTTAGTAGAGACAGGGTTTCACTGTGTTAGTCAGGATGGTCTTTATCTCCTGACCTTGTGATCTGCCCGCCTCGGCCTCCCAAAGTGCTGGGATTACAGACGTGAGCCACTGTACCTGGCCCAAACATGTGTTTTTTTTAAATGAAAGTGTGTTCATTTTACAAACAGTGCATTCTTACTAATTTTACAGGCCCTGTGCTAGGGACATGGCCTCATCTTCCGCTATCTTAGAGTGAAGAAGTAAAGACAGAGAAAGTGTTCACAAGTTGCTGCACAAGTCTCATTGCAGTGCCTCCCAGAGGCGCGAAGAGCAACACCTTTCACCTGGGCTGTCCTAGAAGGCCCATGGCAGGGTGGGGTTGGTGAACAGTGGGGCTTAAGGGGGTGAATTCAGAAGACAAAGGACCTTCTGGGCAAAGAAGGGCCCAGTAGTGGGAAGTGCAGGAGTGTGAGAGTGCCTGGAATTGCCCACTCACTGGCTCTGGAGCTTGGTGCTGAGTGCTTGGGAAGTGTTGGGAGGATCAGTTATGTTGCTGGCTGGGTTCTAAAGAACCTCCAAAGTTTACATAAAAGTTACCTTTGATTTGACTGTTCTACCCTCCAGTCACGTGGCTAAATTAATTAAATCAAATTTAAAATTAAGCTCAGCCATACCAAGCATATCCAGTGTTCAATAGGTACATGTGGCTTGTGGCTGATGCACTGGACAGTGTACATATAAAACATTTCCATCGTTGCAGAAACTTCTATTGAACAGCAGTTGTATTAGTCCGTTCTCAACACTGCTGTGAAGAAATACCTGAGACTGGGTAATTTATAAAGGAAAGAGGTTTAATTGATTCCCAGTTCCACAGGGCTGGGGAAGTCTCGGGAAACTTACAATCATGGCAGAAGCGGAAGCAAACATGTACTTCTTCACATGGAGGCAGCAGCAAGGAGAAGCGCAGAGAGAAGAGGGGGAAAAGCCCCTTATAAAACCATCAGATCTTGTGAGAACAGCAGCATGGGGGTAACCGTTCCCATGATTCAATTACCTGCCACCAGGTCCCTCCCTTGACCTGTGGGGATTATGGGAACTACAATTTAAGATGAGATTTGGGCAGGGACATAGCCAAGCCACATCAGTGTTGCTACACACTACAGTGGTGCTGTGGTGTGTAGGTGGGAAAACTATGGCATGGGGGCCATATCTGGTCCTCTGCCTAATTTTGTAAAGTTTTATTGGAACACAGGCCACACTCATTTATTTATGTACTGTCTATGGACGCTTTCACACTGCAACAATAGATCCAAATAGTTGCAAAGAGACTGTGTGGCCCACAAAACCTAAATATTTACTATCCAGGCCAGGCATGGTGGCTCATGCCTGTAATTCCAGCACTTTGGGAGGTTGAGGTGGGCAGATCCCTTGAGGTCAGGAGTTCAAGACCATCCTAGCCAACATGGTGAAATCCTGTCTCTACCAAAAATACAAAAATTAGCTAGGCTTGGTGGTGCTTGCCTGTAATCCCAGCTACTTGGGTGTCGAGACACGAGAATTGCTTGAACCCAGAAGGCAGAGGTTGCAGTGAGCTGGGATCATGCCACTGTACTCCAGCCTGGGTGACAGAGTGAGATTCTGTCTCTCAAAAAAAAAAAAAAAAAGAAAATTACTCTTTGGCCCTTTATGGAAAGTTTGCTGACCTCTTCTGTAGATGGTAGGGTACAGTAGAAGGTGTTCAAGCCAGGAGTAACATGAATGATTGTATTTATGGCCTAAGAGGATAACTCGTGGTGGTGGGCGGGCCATACTGGTGGAGAGACCCATTTTCAGTGACTTCCAAGAGTCTGCATGAGAGATGACTGAGGTCTTGCCCTGGCAGGAATGGTTCCATTAATCTGTGTCTCATTTGACAAATGAGGAACTACAAATGGGAACAGTTTAAGATGAAATTTGGGTGGGGACACAGCCAAACCACATCAGTGGTGCTAATAGACAGTGGTGTTGTGGTGTGTAGTTGGGAAAACTATGGCCTGTGGGCCAAATTTTGAAGTCCTTTTACTTTTTGGTTCTAAAAATTATTAATTGTAGCCAGAGTTGTTAACTTAATATGTCTTGGACCCCTTGGGCTCTCTGAAGACTGTACTCTTTCTTTCCACTTAATAATATACATGGAATTGCAAAGGAAACCAATGATATTGAAATAGATATCAGAAATAAAATTTTTGGATATAGCAATAAATGCACATCTGTATTAAAATGTGTAATAACAAGATCTAACAGTGAGTCTAAGAACTACTATAATTATCATGTAGCAATGGCATAAAGGATAGTTTGTGCTATCTAAAACAGTCAATGACAGGAGAAGATCTGATTTCTTTGGTGATAAAACGACAGGTGCTGCTAATACACCTGTGTTTTATGGTCTTCGTTTGTAATGAAAAGAAATGCCATTAATAAATTTTATTTATTTATTTATTTTTTTTTTGAGGTGGAGTCTCACTCTGTCACCCAGGCTGAAGTGCAGTGGCATGATCTCGGCTCACTACTACCTCCGCCTTCTGGGTTCAATGGATTCTTCTGCCTCAGGCTCCTGAGTAGCTGGGATTACAGGCGCCCACCACCATGCCTAGCTAATTTTTGTATTTTTAGTAGAGGTGGGGGTTTCACCATGTTGACCAGGCTAGTCTTGAACTCCTGACCTTGTGATCTGCCCACCTCGGCCTCCCAAAGTCCTGGGATTACAGGTGTGAGCCACCGCACCCGGCCAGATGCTGGGATGTTTTTTAAGACCTTAGACCCTAAGCCTATCATATCAAATACAATGAAACACACCCACTTTTCACACTTTAAAAAAAGTGTGTTGGTGTTTATTGCTGTAAAATAGTTTGAAAGTTTTTTTAAAAAGTTTTGGTTTTGCTCATACTTGTGTTTTAAAAAAGTATTTGGCTATGACTAACTCAGTTATGTATTTATTTATTTATTTTTGAGACGGAGTCTCGCTTTGTTGCCCAGGCTGGAGTGCAGTGGCATGACCTCGGCTCACTGCAGTCGCCGCCTCCTGGGTTCAAGCCTCAGCCTCTCGAGTAGCTAGAATTACAGGCGTGCTCCACCATACCCAGCTAATTTTTGTATTTTTAGTAGAGATGGGGTTTTACCATATTGGTCAGGATGGTCTTGATCTCCTGACCTCCTGATCTGCCTGCCTCGGCCTCCCAAAGTGCTGGGATTACAGGCGTGAGCCACCACGCCCTGTGACTAACTCAGTTATTTAACAATTGACTGTAATTTCTCAGCAATCAGTGTATACTTGGAAATTCTTGGGATGTGAGAAAACTAACCTATAACTCATTTTCTTTTTTCTTTGAGGCGAGGTCTCTCTTTGTTACCAAGGCTGGTGTGCAATGGCATGAACAGGGCTCACTGCAGCCTTGACCTCCTGGGCTCAATCCTCCCACCTCAGTCTCCTGAGTAGCTGGGACTACTGGCAAGTGCCACCATGCCTGGTTAATTTTTGTATTTTCTGTAGAAATGGGGTCTCACTGTGTTGCCCAGGCTGATCCTGAACTCCTGAGCTCAAGCAATCCACCCACTTTGGCCTCCCAACATACTGGGATTACAGGCATGAATGAGCCACCACACCTGGCCTGGAACTTCTATAAATAGCAAAGTTAGTAATTAGTGAAGATGATGGTTTGCAAGCACTGAATTATACTTCTATTAATTTCATTTCCTTTCAATTTTCTAATGTTTTGTGCCCAATCTGTCCTGTCTGCCTCTACCTAGCTTTAGAAGTGTTTTGTTGGTTCCTGAGAAGGAGCTGTGCCTGAGGGGTATGAGGTTACCCTCTGGGTTCAGCGGGGAGATTTGGGAAGAGTTTTGATTTGTAGGCTTAGATAGAGTGACTAGTAAAGGGGCCTGACATTAGCTGATGGCTGCTGGGCTAGGGAACAACTTAGAGGCAGCTAACAGGATTCAGGGAGAGTGGATTTGGTGGGAGAGAGTAGTCTAGGATGAATCCAATTGGGTTTTTATGAGTAGTTTGGTAGTTGGTTGACTGGGTGGGTGGTCCCCTGGTAATTATTTGTTGATTAGTGGTTGTTGGGTTAGGTTGGTTACACTTACATTATAGTCGATGGAATCTCAGATTTGGATCTAATACCACATGTAAGTCGAGTGGATTTTTTTTTGAGACAGAGTTTTGCTCTTGTTGCTCAGGCTGGAGTGCAGTGGAACAGTCTCAGCTCACCACAACCTCCGCCTCCCAGGTTCAAGTGATTCTCCTACCTCAGCCTCCCGAGTAGCTGGGATTACAGGCATGTGCCACCACGCCGGGCTAATTTTGTATTTTTAAGAGTTGGGGGTTTCACCATATTGGTCAGGCTGGTCTCGAACTCCCGACCTCAGGTGATCCGCCTGCCTCGGCCTCCTAAAAGTGCTGGCATTACAGGGGTGAGCCACTGTGCCTGGCCAGTTGAGTGGATTTTATTAGCACTCAAGCTTCGTGGCTCATTGCTATTATTGTGCATGTGAGCGTTTTATCTTTCAGTAGCATTAGGGATGCTACTTGGATGTGTTTTAGTTATTACAGAAATAGTTTTTACTAACTTTTACTAAGTTATCTTTCCTCTCCTGTGTAGAAAGTTTAGAGTGAAGCGGCAGTTGGCTGGAGGTTCTGAAGGTTTCCCCCTTTCACATAATTTGATGTTCCAGTTGCCCACATCAGGATGACTCCCTCTCTTTCTACTGATGTAAGCAGTGGGCAAAATTATGGGGCTCCATCCCTGCATCTTCCTACTTGTCTAAATCTTCATCACAGACAACATATTGCCATTAGAAGCTCTAAAGGAAACCTAGAAAGGAGGAGAAGCTGGTTTTCGCCCAAATTCCTCAAAATCATCGCCTGTTGTTTAAGAATTACAGTTTGCACTGGAACAATAAGATGTTCCTTAATGTGGTTTTTAAGTGAGTTGGTTGTCGCCTGAATTTCATAAACACTGGCTAAGGATTGTGCAAAAGGGTGTGCTTCCCTTTAGCATCCTTAATTAGGGACAGCGTTTTGAAAACTGCTTTTTATTGTCCTTTATCTGCAAAACTTCTTGAATCCAAATAGCGAGATTCTCATTTCTTAATCACTGCCACAGAAAGTTGTAGATTAGAGAAAGCTCCAATTCCTTATTTCCTGTCTTCCTTTCTTTCTGTGTGTTTATTGCCTGTGTCTCATCCTCACTCCTGCCAGTTTTATAGAATGTAACCTCCCAGCCTCTGGGAATGTTTGGGAGACTTGTTCATAGAGGATCTGAAGAGCAGTTTAAAGTGGACTTACCCAAACTATCTTCTGGAGAACATTAGTCTCTTTGGAGATAAAATTTGTAAACATCCGCTAGTCCAATAGTGTTGGCAAATTCCCTGTGACACTGTAGCCCTCTCTTTGAGATTGTCAATGTACGCTGGCATGTTAAAGGCTCTGAGAAGTCCTGCAGCAGTTAAAAAATTATTTAGTCTAGTGTGCCCCCAGTTGTTTGGCCACTGAAACCCCCTTTTCTGGAAAAACCAGCTAACATCTGGTAGTCTTTTCTAAGAGGTGGTACTGAAGATGATACTCATGTTATACATTTAAAAATTCTAACATGTATTTTTCATGTATTTATAAAATGCAACTAATGTATCAAACCTGTGATTTCCAGGACATAATTACTTAAGCTAAGGAAAAAAGAAAACATGAGTGAAGGAAAAACTTTAGTAAATAGGCCAGGTGGTGAGAGGAGAGAGCCTTGTCAGTGAGTGTGGTCTAGGGGGATGCTGGACCTAGCTTTTCAGAGCTAGGTTCAGGCAGAGCTGCTCTGAGATGTAGACACTGCAGCTGGGGTTCTTGTTGAGCCGGGAAGCAGCTTCTGACTAAGGTGCGGACTGTTTAGATGAGCTGGTCATAAAGAGCCCTGACTGTGAACTGCGTCTCCAGCCACGGCAGCAGCTGGTGGATGGGGTGATGCCTTGGATATTTATCGTGTGTTGCTTGCCTGGCCTGCCCTTGGACAGTGCACCTCAGGAATGTTAAAATGTGTTCCCCCTTTAGCAGCAAAGCCGATCTGCTGTGTACTTGTTCTGTTTATCTTACTGCCACGACCGTTTATCATGGGCCAGAGTTCAGGGGCACACTGATAAATCTCTTTTAGGAGGATGATGTAACCCTCAGCATTTTCCCCCTCCTTGGTTCTGAGTTTTTAAAGCTTTTGTAACACCATCATGTCCTTGTTTGGGCATCTTCCTGTGTACTCCCATTTGGGTCTCTAGGGTGAAATAGCCAACAGTGGATTCTAGAGTCATGGCCTGGGTTCAAATTCCTGCTCTGCTGCTTATCAACTCTGACTTTGGGTTTAATTGACCTATTCATTATTTTTCTTAATCTGGACAATGGAGCCAACAGCAGTTCCTCATAAAGCAGCTGTAAGGATTCAGGGGGGTAACTGCACAGGGCCAAGCCCTCAGGTGTCACCTCTCACTGGGAGGTCGGACCTCTGCATAATGGACAAGCTCTCCTAGGGTGCAAGTGAACGGGGGGGCACAAGGGAGTTAGGAAGGTGGGTGTTTTTTTGTTTTTGTTTTTTGGCTTGAAAAACATGCCCAAGGCTGGGTGTGGTGGCTCATGCCTGTAATTCCAGCACTTTGGAAGGCAGAGGTGGGAGCATTGTTTGAGCCCAGGAGTTTGAGATCAGCCTGGGCAACATGGTGAGACCCTGTCTCTCTCTCTCTTTTTTTTTTTTTTTTTTGAGATGGAGTCTCGCTCTGTTGCCCAGACTGGAGTGCAGTGGCGCAATCTCAGCTCACTGCAACCTTCACCCCCAGGTTCAAGCGATTCTCCTGCCTCAGCCTCCCAAGTAGCTGGGATTACAGGCATGTGCCATCATGCCCAGCTAATTTTTGTGTTTTTAGTAGAGATGGGGTTTTGTCATGTTGGCCAGGCTGGTCTCGAACTCCTGATCACAGGTGACCCATCCACCTTGGCCTCCCAAAGTGCTAGGATTATAGGCGTGAGCTACTGTGCCTGGCTGACCCAAAAAATTAGCTGGGCGTGGTGGCACACACCCCTGTAGTCCCAGCTACTTGTGAGGCTGGGGCAGGAGGATTGCTTGAGGCCAGCCTGGGCAACCGAGCAAGACCTTGTCTCAAAAAAAAAAAAAAAAAAAAAAAAAGAAAGAAAGAAAAGAAAAGAAAAACATGCCCAAAGGCAACCAAATGACTCCATCTTTTGCAATGTAATCTTCAACATCTACTCCTCTGGCAAGCTGTTTGGAAATGGCAAAGTCCATCTCCTGAGGCTGGGAGATTGCTTGTCCAGGACGGGTGTGTCTGGTGAGGAATGGAAGGCATTTGGATGGCCACTGAGAAAGCTGAGCCAAGGAGCATCAGAAAGACAATCAGGCAAACCCACAGAGTCTCCAGGTATTCCTTTGCTGATAGGTAACATTGCACTAGCGATTTAAACAAACAGGTGAAAGGCCATTGCCCTACCACCCCACCTCACCTCTATTCCTTGCTGCTCTTTCCAGAAGCTACTGCGTGGTCTGGGAACAGTTTTTTGTCTTGTCAAGAGACAGTCTGTACATAGATGAATTCAATTATATTATTTCTGTAGTACCCTGTACTCAAATTTGAACCTGCCATACACATTGCTTTTATCATTTCATAATACCTGTTGATTTTCCCACGTTAGTACCTATAGATCCTGACAAGCAATTTTGTTAAGATGAAGAGTTCTTCATATGTATTGTACTATGTTTCTTTTTTTGATGATGTATGTCAAGATTTATTATAAAAGTAACAGATGGGTAGGGCATGGTGGCTCATTCCTGTGATCCCAGCACTTTGGGAGACCGAGATGGGAGGATCGCTTGAGCCCGGGAGTTTAAGACAAGCCTGGGAAACCTGGCGAAATCCTGTCTCTACAAAAATTACGAAAATTAGCCAGGCATGGTGGTGACTGTCCCAGCTACTTGGGACCCAAATGTCCCAGATACTCAGGAAGCTGAGTCGGGAGCCTGATCCTCAGAGATGGAGGTTGCAGTGAGCCGTGATTGCACCACAGCACTCCAGCCTAGGTGACAGAGTGAGACCCTGTCTCCCCTTGGCCTCCAAAAAAAAAAAAAAAAAGTAACATATGTAGTTTAAATTTTAAAAATTAAATTTTTTGTGGGGGCTGGGTGTGGTGGCTCATGCCTGTAATCCCAGCACTTTGGGAGGCCAAGGTGGGCAGATCACCTGAGATCAGGAGTTCAAGACCAGCCTGGCCAACATGGTGAAACCCTGTCTCTACAAAAACACAAAAATTAGCTGGGCATGATGGTGGGTGCCTGTAATCCCAGCTACTTGGGAGGCTGAGGTGGGAGAATTGCTTGAACCTGGGAGGCGGAGGTTGCAGTAAGCCGAAATCATACCACTGCACTCCAGCCTGGGTGACAGAGCGAGACTCCATTAAAAAATAAAAATAAAAAATCAAGCAATGCAGAATAAATAACAACAATAAAATGAAAGCCCATCTTCCACCATCAGCTTCTTAGTTTTCTTCCTAGAAGGAGCCAGTGAGGACAGTTTGGTGTTTATGCTTCCAGATCTTTCTGTTCAGATGCAGTCATGACTTCTGAAAAACAGGATTGTACAATTCATACTTTTCTACAAATTATCCCCTTCCCTTAATACATCATAGAAGCCTATTCATATTGGAACAAACAAACATTTCTTATTCTTTTCACAGCACCCTGTTTTCCTCTTGCTTGAATGTAAAGTTTATTTAACCACTTACTGTCAGGGAGGCATTTGTTTTCAGTTCTCCCTCCCTCCCCCCACCAGTTATCTTGTAATGAACTGCTTTAATGGCTAAAGATCACTTTAATATCAAAACCTCCCCCACCTCCCATTAGAAAAAGAAATCATGTTAGGGAACTTCAAATTGAATTTACGGACCTTGTGTTTAATTTTCTGTCAGCAGTGGCCCCAGCCTGGCCCCTGCAGACTGCCCCGGAATCTGTGGGAGGAGTTGGGGTGGCCTGCAGACTAGAGCACACTGCCAGTTCATTCAGCAGCTCACCGAGCAAGAAACATCTTGATTCTATCAGCCTTAATGCTGTGTCCCATTAGGGACCCAGCTCTTGTGGTCATTAGCAGATGGAATGCTCATCTGTGCTAGAAGGCGGAATTCTAGGGCATTCGGCTCTGAGCAGTCTTGAACCAGAATTGAATGGCTTGAATCCTTTTCACAATGCCAGCGGGGAGGCACCCTTAGCTCCCAAACTTGTGTGTGTTATAATACTGTGGTAGTAATAACAGTGGTTGTAGTAGCCCCCGTGAATTTGATGGGACGGTCATCAGGCAGTGCTGCTTGCTTGCTTTACTCCATCTTATCACCGCAGCCTGATGAGGCGAGGGAGTTACGACTCTCATTTTGCAGGTGAGGAGACTGAGCACAGGGAATCGACCCACTCATGGTCACACAGCTTGCCAAGTCGCTGTGCTTGGGAGGTGAACCAGGCTTCTCTGACACCCCAGCAGGACGTCTGAACTTCTAGCTGCCCCATCACTAACTTACTTAATGCCCCTGACTCCTGGGTGACTTGGCCACCAGTTACTTCAGCCAGCGACCTGCCCTTTCTTTGAGTGGGTTCCACCCATCCCTGCACCATGCTTTTTACTTTGGATGTTGGTGGCATGGAATTCCACCCGTAAGAAGGAGGTCGGTCCCTGGGCTGAGAGAGTTTGCAGAGAGCTCTGTTGGGATTGGGTGGGACGTGTGTTTGGAGGCCTCCTCACATAATTGTGGGCTGAAAGGTCCAGATTTGGGGATATAAAGTTGAGCCGTCAGCTGAGCTAAAGACAGGGCACAGGGAGGAACCATCCAGAAAGTGTCAGTGTAGGTAAAGCAGGCAGAGTTCCCCCTATCTGTCCTCTGAGGGCCTCCTTTCTTGTGGTTTCCTCCCTTTTCTGTGGTGATGGTCAGAGCCAGCGGTTATAAATTATTTGGAATTTTCCTCAGCTTGGTTCCTACTCAAGACTTTAAATTAGGAGTTTTGTTCCCTTTTATGACTTCACAATCTTTGGGCAGGCTGCCATCTCTACAGCAGGCTAATATGAGTTGTAACTTGAGGTGAGTTATAGGGGAAAAATGGAAGCTGATTTCTCCCCTTTTAAACCAAGGAAGCCACCTTGATCTGACTTTGTAACAAAGCTCAACTTTTGTAAGTTTGCAATTAAAGGATAAATACCTATCCTATTTATTATTATTATTAACTTTTTATTATAAAAGGGGAAAAAACTCCCAGGAAACATAGCCTAGTATGAGGGACAAAAAGCCAAAAGGTTTTTTTTTTCTTCCTTTAAAAGGTCCTCAATGTCTTGCCCTGTGGAGACACCAGTTTTCATTATAATAACGCCATTATCTCTTTGTAGAGTCATTTCAAGCCAATTTAACTTTCTCATTTAAAAGTATAATTGGTATTCAGCACAGAGCTGGGAGCTCAGTAGGCAGTTAGAAAATATGTGTATATTTTTTGAGACGGAGTTTCGCTCTTGTCACCTAGGCTGGAGTGCAGTGGTGCGATCTTGGCTTACTGCAACCTCCGCCTCCCGGGTTCAAGCAATTCTCCTGCCTCAGCCTCCCAAATAGCTGGAACTACAGGCACTCACCACCACGCCCAGCTAATTTTCGTATTTTTAGTAGAGATGGGGTTTCACCATGGCTGGTCTCAAACTCCTGAGTTTCGCCAGGCTGGTTTCAAACTCCTGATTTCAGGTGATCTACCTGCCTTGGCCTCCTAAAGTGCTGGGATTATAGGCATGAGCCACTGCACCTGGCTGGCAGTTAGGAAATATTTATTGAATATGAGAAAAGAAAAATAGAGCAAATTGAATCTTCAAGTAGTATATGAGTAACTCTAATTTCTGTTTTCTGGAAAACACACAGGCTGATAGGTTTGGGTAAATAAGAGCAGAGCTGCATCTTCTCTCAAGTTCCCTGATTCCCTCAAGGAGTTATCTGAGAATAGCTCTGTGCCAAGCAGTGTGGCACGCATAGGGGACCTCTTGAATGGAGGGACAGTCCATTATCATTAGAATCCCCAGTTCCAGCCAGATGCAGTGGCTCACGCCTGTAATCCCAGCACTTTGAGAGGCCAATGTGGGCAGATTGCTTGAGTTCAGGAGTTCAAGAGTAGCCTGGGCAACATGGCAAAACCTTGTCTCCCCCCGCCACACACACACCACACAGACACACACACACACACACACACACACACACACACACACACACACACACACACACACACACACACACACACACACACACACACACACACACACACACACACTAGCTAGGCGTGGTGGCAGGTGTCTGTAGTCCCAGCTACTTAGAAGGCTGAGGTAGGAGGATTGCTTGAGACTTGGAGGTCGATACTGCAGTGAGCTGTGATCGTGCCACTGCACTCCAGCTTGGGTGACAGAGCAAGACCCTGGACCCTGTCTCAAAAAAAAAAATTCCCCAGTTCTCAGGGTGTGGTAGAGGCCGAGTCAGTCATGGCTGAGACAAGGGGACTGTGCTCTGTGTGTTTCTGTGCCCTGTGTTTATATGGTTCATACGCTGCCTGTCCACCATGTTTTTCCCGAGAGCCTCGGCAGCGTAGGCATCGTGGGAATGACTGGGGCAGGTGGAAATTCAGAGGCCCTGCCCTGGTGGGCAGAGAAGCCTGGCTTACCTCCCAAGCACAGCATGTGGGTGGATCACTTCTCTGCACTGTCTCCTCATCTCCAAAATGGGAGTCATAACTGAACTCACCTCATCAAGTTGTTATGAGATGATGTAGATTCAGCGAAGTAGCAAGAGTAGGAGTTTGGGCTTTGGTAACAGAGAGAAGTGAGTTTCCATCTAGATTCTCCCCCTGTGTCACTTTTGGCAGTTGGCTTCACCTCTGTGGGCCTCTGTTATGTCATCTGTAAAATGGGATTAACCCTAAAAGCCACCCTCACAGGGTCATTGTGAGGATTGCACAAGGTGATGCAAGTGGCACAGGGTCTGGCCCAGGAGAGGGGGCTGGAAGAGAGCGAGCTGCCATTGTATTTTGGTTGCTGTGGATCTAAGGAGAAGAGGTGTTTAGGAGTCTTTCCCTGGCATGGTTCCTCCTGCCTTCACCCATCACTCTTTTCCTCGAGGGATTCCCTGCGGGGTGCACAGCCCCAGGGTGGGCCAGACTGAGCTCACAGGAGCATGGGCTGTGTTTCAGGTGAGGTGGCCTCACCACATGACAAACTGAGCTGGAGTCAAAGGGTCATGAGGACCTCCATTCACAGCCAGCATTTATTATTTCAGCTGGAAATGTTTGCCGAGCAGTTGTAGCTGGAAGCTGTGAGCGAGACACAGACTGCCATCAGGCTGAGGCCTCCAGAGCTCATGCTGGGCTTTAACCTGAGCCTCTCGGGGGCTGGGCTCTGAGCTCCTCCACTTCTGCTCATGCCCAGGCGTCCTTGGGGGCCTTGAACTGTCAGTTGTCCAGGAGAACTGTGTGGCAGCAACAGAATGAGTTTGTATAGCAACCTGTTGCTTTGAGGTTTAAAACTTAGTTTAGAACGCAATTGCTTTGACCATTTTGGAGTGTCTATACTTTTTTTCTTCTTCTTTAAGTTTTCTTTTTTCTTTTTTTCTTTTTTTTTTTTTTTGAGACAGAGTTTTGCTCTTGTTGCCCAGTGGCAACAAGAGTGCAATGGCGAAATCTCCGCTCACCACAACCTCTACCTCCTGGGTTCAAGCTATTCTCCTACCTCGGCCTTCTGAGTAGCTGGGATTACAGGCGCCCGCCACCATGCCTGACTAATTTTTGTATTTTTAGTAGAGACGGGGTTTCACCGTGTTCACCAGGCTGGTCTCGAACTCCTAACCTCAGGTGATTCATCTGCCTTGGCCTCCCAAAATGCTGGGATTACTGGCATAAGCCATCAAGCCCTGCTTTTTTGTTTCCCTTCTTTGACCTTTCTAACAAGAGGTTGGAATCCTCGTTTTAACTTTTAAAGGATTTCCCAGTGATAGAAAGTGGTAAGATAGTTACTGTATCCTAGGCCCTTCAGCAGACCCATCTCATTTATCATTTATTTAGTCCAGTGTGGCTTTGTTGTTGGATATTAAGTAATTCTCAAAATTTTACCTTTTCAAAAGTGGCATTGAAAATAAAGGCATTGGGTGATGAAAATGGAACTTTTAAATACAGTGATTCCTGTTAATCAGAAATAGGGTGTTTGGGATAATTTATGAAGCAGTACACCATCATAGATACTATGAGCTGAAAGTTCACCAAACTCTCCCAGAATAAAAATAAGGTATTTATGAAGTGATTCGTTCCAACTATTTGAGGCAAAAATTGTCCAGCAAGTGAGAGAGAACAGAAGGGATAGTTGGCAAAATAGGGAATTTGAAGTCTGAGGTTATGCATAAGGAATGTGTTATGGGCCTATAGTAGAAATCTCAAATCAGGGATTAGGGAATGTTTACTCAGTTCTGTTGCAGAGAAATCCTGGCCACGACTCCCCCATGCCATGCCCAGGGCAGGCATTGCTAATCTTCACTGCCTCCATTCTCCATGCCCTGTTCACGGAAGACATTTCTAATGCATTTTAGCAGTCTTTTTTTTTTTTTTTTTGCTGAATCCAGATGTGGCTTCAGAATCCTTCTCAACACAGTGTACTAGCACCACTTGGTGCTCCTGATCTACTGTATCATCTCTTGAAAAACTACTAACATAAAAAGACCTGCCAAGTCAACTTTATATTAACTGAACCCTTGACACAGTGATGGATAAAAATTAATTCAAACAGCTTCTTTGTGATCTTTGAGTACTTCATGAGCAAGAAAGAGAATTGGAAATCCAGCCAACTTCGGTCCCCTTGTCTACTTGTATTTTACTGTGGTTTGTTTTCTCTTACCAATTGAGATAGGCCCATGAGACTTCTGGTCTTCCAAAGCCCAGAACATCCCCACATTATAGTTTAACCACTGTAACAAAGAGGTTTTTTTTTTTTTGTTTTTTTGTTTTTTTGTTTTTTTTGAGACGGAATCTCGCTCTGTCGCCCAGGCTGGAGTGCAGTGGCACGATCTTGGCTCACTGCAAGCTCCGCCTCCCAGGTTCACGCCATTCTCCTGCCTCAGCCTCCCGAGTAGCTGGGGTTACAGGCGCCCGCCATCACGCCCGGCTAATTTTTTGCATTTTTTAATAGAGATGGGGTGTCTGGATCTCTGACCTCGTGATCCGCCCTCCTCCGCCTCCCAAAGTGCTGGGATTACAGGCGTGAGCCACCGCGCCTGGCCAGAGGTTTTCTTAAAAACAATAACAACAAAAACAGTTGTAGAAAGCATGTAGAGTGTGGGTTTTTTCAGTCTTCAGGTTGGCAGGGCATCTGATACTGGGACCCAGGTTCCTTCCCTCACCTTGCTGTGCCTCTCCTAGTGCAGGCCAAAGCCAGGTGACTGTGCTGTCTGGGCTCCTGGCTGGCAATCGGGGAAAGAGTGCATGGAGCAGGCACGCCCACTGTTCAGGTCCTGAAGCCGTGGCTCATTTCATATCATTTGTTGCTTATTTGAAAGACAGGCACACCACTGACTTCCAGGGGAGGCTGACTGACCATCTGGATGAAAGTTGCATGCCTGGGAGGGAGAAGGGGACAAAGGCCACAGATAGGCATCAGTTGTCAGGGCCTTAAGTCTGCCTTGTTGGCATGCAGCCTTTTATTGGATCAAGGCCCTGGAGAAAAGCCCTGAGCAGGAGGAGATAAGCCAGCTTGGTCCCCTTCATCCTACCCAGGGGCCTCTGGGGTACCTGAGCCAAAGTGCACAGTTCATTGGCTGTGTGGATGGAAGGGCTATGGGACTTGAAAATGGGACACTGGTCCTGGGCAGCTGACCGACATGGTCCTCCTTAACCTGCTGTCCGGGGAGATGGGTTGCATCTGGCTAGGTTTTGACTGAGGAACTGAGGAGAGCTGTCAGCTGTCCCCGCTTTGGTTCAGAATGCTCTTTTGTTTGGACAGCTGAAGCCTACAATTCAGCCATGGTTGGTTTGGGCTCAGAAAACAGGCAAGGATGGAGAGAAACTGCAAAGCTGACCTGGGCTGTCAGTGGGCACCAGGTCCTGCTGGCCTGGGGTCTGGATGCAGGAGATCTGAGCTCTTCAATGTGGGGTGGTCTTGCGGCAGCTCTTCACAGGCTGCTGCTGCTGCTGTAGGCTCACCCAAGCAGCCAAGACGGACAGGATCTATTCTAGTTTTGCTCAGAGTTGGATATAGAAGAGGCATTAGAGGGAGAGGGGATGGGGAAGGAGTTCCAGGCCAGGTGAGCATGGGGCACGGTAAACTGGGATGTTAAGGAGGGGCCAGTTTGTGACCAGCCTGGGCAACATGGCGGAACCCTGTCTCTATAAAAAATTAAATTAGCCAGGTGGGTGGCATGTGCCTGTAGTCCTAGCTACCCAGGAGGCTGAGGTGGAAGGATCGCTTGAGCCCAGGAGGCGGATGTTGCAGTGAGCAGAGATTGTACCATTGTACTCTAGCCTGGATGACCGAGACCCTGTCTTAAAAAAAAAAAAAAAAAAAAAGGAGGGGCCAGACCCCTGACCCATATGTGCTGCTCTTTTCTTTCAGGGAGGTCTGATAAAATATCAGTAGTTCAATTCTTTTTTTTTTTTTTTTTCCTGAGATGGAGTCTCGCTCTGTTGCCCAGGCTGGAGTGCAATGGAGTGATCTCGGCTCACTGCGACCTCCGCCTCCCAGGTTCAAGTGATTCTTGTGCCTCAGCCTCCCAAGTAGCTGGGATTACAAGGTGCCCACCACCATGCCTGGCTGATTTTTGTATTTTTAGTAGCGACAGGGTTTCACCATATTGTCCAGGCTGGTCTCGAACTCGTGACCTCAGGTGGTCCTCCTGCCTCAGCCTCCCAAAGTGCTGGGATTATAGGCATGAGCCACCGTGCCCGGCCCATAGTTCAGTTCTTTAGGTGGTTCTTGGTGCTGCATGTGAGATCTCTGCAAGAAGGACCCATCTGAGCCGGGTGGTTTAGAAGACCAGCATGGCCCAGGACCCTCAGAGCAACACCAAGAACCACCTAAAGTTCTTTCTCAGATGTGTCCTCCTTGCAGAGATCTCACGTGCCCCAGGTTCGCTGCAGCGTTAGGGGTCAGCCTCCCTTTGGAGCAGGAGAGCAGGGGCCTTGGAGGTGGTGGTCCTGGCCCTTCTAATTAATTGCTTGGCTCAGAGAAGTGACAAATTGAACATTTCAACCACCTGTTAATTCACAAGGTACTTCTTTTCATTTCTTGCTGCTTGCACAAAACACTTGGAGTATGGCTTGTGGATGTCTGGCCCTAGGGAAGAGTGTTTGGCACATAGCAGGTACTTAAGTATTAGGAAAATGAGGATGGAGGGGAGGGAGGGAACATTATTAAGCGGCCAACTGTGAGACAGGCATTGTGCTTGACTGTTTCTTTTTTTTTTTTTTTTTTTTTGAGACAGAGTCTCTTTCTGTCACCCAGGCTGGAGTGCAATGGTGTGATCTCGGATCACTGCAGCCGCGTCTCCTGGGTTCAAGTAATTTTCATGCCTCGGCCTCCCAAGTAGCTGGGATTACAGGCGCCTGCCATTATGCCCTGCTAATTTTATTTTTAGTGGAGACAGGATTTCACCATGTTGGCCAGGCTGGTCTCGAACTCTTGACTTCAGTGATCTGCCTGCCTCGGCCTCCCAAAGTGCCAGGATTACAGGTGTGAGCCACTGTGCCCGGCCGACACTTGGCATTCTCTAACCTACCTACTCCTTACAACAGCCCTGGGAAGTAGTAGTTGACCATGGCCATTTCTATTTGGTAGATGAGGAAAAATAAGGTTCAGAGATGGATTGTTCAAACCGACGTATCTAGTCAAGCTACTGGTTCCTGAGCCTGTGTTTGCCACCCCTCTACCACGTAGCCTCTCCGGGTAGTAGAGATGAGGGGGCAGAGTGCACAGTGCATGGCATCCTGTTCCCCAGATGGCCAAGTCTTAGTGCGAGTGTGTGTGGCCTTGGTAACTTGTGTCAAGCACACACCCTATCTCTCTCTCTCTCTCTCTCTCTTTTTTTTTTTTTTGAGACAGAGTCTCACTCGGTCACCCAGGCTGGAGTGCAGTGGTACTATCTTGGCTCACTGCAACCTCTGCCTCCTGGGTTCAGGCGATTCTCTTGCTTCAGCCTCCTGAGTAGCTGGGACTACAGGCACATGCCACCACGCCCAGCAAATTTTTAGAAGAGGCTGGGTTTCACCATGTTGGCCAGGACGGTCTCGAACTCCTGACCTCGTGATCTGCCTTCCTTGGCCTCCCAAAGTGCTGGGATTACAGGCTCTCTCGCTCTCTCCCTCTCTTGTTTTTTTTTTTGAGACAGAGTCTTACTTTGTTGCCCAGCTTGGGGTGCAGTGGCATGATCATGGCTCACTGCAGCCTTGCTCTCCTGGCTCAAGCAATCCTCCTGCCTCAGCCTCTCAAGTAGTTGGTACTAATGGGCATGCACCACTACACCTGACTAATTTTTTTTATTATTTGTAGGGACAGGGTGTCCCTATGTTGCCCAGGCTCTGGTCTTGAACTCCTGGGCTCGAGCTATCCTCCTGTCTCAGCTTCCCATAGTGCTGGGATTACAGAGATGAACCGCCTGGCCTACACACCCCTATCTCTCCTTGATTCTTTTTTTTTTTTTTTTTGAGACAGAGTCTCCCTCTGTCTCCCAGGCTGGAGTGCAGTGGGGTGATCTTGGCTCACTGTAGCCTATGGCTCCCAGGTTCAAGCGATTCTTGTGCTTCAGCCACCCAAGTAGCTGGGATTACAGGCACACACCACCATGCCCACCTAATTTTTGTATTTTGAGTAGAGACAGGGTTTCACCATGTTAGCCATGCTGGCCTCGAACTCCTGACCCCAAGTGATCCTCCTGCCTCGGCCTCCCAAAGTGTTGAGATTACAGGTGCGAGCCACCATGACTCGCCTCTCCTTGATTCTTACAGTCACTTTGGTGGCTGTTTCTGACTCAGCAGCTACCTGCATTGTGGCCAAAGGATGACCTATTCCTTCTCAGGAGGGCAAAAATGTGGAATAGTGTCTGTCCATGCCTCTCCTCATGGGCTACCACCTCTGCCACCCTGGTTAATCAGTAACAACCAGGAGAGAAGCTGCTGGAACTGACCTCTGGGAACTCCCTGGATGGTTTGGTGCAGGAATGTAGTAGGCATACACGTGGTTGCGTGGATCTGGGCCCTCCTGATGTGAGTAGAGAGGTAAAAGGCCACCATCTCCCTGACCTCTGGGGAACTCATCCACAAAGAAGATGTTTCCAAGATGCTTCTGAAGATTGCCTAAAAATAGCCGGTTTCCACCCCCGTGAATGCATCCATTCTAGAATGCTCCTTCACCAGGACCAGAGAACTGATTTACAGAAGTGACATGAAAACATTCCATCCCAGAATTTGCAGTAGCTCAAATTAAGTTTCTAGCTATTAAAAAGAAAAGAAAACAAAACTAAACGCACCCACCCTGCTCACTTAGAAGCAACACTGAGTAATTTTAAGTAGTTCGAGAAAATGTATGTGGTTTGAGGGTCAGGGTTGTCCAGAGCCAAGACCAGTTATGTGGGAATTGTTATTGGCTGGATTTGGGGAGGAGAAAACCCATGGCCCAATTCCAACCCACTGAAATCTAAGCAGATTCTAGGTGGTTAGGCGGACCTGGTAGGCGTTGGTTTATTTTATTCCCGAAAAAGGCCCTCGAGCAAGTCTTCACATGGAATCCTGCTGAAAGGCTTCCGGCTCATCTGGCCTTTTCCTCCTCTTAAGGTTCTGCTCCATGTTTTACCCTCGGCATAAACATTGCAGAGCACGTTCAGATCTGAAAAGTGTCTCATCTACGTGATGGTCAGACGTTGTTGACCCTGTGATGCTGTGTAACATTTCATTTTCGAGGCTTGGGGAGTCTCCTATTTCATGTGGATGGGAACCTGGAGGTCTTTGGGCAAGTTGCCATCTTTTTATTGTTCCAAGAGTTTGGTGAAGCGTTTGAACATTCACCTGTCAAAATCAGTTTTGGAATGAGAACTGCTCTCTCTCTAGTCCTTATAATAGCAGAAGGAAGGTATCATTTATCCCAATGAGACCATAAAGGGGGCTTTCCCGTGTGGACACCCACCTTGAATTCAATTGGAAACAGAAATTCTGGGCATTGTATTTTTTGTAAATTTGGCTCAGACTTCAACTGGGTCATATTTCCCCCAAAATCTTTTCGAAAAAGACTTGTGTCTCATTCCTTTAGACTAGCATGTGTAAGCTGGGTAAAAATAGAGCAAGCCGATTTCATGTTAATGATTTCATGTTAGGTTTGTGAATCAAATCTGCAAGTCTGCTTTTGAAAAGCATTTAACATATAACTTGGGAAAGTTTGAGTTTTGCAGACTAATGCCTGTGGCCAGATGAGACTTCATAGCTCCATCCAATCCCTCCTGGTGCAAGAGATGAATGCCTTGAGGGTGCCTGGCCACCACCATTACCCTGACAGTATACCCACTATTTATTTATTTATTTACTTATTTATTGTTTACCCTTTTGAAGATTGCTCTTCTCCCTTTAACTTAAAGGAAATTGGCATGGAAACTTGTTTGATCTGGAATTTCTGATCATCAGTAGGTAGTAACTCCGTAATCAATAGCACTTCAAAACAACAACCAAATAACAGGATAACTAATCCAAAAAATTCAGTCATGGTCAAGGACTTCCAGCTCAGGAAATGTCTGGTCCCGTGGGGTGGATTCCTTGGATAACCAAGTTCCGTGCAGGGCCTGGAGTTTTATGCAGACCATTGCTCCTTGATTGACCACAGGACCTCAAAAGGAGGGCTGGCTTCATGACCACATGACCTGTGTGCTCAGAAGGGCCCTGTACTTGGTTTATTGCTCTGCTGTTGCTGTCTTGAAGTTCTTAATTTTTTTTTTTTTTTTTTTTTTGGCACTGGGGAGTTGCAGTTTTAAACAACACTTATTTATTATCTCACAGTTTCTGTGGGCCAGGAGTCCAGCCATGGCTTAAGACCAGGTCCTCTGCTCCGGGTCTCACGAGACTACAAGGAAGGTGCCATCTAGGGTGTGTTTTCATCTGAATGCCTAACTAAGGAAAAATCCACTTCATTCAGATTCATTCAGGTTCATTCAGGTTTTTAAAAGAATCCATTTCCGGCCGGGCGCGGTGGCTCACGCCTGTAATCCCAGCACTTTGGGAGGCCGGGTGGGCGGATCACGAGGTCAGGAGATCGAGACCATCCTGGCTAACACGGTGAAACCCCGTCTCTACTAAAAATACAAAAAATTAGCCGGGCGTGGTGGTGGGCGCCTGTAGTCCCAGCTACTTGGGAGGCTGAGGCAGGAGAATGGCGTGAACCCGGGAGGTGGAGCTTGCAGTGAGCCGAGATCGCGCCACTGCACTCCAGCCTGGGCGACAAAGCAAGACTCCGTCTCAAAAAAAAAAAAAAAAATAATAATAATAAAAATAAAAGAATCCATTTCCGTGTGATTGTCCCACTGACAGGTCCCAGCTTTTTACTAGCTGTTGGTTGGAGGCTAACCTCAGGTTTTACAGGCTACGCTCATATCTCTGCCATGAGGCCTTCTGCATAGGCAATTCATAACATGGCTGCCTGTTTCCTCACAGCCAGCAAGAGAATCTGTCTCCTGTCTGCTAAAGTGGAGTTTCATGCATCATAATATGGTCATGGGAGTAATAGCCTGTCACCTCTGCCATTTTTCTATTGGTTAGAATAAAGGCACAGGTTGTCCCCACACTCAGGAAGAACCCATGATATAAACGCTTTCAGTAAAGGAGACGACAAACAGAATGTGGAATGATCAGAATTACTCTTATGACCCAGACCAAGAACATCAGCATTACCTCTGAATTTATTGGAAATTCAAATTCTCCTGTTTCACCCCAGGCCTGTTAAATCAGAAACTTTAAAAGCGAGCCCAGCATTCTGTGGTTTAACAGATCCTTCAGGTGATTCTGACACCTGCTAAATTTTGAGAACCACTGGTCTAGAGGCAGGCAGGTCTTGCTCCCCTAGGAGTTAAGTTTGATGTATCTTCTGGTAATACTGAGAAATGAGCTGGGAAATGGTTCCAAAATCAGATTATCCTCCCCAGGATTAACAAGACTCATACTTGCAAAAGAGAGTGAAGAAGAGAAACTAAAAAAAGCAAGAGGCTGTGTGTGAAGCTAGATTCAAACAGTTAAAGACAGCAACACATGGCAAAGGATGGGAATTTGAGGAAGTGGGTAGTGAAAGCAATTCTTGAGCTAAATTACAAGAAAACACGGTGAATTTGTATCCGTTTCCTTTATTTAGGGGGCTGGCTTAAACATTAGTGATACATTTGGGGAGTAGAAAATGGATGTTGGTGTGAAGTTCTTAAGTTTTGGACAAGGAACCCTGTATTTTCATTTTTCTCTGAGCCCCATGAATTATGTAGACAGTCCTGCTTCGAAGTTATTATTTATACAATTCATTATAGAGAAAGTCCTTGGGAACCTTAACTTTGAGTGAGGATTGCTTGAGTTAGTTTTTCTTACCAGCCACTCCATGATACTCTTTGTTTTTTCCAGGTTAGATGATCAAGTTTTATTATGACTGAATCTGCAACTGCAAAATTAATTCTGATTAATTAATTTAATAATTAAATTCTGATGATTTCTCTCTGATGGTTTGGGTGTGGGCTCTTAAAGAAGGTCTTTTTTTGCAAGGGGATATAACAATAATCAGGTTAATCAAAAAAATAAAGCTCTCACCCTTTCATTTTTGAGTGGCATGCCGTGCACCCCTTATCAGCATGTGAGTATGCTTTTCATGTGGTCGTGGTTGGGTTTCATTAAGTGTAATTTGGCATGTGTTCAACCAGCATTCAGGTGGCTCTTGGTGGGTGGCTGGGGAGACACCAAGATGCAGATAGCTCAGTCACTCCCCAACAAGCGGCTTAGTTCTGGAATGAGGTGGGAGGCCAAGGAACTCACACATAAATGCTGGTGGGAGTGAAGTGCCACCTGCTGTAGAATCTGGTATCAGAATGATGAGCCAGGAGTTATCCCACAGGAGGATGGGTGAAGGTCTTCCCATCAAAGGGATAGAGAACACATGAAGAGGTCCAGGGGCTCAGGGCAAGATGTAGTCCAGGAACAAGGAGTCTTTGAGCCTGCAGTATGGTGGGTGGAAGTGGCAAGAGTGGAAAGCGGATTGGATGGGGGTTATGTAGGTTCTGAGGTGCTGTGTATGTTTAAGGAGCTGACTGTGTGCAGCGCGAACCCTGGTGAATTTGGAAGCACAGATGTACCTGACGAGAAAGATGGTTCTGGGGTTATGTGAACAGTGATTCGGCTTCAAGGCTATCAAAGACAAAAATGTTTATTGGGAGGGTATAGAAAAGGGTTTGCCAAAAGAGTTAGGTAGGGATAGAATTGACACATTGTGGAAACTATACCCAGAGTTTAAGAGGTGGAGTCCAGGATAGTGCCCATGTTTGTAGCTTGGGGTCCTGGTAGAATGGGAGCTGGCTATGGACTATCTTTGTTGGAGAGTGGGTATAGGGAAATGGAGAGAGAGAAAAAGTTGCAGGGGGTGCGGGAGATGGATAGTTGCAGAGAAGGCAAGGGCAGGGGAAGTGGAAACAAATGGCAATGAGACTCCTGGAAGGTGCTGGCCAGGGGCATGGCATGGCATGTTCTGTTAAGCAAGGGAAGGACTAGAAAGGGGCCATGATTTTGGCTGGGCACTTATCCTCCTCACAACAGGACGCATTTGTGTCATCATGGCTTACTCTTAAGAATGACTGACGTGTCAGAATAGCAAATATGAAAATGATTGATAACACCTAGCATTGGTGAGATTTGCAGGGATAACTAGCTGGCCTCTTAAATCTATAGATAGGAATGTAAACAGAAACAAACTTTTTATAGGGAAAAGATGTCTAGGACATAATGATTAATGAAAAGAAAAAAATTCCTACCTATCGAAAAACGTGAATTCAGACAGCAAACACACATGCATGTATACACATACACACGTGCACACACGCATACACACACAATCTGGTAGGCTGTATACTACCAGGTTAGCAGGTTGTTACCTCTGGGATGCAGTCACTCCTTTTTATTGTCTATATTTGTGAAATGATTTCTTTCAATTTTTGAGACAGGATCTCACTCTGTTGCCCAGGCTGGAGTGCAGTTGCGTGACCTCAGCTCTCTGCAACTTTCACTTCCTGGGCTCAAGCGATTCTCCAACCTCAGTCTCCTGAGTAGCTGGGACTACAGGAGGGAGCCACCATGCTCGGCTAATTTTTTTTTTTTTTTTTTTTGTAGAGAGGGAGTTTCACCATGTTGCCCAGGCTGGTCTTGAACTCCTAAGCTCAAAGCAATCCTCCTGCCTCGGCCTCCCAAAAGTGCCGGGGTTACAGGAGTGAGCCACTGCACCCGGCCATTATTATGGAAAATTTTAGGCATATACAAAAGTAGAGACAGTGGTGTCTTACATGCTCATGAACCCATGATCCAGTGACATCCGTTAATGGCATTTTGGAATCATATTTCATCTGTTCTTGTCCTCAAATGTTTTGAAGCAAATTTCAGCATTACATCCTTTCACTCTTAAATATCTCAGTATGGTTCTCTAATAGTTGAAGACTCCATTTACATTTATATAAGGAGCATAATTTACACTTGTGTAACCCAAAGGAATGACCAAGCCTGTGCCTCTCTCCCCAGATAGCAAAGCCATTGTGGATGGGAACCTGAAGCTCATCTTGGGTCTGGTGTGGACACTGATCCTCCACTACTCCATCTCCATGCCCGTGTGGGAGGATGAAGGGGATGATGATGCCAAGAAGCAGACGCCAAAGCAGAGGCTGCTGGGGTGGATTCAGAACAAGATCCCCTACTTGCCCATCACCAACTTTAACCAGAACTGGCAAGACGGCAAAGCCCTGGGAGCCCTGGTAGACAGCTGTGCTCCAGGTAAGTGCCCAGGGCTGCCTAAACCATCTGTCCAGGATGCGGGTGTGTGGGTCCCAAACATTCTGGTTTTCAACGGGAATGCTATCTTTGCTTTGATTGGCGTATTTCTCCAGGTCTTAGCTCATTATAAGCCCATTATAAGGAAACTAAAACTGGCTCTGTGTACCCTTCTAAGGGCAGATTTTCTAGGTATATCCATAGACATGTTTGAGCATCAAGTTGAGTCTTTTATCCAAATTCCAATGAAGGAGTTGGTGCTTAGAAGCAAGACTTGGGCTTAGCTTCCAGACTCCAAAATCCTGTGTCTTCCCACGTTGGTGCTCAGTTTCTCACTGGATTTGGAGAAACATTTGGTCCTATTAGGTGGCTTGGCATGAAAATCTAAAAACTTCCATGGAGTGGAAAGTACCCATTTTTATTAACCACTGGTTTGACTATGTATGGCATTCTCCACCCTTTTCTTTCTGTGTTGCTGTGAAATAGCATTTGGTCAGGATCCAGTTGGAGCCTTTTCCACCCTTGATGGGCTGCTCATTTCTTAGTGGTTGAGTGTATATGAAGGTTGTAATTATTCCCACTGGAGGGTTTAGATTGATGGGTAGAGTTTGCTGGTACACACTCAGTAGAAAGACCAGAGTCAGAGTTTACACACCCCCCCTAAAGTTGATTTTAATTTAAAAAAAAAAGGTATTAATCATATTTTCCATTTACTGTGTATTCTGTATTTACTGGGCACATTAGTATTTAGTTAGTTAGTGGTTCTCGACATACTCAAAGCAGAACTAGTGTCAGTTGGGTAGGGGAGGGCTGAAGGCCTCATTCTTACTTGAGAGCCTATAAGTTGGTGTCATCCAGGAAAAATTCAAAGTGCAGCATTAATTGATTTCCTAATATCCTCTTCTTTACTTCCATTTAAGGACACATTTTAGGATACCTCTTTCCAATTTAAACCTGGGAGTTTTTACTCTAGTCCTTTACCTCATGTGCTTACAAAGGCTTTTAAGATAATTGTAGGTTTGTGCCTTTGAGCAAGTGGATTTTTGAATCACACAGGATGCTATTCTAGACTTTTTAGATATATCCAGGAATAGAGTAAAAAATAAAATAAAATCCCTCCTGCATAAAGGCACCAGGCTTTTTCCAAGCTTTGTTTATTTTTTAACACCACTCCTTCAAGGAATGGATAATCCCCATCTTCATGCAAGAACATAGCACCCGGAGGAGAAGTCTCAGTAATGGAGGATAGTTTACACCCTGGCACACTCATACCTGTGATACTTTTTGCCTATTAAATATATGATTTGCTCAGATTTTAGGAAAAAATCATTCTCTGAACTAAAAGAACAAATGGGGTTAGTTTAGGCACATGGTTTCCTTTAATCTCTTTGGTCAGCTAATGCTAAAAGAATCTTTTGTGTTCTGTTAACAGGTCTGTGCCCAGACTGGGAATCCTGGGACCCGCAGAAGCCTGTGGATAATGCACGAGAAGCCATGCAGCAGGCAGATGACTGGCTGGGTGTCCCACAGGTATGCACAAGTGTGCCAGGTCCTGTGAGGCTGCCCCCGCCCACTAGCTTGTTCTGTGGATGCCTTCCTGGGTCAGGCAGCCCAACCTTCTTGGCATTGAGACTTCAGAGAGCATTGCCTGTGATGCTCTCTCATCTTCCTCAGTTTACCCATAATAATAGTAGGTTCTCATTGACTCAGGTGCTTATAGATCTTAGTGTGTTGGTTTAATGTAGATCATCCAGAAATTTTCATGTCACTCTTCTTTGTCACACACTGGCAAATTTTCTAGTATTTCTTCTCTAAATATTTTGAAGACTACCTTTAAACCCCAGACTACAAATGTGGACCCTAACTATTAGGTTGAGCCATAAGAAATTGATAGTATTTGACCATTTTTCAATCTACATTTTAAAAGGTAATTTTAATCCAATAGCTTAAGAAAAGTCACAGGACTTAAATTTTTTTTTTTTTTTTTTTTTTTTTTTGAGACGGAGTCTGGCTCTGTCGCCCAGGCTGGAGTGCGGTGGTGTGATCTCCACTCACTGCAACCTCTGCCTCCCGGGTTCAAGCAATTCTCCTGCCTCAGCCTCCTGAGTAGCTGGGATTATAGGTGCGCGCCACCACACCTGGCTAATTTTTGTATTTTTAGTAGAGACAGGGTTTTACCATGTTGGTCAGGCTAGTCTCGAACTCCTGACCTCGTGATCTGCCCGCCTCAGCCTCCCAAGGTGCTGGGATTACAGGCGTGAGCCACTGTGCCTGGCCGACTTAAAACTTTTAAAAACATGTAAGCCAGGATAATCCACCATTAATGGAAACTGTGGAAGAATCTCTGTCACCCATAATCCTATCACAGGAATATAACAAGAGAACTCAGAAATCAAATAAGTCTTGGATACCATCTACAGTAGTCACATTGCTTAGTTGAAGTCTGATCTTCCTAGCTGGGAGGAAAACCTGTGTTTTCTTCCCAGAAACTCCCTCTAACAGTTAGGCACCATGAGTCCTGTGTCCAAAGGCTAGCCAGGGAAGATTGCAGGTAGCCAGTGCCATGGGACTGATGGCGTCACTATAGGCTGCATTGAGGTCTGAGTTCAGTGTATTTTGTAACAGGGTCCCTTGGAAGGTAGAACAACATGCCTGTTTCTTTGGTTTGGTTTTGGAGTCATGTCTGTCCTACATGGCTCATTGGTTTCTTGGCTCGTCCACCCTCAGGAAGTGGTGTGGTGTGTTTTTCATCTCCGCTTAAACCTAAACCGTCTCCTTTTTACGTTCACGTGATGTTGGCATGGGTGAAGTTGTTGAAGGAGCTGCTGGGAAGAAATGCCAAATCGACACACATCCTACTTTTTATGGAATGTATTGAAGGCAACTGTTCAAACCCAACTAGCTCTTTTGTTCCTGCAGGCTAATGGTCAGAATGTTTTCTGGTGCTTTTTATCACATGGGGAGGGAAGTTGGACACATCTGTTGTTCATTGCACATGGTTAACCTGGTCCATGAGACAGAGCCTCTGTTCATCTGAGGAAGTGTGACTTACCTCCTTAGCACCATTACTGGAGGCAGGGAGGACTCTGCATGCTGTTTAGGGCTGGGTCAGATGATGGTACTGAAACTGAGGTGGTGGCACCTTCAGGGAAGTCACCTGTCCAGGATGGGTCTAGTCTTGCTCCTAAACTGAATATCAAGAGAAGTTCACCCATTCCCTATTTTTTTTTTTTTTTTGAGACAGAGTCTTGCTCCATCACACAGGCTGGAGTACAGTGGCACGATCTCAGCTCACTGCAACCTCCGCCTCCTAGGTACAAGCGATTCTCCTGTCTCAGCCTCCCGAGTAGCTGGGACTGCAGGTGTATGCCACCATGCCCGGCTAATTTTGTATTTTTAGTAGAAACGGCGTTTCACCATGTTGGCCAGGCTTGTCTCGAACTCCTGACCTCGTGATCCAACCACCTCGGCCTCCCAAAGTGCTGGGATTACAGGTGTGAGCTACTGTGTCTGGCCTTTTTTTTTTTTTTTTTTAAAGAGACGGCGTCTCATTCCTCTGTTACCCAGGCTGGAGTGCAGTGGCATGATCTCGGCTCACTGAAACCTCCACCTGCTGGGTTCAAGCCATCCTCCTGCCTCAGCCTCCCTAGTAGCTGGGATTACAGGTGTCTGCCACCACACTGGGCTAATTTTTGTATTTTTAGTAGAGACTGGGTTTCACCATGTTGGCCAGGCTTGTCTCGAACTCCTGACTTCAAGTGATTTCTCTTGTCTTGGCCTCCTAAAGTGATGGGATTACAGTCATGAGCTACCACGCCTGGCTTCCCTATTTTTTAAATGGCTCCTAATATATTGAGATCACATATCTAATATTTACATGTTGTTTCTTTTTTATTTACCTTTTTTAATTAGTAGAGTTAATACAGATACAGACCATGAGTATACAAGCAAAGGAAAAAGCTGGTTAACCTGTGCACTTTTTTGTAACATGCTCTAATCCCATGTGTGCTTGTTTCTTCATTTTCCTGACTTGCTATAGCTTATCCTTTTATCATTTTTGAAATTTTGACCAGAGGAGTAAATGAACTTTTGGGGAATGGGGAGGACAATGAACTTTTGGAAGTTACATGCAGAATTTTTTGGAGAGGGGCCCCTAGCTTTCAAAGGGGTCTGCAATTTCTCAAAAATGATTAAAAACACTGATATTGGTGTGTTGGTTTAAAGTAATTTCACTTAATTGAGAAGCTGACTCAGTTTCTTAATATTTGTAGTGCTTGGTTTAAGAGGCATTTGCAAACACTTCAATAGTTGCAAAGTGATGTGTTCTGGGTGTTCATCCACCATGTCATTATCCTAGGTCATCACTCCTGAAGAAATCATTCACCCGGATGTGGACGAGCACTCAGTTATGACTTACCTGTCCCAGTTCCCCAAAGCCAAGCTCAAGCCGGGGGCTCCTCTCAAACCCAAACTCAACCCGAAGAAAGCCAGGGCCTATGGCAGAGGTGAGTGCTGGTCCTCTGGTGTTGTACTGGAGACATGTCCTCTGGTGTTGGAGATGATTTCATGGTTTCAAGAGTGATGTTCTTAGAATCAAAAATAGATGGGTGTAATCCTCAAAGAGACCCCAAGCCTCCTTTATAACACATTTTATGACTGTTTTATTCTGCCTTGTTTTTCTAAGGCTTTAAGAAATGTTTCTGCTTAGATGGAAAGGGCAAGTTTGCTGCTTGGTGATTTTAGTGCAGTAGCCCATTGCTCCCATTTTTCAGAAGAGGAATCGTGGGGTAGGGAGTCGGGGGAGTTTGGTCTTGCCCCAGATCACCACAGTCAGTGATGGGGATGGGCCATCTGGCTGCTGATTCATTTCTCCTTCTGTTACGCTAAGGCTGCCTCAGATTTCCAGCCGGAGTGGGAGCTATTGTTAACCCCTGGCAGATACTTCCTTGCTAAGACATCCTGTTTATGACTGCGAGGCAGCTGCGGAACACCGTTTTGCTCAGAACATTATAGTGGGTAGAAGCCATTTCAAGGCATTTGGTGTTGTGATTGGCACCTGACTTCAAGCACACTAGCTTTGTGAAGAGAACAGTTACATGGCTGCAAAGTGTGGTTTCTGGTGAAGATCAACATGGCCAGATACAACTGAACGCCTTTTCTATGGGGGAGGGGAAGGAGTGCATTTTATTTCTCATTTTTCATAACTAAGAAAATATCGGCCGGGTGTGGTGGTTCATGCCTATAATCCCAGCACTTTGGGAGGCCGAGGCGGGCAGATCACCTGAGGTCAGGAGTTGGAGACCAGCCTGGCCAACATGGTGAAACCCCGTCTCTACAAAAAATACAAAAATTAGCCAGGCATGGTGGCGGGTGCCTGTAATCCCAGCTATTCAGGAGGCTGAGGCAGGAGAATTGCTTGAATCCAGGAGGCAGAGGTTGCAGTGAGCCGAGATCTTGCCACTGCACTCCAGCCTGGGTGACAGAGTGCGTGAGCCTCCGTCTCAAAAAAAAAAAGAGAGAAAGAAAATGTTATCCTAGTGGGATAATAGTTATACACACAGTATTCTGTATATCTTCTCCCAGAATTGACAGTTGTTACCATTCTAGCTTAATAGTTTTCTCTTGCCCTTTGTGTGTGTTTGCATATGTGTTCATGTGTATGATTGCTGAATTATCTGAAAATAAGTTGCAAGCGTGGTGACAGTTCTGTCCTCAGCACATCACTAAGCTTCTCCTAAGAATAGGATATCTTCCAGCATAACCACAGTATTCATTGCCACATGTAAGAAAATTAACAATAGTTTCATATAATCTAATATTCAGTTTGTTGTGGAATTTCTCTGTTGTCCTAAGATTGTCTTTTATAGTTGTTGCTGTTTTACAAACTGAGATCTGATTAAGTTTCACTTACTACATTTGTTTGTTATTTCTCTTTAGACTCTTTTCAAGCTAAATAATTTCCCCAAACTTTTTTTTTTTTTTTTTTAATGACACGGACTTTCCGAATAGTTAAGGTCATGTGTCTTGTAGGATGTTCCTTCCCTACATATGTTCCCTTTAAATAATGTATTTTCCTGCTTGGTATCAGCTTACTATTTTTTTTTTTTTTGAGAGTCTCGCTCTGTCGCCCAGGCTGGAGTGCAGTGGCACGATCTCAGCTCACTGCAACCTCTGCCTCCTGGGTTCAAGCGATCCTCCTGCCTCAGCCTCCCGAGTAGCTGGGATTACAGGCATCCACCACCATGCCTGGCTAATTTTTGTATTTTTAGTAGAGATGGGGTTTCACCATGTTGGCCAGGCTGGTCTCCAACTCCTGGCCTCAGGTGATCTGCCTGGCTCGGCCTCCCAATCTGCTTATTCTTAAGACGACACAGGGCTAGGGCAGTGATGCTGACCATGTGCTGTTCTCACCTCAGTGGTCGGGTCTTCTCATCTGACTTTTTGGGCATGATTTAGACCGGCAGATAGTTCTGGAACAAACCCCTTACCATTTGAGGTTCTGTTTGCAGTGGGTTGTGAGGTGTGTGACATCACTTGTGTTATGTAGGGACTAGGGACTTCAAAGCCCTCCTCCCATTCACAGTCACTTGAAGGCTGGCATGTCCTCACTTTCTTTAAAAGTGCTTTCTTTGGCGGGGCTTGGTGGCTCACACCTGTAATCCTAGCACTTTGGAGGCTGAGGCAGGCAGATCACGAGGTCAGAAGATTGAGACCATCCTGGCTAACAAGGTGAAACCCCATCTCTACTAAAAATACAAAAATTAGCTTGGCGTGGTGGTACAAGCCTGTAGTCCCAGCTACTCTGGAGGCTGAGGCAGGAGAATTGCTTGAACCTGGGAGGCGGAGGTTGCAGTTAGCCGAGATTGCGCCACTGCACTCCAGCCTGGGCGACAGAGTGAGACTCTGTCTCAAAAAAAAAAAAAAGTGCTTTCTTTAAGGCATACCACAGGTGGTGGCTGGAATGAGGAATCTCTGACTTTAAAGATTATGCTTCCTTAATGGCAAAACAGTTGGAAACAACCAATTAAATCCTTTGTCAACCAGATTGGTCAAATGGACTGAATCTAATCAAGGCATAGTGTATGTTTGTAATAACCTTATCACTGGCCATCCGGCTTCCCTGTTGTTAATGTGAGACGGTTTCCTTTCACGGTGCTATTTTCTAGAAAATGATCACTTGTTATGGTTCAGGAATGTGGCTGGTCATTGCCGTTTCCTTCATCTGCCTCTTAGTAAGTGTGGTGCACTTGTGGAGGAAACACACCCTTTAAAAAAAAATTTTTTTTTTATATGTGTGCTTTTTGCATTTTCTTAATGGTGGGAAAATATCCATAAAATAAAATTCACTATTTTAACCATTTTTAAGTGTGGCATTACGTGTATTCACGTTGTTGTGCAACCGCCACTGCTATCCATCTCCAGAACTTTTTCAACTTCCCAAACTGAAACTCCATACTCATTAAACAATAGCGCCCCATTCTCCCCTCCCCTCTGCTCCTGGTAACCTTTATTCTACTCCCTGTCTCTATGAATTTGCTTATTCTAGGGACCACCTAGAAGTGAAATCATATGCTGTCTGTTAGGTACCTCCTAGAAGTGGAATCATACGCTGTCTGTTAGGTACCTCCTAGAAGTAGAATCATATGCTGTCTTTTTTTCTCTGGCTTACTTCATTTGTCATATGTTTTCAGGGTTCACCATGTTGTAGCATGTGTTAGAATTTCATTCCTTTTTAAGGCTGAATAATATTCCTTTGTACGTGTATATCACATTTTGCTTATCCATTCGTCTGCTGATAGACATTTGGGTTGCTACATTCTTTTGGCTATTGTGAATAATGCTGCTATGAAAACATGGGTGTACAAGTGCTGTTTGAGACCCTGCTTTCAATTCTTTTAGGGATATACCCAGAAGTGGAATTGGTGGATCATATGGTAATTCTATATGCAGCTTATTTTTCAGGAGGAAGTGGCCTCACTCTGCTTTTTAAAGTAGGAAGACAAAATGGTCATATTAGGTGACAGGGTCACAAGGCCACATGGGTGGGACTGTCAGATATGTCCCAGTCATGTGGTTAGATGAAAGCCGGGGTCAGTTTTGGTCTTCTCTGTGTGACCACATTGCTTCATTTCTGCCACCTGAGCCCAGGAAGAGAGACGGTTTCATCTTCTAGTTTCTAAAAGATTTGAAAGTGTTGTTTTATTTTTTATTTCCTGATTGTTTAATAGATGTCAGTTGCCAGCCAGTTAGCATTTGTTGATCCATTCACTGAGTCCCACCTTGCTTAGTTCTAGTGGGTTGAAAGGAGAGAGGGCTGGGGTGAGGTGGACCTCCAGCCACAAACAGATCTTTGTGGTGGGCTTCCTTGCAGGGTTAGCTATGTGAAAAGCATTCGTCCATGAGCTAATCAGAAATCTTTGTAAAAATCTAGTTCTCTATGAAGCATTTACTGTAGAGCAATCCTTAAGCACCCTTCTATCTGAGTAATCAGAGGGGTACCAGTTGTCTCCTTTCATGGTAAGCAAAGCTCCGCAGAAGTTTACAGAGTTGGGGTGTGGTTCAACTTTCTAACCAGCCATGGTTAGCCACAGGTGACCAACCCAAGCCCAGACCTTTGACAAGCTGCAGAGTAAGTTGTTTCTTAGGCTGCTGGAGTCACACGAAGTGGGACTAGTATTTTAGGTGCATGTTTATTTACTTACTTATTTTTGTTGTTGTCGTTTTGAGATAGAGTCTCACTCTCTCTCTCTCTGTGTGGAGTGTCGTGATGCCATCACGGCTAACTGCAGCCTTTGACCTTCTCGGCTCAAGTGATTCTCCCTCCTCAGCTTCCCTAGTAGTTGGGACCACAGGTGTGCACCACCATGTCCAGCTTTTTTTTTTTTAATATTTTAGTTTGAGACCAGCCTGGCCATGTTGCCCAGGCTTGTCTCAAAATCCTGAGCTCAAGCATTCCCCCTGCCTTGGCCCCCCAAAGTGCTGGGATTACAGGCATGAGCCACCATGCTTGGCTATTAGGTGTATGTTTAAATCCATTTGCTTATATCAGTTACATAACCTGAGTGTTATGTAAATCTTAAGCAAAAGAAAAATATATGAAATAAAAATTGAAACTCACTTTCCAACTGCCAATCTCATTCCTGCCTTCAAAGTTTCAGGTATTTATTTCTAGCCTTTTTTCTATGCTGAGTTAAACTGTGTATCTTCTTTGCTTTGCATTTCTTACTGAGCAGTGTGGGAAGGCTACCTTTTAAAATTTATTTGTAATTCTTTATAATTTTTACCTTTCTTTTTAGGCAGAAAGATTATCTTATTATATAACAGTCTACGGCCATTTTTTTTAAACTAAATTATTGGGAAATGAATAGAAATCCAGAGTATAGTGACAAATGACCTAGTGTCTTTAACAGATTGGTAGCAAGGAAAAGGAAGTGATGGAGAGACAGCCGGAGATTAAATGAGACTTAAGAGACTTAGCAACCATTTGTAATATGTGACCTTATTTGGATCCTATTCAAACTAATGGTTAAAAAAATTCATGATAGCTGGGCGTGGTGGCTCACGCCTGTAATCCCAGTACTTTGGGAGGCTGAGGTGGGTGGATCACGAGGTCAGGAGATCGAGACCATCCTGGCCAACGTAGTGAAACCCCCTTTACCAAAAATACAAAAATTAGCTGGGCATGGCGGCATGTGCCTGTAGTCCCAGCTACTTGGGAGGCTGAGGCAGGAAAATCGCTTGAACCTGGGAGGTGGAGGTTGCAGTGAACCGAGATGGCGCCACTGCACTCCAGCCTGGCGACAGAGCTAGACTCTGTCTCAAACAAACAAACAAACAAAAATTCATGATAAAGCAGCAGCTCAAGTTGCTGTAAGAAATTCATGAGATTTATAAGATAATTGAAAATTTGAACACTGAATATTTGACATTAGGGAATTATTTTTTTTTATGTGGTATCGATATTGTGGGTACTTTGCAAGTATCTTTTAAGGATACATAGTGATTGTGGATAAAAAATCTGAGGTTTAGGATTTGTGTCAAAATAATACAGGAAGGGGAGGTGGCGGGAGTGAAGGTGAAACAAGACCAGCTGTGAGTTGATAGTTGTTGAAGCTGGGTACAGGAGGTCCACTGTGCAGTGCTCTCTACATCTGTGTTTGGAATTCTTTTTTTTTTTGAGACGGAGTCTCACTCTGTCGCCCAGGCTGGAGTGCAGTGGCTTGATCTCGGCCCACGGCAACCTCTGCTGCCTGGGTTCAAGCGTTCTCCTGCCTCAGCCTGCCAAGTAGCTGGGATTACAGGCGCCCACCACCACACCTGGCTAATTTTGTAGTTTTAGTAGAGATGGGGTTTCACCATCTTGGCCAGGCTGGTCTTGAACTCCTGACCTCGTGATCCACCTGCCTCGGCCTCCCGAAGTGTTGGGATTACAGGTGTGAGCCACTGCGCCCAGCCTTTTTTTTGAGACAGAGTTTCGCTCTTGTTGCCCAGGCTGGAGTGCAATGGCACGATCTCGGCTCACTGCAACCTCTGCCTCCTGGATTCAAGTAATTCTCCTGCCTCAGCCTCCCAAGTAGCTGGGATTACAGGCATGCACCACCACACCCCGCCAATTTTGTATTTTTAGTAGAGACAAGGTTACACCATGTTGGTCAGGCTGGTCTTCAACTGCTGACCTTGGGTGATCTGCCCACCTTGGCCTCCAAAGCGCTGGGATTACAGGTGTGAGCCACGGCGCCCAGCCTTTTTTTTTTTTTTTTTTTTTTTGCTGAAGTTTCACTTCTCTTGCACAGGTTGGAGTGCAATGGTATGATCTTGGCTTGCTGCAACCCCCACCTCTGCCTCCTGGGTTCAAGGGATTCTCCTGCCTCAGCCTCCCAAGTAGCTGAGATTACAGGCGTCTACCATCACACCTGGCTAATTTTTGTATTTTTAGTAGAGACAGAGTTTCACCATGTTGGCCAGGCTGGTCTCAAACTCCTGACCTCAGGTAATCCACCTGCCTTGGCCTCCCAAATTGCTGGAATTACAGGTGTGAGCCACTGTGCCCAGCCTAGTTTGGAATTCTTCATAATAAAAAGCTTTTTAAAAAGGTAATATTTGGACTTCTGCTCCTGGGAAGATGGAATAGGACTTTTCCTAATTCTTTCTTCTAACTACAACTAAAACCCCTGGGCTATACATAAGGAAAACACAGGGAGCCTCTGAAAAAGGACGAGGTAGACCAACCAGGGATTTTGGGACTCGAGGAATGACACAGTACTGAGTTCCTTGGGTTTACTTTGCTTTATATATCCCAGACTTGGAGTCAAAGAAAGAAGCCGACAACCTGAAAATGCCAGTGGGCACAAACACAGAAAGTGCCAACAAAAGCTCCCCTGTCCAACCAGAAGACCAGGAAAGGGCAGCCCAGTGAGGCAAAAAACTTAAAGAATCACTGCTCTACTCCAGGTCCACACCATAGAAAAAACTATGCAGCCCCACACTTACACCCGCAGAGGTGAATGGGGAGCCTACGCTTTGACAACAGTCTAGCAATAAGGAAGCCACTCTCCGGGGCCATGGAGGAGCAGTAATGAGGCACTCCTACTTCCTCCAGCCGGAACTCCCACCTCCACGCACCAGTAATGAGCCCCCCAATCTTGAGCATCAGTGGAGGTTGAATGGAGAGCCTAGACTTCTTCCCCCACTGTTAGTAACAAGGTGTGTACCCTTCCCTCCCCTGCCAGAGTGGTATCATAAAACGCCAGCTACAACAGAACATTTACAGAAGACCCAGAGTCTCATTACATGATACCCCAAATATCCAGTTTCAAAAAAAAAAATCACTTGTCATACCAAGAACCAGGAAGATCTCAAACTGAATGAAAAAGACAGTTGATGCCAACACTGAGGTGATAGAGATGTTAGAATCCTATGACAAAAATTTTAAAGCAGCCATTAAAAAAGGCTTCAGTAGCCAGGCGTGGTGGCTCACTTTGGGAGGCTTGTAATCCCAGCACTTTGGGAGGCCGAGGCAGGCAGATCACCTGAGGTCAGGAATTCGATACCAGCCTGACCAACATGATGAAACCCCGTCTCTACTAAAAATACAAAAAATTAGCCAGGTGAGGTGGTGGGCACCTGTAATCCCAGCTACTCGGGAGGCTGAGGCAGGAGAATCGCTTGAAACTGGGAGGTGGAGGTTGCAGTGAGCCAAGGTCATGCCGTTGCACTCCAGCCTGGGCAAGAAGAGTGAGACTCCATCTCAAAAAAAAAAGGCTTCGGTAGGCAATTAAGAATAATCATGAAAAAAATGAAAAAATTAAAAATCTCAACAAAGAAATATAATGTCCCAGAAAAATAATAATACAAATTTAGGAGATAAAAAGAACCAAATGGACATTTTAGAATTGGAAATTGCAGTAACTGAAATAAAAACTTATTGGATAAGCGCAATAGCAGGGTGGAAGGACAGAGAAAAGAATCCTTCAACTGGACAACAATTGGTTGTTTTGTTCCGAGGCGGAGTTTTGCTCTTGTCACCCAGGCTAGAGTACAGTGGAGTGATCTTGGCTTACTGCAACCTCTGCCTCCTGGGTTCAAGCTATTCTCCTGCCTCAGCCTCCCTAGTAGCTGGGCTTACAGGTGCCCACCACCACTTCTGGCTAATTTTTTTATTTTTAGTAGAGACATAATTTCACCCTGTTGGCCTGGCTGGTCTTGAACTCCTGACCTTAGGTGATCCACCTCGGTAATCCACCTTAGGTGATCCAAAGTGCTGAGATTACAGGTGTGAGCCACTGCACCCGGCCTCTGTAAGCTTTTTTCTGTGTTTAAAACTTTTCATTTTTGTACTTTTAAAACTTTTTTTTTTTTTTAAACACACACATTAGTCTAGACTTACACAGGGTCAGGATCATCATTATCACTATCTTCCACCTCCACATCCTGTCCCACTGTCCCACTGGTAGGTCGTCAGGAGCAGTAATGTGTGGAACCACCATCTCCTATAATAACAATGCCTTCTTCTAGAATATTTCCTGAAGGACTTGCTTGAGGCTGCTTTACAGTTAATTTTTAAATAGAAGATGCACACTCTAAAATATAATGATAAAAAGTATAGCATATTAAATACATAAACCAGTAGCACTGTCATTTATCATCAAGTATTATGTATTGAACATAATTGTCTGTGCTATATATGTTTCTATGGCCGGTAGCCCAGTGGGTTTGTTTATACCAGCATCATCACAAATACATGAGTAATGTGATGCGTTACTGTGACGTCAGTAGGCAACAGGAATTTTTTGGCTCTATTTATAATCTTACGGGACCATCACTGTATGTGTGGACTATTTTTGACTGAAACTTCATTATGTAGCAAATGACTATATTAGCAAATAAAATTGAGCTGTATATAATGAAGAAGTACGCATTATAACCAAGTGGGGTTTATTGCAGGGATACAAGGCCTGGTTCACTATTAGAAAATCAGTCAACAGCCTGGCTCGGTGGCTCACGCCTGTAATCCCAGCACTTTGGGAGGCTGAGGTGGGCGATGGGCGGATCACGAGGTCAGGAGATCAAGACCATCCTGGCTAACACGGTGAAACCCTGTCTCTACTAAAAATACAAAAAATTAGCTGGGCGTGGTGGTGGGCGCCTGTAGTCCCAGCTACTCGGGAGGCTGAGGCAGGAGAATGGCGTGAACCCGGGAGGCAGAGCTTGCAGTGAGCCAAGATTGTGCCACTGCACTCTAGCCTGGGCGACAGAGCAAGACTCCGTCTCAAAAAAAAAAAAAAAAAAGTCAAATAGTAAAGATACCACCTCTCCTCAAATTGTCATTCAGGTTTGATGCAATTGCTGTCAAAATCCCAGCAAGAGTTTTTGCAGATAGCAAGAAGATTATTATTTTAAAACCTATATGAAAAGGCAAAGGAATTAAAGTAGCAAAAACAATTTTGAGAAAGAAGTACAACATGGAGGAATCAGCCTTCCTGATTTCAAGACTTACTGTATAGCTACAGAAGTCCAGATTTTGTAGTATTGGTCAAAGGATAGACATTATAGATCAGTGAAACAGAATTGCAGCCCCACACAAATATGCACAACTGATTATTGACAAACGTGCAAAGATAAGTCATTGGGGGAAAAACCTTTTCGGCACATGGTGGCAGAGAAATTGAACATCCCTAGGCAAAACAAAGCAAAAGCAAACCCCAAACCAAAAAACAAAAAACCCATATAACTATAAAACTTTGAGAAAAAAACATAGAAGAGAGTCTTTGAGATCTAGAGCTAGGCAAATAGTTCTCAGATTTGACACCAAAAACATGATCCATTAAAAAAAAAAAGTTGGATTTCATCAAAATTAAAAACTTTTTAACGTTTTAAGAAGGATGGTCCGTCTCAAAGACTCAACATGGTACATGGTGGTTGGCCTTTATGTGCTGTTGAGGGTTTTCCTGCATTGAAGGGTGCACTCCTGGGTCACCTACTGTCCTGCAAGACAAGCTGTCTTAGCCCTCACACTATAAAAGCCACCCGGACACCGTCTCAAACAGAACTCAAAATGTTGCTGAGACTGGGATCTGGGGGCTGGATTTTACTTTTACGAACAATCTAAAACTTTTTACAGTTAAGAGGATGAATATACAGGCTAAAGACTGGGAGAAAAAATTTGCAAACCATATGTCCAACAGAACACTAGTATCTAGAACATGTAGAAAGAACTCTCAAGTCTTAGTCGTTAAAAAACAAGACAAACATTTAACCAAACAACCCAATAAGAAAATGGGCAAAAGACATAAACAGTTTCTGCTGAAGAGAACGTCCATATGACAAAAAAACACATCGAAATTTGTTCAGTATCATTAACCATGAGAAAAATGCAAATTAATCCTAGTACACACTATCAGAACGGCTAAAATAAAAAATATTAATACTGATAACACTAAATGCAGAACGGATGGAGAGAAACTGAATCTGGATCACTCACTCATACATTGCTGGTGGGAATGTAAAATGGTGTAGCTACTTTGGAACACTGTTTGGTAGTTTCTTAATAAAGAAATAGGCTGGGCACAGTGACTCCCTTCTGTAATCCCAGCACTTTGGGAGGCTGAGGCCGGAGGATCACTTGAGCCCAGGAGTTTGAGACCAGCCTGGGCAACATAGGGAGATTGCACCTCTACAGATAATTTTTAAAAATTATACAGGTGTGGGTGGTATGCACCTGTGGTCCCAGCTACTCAGGAGATTGAGGCAGGAGGATTGCCTGAGCCTGGGAGGTCGAGGTTGCAGTGAGCCGTAATTGTGCCACTGTGCTCCAGCCTGGGCTACAGAGTGAGACTTGGTCTCAAAACAAAAACAAAAACAAAACCTCAAAAAACAGTACATGCAACTACCATATGGCCCAACAATTGCACTCCTTGGCATTTATCCCAGAGGAATGAAAACTTACTGTATAGGAGAGCCACTGTTTTTCCTTCTGTAGTCTCACAGCTAAAGAAAAAAAACTTTTCTCATCTTCTCTACTACTCCTCTCAGTATTTCACTTCCGGTCACCAAAATCTATGGATTTCTGTCCCCCATACTGACAAGTTCTCCAATTTTATGTGGACAACAAGTAGGTGTCCTATAATCAATTCCCTTCAATTCTGACACTATCTACCTGAAGTTAGTGCAGACGCCATTAAGGGCTCAGTCCCTCAAAACTGCCCCTGACTTCAGAGGCCAGTCAGAAGTGGTGGGTCCTCAGGCAACCCACAACTTATGTCCAGGTTTGCTACAAATCAGAGGGTCCCATTACCCCTTCCTCATGTTATGTTATTTGCTAGAGTGGCTCACAGAACTCAGGGAAACACTTACCTTTAGCAGTTGTGTAGTGAAGGATATGATAGAGGATACAGATGATGCGCCAGATGAAGAGGTGCACGGGGCAAAGTTTAGAGGGGTTTTGAACACAGGAGCGTCTGTCCCCATGAAGTTGGGGTGGGCCATCCTCTTGGCACATGGATGTGTTCACCAACCCAGAAGCTCTCTAAACTCCATACTTCAGGGATGTGGAGACTAAGTCACGTAGGCGTGATTGACATTAACTGAGACTACAGTTCCTCTCCTTTCCCTGTAGGATGGGGAGTGGGGCTGAAAGTTCTAAGCTTCTGATCATGACTTGGTCTTTCTGTTGATTAGCCACATCCTGAAAGCTATCCGGGAGCCCACTAAGAGTTGCCTGATTAGAACAGAAGATGCTCTTGTCACCAAGGACATTCCAAGGGGTTTAGGAACTCTGGAACCAGGGGCAGAGACCTATATATATAATTTCTTACTATTTTATACTTACGTTCACACACACACACACCCCTATGCACAGATGTTTACAGCAGCTTTACTGGTAAGAGACAACTAGAAACAACCCAGATGTTCTTCAGTGGGCGAATGGTTAAACTGTGGTACATCTATACCATGGAATATTAGCTACTCAGCAATAAAAAGGAAAAAAACCATTGATAGAAGCAACAACCCGGGTGAACCTGTAGACAATTATATGTAGTGAAAAAGGCCACTCCTAAAAGGTTACATAGTTATGATTCCATTGATGTGACGTTACCAAAATAATAAAATTACAGTGTGGAGAACGGGTTAGTGGTTATCAGGGCTAAGGAGAGTGTGGGTGTGGTTATGCAAGGGCAGCAGGAGGGCTCCCTGTGCTAAAGGGAATGTTCTCTATTTTGATTGTATCAACATCAATACCCTGGTTGTGAGATTGAGTCATAGCTTTTTATCGTGTTACACTGGGGAAACTATTTTGAGATAGAGTCATGCTCTGCCGCCTAGGATGCGATCTGGGCTCACTGCAACCTCCACCTCCCTGGTTCAAGCAATTCTCCTGCCTCAGCCTCCCAAGTAGCTGGGATTACAGGCATGTGCCACCACGTTGTATTTTTAGTAGAGACGGGGTTTCACCATGTTGGCCAGGCTGGTCTTGAACGCCTGACTTCAGGTGATCCACCTGCCTCAGCCTCCCAAAGTGCTGGGATTACAGGCGTGAGCCACCGCTCCCAGCAAGGGCATTGTTTCTTACACCTACAGGTAAAATCTGTCTCCATGAATTTGCTCGATCATCTTAAAATAAAAAGGTTAATTAAAAAAAGATTGAATGTAATTTTTAAAAATGTCAGGCAATACAATAAATGCTGTATAATAAGAAATAAGCTTCGCTCCTCCCTGCTGTGTTGCTTCCATCAAGGCAAGCTCTGCTGCTACTTACTAACCACATTATTTCCACAATTTTATATAGACTCCTGACTGAGGTTCTCTGAATATCAAAATTGGATATTACTTCAATAACATGGGCAAAATTAAGGCTTTCGACCTGCCTGATTTTCCTTGTCAAGGCAGTTTGTCCCCATTTCCCACATGGGATCTGCAGGGCTGGGTCCCATCTCTCAGTTCCCTGAAAGAGATGCAGTGGGCGATGGCTCATGACACACCCTCGCCTGGCTTCTAACGTGTCTGTGTAAACCTGTGGCAGGAATCGAGCCCACTGGAAACATGGTGAAGCAGCCAGCCAAGTTCACTGTGGACACCATCAGCGCTGGGCAAGGAGACGTGATGGTGTTTGTTGAGGACCCAGAAGGGAACAAAGAGGAGGTATGTTGGAGGATGCTGCCTCTCCTTTCCAGCACCTCATGGAGCTTTTGGGGCTTGTAATGAGGCCAGGGACTGTGCCTCCATTTTCCTCACTTCAGCTCACAACCAAAAGTGTTTTTTACCAAAAGGATACTGAGGCTTATAGCTGTTAAAGTAACCTGCCCAAGAGCTGAGCCTTGAAATCAAATTTAAATTGATTGCCAGGGACACAGTGTTTAATGAAATAAAGGATACTTTGGATTTAGCAAAGGTGCCTTGTCAGTTGAGGTTTATGTATGTATTTATTTATTTATTTATTGAGACAGAGTTTCACTCCTGTTGCCCGGGTTGGAGTGCAGTGGCACAATCTTGGCTCACGGCAACCTTCACCTACTGGGTTCAGGCGATTCTCCTGCCTCAGCCTGGCTAATTTTTGTATCCCAAGTAACTGGGATTACAGGAACCTGCCACCACGCCTGGCTAATTTTTGTATTTTTAGTAGAGACAGGATTTCACCACGTTGGCCAGGCTGGTCTTGAACTCCTGACCTCAGGTGATCCACCTGCCTCGGCCTCCCAAACTGCTAGGATTACAGGCATGAGCTACTGTGCCCAGCCTCAGTTGAGGTTTTATATACTGATGGCCAGAATAATAAGAGTCTTGCCCTGCTCTCTTCCCACATTGGCCATTCTTTGGTTCCTCCCTCAGAGCGTTTGCACATGCTGTTCTTTCTGTCACTTATTTTCGTAGGACCATATTTTATTCTTGGCATTTAGCATAATTTGCAATTCTAAGTTTACTGATGGATGGTCCATTTCCCCCACTGGGGCAGGGATTGTGTCTGACTTGCTCATGTTTTATTTTTAGTACCTAACACTGGGCCCGGCATTTCATAAGCTTTCAATGAACTATTGAGTGGATAAAGGTTTAAGTTTCTTGCTTCATATTCTCTCTTACCTAGAGAGTGCCAGCCTGACACTGGACACTGGAGAGTCCTGACTCTGTTATGCCTCTGCGCTGCGTGGTTTTGTTTCTGTGACTTCAAGCAGCTTCTCTCTAGGGGCGTTGTGCAAGAGAGACAGGAGCTCGCCAGCACCTTCAGTGTTCTTGACCTGGCAGCTCCTGCAGAACCCCTGCTGACACAGCATGCTCCTTACTCACACCCAGCACCTTTTCTAACTGTTGCCCACCTTCCCTCCTAGGCACAAGTGACCCCTGACAGCGACAAGAACAAGACATACTCTGTGGAGTATCTGCCCAAGGTCACCGGGCTACACAAAGTAAGATGAAGCAGCATGGCCGTGGCTTGGGCTGCTCTGGGGCTAGGAGAAGAAAGATAGCCCAGGAAGAAGAGTGTTTTTCTTAAGTGAATTTCTGATTTTTCTTTCTGATTATAGAAGGATCTATGCTCATGATAGAAAATTGGAATCGCTAGGATTCCCTCGACTAGCTAGGATGAGTTGTTTGCAATGTCGTAAGATTTTTCCAACTCCCATCTAGGTAACTAATGGTTGCAGCTGTGTGTCTGGAGTGTAGATGCTTTGGTGACTACACTATAGATGGGTTCTTTGTCCTTGATTCTTTTTTTGGAGACAGGGTCTTGCTCTGTCACCCAGGCTGGAGTGCAGTGGTGTGGTCTCAGCTCACTGCAACCCCCGCCTCCTGGGCTCAAGCGATCCTCTCACCTCAGCCTCCCAAGTAGGTGGGATTACAGGCACCCACAACCACTCCCAGCTAATTTTTGCATTTTTAGTAGAGACCAGGTTTCACCAGGTCACCTAGGCTGTTCTTGAACTCCTGACCTCAAGCTATCCTCCTGCCTCAGCCTCCCAAAGTGCTGGGATTATAGACATGAGCCACCACACCCTGCTGGGTCTTTGTCCTTAATGCTTTCTTAAGAACTCTCCTTGGAGGTGCTCTGGAGGAGCTGTCAGCATTGAAGGCTGAGGATGGAGTAGTTCAGCTGAATATAGTAGAGGGAAATGGCCCTCTCAGCACCTGGAGAAATGATGGGATTGAGGCCTCAGGCTCTTTGTCTTGGCAACCTTTCGAGTTCTGTTTGAGATGACATCCAGGTGACCTATAGGGCAAGGGCTGAGAGAGCCTGTCTTGCAGGAGAGTGGGGTGACCCAGGAGTACACTTTTCATTGGAAGAAAGCCCTCAACAGCACATAAAGGCCAATCCCATCATGTACCTGCCCAGACTTTGGAATACAGACTGTACTCACCACCTTGGGCTTTAGTGAATTCACCTGGAATGATGGCCTTAGCGTTCTCTTAGACTCTTAGACTATGATGCATTTGGAGTAAATGCTCTTGAAGGGAGCATTTATAATGTAATTAATTAATTCCAATCAAGTATAGGTTCACATGAAACCCAACCCAATTACCCCCCAAAAATTTCAGAGATGAGAACAGTGACTCAAGTTTTAGATGGAAATCATTCTACTTTGTCCCAAATCCATGTATCTAAGAATGATCTTCGTCCCTTGAAAAAACAGTTTGGCTGTGGATTTGAAATCCTGGAACTGCGTATTTTGTTCTGAGGGATAGTGGCCCATTCAGCCCCCGAAAGGACTCAATGTCCAGAGATTGAAATGTGTTTCCTATTAAAGAGACTAAGTGTATATAAGGTCAGCATTTTTATTTTGCTAAAGGTGTGATGTCCCAGACCCAGCTGTATGGCTGAAGGGGCCAGGTGGGAGTCCCATTCAGGCTGTTAAACTTGGTTCCAGGGCTCCTTATTCTAGACACCTTGTGTGTGCCATCATGGGAGGGTAGGAGAGGTGATCATCAATGTATGTGGCTTGATGTCAGTCTTGCTGGGCACAGAGAAGTGATTATGTATTTCTCACCTATCTGTCACCTATAGGTCACAGTCCTCTTTGCAGGACAGCACATCTCCAAGAGCCCATTTGAAGTGAGTGTTGACAAGGCCCAGGGAGATGCCAGTAAAGTCACTGCAAAAGGTCCAGGGTTGGAAGCTGTAGGGAACATCGCCAATAAGCCCACCTACTTTGACATCTATACGGCAGGTAACGTGCCTCTCCTCCATGGATCTGACCTTTGCGCTTTCTTCCAAAGGCTGAAATATAATCCTCGGGGACTTGAAGGCCTGACCTTTGTCTTTTAAATCAAATAAATAATCACAAAGACAATTTTTTCAAATGTGTTATATTAGATTTTTCAAAACCAGCTTTTCTTCTCTAAAATACTCAGGCTTCACTTGAATAAGACATACTTCTTGAATTGTCGGCTTCTTTTCCATGTAGTAAATAGAAAATGCAGAAGAAGGAAACATTCAACCATAAACCCTTCAACCCCTAGAAAATAGTTGTTAACATCTTGGTGTGGACCTCTCTGAGGGCCTGTCTCCTGTTTGCTTTTTTTGTTGTTGTTGTTGGGGGAACAGAGAATCACTCTATTGCCCAGACTGGAGTGCAGTAGCGTGATCTTGGCTCAATGCAACCTCCACCTCCCGGGTTCAAGCGATTCTCATACATCAGCCTCTCAAGCAGCTGGGATTACAGGCGTGCGCCACCATGCTTGGCTAATCTTTGTATTTTTTTTAGTAGAGATGGATCTCACCATGTTGGCCAGGCTGGTCTCGAAATCCTGACCTCAAGTGATCCACACACCTCGGCCTCTCGAAGTGCTGGGATTACAAGCGTGAGCCACCACACTGGTCCTGTTTGCATTTTGCACTCAGCAGCAGTGAGCTTTCAGAGAGGGTGACTTGGGCTCATGGAATGCTTGCTTTCTTGTAGGAGCTGGTGTGGGTGACATTGGTGTGGAGGTGGAAGATCCCCAGGGGAAGAACACCGTGGAGCTGCTCGTGGAAGACAAAGGAAACCAGGTGTATCGATGTGTGTACAAACCCATGCAGCCTGGCCCTCACGTGGTCAAGGTCTTCTTTGCTGGGGACACTATTCCTAAGAGTCCCTTCGTTGTGCAGGTTGGGGAAGGTGAGTGCTGGGCTGCTGGCCACGTGTGCTTCTCATATGGAAGCTGACTGCACAGCTGGGCAGGGAGGCCAGGAAAACAGTCAGGGCCCAACATTGACCTTATGCCTATCCCTTTTCTGCCAGGGCTACTTCAGCAGTAAGTGGCTTACTTTGTCCTCAATATATTAATATTAATATCTTCTATGAGCCACGCAGAGACCTAAGTGCTTTGCTTATATTAACTCATTTACTTCTCTCCAAAACACGTGTATAGGAGAGTCATTATCCTCATGGAGGGAGGTGGGACTGAGGCAGTGAGAGGAGTCGGCAGCATAACTGAAGTTAGCAGCAGCAACATGGGCCCTGCAGCCTCCATTGCTTGGCCTTTACTGGCCCAGGCACTTACCATGACTGCATCTAATCATTGCACCAGCCTGTGTGTTGCAGGTGCTATTATTATCCCTAGCTTGCAGGTGGAGATGCTGAGGCTTAGATAGCGTTAGGTATCAGTACTACAAGGCATCAGTAGGGCTAGAACCACAGACTCTGTTGGCCTTACCCTTAACTACTCTGTTAAACTCCCTCTGGCGCTGGGGGTACGCATTTTTCTCAAATGTTAGACTCTCTCCCTCTGACTTTGTTGCCCCTTTTTTTTCTGTTTTGTTTTGTTTTGTTTTGTTTTCCAACTGTACTACCTTTTCTAACCCACACTTGCCTTTCCCTGTTCTGTCCTCTGAATCTGCATCTGCAGATGTGGCTTCCTCTTCCGAATCCTACCTCTGGGCCAGCCTGGACCCTGAAGCTGTTGGCTTCCTAGTTGAGACCACTGGGCCAGAGGCCTCTTGCTTGGTAAGGGCTGGTTGGGTGGGACTTCCTTGCCAGTTCTTTGTGCTGCTTGTGAATGTTAGCTGGGCCCGTGCTCTGTGTGATTTTGGGAAACTCCTGTGCAGGTGTTATTATTACAGCCTGTCCAGCCGGAACTCAAACCCACTGTCTAATTGCCTTTAAACACATCTAGGGCTTTTTTAGATGGTGGAGGAGCTGGTGGTGCCCTTCAGACTCTAGCCCCATTTAATGTTTATATGAACTCAGCAATTACTCTTTTGATGTTGAGACTGTTGCACATGTTCATAATTTCCATGAGTGTGTGTGTTTCTTAAGACACATTAAAGCCCTCCGAGGAAGTCCTGTCATTGTATTGTGACTTACTTCTGGTATGACCAACTTTTCTCCCCTTGACAAAGAAAAAACAGGCAAAAAAAATTCTAACATATTCCTAAGCAAAGCTCTTTTTTACATAAGAGAGCATTTTGAATAGCTTTCCTAATTCTACTATTGTTTTCCAACCTTTCCTCACTCGTGGACTTCCTTTTTCTTTTCTGGCCTGTACATCCTATACTATTTAGCATTTAATGAATAACCTTTTTCTTTTAATTTACTAACATCCTCTCTCCCCCCTAAATGATTTTATATATGTAAAATACATATATATATATATATATATATATATATATATATTTATTTATTTATTTGCAGGGGCACGGTGGGAAGGATACAGGGTCTCACTCTGTCTTTTGGGCTGGAGTGCAGTGGTACCATCATGGCTCACCTGTAGCCTCGACCTCCCAGGCTCAAATGATCCTCCCACTTCAGCCTCCTGAGTAGCTAAGACTGTAGATGTGCGCCACCATGCCTGGTTACATTTTTTACCCTTTTCTTTTTCTTTTTCTTTTTCTTTCTTTTTTTTTGTTTTTGTTTTGAGACAGAGTCTCACTCTCTCACCCATGCTGGAGTGTGGTGGTGTGATCTTGGCTCACTGCAGCTTCTGCTTCCCTGGTTCAAGTGATTCTTGCCTCAGCCACCTGAGTAGCTGGGACTACAGGTGCATACCACCATGCCTGGCTAAGTTTTTTTGTGCTTTTAGCAGACACAGGGTTTCACTATGTTGGCCAGGCTGGTCTCGAACTCCTGACGTCAAGTGATCCACCTGCCTCGGCCTCCCAAAATGCTGTGTTTACAGGCATGAGCCACCATGCCTGACCTAATTTTTCTTTTTTTTGTAGAGGTGGGGTCCCACTCTGTTGTCCAGACTGGTCTTAAACCCCTGGACTCAAGCAATCTCCCCGCCTCAGCCTCCCAAAGTGCTGGGTTTACAGATGTAAATTATTTTATGTTAAAAGAAACTTTATATCGCTTTCACAATGGAAAACCAAAGTCACTTGCCATAAAGTGCCACCGTAAGCTTATGTTCATCCATAAGCCATCTAAAATCATCTCTAACTCCAAGGGTATGTGTATGACTCTTTGGGAAGCAGTTGTTTGCCAAATAGCCAGCTAAGGCCATTGCAGGAAGGAGCAACCAGAGGAGGAATTACCTTCCGTCTGTGGAGTAGAATCCCGTCTTCTGGAGTCTGTGACCTTCCTGTATAGAGATTTGTCAAATTTGCAGTGTTAGATTTGGAAAGGAAAAGCCACTTAATAACATGACATTTTCCCCACTAGTCTCCCGTTTCTATTTACTGAAAAGGTTGTCCGTGCTGGGCAGAAGATTTATTCTAGGGCATAAAGGTATCTTTTATCAACCTCTAGATACTATGGAACAGTAGTTCTGTGGACATTTCAAGTAAGGCATATTAGAAGCTATCTTTGTCCTTAACTTTTAGACTTACAACTTTAGGTTTTCAAGCTAGACCCGGAAATGAAATCAGCAGTGGTGTTTACTGCTAATTATTGCCTTTATAGCCACCCACATTCTGAAAGCCTTGTAACAGACAGCACGAAAAGATTGGTCTGCCTCAGCCAAAAAGATTGGTCTGCCTCAGCCAAGGTGGGGCTGAACTGGTCTCTTTCCAAGCTGTGTTGGTTGTTTTTGCCTGGTTGTTCAGGCGGAAGACAACAACATTTAGACACTTAAAAATGGCTGACCCAGGTTTTGGAACCCAGACAGGCATTTTCAAGTACTGCATTTTCCAAGAAGACTTGAAATCAAGTCCAGTCTATCCAATTACTGAGCCCTTGAGTATGGCAGTGAGGTTTGAATAATGTCCAACACTCGGCCTTAACTCCCTTTCACAAATGAAAGGTTAAATGCTGGAAGCAGGAGCACAGCATGGATTTGCTGTGCTCTCCTGTTTTCTTTGCCAAAGTCACTTTTCTCCAGTCCTTCTGTGGTGTGACTGGACAAAGTTATATTGTGTCTGTATTTGCTAGCCTGGTGTGCTCCCTGAGTGGGACCCCTGGTCTTGGGCAACTACTGCATACTATTTGTGCAAAGCAAATATTTTCTTGGCGGGTGGCTCCAGGTTACCTTGGCTTTCACGACTCTGACTAAAGAATGAAAGATTGAATTGATGTCAAAACTGTGCTTGCAGCCTGCAATCCAAATGCCTGCCGGGCCAGTGGCCGAGGCCTACAACCCAAAGGCGTCCGTATCCGGGAGACCACAGATTTCAAGGTTGACACCAAAGCTGCAGGAAGTGGGGAGCTCGGTGTAACCATAAAGGGTCCTAGTAAGTGTTCCTTTGTTTCTCTATCTCAGGTGTGATTTTGGCTAACTTTGCAGCCATGGCATATGGATTTCATCCCACGGCCAGTTGTCCTCAATAATCCCAGAAGGGTATGTCAAGGATTTGAGGCTATCTGGGCTCCTTGGGGAAGACGGCAGTGATTGATTAGTAATGTCTGCCCTGGATGCGGACAGTGGGTGACTTGACAGCTTTACATTACATCAGGACTTCTGGGAGTAGAAAAAGCAGTGATGTAAAGGAGTTGGGGAAATGCTGCTGTTGGAACAAGTGGCTCATTTTTTATTTTAGACATCTGGGCTCAGAGAGGAAGGCTCTTGCCTAAGGTCATACAGCTTTTGTAATCATCTGAGCTGGAATTCAAGCACAGTCTCCAAAGCCAGTGATTTTCCCACTACAGGTTACATTTTATAGAGTATGAAATTATGTCAAGTACTTAATTACTATGATCAGTGCTTATAGAAGGAGAATAAAATTCCCTAAGATTAAGTTTTCTTTGTAGATAAATGCCATTTGTGGAGGTACAGGTTAAACCCTGCAACCCATTCTCTCTCCCTCTTTTGGGGAAGGAGACAGCAGATGTGGGGATGGGTGTCTTCACTTTTTTCCTTGGAACAGAGAAGCATTTCAGCACTTCTAGTCTCGGGTGTAGCAGCCTTTGGTGGTTTTACTCCCATGCCTGTGGAATCTTGAGCTTCCTGTACCAGGATTGCTCTCACCCTCTGTGTTCCCATCAGGCTGGGGCAGGAGCATTCTGAGCTCCAGAAAGTTAATATTTGACTTCACAGCACCAGGCTTTGGGTCAGGCTGTGCCCTGAGGGTAGCCGAGGTTCTAGACTGCCCAGACCTGGAGTCAAGCTGCTTGGGGGCTGTCTTCCCTCCCAGATTATTCCAACAGGAGCCAAGGAGGGTGTGTGTGTGTGTGTGTGTGTGTGTGCACGTGCACGCATGCCTCTGCATGCGTGCGTGCATGTGTGCATGTGTGCGTGCGTGTGTGTTTTCTCCCGACCTTGAATACTTGCTTGACTCAACGGCTTTCCTGGCCAAACCTCAGGGCTCAACACAAAACAAGTTCCTGCCTGATGGCTGGGTTTGGAGTTTGCAGCGTCGCATCTAAAACCTGTCCTCTTGCAGATAGCGTCCGAGGACTTTCTTGCTTTTGTTGTCCGGCTTTAGATGGAAAAGTATATGCTGGAACGCTGAACCTAAAACTCATACCAAATACTTCTAAAGGTTTACTTCTTCCCCAGTTTTTGTGGGGGACTGGGAAGGGTAGCTATGATTATTGGGAAATACTGAAATGTGACTGGATTTATCTTTACGCAGGCCCAGGGAGTTCAGGACCTCAGGGCCCCTCGTAGCCAAGCAAGATTTCTAAAGCCAATTAGCTGGGAAATCCTCCATTTCCTCATACCTTGAAGCAGAGATGGCTGTGTTTTTAGCTTTGAAGTAATCTCCCAGGCTTTGAGGGGAGAGGTCCCATACTCTGGGGCAGCCCACTTAGTTTTTATGTATGGTTTATGTTTCGTCAGTGTGGCTACCTCTCTGTTCTTGTACTTTTGATTCTCATTTTGGGCCTAGGATTGTGTTGGAAAGATTATCTCCTTCCTTCCCACAGAGGGTCTGGAGGAGCTGGTGAAGCAGAAAGACTTTCTGGATGGGGTCTACGCATTCGAGTATTACCCCAGCACCCCAGGGAGATACAGCATTGCCATCACATGGGGGGGACACCACATTCCAAAGAGGTGAGGCTCCTGCTGCAGAGGGGTCTTCTCTGGAGGTGCTCGGCCCAGGGCAGACTCATGGGTGGTTGCTTCCCGGGCTGCAGGAGGGAAAGAGATCTGCATTGTTGAAAACTTTTTTTTTTTTTTTGGAGCAGCACAGACATTTGGCCTGTTCTCAAAAGCAGCAGAAAGTTGCTGTGGTTTTAGCTGACTTGCTTTAAATCAAATGCTGGTGGTTAGGGGCTGGTGGGAGGCAGGGGAGGCAGAAGGAGCAGTTAGAGCAAATGGGCTGTGTGTCTAGATGCCCGCATATAAACTGAGATTCTCTTTTTCAATGAACTCCTTTGTTCATGAATGCCACAGGGCAAAATCTGCTGTGGTTTACATTAAGACCGTCTACGTGAGTGCTGTCAGGGGCCAAGGGACGCAGTCTACAGCTTTGCCTTGTGGGCATTGCACTTGCCCCTCTGCGTTCTGTGTTTTCCAGCTCCCCTGGAGGTGCAACTTTAAACTCCGAATAAATTCAGTTAGCCTTGAGAAATATTTGGGCATTATTGGGTTCCGAATACCTACCACGCTTTTTTTTTTTAAGCCTCCCATGCCAACGTTACAGCACATTCATTCATGTATGAGATAAAGCCCATTCAACCAAGTTTTCTGGTTATAGCATAAGCAGGATATAGTGTGTGGACTCTCTCACTTTCCAGGGTCATAGTCTGGGGAGGCCTGCACACAAAGGTAAAGGGCCAGGAGGCTGGTGCAAAGCAGCGTGGCTTGAGTGCCAACCCAGTGGCCACCTGAGCTCCCAGAAGCAGTCACATTACATTATGTTGTTGACATAACAATAGCTATGGGTGAGAGGCCTGCGGGAGGAAGGGCTTGGCTGCAGTTTGGGATGCCAGATGAAAGGATCAGGCAAGTGGAAAGAATGTGCAAAGGAACTGCAGCTTATGGCTATAGTGACACCTTACTTTACTCTTCTTTGATGCTTCTTGTATTCCTTTCCCTGTAGCCCCTTTGAAGTTCAAGTTGGCCCTGAAGCGGGTATGCAGAAAGTCCGTGCTTGGGGCCCTGGGCTCCATGGTGGGATTGTCGGGCGGTCAGCGGACTTCGTGGTGGAATCCATTGGCTCTGAAGTGGGGTCTCTGGGTAAGTGGACACAGCTGACCAGCATCTTCTGGAGGACTGAGGATTACAGGGCTTCCGGGCTGTGTCAGGCTGGATGTTGGGGCCTTGCCTAGCCTCAATACCTTTAGCTTCCCGGCCTCCTGGCCACCCTAAGCCATCTCTGCGTGCTGCTGTACATTTGCAGTTGCCTCTGATACCAGCATTCATTCATTCAGGAGACCTTGAAGGCAGAAACCTTATGTGGGTATTGTGCCTAAAACAATGCTTGGATCGTAGTAAACACTTAGCAAATAGTGTTGACTGACCTATATAGTTTAGATGAATGAATGAATGAATTTTGCTGAAATTTGGATTTGGAAGATAAATATTTCCTTTGGAGCACAGCTGAAGTATATTTTAAATACATGTCTAATGTATATATGATCATTTTATATCAGGAGTCAGCCAGCTTTTTCTATAAAGGGCCAGATGGCAAATATTTTCCACCTGTGGGCCTTATGGTCTCTGTCACAGTTATTTGACTCTGCCGTTGTAGCCTGAAAGCAGCTATAGGAATACGTAAACAAACGAGTGTGGCCATGTTCCAGTAAAACTTTATTTGCAAAAGTAAGCAATGGGCCAGATGTGGCCTTCAGACTGTAGTTTAGCAACCCGTTTTAGGTAATAGCAATAAGCAAAAGAGAAAAATAAGAAATCACATTTAATTTTCCCTTCTAGAGAGATGATATGAATCGTCTTGTATATTCTTAGTCTAGAGATAATATTAAGTCTTTTAGTGTATCCTTCTAGACTTTTTTCTCTATATATGCATGCAAATATTGATTTGGTACAGAAAATATCTTGGACAAGTCTTTATATCTTTATGCGTAAATATAGGGTATGCCTTCATTTTCCACAGCTTCCATGGAATTCCATTGTATGGCTCTATCCATTGTCAGGCTCTCCAGTTATTTCCAGGGTTTTGCTATAAAAAACAGTGCTGACTGTGTATCCTTGGTAATTGCCTTCAGATAAAAACCCAGAAGTGGATTTGGTGGTGCTAAGAGTGGGTGTTGGTTCAAGGCTTTTGCCACATGTTGCCACATCTCCAACAGAAGGGTTTGCTGGTTGGACTTCCCCTGTTGGATGATGATAAAATACATATAATGTATTTAATACTACATATATATATATATATATATCCTCCTGGCCTCAAGTGATCCACCTGCCTCGGCCCTCCCAAAGTGCTGGGATGACAGGTGTGAGCCACCACACCCAGCCCACGCCTACATTTGGGGAAAAAAAAAATATATATATATATTTATATATGTATATATTTATTTATATATATTTATTTATATATATTTATATATATATTTATTTATATATATATATATATATTTTTTTTTTTTCCACCCCTTCCATCTCTACTGAAGACTTAATGAGCTTGGTTTTGGGAGAAAGGGATACAAACAGATTTCAATCTTCTGGCCAACACTTGGCTTTTAGGGAGGCAGCGGGAATGAGCTGTCGTAACATAGAATAGGTGCTTTCCACCATATAACCAGGGAGACCCTTCCACCTCCACCCCCTAGGGTTTGCCATTGAAGGCCCCTCTCAGGCAAAGATTGAGTACAACGACCAGAATGATGGATCGTGTGATGTCAAATACTGGCCCAAGGAGCCTGGCGAATATGCTGTTCACATCATGTGTGACGACGAAGACATCAAGGACAGCCCGTACATGGCCTTCATCCACCCAGCCACGGGAGACTACAACCCTGATCTGGTGAATCAGCTGCTGTGCTTCTGTCTTCTTGTCTCTGGCCCCTGGTTCCTAACCCCCATGCCCGAAGTTGCCTTAAGCAGCATGTTGAGAGATGGCAGAGAGGAATCATTTGGATTTTAGGAAGGAAACAGGCCTGCATTTGTTTGTTTGCTTTGAGACAGACTCTTGCTGTGTCGCCCAGGCTGGGGTACAGTGGCATGATCACAGCTCACTAGAAACTCTGCCTCCTGGGTTCAAGCGATTCTCGTGCCTTAGCCTCCCAAGTAGCTGGAACTACAGGCATGCGCCACCACAGCCGGCTAATCTTTGTATTTTTTAGTGGAGATGGGGTTTCACCATGTTGGCCAGGCTGGTCTCGAACTCCTGGCCTCAAGTGATCCACCCGCCTCGGCCCTCCCAAAGTGCTGGGATTACAGGTGTGAGCCTCCACACCCAGCCCAGGCCTACATTTGAATCCTGGTAGTATCACTTAGCACTTTTATAGTGTTGGGCAAGTAACTTACCTATCTGACTCTTGGTGTCTTCCTCTATAAGACAGGAATGATAGTAGTCTCTGCTTCTAGAGAGCTTCTAGGATGATTCAGGAGGTGGCATGCATAAAGAACGTCTTTAGCTCATGCCTGGCCCATGCAGGGAGCTCCATAAACTGTTATTTTCTTGCAACTCCGGGGATCATATGTCAGTCTTACAGCCATTTTCTGTAGTTATTATTTCAAGATGCTCCATAGATAAAGGATGTTTTTTTTCCCTAGTTCCCTGTCTCTTAAGTTGGAGCAATGTTTCCAAGAGTGTCCTCTCAAACCCTAAGCAGGCTGATAAGCATCAAGTCCGAGCCAGCCTGGCTGACAGGGAGTTGGCCCCACAGGCCACGTGTGCTACTGTTGACCCACACGGGCAGCTGTCCATAGGCTGATGTCAATCTGGGCTGGTAGCTACCCCATTTTGGCCAAATGCTATTCCTTTGCCCTCTAGGGCAAATGTTGTCTGTAGTAAAGATTCTGAGTCCCCTCAAAGTGGGAACGTTGAAACTGGGCATGACTAGAGGTCTCTGCCCCAGTTGTTAGAAGTTCTTTAGGTCAACTCAGAATAAGGCAGGGAGCATGGGTTAGTTTGGGCATGGTTTGAGAACAGGGGTTTCCAATATTTTGCCTTCCCTGGGCCACGCTGGAAGAAGAATTGTCTTGGGCCACACATAAAATACACTAATGATAGCTGATGAACAAAAACAAAAACAAAAAAAATTGCAAAAAATTTTATAATGTTTTAGGAAAGTTTGCAAATTTGTGTTGTGCTGCATTCAAAGCCATCCTGGGCCTCATGGGGGCTTCAGGCCATGGGTTGAATTTGTTTAGAGAGTTTTCTCCCTTTTGAGGGAGAGACATTTGTTTTTAAGTTACAACCTACTTTAGCACTTTACTTCCCATAACCAACCTCTTATGTGGATACTGTAAAACCAGACACAGGTCATTTTGTTCTTCCCCCATCCCCTGGTTACCTGTCTTTGTATAAGGGTTTAGCTGGGGCGTTACACAGAAAGAGACTTATTATCTGCCTTTGCTTCAGGTTCGAGCATACGGGCCAGGTTTGGAGAAATCTGGGTGCATTGTCAACAACCTGGCCGAGTTCACCGTGGATCCTAAGGATGCTGGAAAAGCTCCCTTAAAGATATTTGCTCAGGTAAATTTCAGGGGGCCACCTGTGCAGGTAATTGTCAGATAACAAGATCTGACCACGTAATGGCAAGTTGCTGAGTCCATCTGATCTTCAGTTTCCTCATCTGCACCGTGGAAATGATAAGAAGATTATCTTATAGGGTTATGTGAGGGTTCAGTGAGACTACCATGTAGAGTACTGGGCTTTTAAAAAATCATCTTTCTGATTTATATTCTGTGGAAATGAGGCTTGTTTGTTTCAGGTTATTCTGTAATGTCTTTTGGTGTGGCTGAAGCTGCTGAGGCCATGGGGGGAGATTTATAAACAAGGATTTAAAAAGTATGTTTATTTAATCTAATTGAATTTGGCCAAAGGACTTAAATGCAGGAATTGAAATTACGAAGCATTGAGTGGCCATAGCTTTGTTTTTGGGCCACTTGCTCTTAATAACTAAAAATAAATAAATGCATGTCATATTTTGTCACTGGTTGTCATCGTGTTGTGAAAATATGGCACACTGTAGTTGGTCCGTGAAGTTTTGTTGTATAAGCAAGTGGTGACTTGGCTGTCTTGGGAGGCCACAGTGACCCTGTTTGATAGAGACAATGTGAGGGCCACCTCTGGTCCTAGCTCTGGCTTTTTTGCAGGATGGGGAAGGCCAACGCATTGACATCCAGATGAAGAACCGGATGGATGGCACATATGCGTGCTCATACACCCCGGTGAAGGCCATCAAGCACACCATTGCTGTGGTCTGGGGAGGCGTGAACATCCCGCACAGCCCCTACAGGGTAGGTTGTGAGGCAGAATCCTGGCTGTTTTATGGAAATGCCTGGTCATACACCAGGTCTGGGATCCATGCCTGACGGCCAAGGCAGACATATGGAAGGAACCCATCCCTGGTGGGCCTTGAATGATGGAGGGGCCCGAAAGGCAGAGTGCTCCAGCCTGCTCAGAAGAACTATTTCTAACAATGTTTTTTAATAGTATTTTACTGGGTCCAAGTGGAGGAGAACTTGATGACCTTCTCCATGTCTTCTCTAGGTCAACATCGGGCAAGGTAGCCATCCTCAGAAGGTCAAAGTGTTTGGGCCAGGTGTGGAGAGAAGTGGTCTGAAGGCAAATGAACCTACACACTTCACGGTGGACTGTACTGAGGCTGGGGAAGGTGAGAAAGGGCTTCGTTCAACCCAGTGATCATTGCTCCTTGGGGAAGGCAGTTCTTTTCATAACGTTTTGAGGGCAATTCCCTTTGAACTAGGAAGTAGTCCATCTGAATAGGTAATCATCTACTGAGCCTCTGAGTCATTCCTTAGTGATATCTTTGCTAATCCATCACCCCTTTCCCCAAATCCTTACTCTTTCTCAGGTTTCTTACTAGAAACTTCCCAATTGCTTTTTGGGGGTGTTAACCTGAGCTGGAAGAGATTGCACAGGACATGCTTTTTCTTGTAAGCTGGTGCTAATAAGCTGGTCTGTTCCAGGTGATGTCAGTGTTGGCATTAAGTGTGATGCCCGGGTGTTAAGTGAAGATGAGGAAGATGTGGATTTTGACATTATTCACAATGCCAATGATACGTTCACGGTCAAATATGTGCCTCCTGCTGCTGGGCGATACACTATCAAAGTTCTCTTTGCATCTCAGGTACGTGGTGGGGCCTTGGAGGAGATGGGTGGAGTAGGCCTGGATTCTCTTTGGCCACTTGTGTGCATGTCTCATCTACTTTTTGGTGTTTTATTAGTATTGTTATTTTTGAGATGGAGTCTCACTCTTTCACCTAAGCTAGAGTGCAGTGGTGTGATCTCGGCTCACTGCAACCTCTGCCTCCCAGGTTCAAGTGATCCTCCCACCTCAGCCTCCCAAGTAGCTGGGGACTACAGGCTCATACCACCACCCAGCTAATTTTTTTAAATTTATTTTTATTTATTTATTTTTTTTTTGAGATGGAGTTTTGCTCTTGTTGCCCAAGCTGGAGTGCAGTGGCATGATCTTGGCTCACTGCAACCTCCGCCTCCTGGGTTCAAGTGATTCTCCTGCCTCAGCCTCCCAAGTAGCTGGGATTACAGGCCACCACGCCTGGCTAATTTTTTTGTATTTTTATAGAAATGGGGTTTCACCATGTTAGCCAGGCTGGTCTCGAACTTCTGACTTCAGATGATAAGCCTGCCTTGGCCTCCCAAAGTGCTGGGATTCTAGGTGTGAGCCACCGTGCCTGGCCACTCAGCTAATTGTTTTGCATTTTTAGTAGAGACGGTTGCCCAGACTGGTCTCGAGCTCCTGACCTCAGGCCCGCCTGGCCTCCCAAAGTGTTGGGATTATAGGCATGAGCCACCACATTTGGCCTCCTTTTTGGTGTCTTAGTGACAGGGAAGTTGTCTTGAGAACGCTGCTCAATCATTTTCTCTCTGGCTCCTTACAACCAAGAAGGAAAAACAATTTACACAGAGCTAAATTATTACCACTTTCTAACAAAAGTGAGGCAGTGTGTTCAGTGGTTAAAAGCAGAGGTCTGGAGACAGACTAGTTTGTAATAAACTTTCATCAATATTTTGGTTGAAATGCAGTTAGCTTCTAGATATGTTCTACTTTGATGCCTTTGAAGCAATGACTGTGGTCTCCACCCTTACATTTTTATAGAGAGAGGTGATTTGAAGTTTCAGGTATGTAATAGTGAAGATAGGGTGAGCAGGATCCTGAAAGAGAGAATTTTGAAATCCTAGGGATTAAAATTAACCTTACATAAAAATGGGAATCTTAGTAGAATGTTCTGTGCCTAAAGGTAGTGGTCTTGACATCCATTTAACCTCTTCTGCCTTTATTCCAATAGTCTGCAACATTCTTTTTGAAGAATTATAATCATTCTGTCTCTGATCACTTCTTGCATTTCCCCAGACCTTAGCTCTCAGCTGTCCCTGGAGGACATTTCCTTCCCCCAGCCCCATGTATTATTGTCGTTTTTGGTTTTATTCTTGTTGGCATTTTTCATCCTGAGTACTCAACATTCAGTATTAAAGGCTCAAAGTCCTCGGGTTTGTTTGTGACATCAGGGATCCAGGCATTAGAGAGTGACCTATTATAGAAGGCCCTTTCCCGATGCTGGGCCCTTTTGGCTTATCTTACCCTTCTGTTTGCCTGTGGTAATAGAAGTCTGCTGGCCACTCGCTAAGTCAGAGTGATGCTAAGGTTCACCCTTTGTTGAAGGCTCCCTGAGCTCTGGCTGTTGCTTCAGGGGCTTTCCTACTAAGACTGTGTCTCTGCTACAGGAAATCCCCACCAGCCCTTTCAGAGTCAAAGTTGACCCTTCCCACGATGCCAGCAAAGTGAAGGCAGAAGGCCCAGGGCTCAGCAAAGCAGGTAAGATGGCACGTCCAGGTTGTCCTGGGCCCCTCTGCCAGCCGGTGGCACTGGGCGTGTTTCATCCACGGCCTTGAGGAACTTCATCTCCACCAACACCAACACCAAGCTGGCAGGTTTTCTGTGCAGCTCTGATGCAGCAGTGGCTGGCCAGGCCCGTTGCTGGCTGTCATAATAGACCTGGTGCTGTTGAACCTGTCTGATGGGTTCTCAAAGTGAAACTACTCCAGCCGGTCTGTTTCCTCACTTCACAGTATATCTTTCCAGGTGTGGAAAATGGGAAACCGACCCACTTCACTGTCTACACCAAGGGGGCTGGGAAAGCCCCGCTCAACGTGCAGTTCAACAGCCCTTTTCCTGGCGATGCAGTGAAGGATTTGGATATCATCGATAATTATGACTACTCTCACACGGTTAAATATACACCCACCCAACAGGTAGGGTCCTTCTCCCCTCTGCTCCCCTGGCCCCCAGCCAGGCCCCTTTCTATGCAGTCTGTGCTGGGTCACTGTGGACACCAAGGGGTGTGAGAGGTGCTCTGCCAAAGTGCTCCCTGATGGGAGGCAGCTCCTGGCACTTGGAAGCCCAATGGGTTCTATCAGGTGAACTGCAGAATTCCCCAAAAGCAAGCAGGAAGCTGGTCCCATATCTCCACCTTTGGTTTGCATTTTATCAGAGAAATGCTCAGTTCTTGATATTCAGGCCCTAATATCTATCTTTCTGTTACACAGGTGCACACATGTGCACACACACACGCATACACACACACACGTGCATTCCTTCGCGGCCTCACCAGCTGCCTTTTAGTCTTTTCATTAATTACCCACAGAAAAAGAGCTGCTACACCTTTGTGTTTCCTTCCTGGTCCTTTTAGCTTAGTTTACCCTTTTTATGAGGTGTTGGAATGAGGGCTTTTCTCAAAGAGCCAGTTCAGCCTTTCGTCCCTAAGGCCCAACACACTATTTAGGGCAGCAAATTATTCCCCTTTACAAAATGCAGGATTTCACATGTGATCTTACCATCTAGGCTGGCTTACTCTGATTATTTCAGGCCATAAGGGCCTTAAAACTACCTCTCTGTACAAGTTAATGTTTATTTGTTTAAAAACATTAAAAAAAATTTGTATCGTGGTAAAATACACATAACATGAAATTTACCGTTTTAACCATTTTTAAGTGTGTAGTTCATTCATGTTAAGTGCATTCATTATGTCGTGTACCCATCACCACCATCCATCTCCATAATTCTTTACGTCTTGTAAAACTGAAGCCCTGTATCCATTATATTTGTTTAAAATTTTGTTTTGCTTCATGTTCACACCTCTGGGGTCTGGAGAGCAGACATCCTGGCAGAAAAGTCTAGATTTTAATACTTAAGCCTAGTGTTCGAAGTTGGTTGTTCCAAGCCTCTGAGATTCCTTTATTCTTAAGGGAAATGATCCTGCTGTGTTTGAAATGCCATTTGTAGGAGAAGAAGGGCAACGCTTTCTGCAGAAGCACTGCTCAGAAGCCTTGCTCCCGTCTGGGTCCTCTCAGCAAGGAGCAGCCAAGAGTCAAGTGGGGAAGAAAGAGGATTATAGTGAGGAAGGGGTCATGGTGTAACTGTCCCCTGAGTTTGGGGGCTGCACTCCCTTGGAGATGGAATCCTTACTGTGAGAACATCCCTGCAGTGGGAGGGATTCCCTGGGCGAAGGGATTCTGTGTGTCGTGTTATAAATGTGGCCCCTTACATCCAGGCTTGCTGCTGTTTGTGCTTTCTTCTCCAAATTTTTATTTTTATTTATTTATTTTTTAGACAAAAGTCTTGCTCTGTTGCCCAAGCTGGAGTGCAGTGGCATGATCTCAGCTCACTGCAACCTCTGCCTCCCAGGTTCAAGCGATTCTCCTGCCTCAGCCTCCCGAGCAGGTGGGATTACAGGCACATGCCACCACACCTGGCTAATTTTTGTATTTTTGGTAGAGACGGGGTTTCGCCATGTTGGCCAGGCTGGTCTCCAACTCCTGGGCTGAGGCAATCCTTTCACCTCAGCCTCCAAACCTGCGGGTATTACAGGCATGAGCCACTGTGCCTGACCTCAGTATTTGTCTTTTTGTGACTGATTTATTTTTCTTCGCATATGTCCTCCATGTTGTAGCATGTGTCAGAACTTCATTCCTTTTCGAGGCTGCATTCCACTGTATGTATATATGTTTTGCTTCTCTCTTCATCTGTTTTTTGTTTGTTTGTTTTTTCTTGAGACTCGCTCTGTTCCTCAAGCTGGAGCAGCACTATCTCGGCTCATTGCAACCTCTGTCTCCTGGGTTCAAGTGATTGTCCTGCCTCAGCCTACCGAGTAGCTGGGAGTACAGGCATGTGCCAACATGCCCAGCTAATTTTTGTATTTTTAGTGTAGATGTTTCACCATGTTGGCCAAGGTTTCACCATGGGGTTTCACCGTGTTGGCCAGGCTGGTCTTGAATTCCTGATCTCAGGTGATCTGCCCACCTCAGCCTCCGAAAGTGCTGGGATTATAGGCATGAGCCACCGCGCCTGGCCGTCTTCATTTGTTGAAGAACATTTGGGTTGCTTCCGTCTTTTGTCTGTTGTGAATAATGCTGGGTGTACAAATATCTCTTTGAGTCTCTGCATTTAATTCTTGTGATTATACACCCAGAAATGGAATTGTGGATCATATGGAAATCTCTTTTTAATTTTTTGAGAAACTACTATACTGTATTCCACAGTGGCTGCACTACTTTACAGTCCTGCCAACAGCATGCAAGGGTCCTGGTTTCTCCACATCCTTGCTAACATTTGTTTTTTGTCTGTTTTTTTTTGTTGTTGTTGTTGTTGTTGATAGTGACCATCCTGTTGAGTGTAAGATGGTGTCTTATTGTGGTTTTGATTTGCATTTTCCTAATGATTAGTGATGCTGATCATCTTTTCATGTGCTTATTGGTCCTTTGCATATTTTCTTTGGAGAATTATCTACTTGCCCATTTTTATATCAACCTTCTTAATTTTATGTTGAGTTTTAGGAATTCTCCATGTATTCTGGATATTAGTTCCTTATCAGATAAATGATTTGCAAATATATTCTCTCACTCCTTGGTTTGCCTTTTCACGCCATTAGCAGTTCTCGTGTGCAGGTTATAAACGTGGCTTCTTATCTCCAGACTTGCTCTTCCTCTGCTTTAAAATAAAAAATCCAAAACAAAACATTCATTATTAGTAATGATAAAACTAACACTTTTATAGATAGAGCATTCTTTTCTCATCAGGCCACTCAATAGTAAGTAGGTAATTATTTTTCTGCTGATGGTTCTGAGGGTTGGTGGGAGCCTTACTACTGGGTGCACCACCGTGAATCTTCTTTGTTGCCAAATTCTCCATATTCTTTAGGAGAAGGCACCAGAAAGCCATAGCTGTCTGTGTACAATGACTAGGATCACAAGGTCGTAGCGTCTTCTAAAAACATTTTGTGACTTCTGCTTTATTCTATGTCTATATGCCTTTTAGTGTTTTGGCTGAGTCGTTAGAAAGTAAGTTGCAGATATCAGGACAGGGTCAGGGTTTGACCTGCATCCTTGGAAAGGACTGCAGAACCCAGTACCCCAGACGTCCCCTGCTGCTGGTTGAGGCAGAAGTGGAGATTAGGAGCCTAGGTCCGGTTTTGTCCCCTTTGAAGTGATGCTGGAGTGGGAGGCTCCTTACTTCAGAGTCACCCCAAGGTCACATTCATCCAGTTCTCTGATAGCAGCAGGTTTGAGAACTGCTGCCATGCTGAGTACTCACTTAGGGCTGTGTGTCCAGATGCTCCCAGGATGCGTTCAAGGAGCCGGGTGGGCCTTGGTGGCGGTTGTTGCCACCAAGTGGTAACATCCAAGCTGCTTGAAGCCACCCACAACCAAGAGAAGACCAAAGTCCTCGGGAAAATCACAAGTGTGAATGACTTGCAGGGTGGCACTGGGGTCCTTCTTGTTGTTTGTTGCTTGGAGCTGGGTTTATTGTTTCATTATTTGGGCAACTTGCAATTCTGCCTATTTTTCTATGGCAAAGAACACATTAAATCTCTCCTTAGATTGAATTTCCTTCCCACCCTCACCCCCAGCACAGAGCCTGGCCCTATAAGTGCTCTGTGTGGATTAATGGCTGTGAGTGAGTGAATAAATGACATGGCGCCTGGATTCACAAGCGGAGATGGCCTAAGAACGTTGTAATCTGGTAGAGGAGTGATGCCAACACCTCCTCATTCTCCTTTGAACTCTGTTTTCTGAAGAGCAGCTAAAAGCTCAAGACTGGGCTAAGGAAGTGTGCCCTTGGATGTGGTTAAGAGACCTGGGTCAGCCCAGAAAGCCACCCCCTGACACGGGGGAGGGAGCATACTTGGAGGGCTGACACCCACAGGCACACCTTCTCATGGTAGTTTTAGGGTATAACAGGCTGGAAATCCCCAGAAAGGTGGCTGCTTGGGCATGGGTGTGTCCTGGCCTGGTGTGGGCGCTTCCCCCTCAGAACACAGGCTGTGCCACGTGGGGAGCCAAGGTCCTGCCTGAGTAACCCAGGTCCCTGATTGCTGGTTTTGCTCCCTGACACCTGCAGGCCTGCCACTCCACCTCACAAAGTCCCTGAGTGACATCTTGCAGGTGCTCGCCTGCCTGGGGTGGATGAGTGATGTGGATGGCTGTAGGATCCTGTGAGTCCCTTGAGGATGCAAGAGTAGAGCGCGTTTTGCCTTAGAGGAATGGACTTGTTGGGTTGGGGCTCGAGGACCCTCCCAGAGGTCAAAGACTCGGTTTTATAGAAGGGAAGTGATTTCCCCGAGGACTTTGGTCTTCTCTTCTCTTGGTTGTGGGTGGCTTCAAGCAGCTTCAATTTCTCACCCCACGTTCCCCTGCGCAGAGCAGTTTGAGAAGCTGGTGGCAGTGTCTCCATTACATGCTGTGCTGGGAGCCACTAGGATTGGGGACCACTCCATGTAGTACTCTGGCACCTTTAGGCATCCCTGTGAGCTCACAGACCCTCACAGAGTAACAGTTTCTACCTTGAAATGTTCTTAACGTGGTGGTCCTGGCTGCTCCTGGAGGGCCCTAAAAAGGATGGTGCTGAGGGTGCTCTCTCGGTCACATCCTCTTCTGAGCTGTCTGGTCAGTGTCTTGTGTATGTATATTTTGAAGAATAAGATTCAGGTTTCAGAAGCATGTAGAGGAGAGTGAAACTGTCTTGCAGCCTGCAAAGTTGTGGCGAAATGCACTGGCCATCACTACCCGGACATCCCTCACTTCATAGCCCTGTTGGGGAATAAACACAGTCCATTCCTTAGTTGGGGCCTCAGGGGACACCTTAAAATGCTGTAGGCATTGTAGGTGTAAATCTCCGAGATTTTTTCCCTCCCCCTTCTTAGGTTATTTAAGGTACAGTTCATTTTCTATCTGAGTTTTTGTTTTGTTTTTGACTGGTAACAAGAGCATACTTTCTTTTATGGGATGGGTGGGCTTAACTGGAAGAGGATTTTTCCCTCTCTCTTTTAGCACTTCAGAGAAGTGGCCAGAAAACTTTATGCGGGTGAGGGAGGAGGTATCCCCAAGACCTCTGGTTAGCCTGAGGTCTGCTTAGTGAGCCCCTGAATTGTTAGGGGCTGTGGGGAAACGGAAGCTTGGGAAGAGTTGGCACGTTGGGAATGCCACGTTGGCTGAAGTAGCGAGTCAGTCCTGCCTTAAACAGTACAAAAAGGAGACCTTTCCTGCCCCTTGGTTGGCTCCCAGCTCTGTTGAATTTGACCTGTACACATTTTACCAGGAAATGTTGTTCACATGAGGCAGGGGGCCAATTGGTTTTGTGTGCAGTGCTTAAAAATCCTGGAAAATTAATCCTCTCTTCATTGATGCAACCAGATTTTTTTTTTTTCTTAGCCTTTACCCCCTTCCTTATTACAAAAGGAATGTGACAAAATATACATAGGCCAAATGCTACACCCTTTTTTTTTTTTTTTTTTTTTTTTGAGACAGAGTCTCGCTCTGTCGCCCAGGGTGGAGTGCAGTGGCGCGATCTCGGCTCGCTACACCCTTTTAACACTTGATCAGCAACAGCTTTCAGCAGGGCCTGCATTCCAGCAAGGCTGCTGGATTCTTGGGGGGAACTCGTCTCTCCCTCACACTTTCCTGTTACGTTATGCCTGGTCGATTGAGGTGAAGGGGATCTTGATCTACTGAGACAGCCATGAGATTTCTTGGAGCCTCGATTTGGAGGGAGGGAACTTGGCCAACCATGGAGAGAAGAAGCCGGCTGTGTGCCAGCCTGGAACCGGCCAGAGGAGAGAAATGGCGTACACATGGCTATCGCGTGCCACCCGGCCACCCGTGAGGGTGCCTGCCAATCCTGCAAGCACCATCTGCCTTCACACTTGCAATTTTATTTTCTTTCACATAGAAATGGAAGTTCAGATACTGTGCGATGGTCTTAGCACATGTCTAGGTGAACTCTTGCAAATCCCTGTTGCAGCCTGGGGGCCTCAAACTGATTCCAAGGACAGAAATGGTTCTGTTTGTTGAGCGGCCCCAGGCCCAGCTGCACTGGCTGGCACTGGGTATGATGATGGGGAGGTGGTGTGGCAGAGCAACTAGGACACAGATTTGGGGGCCATGGGTATGAGGCCCAGCTCGCACCGTTACCAAGGTGTGTGACTTGGGGCACGTTCCTTTACCAGTCTGAGCCATAGTTTCCTCTCCTGAAAAAATGAGATGAAAGTAGGAACTACCCCTTAGGACTGTTTTGATCTTGAATTGAGGAAATGCATAAAAGCACATAGCATGGTGCTTGGTGTGTAGAAAATGCTCATTAAGTTGCTTCTGTTATTATCAGCTGCTCTTATTTGATCTAATTTTTCTGTTATTCCTGCCTTGTGGTCAAAAGCTAGAAGTAGATCTAAGATACTTTCTACATTGATTGGAATCAAGTCTCCCCTGTCCGTGAGAAGAATGAGGGATCTTGAGGGGAGTTTAAATGCCAAGTTAGCATTTTGGTACCCAAAGGTAAACTGAGTTTTCTCTCTTGTTCCAGGGCAACATGCAGGTTCTGGTGACTTACGGTGGCGATCCCATCCCTAAAAGCCCTTTCACTGTGGGTGTTGCTGCACCGCTGGATCTGAGCAAGATAAAACTCAATGGGCTGGAAAACAGTAAGTGCCTGAATGGAGGGGAGATGGGTTGTTGATGACCACCCAGCGTGGCTGCTGGTTAGATTTTCTTCAAAAGGTGGAATTTGCAGAGAAGCAAATTCTATGTTAAGAGACTTCGCAGTTGCACAGACTTTGGTTCGAATTAAGGCCGTGGTGTGAAATAACTGTGACTGTGTCTGCCCCTTAGCCTCACCGAGACTCAGCTTTCTCATTTGTACAGTGGGGGTGGTCGGCGGGGAGAGGTTGAGAACACCCATGGGAATATTTTGAAAATTATGTGAGCTAATGGTTCAGAGGCTGGCATGTAGTCAGCCCTCAGTAAGTGCTGGCATTGCAGTAGGAAGTTTTCATTAAAAAGAGAATTTGGGCTATGTTGCTTTCTGATGAGTTTCTAACTGTGCCAGCTATCCTTGGCAACTGAATCCGCACTAAGGTTGCGAGTCAAGCATAAATGCCAAATACCTGGCACTCAGAAGTCACTACCACCACACCTCTGCCCCATCCCAATGTTCCTTTAGCTTGTTAGGGATTTTACTAGTATAAGCTCATTTCGCTTATTTTCAATTTTCTGATTATTTTTTGGTAGGGAAAATTTCAAACAGAAAAGGAAAGAGAATAGTATAACATGAACACTGATGTACTTATCACTCAGCTTCAGATGTGCAACACATGCTCATAAAATGATTTTTTTATACAAGTAAAAATATATCCATTTTTCATCTAAAAAACATTATAGTTAAGGGATAATTCCACTCTAACCCTCACCTCTCCTTCTCCCTAGGGTTAACCAAAGTTTTCAATTCAGTTTCTGTTCTTCCAGATCTTCTCTCTGCATCTGTACATATAGATGTGCCTGTGGAACACATTTGGCTATATTTATTTTGCATTAAAGTTGCCCTGCTGTATAAACCTACTTCTTCGGCCTGCCTTCCAACAGTGCATCTCGGGAATCATTCACTCCTACATCTTTTCCGTCTGTGTTTACTGCTGAGTGTCTCCAGACTGGATGTACCTCAGGGCTCACATTCACCTGGTTTCGGGCTTACTGAGGCAGGGCTGAGTGCATACCCCCAGGATGGGGCCTCCTGTATTCACCTGTGAGGGTTTCTCCAGAGTGCCACTAGCAGTGCCATTAGTGAGCATCTTCCTTCACTCGTGACCCAAGTGCACAAGTTGCAAGCAAGGCCAGCTCCCAGTTGCAGAGATCCAAAGTGAGAGCTCACTGTTGGCTTTTGTGGCTGGAGCAGCCAGCTCTGAGTGTGTAAACGTCCACTGCCCAACCCCGTCATGTGTCCCCTTGTCACTCCTTTCCCCAGGACACTGAGAGCTTTGACTCCAGAACAGGAAAAGCAGGGTGCCAATTAGGAAAGCCTCTTTTCCGGTGGGAAGTAGCAATCCGGGACCTCCTTGCCTGTGGTTCGGCAGTGTCCATCTTGCCAGGCCCTGTGTTCCTTCAGAGTCAAGGTTCTCTGGGTTGTGGCAGGGGCCCTGTGTTCCCAGTGCTTTTGTTTTGGGTAAAGTCCTTTCCCTGTTCTTGTCTAATCTAACACTTGGGCTTCCTGCAGCCCTGCTTTGCAGAGACCTTTTGGAAACCATCATGGTACAGTCAGTTCTCAGCACTTGCTTCAATCGGCTCGCATTTGGCAGCTCTGTGACTTCTGCTTTCTTGAGGGGGAGGGGTGCCTATAAGATGGAGTTGGCTGCCAAGAATTAGTAAACAAAACATTGACTTATGAGGGTGTTTGGATATCAAGTTAACACCAAAAGTAAGTAAATAAGAGACGACAGTGTCAGATTACAACTTTCTGGTCAGCAAAGATTGTGAGGTCAGGTAAATTTCACTTTGAGTCCCAGCTTGGCAGGCTGCTGCATATGTCACCCTGGACAAGTTACTTAACCTCTCTGAGCATCAGTTTCCCCATCTATGAAAGCCATTGGTTAATAATAAATACCCCATAGGATTGTGGTGAAAATTAAGACAATAACCTATTTGTACTTGGCATATAAAATGCATTCAGTAAATGATAGCCGTTATTGCTGTCATCACTAATGGATTATTGTGCCGACACTTGTTGTTACTGAGGCTGAAATGCTGATGATACTTACTCAGCTTTGCTGCTTGTCCTCTGCAGCAGCTGTTGCTTATGGTAGAGGCTGAGATAAGTCCCCGTGTCCAAAGAACCATTGCTTCTGTGCTCTGGATTGTTCCTGCTGCTGAAAAGGGTCAGCTCTTCACCTCAGCTTGTGTTTCTTTTCCAGGGGTGGAAGTTGGGAAGGATCAGGAGTTCACCATTGATACCAGGGGGGCAGGAGGCCAGGGGAAGCTGGACGTGACAATCCTCAGCCCCTCTCGGAAGGTCGTGCCATGCCTAGTGACACCTGTGACAGGCCGGGAGAGCAGCACGGCCAAGTTCATCCCTCGGGAGGAGGGGCTGTATGCTGTAGACGTGACCTACGATGGACACCCTGTGCCCGGGAGCCCCTACACAGTGGAGGCCTCGCTGCCACCAGATCCCACCAAGGTCAGCCTTTGCTTTTGTCCCAGAACTTGTCTTATTGTTGTCAAACATGACACCATAGTCCTTCTCTGGTTCTTCCTGGCAAAGACCTTCTGAAAATCATTTTGTGATGAAAGTTAGCACAATTCACTGTGAAAGGTCCCCTGGGTAGGTGGGTCACAACCCTGCTCCTCCTCTTGCTCTCTGACTTCAAGACTTTGGTGAGGGGCTCCCTGTCCCAGAGTCTTCTTTCTTCGCTTGTTAGCATAATCACAGTCCTCACTACAAAGCCAGCCTGTAAGGGGTAGGTGAGTTAGCAAACGTGGAGGCCTCTGCCCAGCACCCAGCTCACAGACAGAGCTCACCCTACAGAAGCTAGAATCATGTAATATAAAAATACATTATTCTGGCCAGGCGCGGTGGCTCATGCCTATAATCCCAGCACTTTGGGAGGCCGAGGCGGGCAGATCATGAGGTCAGGAGATCAAGACCATCCTGGCTAACGCGGTGAAAACCCGTCTCCACTAAAAATACAAAAAATTAGCTGGGCATGGTGGCGGGCACCTGTAGTCCCAGCTACTCGGGAGGCTGAGGCAGGAGAATGGCGTGAACCTGGGAGGCGGAGCTTGCAGTGAGCTGAGATCACACCACTGCACTCCAGCCTGGGCGACAGAGCAAGACTCCGTCTCAAAAAAAAAAAAAACCACAAAAACATTATTCTTGGCTGGGCGCAGTGGCTCACGCCTGTAATCACTGCACTTTGGGAGGCCAAGGTGGATGGATCACTTGAGCTCAGGAGTTTGAGACCAACCTGGCCAACATGGTGAAGCCCCATCTCTACTAAAAATACAAAGATTAGCTGGGTGTGGTGGTGCGTGCCTGTAATCCCAGCTACTCGGGAGGCTGAGGTGGGATAATCGCTTGAACGTGGGAGGCAGAGGTTGCAGTGAGCCGAGATTGTGCCACTGCACTCCAGCCTGGGCAACAGAGTGAGATTCCGTCCCCTCCAAAAAAAAAAAAAAAAGTTCATCGTCATTTCTTCATAGTAACCCTGACTCAAGGGGTTCTGGAAGATTTCCAGTGGTCTCAATGGTGTGAATCCTATGAAGGTGTCTTATTTGTCGAATTAGAGGTGAAAGCCTCCTTCCTCACTCTTTTTTAGAAACAGTTTAGTTTTATTATTATGCAGAATTTGTTGAGCAAAGTGCAACAGCCCAAGCCACAGCTAGCTCCACAAGAGCCCTTCCATGAGCCCTCAACCTGGGATCTCGTGTATCTTTGTTGGAATGGACATTAGGTCTCCAAGTCCAGGCCTGTGATTTAGAAGGGTCAGGTCGGGTAGGAGAGAGGAGAGTCTTGGAGGGGCTGCTCCATGGGGGTCACACCTCTCTCCTGTGGGTTTTCGCTGGTGATTGAGTTCTGAGGCATTTGCTGCATTGACTGTTGTGGCTCTAACTCGTGTGCACGTGTGACACATGAAGCCCCAAGAGAAGGGCTGCCTGGCTCAGATGCACTTCCATGCCGATTATATGCATGGGTGTTGAAAGCAGTGCTGGCTAAGCAGCGATCCCAGTGCAGTTTGACTTTATTCTTTGCTCAAATAGGTGAAGGCCCACGGTCCCGGCCTCGAAGGTGGTCTCGTGGGCAAGCCTGCCGAGTTCACCATCGATACCAAAGGAGCTGGTACTGGAGGTCTGGGCTTAACGGTGGAAGGTCCGTGCGAGGCCAAAATCGAGTGCTCCGACAATGGTGACGGGACCTGCTCCGTCTCTTACCTTCCCACAAAACCCGGGGAGTACTTCGTCAACATCCTCTTTGAAGAAGTCCACATACCTGGGTCTCCCTTCAAAGCTGACATTGAAATGCCCTTTGACCCCTCTAAAGTCGTGGCATCGGGGCCAGGTCTCGAGCATGGGAAGGTGGGTGAAGCTGGCCTCCTTAGCGTCGACTGCTCGGAAGCGGGACCGGGGGCCCTGGGCCTGGAAGCTGTCTCGGACTCGGGAACAAAAGCCGAAGTCAGTATTCAGAACAACAAAGATGGCACCTACGCGGTGACCTACGTGCCCCTGACGGCCGGCATGTACACGTTGACCATGAAGTACGGTGGCGAACTCGTGCCACACTTCCCCGCCCGGGTCAAGGTGGAGCCCGCCGTGGACACCAGCAGGATCAAAGTCTTTGGACCAGGAATAGAAGGGAAAGGTGGGTTTCATTTAAAAAAAAAAAAAAAAAAAAGACAAGCTGGGACTTAAGGGCTACCTGAAACTTGGAGCTGCAAACTCAGCCACCTGCAGGAGCCAGGTGACATATAAGGCGGTGCTCACCTATTCCCTCTGCCTCAGGGAGTAGTTGGGGGGCCCTGGTGAAGGTTGAGCACATTGCATTTCTGGGGACCGTGCTACTCAACCCCTGTTTTCTGTTTCTCCATGGGGAACAGGACCTAGCATTGTCAGCAGAATCTCTAGTTTTTTGGCAAAGGCAGAAATCTTGATTTTTCTCTGGAAACTCAACATACAACATGTTGGCATTTAATTGGAAAAAAGTTTAAAATGTGGTGTTGACTAACACCTGCATGCCACACAGCAGGTTTGTCTTCAACCTTTAACCTGTCCTCGAGCCCGGTGTGAGCAGTCGTGTTGTCACTTAGCCGTGGCTACTCTAGAAAGGCCTTCTTTGGGATGGAGGGGGTTAATATTCTTGATTTGAGAGTTAGAAAAACCAGTTTTCCAGTTACTGAAATTAGACTTCATGTGTCCTGAAGTGCCAAGAACCTTAGTTCTGGGGTTTGCTTTTGGGTCTGGGGTACTGGTGGCAGTGTTAGCTATGTGCTTGCTCTGCAGATGTGTTCCGGGAAGCTACCACCGACTTTACGGTTGACTCTCGGCCGCTGACCCAGGTTGGGGGTGACCACATCAAGGCCCACATTGCCAACCCCTCAGGGGCCTCCACCGAGTGCTTTGTCACAGACAATGCTGATGGGACCTACCAGGTGGAATACACACCCTTTGAGAAAGGTGAGCCGCCCTGTCCTCGGACTGGACCCTCGTTCAGAGCTGCCCTTGGTCATTGCCTCCTGGTGGCTGGTACTGATGCCTGCCCCATGTGCTAGGTCTGTCTCAGCAGGGCCACGTGCAGAGTGACAGAGTGGAAGTCAGCCTCCGCAGCAGTCACCTGTCCACTCAGTGCCTGGCTTGCTGACCTTGTGTAATAGGTGGGCTGGGTTTAGCCTCAGTCTCACCTCAGCAAGTTATGGGGTAATGTCATGATGTTGCTCATTTGTGCCATTTTTCTTTGCGTATGAATTTCTTTCTTCTTGAGTATTAGGAATTATAAAAAATTTCAATAAATAGAAAAGCATAAAGAAAAAAAAGTGCCATGTATGTCTCCACTACCTGGAGATCAGAAGCCTGCGATATTCTGATATAGATATTTTCAATCTTCTTGTGGATGTGTGTTTCTTCTGTTTCGTGGGTTTTGCTTTTTCTTTTGGTTAATGGCTGGATGGTGTTTTCCCAAATGAGAGTAGTCTGTTTAGGACGACTGACTTGAATATTTGCTTGGTTGGGGTGGAGTGGCTTATGTGACTGCAGATAGACGGTTTGTATTATTTAAAAGTCAGATCATACCTACATTACTGTGGGTTTGTTTTGTTTTGTTTTGAAACAGGATCTCACTCTGTTGCCCAGGCTGGAGTGCAGTGGCGTGATCACGGCTCACTGCAGCCTCAACCTCCTGGGCTCAAATGATCCTCCTGCCTCAGCCCCCTGAGTAGCTGGAACTGCAGGTGTGCACCACCACACTTAGCTACTTTTTGTATTTTTTGTAGAGATGGGGTCTCGCCATGTTGCCCAGGCTGGTCTTGAACTCCTGGACTCAAGCGATCTACCCACCTCGGCCTCCCAAAGTGCTGGGATTATAGGCGTAAGTCACTGCCCCCAGCCACATTACTGTGTTTTTAACCCCCTTTTCCAAATAACATAGTATGGCATGCAGACTTCAGTGCTAGATGAAACTCTGAAGTGGAGAATCATTTTTCACAAATAGGGGATTTGTATGCAAATATGCGTGTCTGTTTGTTGTTTTGAACAGGTCTCCATGTAGTGGAGGTGACATATGATGATGTGCCTATCCCAAACAGTCCCTTCAAGGTGGCTGTCACTGAAGGCTGCCAGCCATCTAGGGTGCAAGCTCAAGGACCTGGATTGAAAGAGGCCTTTACCAACAAGCCCAATGTCTTCACCGTGGTTACCAGGTAGGCAAGGTCCTACATTTGGTGTCTTGAGTCTCACTTTTGTGGCTAGATTCTACCTATGTGTCATAGTTTCCTAACTTTTGATAAGATGAATTTTTATTTTTATAACATATATTTCCTTCTGTAGAGACTTACGTTACATAGAAAGACCAAGCATACCTAAAAAACATACCAAAGCACTTGATAATGGTCATGAAACTATTTAGCAAACCAGGAGTCAATCAAGCTCTATAACTTGATAATGTAAAAATTTGTAGCCAACCTTGTAAGTATTTTTATTAAAGTTGGTTGCAAGGCATATGCCTGCATTGTACTTGCAGTCCTAGCCAGTGCAATTAGATAAGAAAAATAGGCTGGGTGTGGTGGCTCACACTTGTAATCTCAGCACTTCAGGAGGCCGAGATGGGACAGTTGCTTGAGGCCAGGAGTTTGAGACCAGCCTGGCCAACATGGCAAAACCCCATCCCTACAAGAAATATAAAAATTAGCTGGGCTTGGTAGTACACGCCTGTAATCCCAGCTACTACTTGGGAGGCTGAGGCATGTGAATTGCTTGAACCCAAGAGACATAGGTTGCGGTGAGCCGAGACCGCGCCACTGCACTCCAGCCTGGGCAATGGAGTGAGACTGTCTCAGGAAAAAGAAAAATAAATGAAGCATAAGCATTGAAAATGAGGGGTCAGAGTGTCTTTACTTACATTATACTAATGTGAAATTCCCTATGTGAGAGGTGTAGTAATTGAGTTGGGGTGGCTACGTGGAATAGTTTATAAAGGGAATTTGCATGAATTTTGGCAATAAGCAGACCAGCATAAATGGTGCACATTTCACTTTCTTTTCCACACTTTCCAGAGGCGCAGGAATTGGTGGGCTTGGCATAACTGTTGAGGGACCATCAGAGTCGAAGATAAATTGCAGAGACAACAAGGATGGCAGCTGCAGTGCTGAGTACATTCCTTTCGCTCCGGGGGATTATGATGTTAATATCACATATGGAGGAGCCCACATCCCTGGTAAGCTATTCCTCAGAGAGGACCCCAGAGAATAATTGATTTTGCAGGAAAATGGATTTGATTTTGCTTATCTCTCTGAGTGGGGAAAACAATCTGATATTTGTAATAGCTGCAAAAGGAGAGTTTTTCTTAGGGCTACATCTCCAAGATTATCTCAACTCCCAGTAGAACCGGTAACATGGCAAAAAGCATTGGCTTAGAATTTTGACTGGAAACAGTTGTGCGTGTGTTGGAGGACCTAGTTCTTGATTCAGGGGAAAGCTGGTTCTTTACAAAGTTGAAAATCACAGTGGCTCACACCTGTAATCCCCAAACTTTGGGAGGCCAAGGCATGCAGATTGCTTCAGGTCAGGAGTTTGAGACCAGCCCAGACAACATGGGGAATCCCCATCTTTACAAGAAATACAAAACTTAGCTGAGTGTGATGGTGCGTGCCTGTAATCCTAGCTATGTGGGGTGGGGGCTGTGATGGGAGGATGTCTGAGATGGGAGCCTGGGAGGTTGAGTGAGCTGAGATTGCGCCACTGCACTCCAGCCTGGGTGACAGAGGAAGACCCTGTCTCAAAAAAAAAAAAAAAAGAAAAAAAAAAAGAAAAATTTCTACCTTATTTTGTGCTTGGCTCCTTATTCATGTGTCTTGGTTTCTTTTTTTTCACTGATAATACTAGTAGCTGATCAAGATATGCAGATTCAAATTCTTTCTTTTGTATTTAGTGATGTCGTGTGTAATCACTGTGAAACACGGTTTCTCAACTCCGGCACTATGACACTTTGGGCTAGATGATTCTTTGTGGTGTGGGGCTGTCCTGTTCATTGTAGACTTTTGTCAGCATCCCTGCCCTGTACCTGCTAGATGCCCATAGCAGACTTCTCCTTCCCCATTCTTATTTGTGGCAACCAAAAATGTCTCTATATCTTGCCAGATGTCTTAAGGGACAAAATCACTACAGCCTGAACCACTGCTGTAAAGATTCAAACAATAAATAAATATATGACTTAAGTAGTGAAAGACCCTCCTCCATTTGTTTTGGGGGGAGGACTCTCCATAGGTTCTAGTTATCTACTCAAATGATTGTCACCCCCACACATTTTATTTATTTATTTCAATAGCTTTTGGGGTACAAGTCGTTTGTGGTTACATGGATGAATTCTGTAGTGGTGAATTCTGAGACCACCTCCCCCGCCCCCATTTCTAAAAGGGCAGGCGAGTGTGTGGTGTGGACAGAAGACCGAGGGCTGGGGCTGTTCTGGGCCACTTATGCCTTGTCTTAGGTGTGGTGTGAAGAGGGCAGAGCCCCACCCCAGGACCCCAGGAGCAGAAAGAGCCTCAGCGGGGGCTTGTTCTTCTTTCTCTGGGTCATGCTGAGAGGGGAAGGGCAGGCTGAGGGGCCCACTGCTGGGTTCTGGGTTAACTGTCAGACAGCTGGAGTGTCCACTGACCACACACTTTCCTGATTCCATTCCTGCTTCCCCCTTGCCACATGGAAATGTGCACACACACTCACACTCACTCTCTCTCACACTGATCGGAAAGTATTGACATTCAACACAGACTGATTCTACTCAGATGCTCATTTAAGCCTCAAGTCATTTAAAACAACATGTTTCTCCTCGAACTTGTGCTTGTGGCTCATTCAATATAGATTTAAAAAATTCCTATAATCACTAGTCTAGGGGATTTCAGCTGTGGGCAAGACAAAGTTCCGGCCCTCAGGGAGCTTACTGTCTAGGGCTTTTACAACTAAAACTTGTGATGACTGCTATGAAGAATGAGAATGGGGCTCGGTGACAAAATTCAGAGCTACGGGCTCGTTTTGGAGTTTTGTAACACTTGCGTTAGGAGAGAGTTGGGCACAGGCAACGGGTAGAAGGCTGCTCCCAGGAGGGGTGATGTGGCTCCGACCTGGCAGGCAGCAGTGGAGATGAACATCTCCTGGTTTTTGTGGCAATGAAACTTTTTGACTATTGGGAAAGGCTGGTGAGTGCCACCAGCTTCTGAATCCCCCTTACAGAAAGGGGTCAGAGTTTGTCCCCTGTGGCCGACCTGTGAGCTTAAAGCAAATGGTCGTCTTTGAGCATAACAACAGAAAGACACTCATTTGTGGTTTTCCCATCAGGTGTGGATGGTGCCTTTTTACGTTTCAGGCTCTCTGTTGCCTCCCAGAGAGCCAAATGCCAGCTTTTCCAGAACCCCAGAACTTTCCCAGGCAGAGACATTTAGTGAAGTGTTGGTTGGTTTTCTTAGCATCAGGCTTCTTAGCTAAGGCAACCTATGGGGGTACTGCTGTGAAACAGTTGGCTACCTGCCACCTTCTAATTTGCTTTCATGGTAATTCTGGGTGCTTTAATATTAGCCTAGTTTTTCCTGGCCTGGTTAAAAACCCGGAGTGGAGTTATTTTTAACAACGTGTCCTGTCTTACCCATAATGGCATGTTGATTTCCTGTGGTAGGCCGGCTGTGGTTGTTTGGTGGCGGCTCCCTAGACCACTGGATTGACTGGGGTTCGGAGGGCATGAGGAAGAAGATCTGGCATGAGGGAATGGTGACATGTGTCTGGGCATGGAACAGGGGAGTGGCGGATAATGCTTGGGGTCTGCCATCTTGGACAGTTTATCTTACCCGGGTTTGTTGGTTTTTGGCTACTCTCATGCTGAGCTCAGACAACTTCTAGTGGAGGCTCTGACTTAAAGATTGGCCTCAGAGGTAGTCCCTTGCCATCAGCTGTTGACATCGAAATCCTCAACTGTCACTCTCTAAAGTAAAGCCCCCTTTTGTTCCTCTCACCCCAGTGTGGAGGCCTGTGCTTGTTTGCCAGGGCCAGCCATTTGTTTCACGTAGCTAAAGACCTGGATGCCGTTGAAACCCAGCTGTTGTTAGAAAGCCAGGGACTCAATTCTTTGTGTGTCTTGGCTGTCTACCATCTCTAATTCTACAAAGTATAAATTCTCTGGGATGCAAAGCAGAGATCCCTCAGCTTTCACGGCAGTCATTAACTTTGCCAGATACCATGGGGAGCACCAGGACTCCCATGCGAGGCAGAGGTGCACGTAGCCCCTTGGTGATGGGCATGGTAGCCTGAGGCATGCTGCCGTTTGCTGAATGGGGAGGTCCCCCTCCACAGTGGAGTCCATGAGCGTCCTTGGCCTAGCCCTTGTTTCTCTGTTTAGCACTTCTCTAGCAAATCGCTATCTCCTCTCCTTGACTCCTCTGTGCTTCATCTTTAAAACTGACACCCTCAAGGAGTCAGAGGCCCTCAGGGTCCCCCGGGGGGTCAGCCATGCAGCAGGAGCTCAGCTTATACTCAGGAAGACGGCAAGGCTTCACCAGGTGGCCGGGTGACCGAGAAGGCTGAGTGTGGTCAGAAGGTGCCAGCTGCATTGGAGGGAGAGGAGTCTGGGGGACACACAGGAGCCATGTGTGGGGGACAGGGCCGGATGTGGGCTGCAGGGCCTGCCCATCTCTCTGCGTTCTGTTGTTCCACCACTTGGCTTCCTCCTTCAGTTGCTCCAGCAGCCTGTCTCCTCCCTCGCCTCTAGGCTCCTGCATGTGCTGAGGCCTCTCTACTTGAAGCACCTCTCTGTCTGCTCCCTCTTGTGCCGCAACTGAGATGTTACTGGAAAGCTTTCTCTGGTCTCCCGCAGACCAGGTTAATTGCCTCCTGAGTGCTCCACCTTCCACACCCCAAATATGTTATGTAGGATGTTAGAGTGACTTGCTTGCCTCATCCTTCTCCTGCAATTGTGGGTTCCTGGGGGGTGTTAACTGCTCAGGATCCAGCACGTGGCACAACATCTGCACGTAGTAGGTGTTCTATGAGAATGGTTGACAACAATGAGTGGGCACATGAGCAGTGCACACAGTGAGGCAGGGGGAGCTGACCGAGGCCTGCATGGCCGAGGTCCCGGGGGAGCAGCAGTGCTATTCTGGATGTGCACAAGGTGGTCTCCAATTCCCAGCTTGTGCTCAGAATCCCACGACCTCTCTTCCAGGCAGCCCCTTCAGGGTTCCTGTGAAGGATGTTGTGGACCCCAGCAAGGTCAAGATTGCCGGCCCCGGGCTGGGCTCAGGCGTCCGAGCCCGTGTCCTGCAGTCCTTCACGGTGGACAGCAGCAAGGCTGGCCTGGCTCCGCTGGAAGTGAGGGTCCTGGGCCCACGAGGTAAGTGTGCACCCTGCCTTCCTGCAGACATTCATCTGCCCCAGGCAGGGGCAGCTGTGACCCAGAGCAGATGCTTTGCTTTTGAGTTTGCTCATGAGCTTAAAATTAAATTAAAAAAAAATTATTGTTTCATGTTCTAGTTAAACAGTAGAAATTCCTGCTTACAAGTAAGCAGGCTTGTTATTTCTCCAGTGATCTGTCCCCCCATTTAATAATATGGCTATCAGTTTCTTAGAGGAAGCAGCAGTATTTGGGCTGTCATATGTAATATGGTGGCGACTGTTTCATTATGTGTTTCAGCATTTGTGAGGGGGTGGGTTGGTCTGGATGTGGCAGATGGTGGGGTTTGGAGGTGATAACTCATTGAGATACCTTGGTGTCCATGTGGTACATACCAGAACCTCTGGGAATGCCAGGCACATGATGCACATGATACGTGGCTTTGTCATTGTCTTAGTTCCCCAGAGAGAGAGGGTGTCTTGGGGAATGGGCTTTGTTGGCAATTTGGCCTGCCTTGTTGGCAGCCTGGAACTTGGGTTTGGTAAGGCTAGCGGGCCATATAGGGACAAAGCCCTGAAGTGCATTGGAACTTGCCTTTTTTGGTAAGTGACCATGTTTCCTCCTCCAGCACTTAAAATGTGCCTTTCTCCCACATAGAGGACAGTGTGCCTAATTTCTTACATAATCTGGATTTTCCTCGCCAATGATATGTTCTTGGATTCACAGAAGTGGCAAATGGGGGTTTCCCTCTTTGAAGAGGAACCTTCTCCTTCATGGGGTTCAGTAGGAGGTTATATCTTTTGAAGCTCAGGGCAGAAATGGTTTGGGGGAAATGAGGTCATGGGCCTGGGATCAGATTCTGTGAAGTTACTGAGCTTCAGGACCTGCATGTGTTTGTGTGCATGTATGTGTCCCTGTGTATGTGTGAATGAGAGAGGGAGAAAAAGAAGAAAGAGAAGCTTTACTTGGATATCTGCCTCTATTATGAAGGACTCTCAAGTAACAGCCTTTTGATTTTAGCTGATGACACGGATTCCCAGTCATGGCGCAGCCCCTTGAAAGCCCTTTCAGAGTTCTTTAAAGGTGACCCGAAGGGTGATTTTAATAAGACAGGTTTGCATTTTCCCATGGCTGCTGAATTATGTAACCCAAATGCTTCTTGCTGGCCTCACTTCTAAAATTGCTTACACGTGCCTCATCTGCTTTGCTTAATGAGCATGACATCCTTAGATTAACCTACCCTGGAGTTGATCCATCCTTGACTGTCACGTCGGAAGCTGGGATCTGGACTCTGCAACCCAACGCGTGCCTTGATTATATTTTAGCGTAATCTCTAACATCTCCACAGGCTTCACCTTGAGGGTCCCCTTGCCCCATGAGATTGGCACCCTCACCTGCCCTGCACCTATGCCCCAGCATGCTGGTACCACAGTGTTCTTTGCTCAAAGGTGGCCACAAGTCTTGACTAGCCAGCCCATTGGTTAATTTTTGCTCTTCACAGTTCTGGACTCTTTGGCAGTGTCTCAGCTGTAGAGTAAAATTGCCACATCCTAAGCGTGTCTAACCAGCTTGAAAGGTTATAGTGTGTCTTCAACACACATCATCCACATACACCCTCCAGCAGCAAGCACAGGCAGTCTCCTTAATTATACTCTAGGGCAGACTGAGTGTATTTTAGCCAACAAAAAGCTAAAGGTGTCTCTCGGGGTCATTTCTGCAACCATGAATTGGGGATCCTGTGATTTTTTTCAGGCCTGTGATTATGGTTGCTGGCCTTTATGTTACTCATCAGTGGAAACCAATAGCTCTTGGGGATGGATGTGGTCCTATTTCAGACTCAGCCAAGGGTGGAGTAAAGGTGAGGCCAGGCAGCTCCTTAAACCTCTCATCTCTGTCCTCAGGCCTGGTGGAGCCAGTGAACGTGGTGGACAATGGAGATGGCACACACACAGTAACCTACACCCCATCTCAGGAGGGACCTTACATGGTCTCAGTTAAATATGCTGATGAAGAGATTCCTCGCAGGTAAGCTCCATCCATCTGCCCATCCATTCCTCCATCAGTCTATCTGTCCACCCATCCATTCCTCCATCAGTCCATCCACCCATCCGTTCCTCCATCATTCCATCCATCCACTCATCCATTCCTCCATCAGTCCATCCATCCACCCATCCATTCCTCCATCAGTCCATCCATCCATCCATCCATTCTTTCATCATTCCTTCCATCCACCCATCCATTCCTCCATCAGTCCGTCTACCCATTCATAGAGGCAGCAAGTATTACATAGAACCTGCAACTTGTCACCACACACTAGCCTTGATATTTGTGGCTCCCGCTCTCTCACTCCCCCAATTCCTTTCAGACATCTTTAGTTTAAAGGTGAGCTGAAATTAAGAAGTTGGAAATCCTTACCACGTGTGGTGGGATTCGCCTGTAATCCCAGCTACTTGGGAGACTGAGATGAGAGGATCACTTGAGCCCAAGAGTTTGAGGCCAGCCTGGGCAACATAGACCCTCCCCTGACAGCTCCGAAAAAAAAAAAAAAAAAAAAAGCAATAGTAGTAGACAATCATTGATGAAATAAAGAATTTATTAGTTTATTAGAGGCTTCCTTTTGGTGTTTTGGTGAACCTGCAAGTAGTTTTCTGATTGGGGCAGGACAAAGGTCTTTACTTCAGGGTTTGCTTGATAAAAGCATTTCCAAAAGGTTTTACATAGAAACCTTGTTCCTTGTTGATATTAATACAAAAAAAAAAAAATGTTACATAAGCTCTTCACCTCTTGGAACAATCTCTAAGGGTTTTCTTTTCTTTTTTTAAAAAATCATGCCCCTTAAGATGAAAAACTTTCACCCATATCCCCTAACACATATTTTATATAGAGATAAGCATATTAGCTCTATGTAGAAATATGTAATTTATAAATTACATTTGTATATTGCTTTACTAATATACCATGTACCATATGAAGCATACTAAATATAGAATAATTATAGATACAGAATATAGAATAAGATGAGATATAAATATTAAAACTGAAGTTCCAGTATTCTCTTTCCATTTGGTGACCATGATCTTAGCATAACAAAAGTGGGGTAAATGTGTTTAACCCTGTGTTTCCCGAACTAATTTGTGAACTCTTCCTCCCCAAACTACTTGTATCCCTTGGAACAGAGGTCCCCAACCCTTGGAGCGTGGACTGGTGTGGGTGCATGGCATGTTAGGAATTGGGCTGCACGGTGGTGGGTGAGCCATCATTACCGCCTGAGCCCCGCCTCCTGTCAGATCAGCAGCTGCATTAGATTCTCATAGGAGTGCGAACCCTATTATGAACTGCACATGAGAAGGATCTAGATTGCACACTCCTTGTGAGAATCTAACTAATGCCTGATGATCTGAGGTGGAACAGTTTTATCCTGAAAGCATTCCCCCACCATGCCCCCTGGTCTTCTACGAAACCAGTCACTAGTGCCAAAAAGGTTGGGGACCGCTGCCTTGGAACACAGGACAAAACCAGTCTGTCATATGATGGTTACTACCTCATGGTTGTAAATTTCTGCTGGACTTAGGCACCTTGACTAACTCACTGTCTTATCTGCTGTAGAAATCCCCTTTTCCATCCCACTCTTATGTGTAAGAAAAGTCAGATGCAGCTGGGTTGACATGTATCTTTACTGACTAGGGTGTGTGTGTGTGTGTCTATCAAGTCCCTTCAAGGTCAAGGTCCTTCCCACATATGATGCCAGCAAAGTGACTGCCAGTGGCCCCGGCCTTAGTTCCTATGGTGTGCCTGCCAGTCTACCTGTGGACTTTGCAATTGATGCCCGAGATGCCGGGGAAGGCCTGCTTGCTGTTCAAATAACGGTAACTTGGAGTTATTTTCTGAGCCAAACCTTAATCCTAAGACTTAATTTCCGGGCCAGATTTAAGAACAAGGGTTTCAGTAACCGATTTCTGACTCAATGCAAGTTGTTTGTTAGATTTTCCTACCAAAGAGTCAGTAAATGTGCAGAAGCATAAGCAGCTCACCTGAGAGATTTGAGGGTGTAGCTCCAAGAACCACTTTTTGGTGAATTTTCATGTTTTTTTTACTACATCTATTCTTATGTTTTTATTTTTATTTTTTTTAAAGATGGGGTTTCACCATGTTGCCCAATCTCGTCTTGAACTCTCTTGGGATCAAGCAGTCTGCCTGCCTTAACCTCCCAAAGTGCTGGGATTGCAGACATGAGACACTGTGCCCGTCCCCTATGTTTTTATTTTTAAGTGTTTTAAATTACTCTTTGGTTCAGTTAAGACTAAGTTATGCTGCATATCACAGTAAACCTTAAAATAAGAGTGGCTGAAATAAATGAGATTATTCTCTCTTGTTAAGGAGCCCCAGGTTAAGCCACCTGGGTGCCCTGCAGCTCACCAAGGAAGTCAGCTCCATCTCTCTGCTCCTCTACCTAGCATGTGGCTTCTGTCCTTAAGGTCTCCTCCTGGACCATAAGGCTGCCAGTGCTCTGGCCATCACATCCACATGGCAGGCCAGAAGGAGGAAGAAAGAAGGGAAAAAGGGGTCCTCCCAGCTCAGTGGGCTCTCTTAAGCAGCCCTACCAAAAGTCCATCATAGACTTCCATTCCCTTCTGATTTGTCGGGGGTTGGTCACAAGTCACATTACCTAGTGGCAAGGATGCTAGGAAGTGGATTCCCATCTTCTGGGAGCGGTGCACCTAGCTAAGAGTTATGGTCCTGTTAATAAAGAGAAAAGGGAGACTGGACGTGGTGGTGTGTGAGCAGAAGCCTCTGCCTCCTCCCCTCCCTACATTTCAGAGGATTTCGAGCTAAAACACTCTTGGTTCACCTGACAACAAAATTACTAAAAATTGGCCATGTCTGTCATGGTGTTAAAGGGATCTGTGACCCTCTACTCTCCCTACCAAAAAACAAAACAAAACTAGATTGTATTAAGCCATCAATTCTGTCTCTTTCCACTAGAGGCACTAATAGGAAAATATGTCAAAGGTTTTCCATGAATGTTTTCTACATCTTGACAACATCCTAAATAGCATTTCTCTATGATCCACAGGACCAAGAAGGAAAACCCAAAAGAGCCATTGTCCATGACAATAAAGATGGCACGTATGCTGTCACCTACATCCCCGACAAGACTGGGCGCTATATGATTGGAGTCACCTACGGGGGTGACGACATCCCACTTTCTCCTTATCGCATCCGAGCCACACAGACGGGTGATGCCAGCAAGTGCCTGGCCACAGGTGAGTACGGGGCATCTGAAGGTCAGGGGCACAGGCTTTGCAATCAGAAAGCCGGGCTGTAGCCCTTCTCTGTGACTTACAAGCTACATGATCTGGGCACGTTGCTCAACCTCACTGAACTTCAGTTTGGCATAGATTGAAGCTCTTTGTTTTTATTTGGAGAACATTTAGATCCAAGAAGCTCTTCTAAGGAACAGAGACTGTTTTACAGGGTTACTGCAAAGATTAGATGAGGTCAGGCATGAAAAATGCTTAGCATGGTGCCAGGTACATGATAACTATTATTATATGCTTTTGAAATGTTGAGAACCCAACTCTGATGGTGGCTCCCATGAAAAGCAGCACATTTCTGCCTTTTATGAGTAGATAGTTACTCAGGATTCATTCAAGAGCATTTCAGGTCAGCATTAGAGAAACACATTTAAGGATCTAGGTTTTTTTCATCATGCATGTGTAAACCTCTCAGGAATTCTCCATGAATATTTGAGCATCACAGTTTCTTTGGTTTCTTTCTTTTTTTTTTCCCCTCCTTTTTCCTTCAGTTTCTAAGACACAACTATTGACTGTCACAGGCCATTCTTTTTTTTTTTTTTTTTTGAGATGGAGTCTTGCTCTGTTGCCCAGGCTGGAGTGCAGTGATGCAATCTCAGCTCACTGCAGCCTCAGCCTCCTGAGTAGCTGGGACCACAGGTGCCCACCACCATGCCCAGCTAAGTTTTGTATTTTTAGTGGATTCAGGGTTTCACCATAATTGGCCAGGCTGGTCTCGAACTCCTGGCCTCAAGTGATCTGCCCTCCTCAGCCTCCCAAAGTGCTGGGATTACAAGTGTGAGCCACCACGCCTGGCCGGCCTTTCAGTTTTTAAGAACAGCCCTTGGGCAGCTCAGTGCTGCTGCTCAAGCAGATTTTAAAACATGAATCCCCATCTCTAAAATGAGACAGATTTACTTCTTTTTAAATAAGAAGACTAAACACAGGACCACCCTTGATGTGTTCTGTTTCTCTCATAGCCCATCTTTTTTTGAATGGAGAAAATCTGGGCTTTCACGGCAGGTTTGTGAATTGCTCAGCGTGGCCCTTTTTGGCTCACCCATGGCAAAAAATGGAGAAATTTTGGAATGCTGGCCAATCCACCACCTCCTAGGTCTGTGCAGCTGCCAGCGACAACCAGATCATCTTTACTAATTGATGGCATGTTAACGTTGGATGGGGACTTCCGCATTGCCTTGCAGGCCCTATTTCCTCCCCCAGCTTGGGCAGAATCCTGAGCTGAATACTTGCCTTTTGGCCACACCTCTGGGTCTGTCATTCAGGGCCTTCCACAGATTGACTCCAGTCTTCTCTTCCACTACTCCCTGAACAAACTGTTCTTGCCACCCTCCCTATTACTCCTACGCACTTGGCTCATATTTACCAATGTGCTTTTAGTTCATGCTTTTCTGCATTTCCTGATGTGTGGATCCCGTGTAAAGAGGCACCAGAAATCATAGAGAGACTGGTCACTGGGAAGAGGTTGCAAGTCTCCCTTAACTAACAGCACCCATCCTTCAGGGTTCAGCCATGTTTCCTTTCTTTAGGAAGCCCTTTGGCAGTGCGGCATCCCTGGGATATAAATTCTTAGAACCTTTGCCTAGATATGCTGCCAGACACTTCCCTGAGGAACAGTTTGTTATTTTTTCTGTAACTTAGTTCCTCTTCAGCATTTCCACTGCAGTTGGAACTGTCGTTCTTGGTGCCTGGCCCTGTTAACATCTTGAGAGCAGGGACTGTCTTGCCCACCTTTATGTGTACCTGGCACTTAAGAAAATGCCCAATATGTTTGCTGTTGAAAGTCGACCGACCTTCATTTCCATACCTTTAAGTGCTGGCAAACCCAGGCTAACCTTGAGTCAATACTCAGAGCTTACAGATGCTCCTTATTTAGTAAGTAATTGATGAAGTAACCCTTTGAGCAACACCTGATCAGGGGATCTTTGGGCTATCCCTCTGAATGGCAGCAGTTGGAGGCCTAACATTTACAGGCACAGACAACATGGATGGGTATGATTTGTTCTTGGGCCTCCAGGATGTGTGTCCATACTTCCATTCTCTTCCCCTGAACTCTTCTCCAGGTCCTGGAATCGCCTCCACTGTGAAAACTGGCGAAGAAGTAGGCTTTGTGGTTGATGCCAAGACTGCCGGGAAGGGGAAAGTGACCTGCACGGTTCTGACCCCAGATGGCACTGAGGCTGAGGCCGATGTCATTGAGAATGAAGATGGAACTTATGACATCTTCTACACAGCTGCCAAGCCAGGCACATATGTGATCTATGTGCGCTTCGGTGGTGTTGATATTCCTAACAGCCCCTTCACTGTCATGGTAAGGAAAATTCCTTCTCCAGAGCATGCTGTTATTGGTGGAAATTGTAACAGCTGCTGTTTGTTGAACCCTGACTAGGATATCCTCTTCCACCTTTTTTTTCCTTTGGAAAAAAATTTGTTAAGCAGTCATGACCTTGTAGAGTCCCAGAGTAATCTCTAGAAACTCAGAGACCCTTTGGCTCTAAGGGTTTTTAGGGAATCTTACTGGCCACCAAGGTATCTATCATAATAAGGAACTTGGGCAATATCCTGGCCTAAGCCCAGGCATTTTGAAAGATAACTCCTCAGAAAAACACACCTTTATGAAAATGTTTCTACATAAAACATGACAGGTTTTTAACCTGCCAGCTCTTCCTTCTTCCATCTTCATGGCCATTCTCCATGGCTGGAGGAGAGAGCTTCCTGATGCTGTTTTGTTTGGAGACTTGACTCTGATATCCCAGGACTCAAAGTACCTCCACTTGTGTTTTGGAAAGATTCACACTTTATGTATGAGGGGAAAATACCTCGTCTTTTGCAGCTAGGAACATCTGGAATAAAAGGAGGAAACCATTATGCAAACACCTGGGTTAGTGAATGACCAAGGTCTTTCATTTTCAATTCTGAGTTACTTATAGATCTTCCTCTGTTTATTTATTTTTATTATTGCGTAACAGATCTTCTTCTGAATATCCTTCAGCCAGGAAAAGGGTTAGAAACCTTGGGGACATTACCTCATTGAACCCTCAAAACCAAGCATCGTTGGCTTTTTTACAAATGAAGCATGCTTGGTCTAGACAGACACCAAATACCATGCTGTCATCCTCACTGGTGTCCTTTGATACTGCGGTCAGCAGCCACACTTGACCACAAGGTTCATAGGCCCTTAATGACCTGGCCTTGTGCACAGTCTGCAAAGCACCTTCTAATTATTTCATTTTGTGCAGCAATGGAGAGGTGTATGAAGACTCCACTCCAAACTCCAAAGCTCAGGGACTTTCTTCCAAACAGTCTATACTCTGTTGTAGTATTATTCCCTTCCATCAATGTCTGTTTATCTGTAAACAGCATGCCAGAGATCTGGAGGCTCTTTTATGTCTCAAGTATGTAAACACTTGTCAACTTTTGACATTGTTCATTTAAGAGTGTTTTTCTCCTGTAGGAAGAAAGAAATACAGCTGGGAAGTTGATGTCCTTATTCACAGAGAAGGGTACCAGTTGTAGTTTTCAGAATCTGTTTTTAGCCCATAGCGGGTTTTATCTGGTTGGTTAGAATTAGGTGGAAGGAGGGAAGAGCAGCAAAGCACTGAGCAGTGGTCATGGGCCTGCTGGTGCAATGAGTTGGGGGTAAGAGAAGACCATGTTGGGAAGGTCTAAGTGAGAAAGTCAGAGTAAAAAAATTGAGGACCCTTTTTGCAGAAGTGGAGGCTTCCAAACTCAGTAATAAGTGTCTTCTAGCCCCTGAATACACACAAAGCAAGAATACTTTGTGTTTACCCACTGCCCCCTGACCACTGCTGAAGGCAGAAAGGGACGATCACCCACAGTACCTACAGTACCTGGTTTGGTCTTTATTCTCTCATTCCAGGGAGAGAACCTTAACTAGATGGACTGACTGACTGTTCATTGGCTTTGGTTGGGTAGATTCCCTGCTTCTCTCTATAAGTTTGAGGCCAAAAAAGGACACCGACCAGCACTGCAGTCATAGCAAATGTCTCAAGGAGACCCACAGGGTGGTTTCATCAAATACACTACTCACACACAGCACATGGAGTCATGGACAAACAGCTTAACTGCCCATTGCCTTTGAGAAGTCCTGGACCAAAGGCCATAGCTCAGCCATTGAAAGATCTTGCTTCTGACTGATATGTCCCTGCATAGCTCCAACCTGTGCAGGCAGAGGATAGGGCTGTTCCAAATGTCGCTCACAGAGCTGCCTTTGCCTTTCTGCAGATCCCAAGATACTCACAAAGCAGTTAACATGGGTGCATAGGCCTTCCTCTGTAGGGGAGGCCTTCTGATTCTTATTCTTTCTTATGGCGGAAGAGGGTGTTGAGAGGGGTTCCCTTGCTGTTGGTTCTGTTGAATCAGGAGCATTAAATCTTTTTTGTTTTGTTTTGTTTTTGTTTTTGTTTTTTTTTGAGACAGAATCTCACTCTGTCACCCAGGCTGGAGTGCAGTGGTGCAATCTCAGCTCTCTGCAACCTCCACCTCCTGGGTTCAAGTGATTCTCCTGCCTCAGCCTCCCAAGTAGCTGGGATTATAGGCATCTGCCACCACGCCTGGCTATTTTTTGTATATTTAGTAGAGATGGGGTTTCACCATGTTGGCCAGGCTGGTAACTCCTGACCTCCAGTGATCCACCTGCCTTGGCCTCCCAAAGTGCTGGGATTACCGGCATGAGCCACTGCGCCCAGCCAGGAGCATTAAAGCTAAGATTTGTTGAAAATGAATTTATAAAAAACTTTAGAAACATTAACTGCTGAGCATGGTGGCTCATGCCTGAAATCTCAGCAGTTTGGGAGGCCAAGGTGAGAGAGAGGGTTGCTGGAGCCCAGGAGTTTAAGACCAGCCTGGGCAATACAGTGAGACCCCATCTCTACCAAAAAAAATAATAATAATAATTAGCCTGGTGTGGTGGTGCACGCCTCTAGTCCCAACTGCTCAGGAGGCTGAGGTGGGAGGATCACCTGGGCCCAGAAGGTTGAGGCTGTAGTAAGCTGAGATTGCGCCACTGCACTCCAGCCTGGATGACAGCAAAACTCTGCCTCAAAAAAAATTAAATAATTAACCACAGTAGACATTTATCAAGTAAAAAAAGAACTTTTTCCTGATTCTGTGCTGCAGAGATGCCTTGTGTTAGTTTTTACCTGCTTACACTTCACACACCTCACTTTTATGCCTGGGGTCACACCGTACATACTGCTTTCGCACCTTGCTTCCTTCCCTCAATGTGTCATAGGTACCCTTACATGTTGATTCATTGGACCTGACTGCCATGTTCCACTGGACAGACTCACCAGAATTTATTTGACCAAACCCCTTCCAGATGGACATTAGGTTGCTTTAGTTTTGCACGACCACAGACGGCGCCAGTCAAGGTCCTTACACACATCAATTAACTATGGAGCCTCCCACCAGCTTAGGTCTGCATGCTACAAGTGGGGTTGTGGGCTCACAGGGCATGCGCATCTGACAGTTGAAGAGAGGACACCAACTGCCTTCCAAAAGGGCGCTAGAGTGAGTGGCTCACTGCAGTTCAAGATGGAGCAGTGGGGAAAGCAGCTCTGTGGTGGTAGTCTACTGAGTGTATCCTTCCAGTATGGTTCCCAACTAATCTCCATTTGCCACTGACCAGGCCACAGATGGGGAAGTCACAGCCGTGGAGGAGGCACCGGTAAATGCATGTCCCCCTGGATTCAGGCCCTGGGTACAATTTTGGTTTTTTCCTTTTTGTGTTTCTGTGTTTACTCAGCCTTCATTTCAGAAAATCTGCCATCTGCTTCTGGGATTGCTTAAGCCCTGTGGGTGTCCTGGTCATTGGTGTGCCCCTCACTGATCAGCCCATCACGATGATCCCTGCTTTTTCTGTAATAAGATCACCTTTGCGTCACCATCCGTGCTCCACGAATCGCCAGCCGTCGTGTCTGTGATCACGCTCGGTGCAGTTTGTCTCCGTGTTTAAAGAGAAAGACAGACAGCTGTCTGCAGCCCTCCTGCTGCCTCTCAAAGCCGCCACTTGCACATTCAGTTTCTGTTCAGGGGGAAAGCCACCCACTGCTACTCTCTGCCACTTAAAATGCACCTTCTTTTCCAGGCCACAAGCAACTAAACCTTTCCAGATGGAGCCTCTTGGGACTCATAGACATTGCTGTCTCTTACTTTTCCACTTTCCCATGGGTGCTGCTGGGAATTTTACAAGCAGACTCCCGAGTGATTGCTAACAGTTGGTCAGCATGACCTCTCCAGTCCCTCAGGTTCTACCCTGGGTCTGGAGCCACTTAGACAAAGCCCATACCACAATGGGCAGCTGCATTCCCAAATCCCGGCCTCACTGGCTTGTAGAATTCCCAGCAGCTCTACCCCCTGTAGCTTCACCAGCTCCCGCTGTTGTCTGCTTTACCCAGTGACCACTGCCTTCTGTTTTTAGGTGACCGAAGAGGCCTATGTCCCAGTGAGTGACATGAACGGCCTGGGATTTAAGCCTTTTGACCTGGTCATTCCGTTTGCTGTCAGGAAAGGAGAAATCACTGGTAAGCACTTGCCATAAAGGCCGTCTCATTCTCACTTGCTCTCACGAGCTTCCCAGAATGGTGCTGGGGAGGTGTGTCCACTGTCCCCCAGACCCAGGCTCCTTAACCCAGGGTCACGAGTTCTTGGTCTCCGGTGTTGGGCCATGGGCTCCTGAAACTACAGAATATGCCACGTGTGTGTTTCTCTGAAGAAGTGGCTCACTGACAATTTGCATTACTTTCTTGAGCAGGCCCATGATTCTCTCTAGGTTAAAAACTGCTGTGTTTAGGTACCTCATGACTGTCGGGTTCTTGTTTGCCCCTTTTTCCTGCCTTCTCTTATTTGACTTTTCCAGATGTGACTTTGACACTGAGTCTGTCATGCAGGAGTTCCTTTCTCCCCTCAGCCTCTTTTCAATGGCCCACTTCTCTTTGGTTTGATGCTCTATGTATCCAGCTGGTTTCATGGTCTTCTCAAGTCCTTTCTGAGCTTGATTTTGCCAGTTGTAGAAAACTCTTTAAGAGTTGTCTGCTATATTTTGTGGAAGCCAAATGGAACTGGAAAAAAAAAAAAAGAAAAGAGCAAATGGTCTCTCCCATTGTGGAACTTGAATGTTTTAGGCAGCAATGAATGTTCCTGGGTCTGGAAACCTTTATTTTGAATACATCTGTGCCTTGGGCTCTGCTTCTCTGGGGAAGGTTGCTGGTGGGCTTCAATGCCCATCTCTCTGTGCTCCATAGGAGAGGTCCACATGCCTTCTGGGAAGACAGCCACACCTGAGATTGTGGACAACAAGGACGGCACGGTCACTGTTAGATACGCCCCCACTGAGGTCGGGCTCCATGAGATGCACATCAAATACATGGGCAGCCACATCCCTGGTAAGCTGAGTCAGCAGGCCCAGCAGGGCTCCACCATTCAGGGGCATCCGGGCAGCCTGCAGACACTCCTCAGCCGCTGTGCGGGGAGCAGCTCTCGGCAGCAGGCTGGGGAATGCAGCGTTGGTACCCCTGTGAAACCAAACAGTCTGGGACTCTAGCAGGTCCAGCTGATTTCTGGAAGGGATGATGTAGCTCAGTGTCTTGGGTCACAGTGCAGGCCTTTGGGTCTGTGGTTGTTTATCTTTGTCACTACGCTGAGTGTGGCCAGAGGTCAAGCTGGGAGAAAAATGGGAGACATGGTGAGGGACTTTCCAGCCTGGCCTGCAGAGCCCTGTGTGGCCTGGGGGCTTGGGGCCAGGTCAGAGGTGGAAGAAGAGGACCAGCAGCCCTGGAAGAAGAGGACCAGCAGCCCTCGACAAGGGAAGCCAGCCCACGTTTCATGGGTCACCAACCAGCACAGTGTCACCAGTTCATTCTTTCTTTTTGTAGTTGTATTTGTTTTTTAATTTAGTATTTTGAATAGGTAACACATTCTCATGGTTCAAAAATAAAAATGATACGAAGAAAGTTTTCCTTCCTACCCCTCTCCTTGAACTAGACTATCATAAATTTTTTTATGTTTGATTTCAGAGTTTCAGGGTTTTATTTTTTATTTTTCTGTGGAGATAGGGTCTCACTGTGTTGCACAGATTGGTCTCAAACTCCTGTCCTCAAGCAGACCTCCCGCCTTTGTCTCCTAAAGTGTTGGGATAACAGGCATGAGCCGCCACGCCTGGCCAATTTCAGAGTATTTTTAAGACTCTCCATGCAAACGGAAATACAGATATATAAGAGAGTGTCTTCCCAGCCTTCCCTCATGTGGACGAACCATTACATATTTGACCATTTCCCTATTGGAGGGCATTTTGGTTCTTCCTGCCCTTGCTGTCCCCAGTCTTGCTGCAGCGAATCGACTTTTCCCCTAGTCACCTCACACTCACAAAGATGTATCTGTGAGATTTAGTTACCAGAGGAGGCAATGCTAGGGCCCCAGTGCAGGCATCTATGATTTTGACAGATCTTGCCAAATTGCCCTTCAGAGGGGCTGTTGCAGTTCACACGCCCTCTGGCCATGGAGAAGAGCACCTTCTTTTCCACAAAATTTGCCAGTAGAATATGGTATCAAATTTTTGGATCTTTGCCAGTCTGATGGTTGGAAAGAAACAGAATCTCAGCGTTGCTTTATTTGTATTTCTCTTGTGAATGAGACCACACAACTTTCCATATGTCTATTTGTATTTCTTTTTCTGTGAACTGAACATTTGGATCCACGGCCTGTTCTTCTATTTGGTTATTGGCCTTTGTCATATGGTTTCTAAGAGCAATGTAAACATTGGAGAGATTAGCCCTTTGTGGTAGAAGTTGCAAATATTTCTCTGAGATTGGCATTTACTTTAGTTGTCTGTATGTAATATTGGTTTAAAGCAAAAATGTATTATCTGCTTCTATTTAAATATTCTAAAGCGGCAGATGGAGAGAGAGGAAAAAATGTCTTTCTCACATCTGCCATCCACTTCCACTGCTGGTGTGAGTTGTGTATCTTTTCAGATGTTTCTCTTTGTATCTACAAACATACATATAATTTTATTCTATTTTGTTTTTAAAGGAATAGCATAATGGTATTCATAGTTTATAGCAACTTGCTTTTTTTCTTTTTAATGCATCATATTATGGATAATTTCTCAAGTCAGTAAACATGGGTCTTCCTCACTTTTTTTAATGGCCCATGAGTAGATCAGCATTTATTTAACCGGTCCCCTGTTGTGAACACTTAGGTCTTTTCCTGATGTGCACCCGAACACTGCAGAAATGAAAGTGCTTACATAGGGCTAGGAGTCGGGGTGGGCAGGGAAGACCACTGTGGGGTTGATTCCTTACAGGTTGAATGGCATGGGCAAATGGCCTTCCAAAAGCCCTTTCCACTTACCTTCCCTCTGGCCATGGGTCCTTTCACCACCCAGTGCAAAAGTTTCTTCCTTATTTGTCAGGTTGGGCTGGATTACCTTACCTTAGCCCCCTTCCTCATCTGGAGCAGCCTCCAGGATTGTTTTTCTTATGTTGTGATTGAAGGAATAATACTGCGTAGACCCTCTCTGATGTCCTAGGATGGCGGGGGATGGGAGGTGCATGTGCATCTCTTTCTGTCTCTTCATGCCTCTGCTTAGGAGGCGCCAGACCTGTAGAGAGGTGGGCGTCAAGATGCCAGTTGTCCAGGGTCTTCGTTCACCCCTTAATGAGCACCAATTTTGTTTGTGTCCTTCGTAAACCCAGAGAGCCCACTCCAGTTCTACGTGAACTACCCCAACAGTGGAAGTGTTTCTGCATACGGTCCAGGCCTCGTGTATGGAGTGGCCAACAAAACTGCCACCTTCACCATCGTCACAGAGGATGCAGGAGAAGGTACTGTGTGGTTTCCGTGTTTATACGCCTCCAGCTGTCCATTTGGACGGTGAAGTGGACACGGTTCCAGGGTGGCTTTTAAAAGTGAGACAATTGAATGGTAGTATTTGTCTTGTCTTTTCTCTCGTGTAAATCTGTTTCTTCTTTAGAGCCGCTTCGTCTTCTACCCAGACAGACATTTTTGAAGTCCTTTGTGTTCTAATTGAAATCAGATTCATGCTATGAAATACTTTATGTGACTTGTCTGGAATTTAAGTGTGTTTTGGTTGGTGATGTTTTTGTTCTCTTTGCACATGTATCCACAAGACCACATGACTTACTGAGTGGCTCTTTTTGATAAAGCTGTGTGCCCATTCCCGTGGTATTCATGGATAATCCCAAATCTGTGGTTCTAATGGGATTTCCGTGATGGCAGCCGGTGCCTGATGGGCAGGGACAATCCACCTCTGCCCTCCACCACCCACCGTCTCCTATGTGTAATTGATGTACCACGGCTCCTTCCTTTTCTCATCCCATGCATCCTGAGAGTAGAGAGAGCTCCAGGGTTACTTGCAGTGAAGAACTCAGATGTTTGGGGTTTCTTCTCAGTGGGTGTTTTTACTACGTGGACTGCTTCATTCTGACAGATGTCCCTTTGCCCACAGCTCACGTGGAGTGGGTCAATCCATTGTCCCCAGCATCAGGGCTGCCCTGGATGAGTTGTTAAAAGGAAACTCTTAAAACAAGGCAACTCTCTCCCTAACACCCCTGCATCCCTGTTCCCACTTGTAGGTGGTCTAGACTTGGCTATTGAGGGCCCCTCAAAAGCAGAAATCAGCTGCATTGACAATAAAGATGGGACATGCACAGTGACCTACCTGCCGACTCTGCCAGGCGACTACAGCATTCTGGTCAAGTACAATGACAAGCACATCCCTGGCAGCCCCTTCACAGCCAAGATCACAGGTAGGGTTGTCTGGCTTCTGGGGTCTTCCTCGTGGGAAGTATGGCTGCCTCTGACTGCCACCCTCCTTATCAGACCCCTGGCAGCAGGCTAGACATCTCTTTGAGTTTAGGTTTCACAGAGACTTGTTGAGGAGTAGCAGGGGATGGAATGCAATTTTGGATTAGCTAAATCCTTCTCTTGCTGATAATCCAGGAAAATGCAAGAGCTAGTATTTGGAGCACACTTTTATTGTGCCAGTGTGACTCTAGTGTGCAAAGAGAAAGCTCTCAGATGGAGTGTTCGAATCATACTGCAATAGTGGATGAAGTGCATGAGCTTAGACATGCCCTTCAGCGTCACTACTAGGTAAATTTTCTGCTATCCCTTTTACAGATGGGAAAACTGAGGCTTGGCAAGGTAGTGGTGTAGCCAAGTTCACATATAGGTAAACAGATCCAGGTTATCAAATTCCAAAGCCCATGCTCCTCACCTTGCTGTGTTCAGGTTTTGCTTTCAGTGGGTTATAAGGAAGATGCACAAGGCAGATCCTGTTTCCCCACCGTATTTAGACCTGTCTGTGAAGCAGCCAGTAGTACTGTGTGGAATGTGGTCATTGTTTACCTAGAAATGCCCACAGCCATGCCAGGCAGGTATGAGGTGCCTTCAACTAACAAAAATTCCTAATTTTATTTTATTTTTGAGATGGAATCTCACTGTATCACCCAGGCTGGAGTTTTAGTGGCATGGTCTTGGCTCACTGTGACCTCTACCTCCTGGGTTCAAGCGATTCTCCTGCCTCAGCCTCCTGAATAGCTGGGATTGCAGCACCCACCACCACACCCAGCTTATTTTTGTATTTTTAATAGAGATGAAGTTTCACCATGTTGGACAGGCTGGTCTTGAACTCCTGACCTCAAGTGATTCGTCTGCCTCAGCCTCTCAAAGTGTTGGGATTAGGCACCTGGCCCAAAGATTCCTTTAAAAGGTGGTCCATGAGGACTCAAGTCTCTAGGTCCTGCCAGCTTTTTGTCTTTGCTGCAAGCAGGCATGAATCCCATCATTCTTCATTGGTTGGGTCTACTCAGTGTTCAAGGCTCATTTTTTTTCACTTAACTTTGTGTAATTAGTTCTTGCGTGTTCATCCGTGAACAGCATATGGCATGGCAGCTCTGTGAAGCCAGGGTAACCACATGTAACGGGAGTCCTTTTGGGGGGATGTTTCCCAGATGACAGCAGGCGGTGCTCCCAGGTGAAGTTGGGCTCAGCCGCTGACTTCCTGCTCGACATCAGTGAGACTGACCTCAGCAGCCTGACGGCCAGCATTAAGGCCCCATCTGGCCGAGACGAGCCCTGTCTCCTGAAGAGGCTGCCCAACAACCACATTGGTGAGCTAGGCTAACCTTCCTGGCTGGAGCCAGGACATCTTGGGTGGGAGATGGGGACTCTTGCAGTCCTTTCTTGGGAATGGGTAGCACAATGGAGTGTGATGTGATAAACCTGCCGGGTCACACGCACGATAAATGCGCAAGCGTATTTGTGCATTGTGATATCGACACTCTGGATTGTTGGGTGTCAGGAAAGAGGACATATTTCTATTTCTGAGAGTGTGTCTCTCTCCTGCTTCATCTCCGCCATCCCCTTACAAGCCCCAATCTGTGTTCTGGTCCAGGCATCTCCTTCATCCCCCGGGAAGTGGGCGAACATCTGGTCAGCATCAAGAAAAATGGCAACCATGTGGCCAACAGCCCCGTGTCCATCATGGTGGTCCAGTCCGAGATCGGTGACGCCCGCCGAGCCAAAGTCTATGGCCGTGGCCTGTCAGAAGGCCGGACTTTCGAGATGTCTGACTTCATCGTGGACACAAGGGATGCAGGTCTGTGTGGTCCCAGGGGAGAGGCCCAGAGCTTGTGGGAACCGACTTATTTTGCTGAGGCAGCATCATCTTTTCATCCTACCAACTCCTTTTCCTTTCTGAGCATCCTTCAAGCTATAGGTCCTTCTGCCTGCATTGTCTTTTATGCCTCATGACCATTGGCAAAAATGGGATTGTCTTTGTTTTTTAGATGATGAAACTGAGGCTCGCAAGGTTTAGAGCCCCCTCTGCACTAGGATCTGAACCCAGAGCCACAACACCTCACAAACCCCTGTTTTCTTATCTGCTCTCCCACCCTTGTTCTCAGCTTCCCAGCGTCTCTCCAAGCAAAGAATGTTGGGTTGATTGGCCAAGACCATGGTCATCTGAGCAGAGCTTTTGTGGAAAGGAAGCATCTCTTTCTGTTCTCTCTTTGAGATGGTTTGAGTTAGATTGTGTCTCTTCCAAGCTCACCACACCCCAGTGCCTCCAGTCATCTGCTTTCTTGAAGGATGGCCACGCTGGTGAATTCTAGACAAATTCTAACCCAGGGGAGAGGGCTGGAGAATTTCTGGTCCTGGTTGGGAGATACTCCCTGTTAAACCTTCGGATCTGCTGACCTAGCTGAGGTAGCCAGGGGCTATTTAAAAATTCAGAATCTCAGGTCTGGCTGTGGATAAACCCCGAAGGTGGTACGTGCAGTTCTTGGAGGCGTGAGGGCAGAAGGTCCTCCCCAGCAGTTTGCACGGGACACATCATCTATGGGATATTAGTAAATATCCTTAAGGAAAGGCTTCTGTGGTCAAAACCAGGTTCAGCAGGTTATTTCACTATGGGGCTTCTCAGGATGCTTAACCTACTCATCCCCCTCTGGGCTTTGCAAACGAGGCCGCCATTGCTTTCTTTCTGCTATGTAGAAATAGATTGAGGCATAAGGGTCAGATGTCCTTTCTCCATTCATCAGGCTCCCTCTTCCTGAGGAGCTGCTGTCAGAACAGCCTGGGGCTGCTGTGTTGCAGGTTATGGTGGCATATCCTTGGCGGTGGAAGGCCCCAGCAAAGTGGACATCCAGACAGAGGACCTGGAAGATGGCACCTGCAAAGTCTCCTACTTCCCCACCGTGCCTGGGGTTTATATCGTCTCCACCAAATTTGCTGACGAGCACGTGCCTGGTATGTGCATTCCATTCCCCTCCAGGTGGGATGCTTGGGTTTTCTGTAAGTGCTGTGCCTTGGCCTCTGGGCTGCTCACAGGAGCCTTCTTGGGTCTTGCAGGGAGCCCATTTACCGTGAAGATCAGCGGGGAGGGAAGAGTCAAAGAGAGCATCACCCGCACCAGTCGGGCCCCGTCCGTGGCCACTGTCGGGAGCATTTGTGACCTGAACCTGAAAATCCCAGGTGGGTGTCGGGGACTAGTAGGGTGGGGAAGCCTTGGCTCCAGCCTTCAGGGCAGTGGGTGCCTTTGGGAACCAAGTTTAGGCATGGCCCAGAACGTAGTATCCAAGTTGGCTGTGCTGACCTTTTCATTTCACTTCATTTCATTATGTTCTTCTATGTTTATTTTCACAGAGTCTCATCCAAGAAAAACAAATGTTTACCTCGCTACCTTTTTCCTCTTCCAAATAAAAATAGCTTTATTGTGTCACATGGGGGAAACGTAGATATGCTTTTAGATATTTAGATTAACTATCTGTCAAATAGAATCATGTCAGTGAAAGAACTGGCCCTGCCGATGCCAGGGTCTGGAAGTATTTAAGAGGTGGGAGCCCCGCAGCATCCTTCTAGTATTTCTCTTTCATTCCTGAAATTAGAACGAGGGCTGTGCTGCAGATCTCGCTGGGCCACATCTAGCCCTTTGGTGGTGAATTGTTCCTCTTGGGCCCCAATTAGCCAGTCAACAGGTCACACGGTCTGTCTGAAATGTGTTCCAAGTTCTTTCTATAAAGAATCCTTCCAGAGGGAAGCCACTGTGAGTGAAAGTTTTGAGGCTCCTCTGCCCAGAAGTTGGCATGTCCTGTGGAACTGCACAAATTCTACAGAGAAGGGAAATCTAAATCGTCTTCAGATGGAGCTTGCGTTGCGAGCTCTGGAGAGGGGGTTGTCTTTCTACACTGCATCTCCCATCCTTCCTAACGTGTCACGGAGCTGTCGACTCTGCCTTCTTGGCTTTAGTTAATGGGTTCTTCTTGTGTAGTCACATCAATGTCGGGTCACATGGGAATGTGGTAAAGCCTCATTACTGTAGAGTTCAGACATGATCACTTAAAAAGAGCTTTATTGGGCCGGGCGCGGTGGCTTACTCCTATAGTCCCAGCACTTTGGGGGGCCGAGGCAGGCAGATCACCTGAGGTCAGGAGTTCGAGACCAGCCTGGCTAACATGGCAAAACCCTATCTCTTCTACAAATACAAAAATTAGCAGGGCGTGGTGGCGGGCACCTGTAATCCCACCTACTCAGGAGGCTGAGGCACAAGAATTGCGTGAACCTGGGAGGTGGAGGTTGCAGTGAGCTGAAATTGCACCGCTGCACTCCAGCCTGGGCAACAAAGTGAGACTCTTTCTCAAAAAAAAAAAAAAAAAAAAAAGCTGTACTGATCGTTTGTGGTCATAAACAGTTTATGTGCCTTAAGGTGGGGGGAGGAAGTGTCACCTCCCAGAGAGAGCTTGGTTCACATCTTAGGTGCAGAGTTGGACCCTGGCTGCCCCATCCTCATAGCCACATGTGCTCACTTTCCAGTCACATTGGTGTACTCATCCACTGTTTTTGTGGGCATCTTCCCACCTCAAAAAATAGACATCCACATCATCTCTTTCATGACCCTGATAAAATGCCATTTCATTCAATGGAACTGTTGGTGATAGAAAAAGAGAGATTCCATTTCATGTCTAGATGCATCAACCTTCGTTACTCACCTCTGTGCCTCAGCTCCCATCATCAGGGCTGCTGTGACATTTGCCACCCTGTGCTTAGGCTGTGGGCTGGATGCCCAGGAGTGGGCTGGGCTGGTACATTTCAGACGCTGCCGTGCCTTGGCAGACCGCCCTCCACATTTCTCCATACTCCCCCACCAGCACTGGGGCTGTCTCTCCTTCTCACTTTGGCCAACCTGATGGAAAAATATGGCATTCAGTGTTCAGTTTCATATCTTCGATTACTAGTGATGTGTGTACTGTGTCTTCTTTTCATTTGCTTTACATTTCTCATTTGGCAAAATTTCTGTTCTCTGCCTATTTCTTGAGGAACTGGCAAGTATCTGCAGTGTGGACGTTTACCCTTTCTCTTAAGTCTCTTCCAGCTCTTGGCCATTTTGTTATTCTTTTAGTTACTTAGTACCAGATGACTCTGGGTGAGGCTCGATTTTCCACTCATTACCCAAATGATCCTCTCGGAGATCCCCTCCTCCTTAATGGAGGACAGCTCACTAACTTCAGATGTCCTCCGGACCCAGGTTTTGCGGGGCATCTTTGTCAGTTTGGGCTGCTGTAGCAAAATCACATGAACTAGGTAGCAACCAACAGAAATGTATGCCTCACAGTTGTGGAGGCTGGAAGTCCAAGATCAGGTGCCAGCATGGCCAGATTGTGGTGAGGGCCTCCTTCCAGGCTGCAAACCGACAGTGTCCCCTTGTATCCTCACATGTTGGAGAACAGAGGGAGCCAGCTGTCTGGGACTCTTACAAGGCCACTGACCCCATCACAGGGTCGCTCCACTTTCATGACCTTATCTAATCCTAATTGCCTCCTCAAGGCCCATGTTAATCCCATCACATTGTTGGGGGTAGGGTTTCAATATTTGAATTTTGGAGGGACACAAACATTCAGTTCATTACATGGGTGACCCTCTTTTCAACCTCTCTTCCCTTTTCTGTCCTCAGGGGTCAGAGTCATGAACTGCTCTGCCCAGATCCTGTGGGGCTGGAGGGTGCAGTTTCTTACTGGCTCTAGGTGATGGCAGTGCTCCATGCCCCGCATGCGGCCGCCTGGCCTCACCACGGCAGTGCAGGCACAGTCGTTGGCATGACGTGAGCAGCTCATGGAGAGTGATGTGGTCTTGCGTCCTAGCACTGGTGACCCGAGACATTGCTTTTCTGAAAGTGTGGCCCCTGGTCTTTGGTTTGCTCAAAGCTTTGCTCACGCATGGTTTCCCCTTTGCCATTGAGACTTACATGTGTTCACCTTTTTCTCTAACTTTGTCTTGTTGCCTAAAAGAAATGCCAAAGCTTCTTGATGGTAAAGGATGATGGCTCTTGTTTTCTACCCTTACCTATCTGTGGAAAGGAGCCCGTCTGTGCATGATGGATGACCACGTCACCTTTGGCAAAAAGTCTCAGTGCCCCCAGCATGGGTGGCCTGAAAGGCCCTGCCCACTCCATGCTGGCCACAGGAGGGCAGGCACCCAGCCTGAAGGGAAGGAAGCCTGGGCACCTCACGTCCACCGGGCTGCACACACCTTGCTCTCGGCTGCTTGCCCTGCATGTCCTGCCCTGTCACAGGCCCTTGCCCTAACCCTCTTCTCTCCCCCAACCTCCCTCCCTCTTTCAGAAATCAACAGCAGTGATATGTCGGCCCACGTCACCAGCCCCTCTGGCCGTGTGACTGAGGCAGAGATTGTGCCCATGGGGAAGAACTCACACTGCGTCCGGTTTGTGCCCCAGGAGATGGGCGTGCACACGGTCAGCGTCAAGTACCGTGGGCAGCACGTCACTGGCAGCCCCTTCCAGTTCACTGTGGGGCCACTTGGTGAAGGAGGCGCCCACAAGGTGCGGGCAGGAGGCCCTGGCCTGGAGAGAGGAGAAGCGGGAGTCCCAGGTGAGCATTGCGGGCAGGATTTTCACTTGGGAAGAATAGAGTTGAGCCCAGGCAGTGTGGGCACCCACATACTTTTTTGCCCCATTTGAAAGAGAAGACTTCTGATAGGTGGCATTAAGGGGCATTCTTTAAAACAAGGCATCTGTGACTAAGTCTGGCACACTTTGTGACTAAGCTTTGCTCACTTACGTAAAGCCAAACAGGTTTCTTACTGGGAGCCTCCTTGAAGCCCGTATCTTATTAGTGTGCACCTGAGTCTCTAATTGGGGAGCAGAGTAATACGGTTTCCAGAGCATCTTTCAGGGCTGATGTTCTGTGGAACACACTAGAAAGCTACAAAACTGACTGTGAGCATCCTTTCCTGTGGTTGCTGCTGGTGGGAAGATCTGTGGGGGAAAAATGGAACATTCTCATCTTTTTCTGGCTTGGTTAAGGTGTATTCATTTTTTAAATTTTTTATTTAATATTTTTTTCTCTCTTGTTTGTTAGAGATGGGGTCCCACTATCTTGCTCAGACTGGTCTTGAACTCCTGGGCTCAAGTGATCCTCCTGCTTTGGCCTCCTAAAGTGCTGGGATTACAGGCATGAGCCACTGTGCCCGGCCAGTTAAGATGTATTCAGGGCTGGGCGTGGTGCCTCACACCTGTAACTCTAGCACTTTGTAAGCCCGAGGCAGGCAGATTGCCTGAGCTCAGGAGTTCAAGACCAGCCTGGGCAACACAGTGAAACCCCATCTTTACTAAAATAGAAAAGAAATTAGCTGGGCTTGGCGGCATGAGCCTGTAGTCTCAGTACTCAGGAGGCTGAGACGGGAGAATTGCTTGAACACAGGAGATGGAGCTTGCAGTGAGCTGAGATTGCACCACTGCACTCCAGCCTGGGCAGCAGAGCAAGACTCCGTCTCAAAAAAAAAAAAAAAAAAAAAAAAAAGACATGTCTTCAGAGGGCTCCAGATGTCCTGTGAATTTAGTTATCGCTAGAGATGCTTAGGAAACTTCAACAATGGACCTTGGACCTTGCTTGGGTTCTGCTTGGGGTTGGAGAAAGAGGAAAGGGCTAGCAACAAACGAAACCTAGCGCTTCAGGTTTGAACAAGAATGGAAGAGGGGCAGGGGCTCTGTGGGGCTCAGTCACTAACCAGGTTTCTCTTTGCTCTCAGCTGAGTTCAGCATTTGGACCCGGGAAGCAGGCGCTGGAGGCCTCTCCATCGCTGTTGAGGGCCCCAGTAAGGCCGAGATTACATTCGATGACCATAAAAATGGGTCGTGCGGTGTATCTTATATTGCCCAAGAGCCTGGTATGTATTCAGGGTTCACAAGAGGACATTTTCCTTGTTTGAACATGATTAGGTTGCAAGGAACAGAAATCCATCAAGTTTGCTGAAGTCAATGAGGAATCTATGTGTATGGGCACATGGGACAGCCTCTTAGAAATCCAGTTGCAAGATACATGGCCAGACCTCTTAAGGGTGGGAACGCTTGTTCTGGTTGCCTTTTGCCTTTCTCCATTAGCCTCTCTGCTTCTTGCTTTCATTCAATTGTTCCATTCTTTCCACCAACCAGCCTCTGTCTGCCCACCCATGGCTACCCTGGCTGGCTGCCCCAGAAGAGTGGCCTTGGCATCTGAGCTCCCTCTAGCAGGAGCTCTTAACCTTTTGTGTGCCATTGGCTCTTGCCATCTCGCGAAGCCTATGGGGACTGTTCTTGGGATAATGTTTTAAAACACATAAAATGAAATATGTCACATTATAAAGGAAATCATTGATATTAAAGTACAGTTACCAAAATCTTACAAGAACAAATATGCAACATAGAAACATGCATATCTTCGTTAATACATTAAATCATAAGATTTGGTGACAGTATATTAACTGTCATCAAAGTGACAAAGTAATAAGTGAAAATGATATGTCAAAATAACTGTAAAATGATATAAAAATATATGATTTTTAATGGTGATGTAAGTCATGTGTACTTATAATGTGCTGTGATTTCTTGTCAACATTTCTGAAGAAAGGAAATGGTAAATTTCAGTTAGAGAATGGTGAAAATTAAAACGTAATTTTTTCCCCATTGAAGTCCATGGATCTGCTGAATTCAATACAGGCCATTTGGGGACCCTGTGAGCCCCGGTTAAGAGTCCCTGGCCTTACCCCACTAAGGAAATCATATCGGCCCAGCCTCAGCCAGGCGACTCCCACTCAACCAATCAGCTGTGGCCATTGAGGAGGGCTGGGTCTCTCTGAAGGCATTTTAGCCCTTGGTGAGAAGCAAGAGGCCACTCTGGGTCCAGAGTCTCTGAAATGATGGGACTTTCCTGTCCTCATAGGTAACTACGAGGTGTCCATCAAGTTCAATGATGAGCACATCCCGGAAAGCCCCTACCTGGTGCCGATCATCGCACCCTCCGACGACGCCCGCCGCCTCACTGTTATGAGCCTTCAGGTGAGATGCAAGGAAGCATCCATCTCCTTGGCCGCAGGCCACCAGTGAGACCCCTGGACTCCTGAGGCTGCTTCAATGTCCCCTTAGGTGCTGAGGCCCCTTTTCACATTTTGACCACAGATGTCACCCAGTCACTGGGGAGCTTTCCTGTGGCAGAGTCAACTCCCCATACACTTAGGGCGGATGACACTTGGGGCGAGCAAAAACAGAGCCACAGTCAACAACACACCTTAATGTTTGGGGACACGTTTGTTTTTAAAGGTTTATTTAAGAGAAACAAAGGAAGCCTGTTCATAATTGGTAAGGGATAACAAGGGCTTTCAAAACAAAACCAACACAAAAATAACAGTGCAGTGATGTTTTAGCCTGCTGTTGTTGGCTGCCTTTCTTCAAGAAAGTCAGTTGCAACTTACTATGATTCATTAATAAGTGTGCAGGGAACTATATTAAGAGCTTTATCAGTGTTACCTCAGTAAATCCTTGCAATAGCCTGACAAGTAGGTTCTCTTGACCCCATTTTAATGATGGAAAAACAGAGATACGAGGAGGTTTTGTCCACTGGGAACCAGCTAGTATGAGGCAGAACAGGCACAGTGTGGCTCCAGAACCTGTATTTTTGTTTGTTTGTTGTCGTTGTTGAGGCAGAGTCTCGCTCTGTCATCCAGGCTGGAGTGCAGTGGCAAGATCTCGGCTCACTGAAACCTCTGCCTCCCAGGTTCAAGTGATTCTTCTGCCTCAGCCTCCTGAGTAGCTGAGACTCCAGGCACGCGCCATTACACCCGGCTAATTTTTGGATTTTTCGTAGAGATGGGGTTGCGCCATGTTGGCCAGGCTGGTCTCAAACTCCTGACCTGAGGTGATCCACCCCACTCAACCTCCCAAAGTGCTGGGATTACAGATGTGAGCCACTGTGCCTGGCCAGAACCTGTGCCCTTAACGGCAACCTCTCTAACCCCCACCTGATGTTGTGGCACACGGCTGCATAGTCCATCCCATTAGGATACCAGGAGATGCAACATTTTTCCTCGTCCTAAACAGATCACTTAATTCAAGGTTGTACTAGCACCTTCAGCCAAACTAAGAACTATCAGGGATGCCTCTGGATTTTTGCCCAGGACACTGAAAAATAATTAGGTGTCTGAACTGGCAGTAGCAATTAAGTTGTGAAATAACATGGAAATCCCAAAGTATGATTTCTGGGTAAGAGTTTCTAAATAGCCTTGAGCTGCCCCCAGTTCTTGAAAATATTGGATTCATTAAAATCCAATCTGATGTCTAAGATTGGTGATATCATTGGCTTTAGTTCCATACACTTGGTTTACATTTGAGATTCTAATCTTACTCTGAGGGGAACTGGGATACCTCCAGTTGTTCCAAACATTAGTCTTTCATTTAGAGACGTAAACAGAACCCAAACCAGACTCAGTCCACACATTGAAGCGGCCTCATCGGGAGAATACCAAGGGTACTAACTGGTTACTGTGGTGTAGATGTTTTTCTTGTGTTTCATTTAAAGGCTTCTTAACAGAAGTGTCTTTTGTGGCCAACTTAACTAAAACCTACGGAGGGAGATAAACCCAGCACTTGTTGAGGGCAGGAGCTGCCCTCATGCATCTCGAAGATTTCTTTCGAATCTTCCGAGGCATTTATCTCCCTCTTGAGGATTTAGCGGCAAGCGGATTCAGGTAATGTAAATGATTCTGTCTAAAAGGAGCTGGTTTGGAAAAATCCTCTCCAGGAAACTTCTGTAGAGTCCTCTCGTCATAGCTGGGTCATAAATGTTTCAGTAAGTGCACAGCAGGCTGTTTCTTAAGCTTTTGTAACCAGCTGCTGCTGCAGGAGAGGTGTGTTCATCAGCATCGCCCCCTGTTCTTCCCGGGTCATTTGATGCCGAGTGATATGTAAATTATTGATCAGAGATTTTGCGGAGGCCCACGCAGCAACATCTGGTGCTGGTTAGCAAAGAGAGGCATGTATCGTTTTGTCTTGCTTTTGAGACTTTTTAGGAAATTGGAGTAGGCTGGCACTTGGGGTGGGGGTGGGATGGGAGTGATCTGGTGATCAAAGACCCTCTAATTCTGTGTTCTGTCCTCCCTACTCAGTCTATATCCCCTAGGCCAGCACAGTCCAATAGTAGGTTCTGCAGTGATCAAAATGCTTCAAGTCTATGCTATGCAGCATGATAGCCACTAACCATATGTGACTATTGAACATCTGAAATGTGGCCAGAGGAACCAAGGAGCTGGATGTTTAGTTTTATTTGAGTGCATTAAGTTGAAATATATGTATATATGGCCACGTGGCTGGTGACTACCAAATTAGCCAGTGCAGCTTTAGGACCTTGCCATGAAGATGTGGTTCTTGGGCCAGTTCTTGGACCTCAGCATCACCTGAGAACTTCAGTCCCAGACCCACTGGAAAAGAATCTGTATTTTAATAAGATCCCCAGATGGTTTGCTTACACATTAAGTGTGAGCCATGCTGCTTCAGAGTTATTGCCTGAGGAGTGGCTGTCCGACCAAGTCTAAATCAAAATTACTGACTTGTAAAATGCTGCTGTTCAGGATTGGCTAGTCTTAAAATATCTCAAATGTTGTTGCTCAGCTTTGTTCTTAACCATCTGAACTTCTGATCCCCTCCTCCCAGAAGAGGAGATAGTTTCCAAGACAAAGTATGGGGAGTGAAACTGATCCAGGGAAGAGCAAAAGCTATGCCTTTCTATGGCTTCTTGTGGGGATACAACCTCTAAATGCATATTAATATTTAATAATAAGCTGATGTTTTCGAGCCTCTCTGTGTATGGGCTAGGCCGTGTGATGAATGTTTTGCATGCACAGCTTCATTTGATCTTTATAGTAGCCCTCGAGATAGATCGTTATTATGCCCATTTTACAGATGAGGAAACCGAGACTCAAAGAGGTTTGGCACCCTAGATATATAGCTAGGAAATGGTAGGAAATCCAGATCCAGCTGATTCTTAACTGCTATGGAGTACTGCCTTCTTTGCACACGTAGCCCTTTATAATATGTTCCTCCAGGTCTGCCCTTGAGATAACAAACAGCATAACATAAAACTGTGTTCGTGTTCGTGAGTGCATGACTTTGTTAGCTGCAGTATCCTCTTAAAAGAGGACACTTTTTTGACCTGGAACATACTGGGTTTTCTGGCTTGCATGGGCGTTATTTTGGATGCTGAGATGATAGTCCTTTTGACCAGGATGTCTCAAGTATCCAAGCCCAGAAATCATCTCTTCTAGGCTGAATCAAGATGGTTTGCATAAGAGACCATGCAGGTGCACGTCTCTGCTATCTTACATTAAAAATGCAGAATGGCTCACCTGCTCTTTTGTTGTCATATGTTATATAGAAAAACCTATTTGCATGAGAACTGTCACCCACAGTTTTGGGTAGGGTCAATGTGTGCCACTGAGCAGGAACGCCGAGGGCCATAACCTGTCTAATGTATTAAATTCTCAGGAATCGGGATTAAAAGTTAACCAGCCAGCATCCTTTGCTATAAGGTTGAATGGCGCAAAAGGCAAGATTGATGCAAAGGTGCACAGCCCCTCTGGAGCCGTGGAGGAGTGCCACGTGTCTGAGCTGGAGCCAGGTGAGCAGGAGGCCTGCTGGGGAGTCCCAGCACCAGCACTTTCCAGCAGAATGTTCCTGTAAATGTGTGTCCCAAAGGAGGGCTGATCAGTTTCATTACTGCCAGTGAGCCTCTGAATTCCCTTTGCTGTTGCCAGATATTGTTTATAAATTAGGGTTTAAACATGTGCCAGGGATAGGCAGACCCTTTATGCTAGGAGAGAATGCTCATTCTTTCTTTCTTTTTTAAACAAATGCTGGGCTGGGTGCAGTGCCTTAACCTGAGAGGTCAAGGCTGCAGTGAGCTATGATGCAGTGAGCTATGATTGTGCCACTGAACTCCAGCCCGGGTGACAGAGTGAGACCCTGTCTCCAGAAAAAAAAAAAAAAAAGAAAAAAAAAACACATACACACAACACAAAAACAAATGCTTCTTTGTTTTCTGTTAGTTTTTCAGATTCCTCTTGCATGACATTCATCATAATTTTTCTTTCATATTGTAACAACATCTTACAGATTTTTATTCGTTGACCTTATGACACGAGTAAGCATATTTTGATCTCACTTTACTCTAAAGGAAAAGTAGGTTAATGTTCTGTAAATTTAAAAAAGAAAATCTGGGTCTCTAGGCCCTAATGTCCTAAGATTTTTCTTGCTTGGTGCCTTGGTATATGGAATTCTCTGATTTAATCAACTTTAAAGAGACAGTGTTACCGGTGAACATAATAAATTTATTAAGTGTCAGAAACCTGAAGGAAGGTATAAGGCTCAAAGAGTTGCTCAAAGTTTAGTGAAGGCCTGGCCAAAAAGCAGATGATGACCCCAAATGATCACTAGTACCACAGGAGAACTGAGAAGCAAATGGTGAAGATGGTCAGAGCAGGAGAGAGAAATAGTTTCTGCCTCGGTGAGTTCAGGAGGGCTTCTCAGAGGAGGTGACATTTGATGTGGGCCTTGATGTATGAGGAGGAGACCTATGATTACTGCCTTATAGGGCATTTGTTGTGTGCCTGGCTGTATTTGTATAGTGTAGTTGGAAATCTAGGCTCTGACGAGGCATGGTGGCTCACACCTGTAATCTCAGCACTTTGGGAGGATCAGTTGAGCCCAGGAGTTTGGGACCAACCTGGGTAACATAGTGAGACCCCTTCTCTACAAAAAAAAGTAAGAAAAAAATTAGCCAGGCATGGTGGCACACACCTGTAGTCTACTTGTGGGGGATGAGGTGGGAGGATTGCTTATGTCCAGGAGGTCGAGACTGCTGTGAGCTGTGATCATGCCATTGCACTCCAGCCTAGGTAACACAGCAAGACCCTGTCTCAAAAAGAAAGAAAAAGGAATGTAGGCTCTGTGTGAACATTTAGATCTATGTTTCCTAGTAGGCAGAAAGGCAGTGGGGAGCCTCAGGAGGAACAAGTATAAAGGATGGGGTCAGATCCTGGTTTTAGTCTGAAAGGCCAAGTGGCAAGCTGGTGCTCCCAGAGTGGTCCATTTGAGGAAGCAGTGGCACTGGAAATGGAGAGGAGGGACTTGAGGCCAGAGATCTATGGTGGCCGTAGAGAGTGAGAGAGAGAATCCATTCCAAAATGTTCCACGTAGCTTAGTGATTGGTTCAGAAGATGACAGTGCAGTTATCAGAACTAGGGCCAGCCAGGCAGAGGGTGGGTGAGGATTGGTCAGGGCCTTAAAGGGTTTAATGTTTTACTTTGAGGGGTTTTGAAGGATCCCCAATACCCAAATGGAGATGTTTACTAGATCACTGTGAGGTTTGGTGGCCTCAGCCCCAACAGTCCCTCACTGGGTACCCTCCCTCTTCTCTTAAAGCCCATGTGCTTCAGGGGAAGCTGGCTCCACCCCAGACAGGATTTGAACCCCTACAGATGAATGAGATCATTAGCATGACACAGTAACTATTGATTGCAAATTACAGAATACCCAGCTCAAGCCAACTCACACAATAAAGGGGCCCAGTAAGTTGCATAACTAGAAAGTTCAAGACATCCAAGACAGGTTTCAGCGATTTGATTTGGTCATTGAGCTGTGCCCTGCAAGGCGTCAAATATTTCTGCTGTTCTGCTTTGTGGGCCTGGTTCTGGCCTTCCTCTTGGTGGCAGGATGGCCTTCCTCTTGGTGGCAGGATGGCTGCAGCAGCACCAGATGTCCCACCTTCACGCCACATCAATTAAGAGAGACACCCTCTCAGGATTCTTAGAAGTCGAGAGGCTCCTTTCCCAGAAGTCTCCAGCACGTCTGCCTTCCCCTCTCACTGACCTGGACACATGCCCACTGCTGAGTCATTTCCTGTGGCTAAAGAAATGCCATGTGCTCATTGACTAAGGCTTAGCGAAGAAGGATTTTTCCCTGATCCACTCAGGGACCACACCTGGACATGGCGGTGGAGCCAGCTTCCCCTACAACACATTGGCTTTAAGGGAGGCGGATGGGGACTGTTGGGGGATGTTCAGTGCCAAAGGACGTAGGGTGCACAGCTCCATGGAGATGCACCTCTGTGGAGATGTCCAGAGGCAGGGAGAAGAGCTTTGGGGAACACAAATTCTGAGAGGGATGAAGAGTACTAGGCACCAGGGAGAGACCGAGAGACTACCTGGAGAGGTAGGAGGAGAACAGGCTCTGCACCCTGGGCAGGAGGGCTTCAAGGAGGAAGCGGCGGTCAGGTGGTGCACAATGGGTAGATGTTCTAGGTGCCCACTTCAGTTAACAGATTACCTTGCTACCTGCTGTGACCCAAACGCACAGCCAAAAACCTGCCCTGTGGGGGCAGTTCCTAGCTTTGAGCTTAATTAAGGAGCATTAATGCCAGTTGGAACCGTTTTTTTCCCCTTCAAGTGGCCAAATAGAGAAACGTAGAAGAAGTGAGGTTTTCTTTTTTCCCTTCATATATATTTTTTATTTCTTGTTATGCCTTCCCAAAACAGAGACATTCAACAGTAGTTAGAATGGCCATCTCCCAACATTTAAAAAAAAACTGAACCCCCCAATGCGTGAACAAAGTAAAGAGTAGTAACCTAGAGTTCAGCTGAGTAAGCCGCTGTGGAGCCTTAAGTGGTGAGGTCTTCCAATTTCAGAGTGCTGTGTCTTCAACTTGTATTGTCATTTTAGTGGAAAAACATAATTTAATTTTGGTGAAATGAGATTCATCTCGTGACAGGATTAGTAACAGCATTCACAGAATTTCACATTGAAGAATTGAGGTTTTCTAAAGAAAGGAAGTGTTCTTCTGAGGCAGGGGTCAGAGTCCTGTCCTGTGTTTATAGGATTTGCAATGTGGATGCGTTTCCCTTGGGGCTGATGAGGGATACCCAGGGGGTCTGTCTGGTTCTGAAATCCAGGATGCTGAGTGCCAGGCTCCCTGTAGAACTGTTGATTTTAAATGGGCCATCTCGGCTTGGCCTCCATCCTTTGTCCTCACTGAACTCAGGGGCGTCCATTTGCTTGATTTCACCCTGTGCCTTTGCTCATTCTCCTAGATAAGTATGCTGTTCGCTTCATCCCTCATGAGAATGGTGTCCACACCATCGATGTCAAGTTCAATGGGAGCCACGTGGTTGGAAGCCCCTTCAAAGTGCGCGTTGGGGAGCCTGGACAAGCGGGGAACCCTGCCCTGGTGTCCGCCTATGGCGCGGGACTCGAAGGGGGAACCACAGGTAACCCACTCCTCTGCTTCTTGAAGCCTTAACTGAACCAGCTCCAGGGACCAAGCCAGATGGAAATCCTCAAGCCCCATGGAAGCTTTTTACATGCACTCCCCGTGGAAACTGGGGTCATGCACACTTCGGAGGCGCTTGCTGTCCAAAGCTGTTTTGGGAGTTGCGGTTTGACCCGCGATAAATCCAGAGTGAGAGCTCGATGGCCGTGTTATCACACCTCATTACTGTTAGTTGTGATTCAGATTCCTTCCTCTGCCAAGTTTCTTGACTTTCAGAACAGGATGCTGATAGTCAGGGAACACAGCACAGTGTCATTAATTTTGAGGGTTTCTTTGCCTGCACAGAATTCATGATGCGTCCAAGTGGGCTCCTACCCATCTGTTCTTTCATGGTACCGGGCTCCCAGAAATGCACTGAAGCAGCAATAAGACCTGTCCCAGCCTATCTCCTCCTCTTTTTACTCTCAGATCTTAATGGAGGAGGAGAAAAGACTGAAATGTTCAAAGAATTCTGAAGCTTTTTGGACCCATTACAATTTATTTTTATTCTTTGCCACAGATGGGACATGTTTGATTATGAAAGATACAGGCAGTGAAGAAGAAAATAAAGTGAGACTCACTCCATCTTCTCTCCTCCTCCCCCACCTGGGTCCAGAAGCAAACGGCTCTGGGAAGGGAGGACCTTCACCCTGTCTGTCATCTCATTGTCTGTCTTCATTCTTGGTTGCTGGGTTGGTTAGCTAATTGGTTCATTAGACAAGCAGACACAGAGTTTTGCTTTTGTCTTACAGAAAGAATCTTACTGTATCCACTGTGTGGTATAGCTTGTGTTTTTGCTTTGACATCTTAAAGATCTTTCCATGTCAGAACAGATCTTCCCCTCCTTTTCCTGGCTGTAGTGAGAATTCCTGCTGTGAATCGCAGTTATTTGAACAGGTGGCATCGGGTGGTGCGCAGTGAGTGCGTCACTGTTATGGAGGCTGCCAGGGTGGAGAGTCAGTCCTTAGTCTTTGCAGGGGAAGTGCGCAGTGTGGACTCACTGGGGCATGTTTGCATTTGGTGTTACTTTGGACCCTCTTGGGAAAGCAGTATGTCCTGGTTTCTTGAGTCTCTTGTGTGTGTACCCCCAGCCCGCATAAGGAGAGTGGGATGGAGCAGACTTGCCTCCCAGGGGTGAGGGGTGAGTGGCTGCATGGTTGCCTGGCATCCAGCCCCAGGAGCAAGTGACCTGTGTGGCCAAGGGGCCCTCTCCGGGTGCAGGAGTGACTGGTGGGCTGGCAGGCTGCCCGGGACTCTGGCCAAAGCAGTGGCCTCAGCAAAGCCACCTACAGGGGTGGTGTGAGTGCTGCCAGACTCCCCAGGCAAATCCAGCCTGGCTCCACGCTGAACTCTGGGCCTGCGGCTTGCCTTTTGTGAAAGGCATGGTATCATTTTACCGTAAGTGATGTCCATTTTACAGATGTGGAAAGTGAGATGCAGAGGTTGAGTCACTCCCCAAACAAACACTCCCCCAAAAAACAGTCAGCTGGGAGGAGGCAGAACCAGGAATCAGTCTACATCCGTGACCTCAGAGCCTATGCGCTGAACCCCTGAGCTTGGCCCCCTCTCTAAGTGGCTGGCTCACCCAGAGGCAGTGACTGCATCCCCAGCCCACTTTGGGGATGTCCTAAACCAGGACCCCTGTCCTCCCAGCTACTCAGGAGTACTTTCCAGGCAGCAGTGCTGGCACTTGGGCCCTGACAAGGTACTCACCTTTGAGGGCCCAGGTGGGGTCCTCTAGGCACTTGGAGCGCGTGGCAGGCTTCAGGCCAGGCCTCACAGCAGCTGCTGGGGTCTCCCACACTGGCCAGGAAGCATCTCACCCTCCTGCTGGCTCATGCCGCTGTGCCTGGGCCCTCTCCCATTTCCTTTTGGCTGTTCGCACACCTTTTTGGGAGCTTGGGTTTCAGGCTGTGCTCTGCAAGTGCTGGACGCTGCTGAGAGAAGGAGTTGCTCTTGCAGGGAAGCTCCCAGCCAGGAGGGGAGAGGTACAGAACCGCCTGCTTAAAACCCTGTGTAAATATTGCTCTTGTCACAGGGAAGGCGCCTTGTTTTTCCAGCCCTCCTGCTCCCAAGCCTTTCCCTAAATATCCATTCTGAGATTACACAGCTGCAGTGTGCATGGAATGAAAAGGTATCTGTGCTTGGCCGCCAGAGCGCCCAGTATCCTGACCTTCTGAACAAAGCAAACCTCCCTCTGTTTTTAATGGGTGAGTTTGCTGTATCTCTTGGCTCAAGCTTTAAATGGTCCATTCTGTAGATTTTGGAGTAGGGGAATGTGGAGAATTTGGGGCGGGACCCTGCTGGAGGAGGCTTGAGAGGCTGGGAGATAGACCAGGGAGCTCCAGATTCTTTGGAGCCGCTGAGCAATTTTCCTAATGAAATGATGCAGGAACCCCAGTGTGCTCGGGGTATACCAGAAGGGCCTCCTTCCTTAACTGCCTTGAAGAACAAGCAGTGCTGCGTTTTTAATATGCATTAAACTCACAGGAACTGAGCTGGACATATTTGAGGGGGTGGGGGAATACCGCCGTGCCCAGAGATGTTTTGTGGTGTCAGATACAGGTTATAGCTAGAGGCAGTGGTGAGAGACTTCTGCTTGTGGATTTTTTTTCCTTCCATCTTCTCTCAGGTAAGTGCTTTAGCTCCAAGTTAGACAGACTTTATGTTTAAATCCCAGTTCTGCTGGTCCCCAGCTGTGTGACTCCAGATGAATTATCTGACTTCACTGTGCCTCTGCTTCCTTTCCTGTAAAACAGGATTAACAACAGGACCCACCTAATAGGCTTGTTTGGAGCCGTAGAGGAGGTAACAGCCAAGTAGTAGCTCTTGTCCCATAACCCCTGATTTCTCTTTTCCCACCTCGTCTTCCCTGCCCTTTTGGGCCCTCACAGTCAAGATGAACTGATTTTTGGTTGGTCAAAATATTGCATTAGGGCCAAATGGGTGCGGTGGCTCGTGCCTGTAATCCAAGCACTTTGGGAGGCCAAGGCAGAAAGATTGTTTGAGGCCAGGAGTTTGAGACCAGCCTGGGTGACATAGTAAAACTCCATCTCTACCAAAAAAAAAAATTTTTAAAGATGAACTTAGGAATGAAACAGCTTGTTAAAAAATGGTGGAACTTTCCCCTGCAGCCACATCATTTCAACTTCACTTTAAAAATATCTTTTTGGCCTGGTACAGTGGCTCACGCCTGTAATCCCAGCATTTTGGGAGGTGGAGGTGGGAGGATCACTTGAGCCTAGGAGTTTGAGACCAGCCCAGGCAACACAGCAAAACCCCATCTCTACAAAAAAATTTAAAAATTAGCCAGGCGTGGTGGTGCATGCCTGAAGTCCCAGCTACTTTGGAGGCTGAGGCAGGAGGATGGCTTGAGCCTGGAAGATTGACGCTGTGGTGAGCTGTGATCATGCCACTGTACTCCAGCCTGGGCAACAGAGGAAGACTTTATCTCAAAAAAAAAAATATTAATAATAAGGCCGGGTGCGTTGGCTCATGCCTATAATCCTAGCACTTTGGGAGACCAAGGTGGGCAGATCACTTGAGGTCAGGAGCTCAAGACCAGCCTGGCCAACATGGTGAGACCCCATCTCTACTAAAGAAATACAAAAATTAGCTGGGCATGGTGGCGAGTGCCTGTAATCCCAGCTACTCAGGAAGCTGAAGCGGGAGAATCGCTTGAACCTGGGAGGCGGAGGTTGCAATGAGCCAAGATCGTGGTACTGCACTCCATCCTGGGCAACAGAGCGAGACTCTTTCTCAATCAATCAATCAATAAAATATCTTTCCTTATCATCACCTTACAGCTGCTTCCTGGATGGACACACTGTCTCCTTGTTGCTCACCTCCTGCTTCTTCCCTACGTAGCCCCGGGCCTCAGAGCTGCTGCTTGAGGGGCTTCTTGGCTGCACTATGATGCGGTTGAGATAGTGTGGAGGGTGGACCTTGGGGCAGGAGCCTCAAGAGCTTCCAGGAACAGCTGGGTTGTGTTTGAGAGTTGCACGATAGCAGCTCTTTTGTTTTTATTGATATCCAGAACAATAATTCTTTCTCTGGACTAGGAGCTATAATTAAACCAAAATATTTCCCAGCTGGGGCAGTGTCTAGGGCTCTGGCAGAAGCACAGCCCTGCATGGGGATGCTATGCCAGGCATGCCCCATAGAGGGCACTGTAGCGGGCATGCGCCAGACCTGATGACTGAAGGAGGCTCTCCCTGGGCTAGCTAAGTTGTCTCAGGGCTGCAGTTAGGGGATCTGAGGCAGCTCCACTGCCCATCCAGGGGTCAAGAGATGAGCCTGGCACCAGAGCCATGCAGACATGGCTCAAACCCGGCTCTACCACTTTCTGGTTGTGTAGCGTGACTGGCCCCCTCCCTGAGCCGCAGAGTCATTTGTGAAGCAGGAATCACGGAAAGGATTCCATACCACATGTGTAAATGGTGCTGTGCACAGGACCTGGAGCCGGAGTGGGGTACGCATGCCCCGTCAGCGGGAGCTGCTGTTCTGTTCCTGTGCTTGTTGCTGGAATTCACGGCAAAGTGGGTGGGCTGGCAGGTCACAGTGGCTGCACCCGGTCTGCAGCACAGTGCCTGGGGTGAGGGCTGAGGAGGAAGGGAGGAGATGCTTGGCCTCCCTGGCTTCTCCAAGTCTACCCGGAGAAGAAAGGACAGTCAGAGGGGCCCACGCCTCCCCCACACCCCTGGAGGGAGAGCTGGACTCTGGTGGCTGAAGCAGCACTTCAGGCTCACAGTGTGACTCAGGCTTCTTGCCCTCAGCCACAATGGCTCATGCCCAGAGGAGAGAACAGGGTGTCCAGGCTGTTGGTGCTTGTGGGCGAAAAATGTCAGCCATGCTCCTCCTGCCTTGGCCTAGAAAAGGGAGCCCCTACCCTGCAGGGCCTGAGGTTCTCTCTGCCAGAAGTTCAGAGCTAGTGCCAGTGGGTTCCCATGCCACCAGGGTGAGCCCTCTGTAAGGGGATCTATGTGTGTCCCTCACCATGGCCTCAGTGCTCCCAGGAAAGCCCTCCAAGCCATCAACACAGCATTTTCTATTCCTTTCTCCCAGGTATCCAGTCGGAATTCTTTATTAATACCACCCGAGCAGGTCCAGGGACATTATCTGTCACCATCGAAGGCCCATCCAAGGTTAAAATGGATTGCCAGGAAACACCTGAAGGGTACAAAGTCATGTACACCCCCATGGCTCCTGGTAACTACCTGATCAGCGTCAAATATGGTGGGCCCAACCACATCGTGGGCAGTCCCTTCAAGGCCAAGGTGACAGGTAACGATCAACCACCTTCGGAGTTACTCTCCCTTCCTGGGGAGCTGGTTGTGTCAGATCAATCATAGTGGAAACTATGGATGGTTTTAGATGTGTTAAAGCTACTTTGAACTTTGAATGTCAGTAAATAGTATGAGATGTCAGAGGGCAGTGTTTGAAACTTACAAAAGTCCACAGAGTGGAGCCGTGCAGAAGTTGAGAAAGCATGTTAGGATGTTAGGTGGTTTTCTATCTCTAACAGGAAAGAATACATATTGAAATCTTACGTATTTGTTTAGATCAGGGCCTGAAAAATCCCCTGATTTCTAATTTTCACTTGAAAAATAATCAAAAGGTTTTCCTATACTTATAAAAATGTGTCTCCTCCAAAACACTGGAAAAAATACCAAACTATGAAAACCACTTCACAGCCACCACCCAAGGTAACCACCATAAACACTGTAGTAAATCCCTTCCACACGTCACAATTCACTGTTACATAAAGAATGTAGGTTCATCGCAGGAAAATTAGAAAATTCAGATAGAAAAATCATCCTTTCTCATCCACAGAATCATTTTTTGATATTTCATTATATGTCGTCCCAAACTTTTACACTGCTTGTACATAGACTATTTTATGTCAATAGAAAGATGTGAATTCCACAGGCACATCTTTGGTGGGTAGGGGGTGGGGGGATTGGGAGGGTCCTCGGCCTTGTCAGCCAAGGCCAGACTCATCCATTTGCCCAGAAAGCCAGATCCTAGTTGTATGGGGGTGGGATCCTAGGGGTTTAGAAGACATTATGAGTGTGAGATACAGGTGTGGTGGCTTTTGTATCCAGGTGTTGGGGTGCGCGGGCTCTCCTGGGGTTACTGTGTAGGGTACTCGCCTGTCCTCTGGCTGAGAGACCCCTCTTGATCTGGCCATTCATGCCTGTCCCCCTCCCTCCTGTATCTTAGGCCAGCGTCTAGTTAGCCCCGGCTCAGCCAACGAGACCTCATCCATCCTGGTGGAGTCAGTGACCAGGTCTTCTACAGAGACCTGCTATAGTGCCATTCCCAAGGCATCCTCGGACGCCAGCAAGGTGACCTCTAAGGGGGCAGGGCTCTCAAAGGCCTTTGTGGGCCAGAAGAGTTCCTTCCTGGTGGACTGCAGCAAAGCGGGTAGGTGTCTGGGCCTTTTCAAGGGTGGGGTGGGGCAGGGGCAGGCTGGGCACCCTGGGTACACTGGCCTTCCCTGCTGAGGTCTCCTGCAGTGCCCACCCCCATGTAGCCCAGCCGTTTGCAAGTAACCATGGTCATGACCCTGTTCTCCTGCACTTAATATTTTTAAATGATTTCCTTCTCTTTTGCCTTTTGAACTTGGGTATTTATTTGGGTTTCAAGGGTCGGTTGCCTGGGTTCTGGCATCCAGTACACCTGGGCTGGAAACCTAGTACCGCCACTTCATTCATTCATTCGTTTGTTCGTAAAACTTATTTAGCCATGTGACCTTGGAAAGTTATTAAATCTCTTTCCAAAAGTCAGTTTCCTCTTCTCGGAAGTACCTTCCTTAAGGTGCTTGTGAGAGTAAACAAGAAGATTCTCATAGCCAACACTTAGAATAGCCCTTACTGTGTGCTAGGTTTTGACACCCATAACTCCTTAAACCTCACAACTAGTTCGTGAGGTATGTGCTGTTCTCATTCCCTGTTACAGATGGGGAAGCTGAGCTAGGGAGAGGTGAGATTCCAGTCCAAGGTCACCCAGGTAGCAAGTGGCAGGGCAGGGATTCGAACCCACACCGTCAGGCTCTATGAGCCTCTGCTTGTAATTGCCACACTCTCCCACCTCTTAGGGGCCCCAGCATTATCACGGAAGCACCTTACCTTTGGCTCTCATATTTCCTCTTCTTCCTGTGCCTGTCCTGATGCATCTGGGTGGAGTAACCACCTTTTGCCTCCTAGGCTCCAACATGCTGCTGATCGGGGTCCATGGGCCCACCACCCCCTGCGAGGAGGTCTCCATGAAGCATGTAGGCAACCAGCAATACAACGTCACATACGTCGTCAAGGAGAGGGGCGATTATGTGCTGGCTGTGAAGTGGGGGGAGGAACACATCCCTGGCAGCCCTTTTCATGTCACAGTGCCTTAAAACAGTTTTCTCAAATCCTGGAGAGAGTTCTTGTGGTTGCTTTTGTTGCTTGTTTGTAATTCATTTTATACAAAGCCCTCCAGCCTGTTTGTGGGGCTGAAACCCCATCCCTAAAATATTGCTGTTGTAAAATGCCTTCAGAAATAAGTCCTAGACTGGACTCTTGAGGGACATATTGGAGAATCTTAAGAAATGCAAGCTTGTTCAGTGGGCTGAGAAGATCCTGAGTACACTAGGTGCAAACCAGAACTCTTGGTGGAACAGACCAGCCACTGCAGCAGACAGACCAGGAACACAATGAGACTGACATTTCAAAAAAACAAAACTGGCTAGCCTGAGCTGCTGGTTCACTCTTCAGCATTTATGAAACAAGGCTAGGGGAAGTTGGGCAGAGAAAAAGGGGACACCTAGTTTGGTTGTCATTTGGCAAAGGAGATGACTTAAAATCCACTTAATCTTTTCCAGTGTCCGTGTTAATGTATTTGGCTATTAGATCACTAGCACTGCTTTACCGCTCCTCATCGCCAACACCCCCATGCTCTGTGGCCTTCTTACACTTCTCAGAGGGCAGAGTGGATGTGGTGGCAGCTGGGCCCACATGTCTCTCAAGTACCTGTTCCCTTGCTCTGGTGATTATTTCTTGCAGAATCACCACACAAGACCATCCCGGCAGTCATGGTTTTGCTTTAGTTTTCCAAGTCCGTTTCAGTCCCTTCCTTGGTCTGAAGAAATTCTGCAGTGGCGAGCAGTTCCCCACTTGCCAAAGATCCCTTTTAACCAACACTAGCCCTTGTTTTTAACACACGCTCCAGCCCTTCATCAGCCTGGGCAGTCTTACCAAAATGTTTAAAGTGACCTCAGAGGGGCCCATGGATTAACGCCCTCATCCCAAGGCCCGTCCCATGACATAACACTCCACACCCGCCCCAGCCAACTTCGTGGGTCACTTTTTCTGGAAAATAATGATCTGTACGGACAGGACAGAATGAAACTCCTGCGGCTCTTTGGCCTGAAAGTTGGGAATGGTTGGGGGAGAGAAGGGCAGCAGCTTATTGGTGGTCTTTTCACCATTGGCAGAAACAGTGAGAGCTGCGTGGTGCAGAAATCCAGAAATGAGGTGTAGGGAATTTTGCCTGCCTTCCTGCAGACCTGAGCTAGCTTTGGAATGAGGTTAAAGTGTCAGGGATGTTGCCTGAGCCCAAATATGTAGTGTGGTCTGGGCAGGCGGACCTTTAGGGTTTGCTGCTTAGTCCTGAGGAAGTGGCCACTCTTGTGGCAGGTGTAGTATCTGGAGCGAGTGTTGGGGGTAAAAGCCCACCCTACAGAAAGTGGAACAGCCCGGAGCCTGATGTGAAAGGACCACGGGTGTTGTAAGCTGGGACATGGAAGCCAAACTGGAATCAAATGCCGACTGTAAATTGTATCTTATAACTTATTAAATAAAACATTTGCTCCGTAAAGTTGCCTTGGTGTTCTTGGATGATGTCGCTTCTGAATAAATTGTTTAATCCTAGGAGTTCAACACCCTCAGCCTGGGTAACAGCAAGTCCCAGCCTCTACAAAAAATTAAAAAATTAGCCAGCATGGTAATGCATGCCTGCAGTCCCAGCTACTCAGGAGGCGGAGGCAGGAGGATTGCTTGAGCATGAGAGGCCAAGGTTGCAGTGAGCTGTGTTTGCAACCCTGCACTCTAGCCTGGGCAACAGAGCAAGACAGTGTAACACACACACACACGCACATCGTTGAAGCCCCAGATCAGCTCTCCCAACCCCTTAAGGGACACAAGACTAGCAACTTGTTTTGACAATGAACCTGGGCTCCTTTTGTGGGGGTGGGGTGGGGCTGGTAAACAAGCTGTCACCTGTCACCCTGCTGTGCTTATTGTTGCTGCTGTCTTCCCCTCCCTTTGCCTCTGTTTCTCTTTTTTTTTTTTTTAATTTTCCTTTTTTGAGACAGAGTCTCACTCTGTTGCCCAGGCTGGAGTGCAGTGGCAGGATCTCTGCTCACTGCAGCCTCCGCCTCCCAGGTTCAAGTGATTCTTCTGCCTCAGCTTCCCAAGTAGCTGGGACTACAGGTGTGCACCACCATGCCTGGCTAATTTTTGTCTTTTTAGTAGAGATATGGTTTCGCCGTGTTGGCCAGGCTGGTCTTGAACTCCTGACCTCAAGTGATCCGCCCTGCCTTGGTCTTCCAAAGTGCTGTATTACAGGCGTCAACCACTGCGACTGGCCTGTTTCTCCTTTTTCTAGAAGAGCTTTTGATTGCTGAATGCTTAGGAGGTACCTAGCACCCCTCCTCCGCCCCCACCTCCTCCTCCTCTGTCTCCGCCTCCTCCCCACCCCACAGCAGTGATACCGCTTTACAGATGGCACTACCACCTCAGGTGCTGCAATGACATGTTTGCAGATGCAAAGCTCACTTGGGGGCAGACCCTGGGCCCCTGCCTTCTTGACCCCAGGGTGCTAGCTCTACCCCCTGGTGATACCGCTGTGGAAACAGGAGTCCCCAGATAGGCCCCGGCAGGTGCCATGGTGATGGGAAATCACGGCTGGGTCCCCAGCCCTCCAGATGGGGGTTGGGGGTGGAGAGAAAAGCAGGGAAGGGAGACTGGATTCTTCTGACACCTGGCTGTCAATTGGGATCAATTGTTTGCCTCTGAGAGGAGGGAGGAAGAGAGTGGAGGAAAGGTCCTCTCCTCCCGGAGGGAGCAGCCTTATCTGTGGCCTGCACCAGGAAGCACTGCTTCCTGGACTCCTATCTGAGAAGGTCCGTGGGCTTCGGGATTGTGCAGTGGCGGGCAGTTCCCACACTTGCCAAAGAGTCCAGGCTCTGCCCGGTGGGGTCTGGCCGGGCCACAGTATCATGCTAGTTTGCCCATAGAGGAGCACAGGGCGCAGCCATTGGTTTCTCCACTGTGAAGCCTGGCGGCTTTCTGTTGGGGGAGGCAGCATTTGTAAATTAACAGCATGGGCTTTGGTGTCAGGCAGTCCAGAGCTTCAACGCTGGCTCTGCCGTTCATTAGCTGTGTGGCCCTGGGGAAGCTGTGTGGCCCTTGCCTCACCTCTCTGGGTGGTCGTGAGGATCAGATAAGAGCCCACAGGGAGCTGTAAGGAACAATTCCCTGCCAGAGTCTCAGCCACTGCTGTCTGTGACCAACACCTGCTGGAAGTGATGTTCCTGGCACAAGGCTGCCCCCTGGCTGCTTGTTGGCATCTGGGGCTACACCTGGTTGTCCCCTGCATGGGGGCGATGGTGATGTTACCCTGGGGTAAATTTCCCCACTAGAAGCCACTGCCTCCTGTTACATCAAAGACATCCCAGGGTGGGATGCACCTCTTTATCAGTCAATGGCTAGGACCACAGGGCAACCCTTACCTGCACCTGGGCTTGGCTGCTATGGAAACCAGCTGTTTGTGCAAATACCTTGAAAACTTTGAAACTTGACCGCGGACAGGCCTGGTGCCAGGTCCTTTCCGACTTTTGTGTTTTCTTTCCACCTTTCACTACTGACTTTGCCTCTTTCCTACCAGGAGTGGACAGGGCCGATGGAGGTGAAGCGGAGAGCAGCTGCACTGCCCTGTAGAGATTCCCAGGCCCTGCCCACTTCAAAGCACAGAAGCCCACCTCTTCCTCATCACATTTCCCTTTGCAACCCAGGGAGGCACTCACCAGGATGCTGCCAAGAAGGAAACATTTTATTAACATGTTTCTTTGTTTCCGATGCACTTATAACACTTGGGCCTCTTGACCAAGTCTAGTTTTAGGACTTCAAAGGGGCCTTGGAAGCCACATTTTGATGACTTTGGTGTAAAATGAGTAGGGCATATAGGGATTTGATTTCCCGTGAAAGTTGCACAGACTTAAAAATTAGCAGAATAGGCTAGCAGAATAGGCCGGATGTGGTGGCTCATATCTGTAATCCCAGCACTTTGGGAGGCCGAGGCAGGCGGATCACCTAAGGTCAACAGTTCCAGACCAGCCTGGCCAACATGGTGAAACCCCCTCTCTACTAAAGATAGAAAAATTAGCTGGGCGTTGTGGTGCAGCCTGTAATCTCACTACTCAGGAGACTGAAGCAGGAGAGTTGCTTGAACCCGGGAGGCAGAGACTGCAGTGAGCTGAGATCGTGCTACTGCACTCCATCTGGCCTAGGCAACAGAGTGAGATTCCATCTAAAAAAAAAAACATAAATAGTAGAATAAAGGTTAAAGGCAAAATGAGTGCTTGATCCTTGTCAACCCGCCAAGTTTATATTAAAAATGGGGAGTGTTGCTGTTAATTGAAGTGCGCGTTAGCCTCAGTTCTCAGCCCTATGGAAGTAGAGTCAAGGAAAGAGATGGAGTCTTTCCAAATCTCCATTAACTTGGAGGGGGAAGAGGCTGTATAATCCGTATATTTCACGAATAAAAACTCCCAGAAATTAGTATCTTATGCAGGTATTCTTTCCCTTTCACAATAGTAAATCATAATTTGAGGAAGTAAAAATGTCATACTGGGGGCAGTAAGGGCTCAAGCAAGCCTGGATTCAGTTTATTTTTCTGGCTTTGTCCTAAGGATGCTGCCTAACGCATGGTGGGAGGAATCTTTCTAAACAAAGAGATCCTTCTCTGCTTCGTGATAAGGCTTTTGTCTGAGCCCCCAAGCCCACGGGGACCGGCTCATGGGCATGGAATTTAGGGAGACCCACTCCACAGCCCTCACACCCTTTTTCTCTCTTCCTCAAGAGTTCTCAAGAGCAGGCAGGAAATGGAGAATTTACAAGCCTGACTTGTGGCACGGATCCACATATCCAAGGGTGTTTTGTATTTTGGACTCGCTTATCTCCCCGGGACAAAGTACAAAGATGAAAGAATCTGCAAGCCTTTTGTTGCCCATGTTTCTCCCTCTGCCCTGACTGCCTTGCCAAGATACCAGAACACCTCTCCCTGTCAGGGGCTGCCCTCCCTTTCTAGGAAGTGGACGTGCTTAGGGCAAAGCTGGTGCTGAACCCCGGCAGGGTGTATTCAGAGGAGGAGAAAACCTCAGCAGAAGCACCAAGTCCTGGAAATGCCAGCTTCAGGCCCAGCTACAAGCAGCCTGCTCCATAGCAGCAGAATAACCTCGTGTAGCAGCAGCATTCAGAGAACAGCGGGTCACATGCTGCAGGTTCAAACTGGATTCCAAGCCCAGCGCTGCTGCTTACCAACCGAGATACCTCAGGCGGTCACCTTCTCTGTGCCTCACTGCTCTCATCTGTAAAATAGGGAAATAATGGGAAACTTCCATTCTAAAATCAGATGAACTCCAGAAAGGCATCTCCCCCTGCCTCCCTCCCGCTCAGCACATCCACCCCCCAACTGGCCTGGGCAAACTTTCCTCAACCCAAAGCTGTTGCGAGAGGGACTGCCTGAGTGTTGCAGAGATTCGGCTCCCCAAGGCAGACTGGAAGGGGCACCCCAGCTAGGGAAAGGGAGGCTTATGGAGAAGCCATTAAGCGTGGTGGCTCTAAGGTTGGGCTGGGGATTCAAATCCTGGCCCTGCCATGACCTCTGGCAGGCAGGTCACTGATCCTTCACAGAAAACTGTGCCTCAGTTTTCTTTCCAATGAAATGGGGTAACAGGACCCACCCCATAGAGTGTTCTGAGAACTCACTGACAAAATATACATAAAGAGCATTTCAGGCCAGGCATGGTGGCTCACTCCTGCAATCCCAGCACTTTGGGAGGCCAAGATGGGTGGATCACTTGAGGTCAGGAGTTCAAGACCAGCCTGGCCAACATGGTAAAACCCCGTTTCTACTAAAAATACAAAAATTAGCCAGATGTGATGGCATGTGCCTGTAATCCCAGTGGGGAGGCTGAGGCAGAAGGGTTGCTTGAACCCAGGAGGTGGAGGTTGTGGTGAGCCAAGATCACACCACTGTACTCCAGCCTGGGTGACAGAGCGAGACTGTCTCAAAAAAAAAAAAAAATGGCATTTCACAGAGTCCAGTACATGATAAGTGTTCATGAAATTACTATTATTGGTGTAAGGGAACTAAGACATTAAGTTCTGAGTCCTAGGAAAGCAGTGTGGTGTGGCAGAGTCTTGGGCTGGGCATTAGGGTTAGGCAGTATCAGTAGGAGTGGGTGGGGTGGGGTGGGCCAACCGCAGAACTCTGTCTGAGGTGGGATGTTGGTGGCCTCAGGGAGTGGCCAGAAAGGTGGGAGGAGAAAGGGGTGAGTCACATGCACCTACGAGGGCTCCAGCCCACATGCCAGCCTGTTCTTGTCCCCTGGTTTCAGAGCTTCACCATTTTCCCTTTGCATAGGCCTAGGCCAGTGACAGACCTGAGGGCTGCTCCCACACTGCGCCATCCCAGGGATTGTTAGATGGATGGATGGAGCTTAAATAAATTAATAAACTAAGAGTAAGAAAATTATCATCGTAAGTAACACTAACGCTATGCACTGAGACTTACTATCACATTTTTTAAAGGAGAGCTTGTCAAGGCTCAGAAAGGTTTAGTGACTGGCCGGGCGCGGTGTCTCACGCCTGTAATCTCAGCATTTTGGGAGGCAGAGGCAGGTGGATCACTTGAGGTCAGGAGTTCAAGACCAGCCTGCCCAACATGGTGAAACACCACCTCTACTAAAAGTACAAAAATTAGCTGGGCGCGATGATGGGCGCCTGTAGTCCCAGCTACTTGGTAGGCTGAGACAGGAGAATCGCTTGAAGCCGGCAGGCAGAAGTTGCAGTGAGCCGAGATCGCGCCATTGCACTCCAGCCTGGGCGACAGAGCAAGACTAAAAAGAAAAAAAAAAAAAAAGGTTTGGTGACTTCCCCAAGGTCACACAGGTAGTCATTAATGGTCAAGGCTGTGTTAAAACTCGGTAAACCTGTCTAGGAACGGGGCCGTGAAGTTGTGCACGGCTCCAGACACAGAAAACAGAAGCCAGAGGAAGCTCTCCTAGCGGGCCGTTGGCCTCCTTGGGCCCGCGGAAGGCGGCCCTTTGGGAGCGCCTCTCTGCACTGTCCCAGCTCCGCTCCCCTCTCGGGGAAGTTGTGGGCCTCGGGGACGAGAGAGGACGGCTGCCTGGGTTGTCGTCGCCGCAGTGACCGCTAGGGGTCGCCTTGGACACGCGAAATACGTCCGCGAGCGGAGTCCCTGCGCTGGGGAAGGCGCGGGCTCTCCCAGGCCAGGAGGAGGGGGACCCACCCACCTCTCCTCTTCTGCGCTGGTAAGTCCGGGGACTCCAGCGCAGACGCTTCGGGGGTGGGGCAGAGAGGCTGTCTGGAGTTCTAGCAGCAGACCCCGCCCCGCAACCGATTGACTCCAGGGTCCTGCCGCCCCCAAGCCCCGCAGCTCCTGACTTCCTCCCTTCACCCCTCACCCCCACTGTCCCCCGTAACAGAGCCAATGTGAAGTGCGCCTAGGCATAATTTACTTGAGCACATTTCCCGGGCACCTACTGTGTGCCAGGCTCGGCCCGCGGAGACACCCGAGTTACAGGGCAGGGCAGGATCAGCTCCGCGAGGCCAGGGCGTTTTGTCGTGTTGTTCACTTGCAGCCCGGGACACACAGTAGGCCCTCCGCCAGGAGAGAATGACTAACTGGTGCTTAGCTCCTGCTCAGGCAGCCTGCAGGCGAAAGGTTCATCAGTCACTACTGTGCGTGCCCCGGGGAGGCATCTCAGACCCAGCTCTTCCACTTAACCTGAGTTTCTTCCCCAAATTTCCCAAACCCCTCACAGTCCATTTCACACGTGGAAAGACTGGGGCCCAGAGGGCAGTCTATACATCCGTGGCCTTTCTTGCCTTTCTAACTGGGGGGTCCCAGGCTGCAACACTCTTCCCCTGTGCTTTGCCCCTGGCTAACTCATGTTCACAGTTTAGGTCTCAGTCAAACGGCACCTCTTCCAGGAAGCCTTCCCTGACCCACTCACTGCAACCTGGCTAAGCGTCTGCCTCCCCTTCTAGAGGGTGAAACCCTGAGAGCAGAAAGTACCTGGGCTCTGTCTTTCCTCATCTACATTTTGAGCCTGGCTTGGTGCCTGGCACAGGGTCAGAAGCTAATGACGTTTGTTGAATGAAAAGTGGAAGGCAATGGCCCCAGGGCCCTGTGGGTAGCCTCCTTCTCCCTGGTCAGGGAGGCAGAAGGTGTGAGGATCCAGGTGGCTGACTTTGTGGTACCGCCGAGGCATCAGGTGGGTCCTCCCCTGCCCCGCCCTGCCTGCGCCTCTCTCAAGTGCCCATCCCACTTCCTGGGAGAATTTTGTGTCTGTAACACAAGGACGTGGGTTTGGGGGTTAAACCCTGAGATTCCTCAGTTTACTCATTTGTGAGAGTGACGCAAGACGGCCTGTTTGCAAATCACTGTGAGGATTAAGTGATGTAACAGTAAAGTCCCCAGCCCGGGGCCTGGCATGGAGTAGGTACACACCAGCGGGCACACCAGCCTCAGTGCCCTGGGGCAGTCACATGGTTTCCAAGCCTCCATTGCCCCACTTGGAAAGGAGGACATGAAAGCCTACTAATGGGGAGGATGGTTTAAGGCACACAGAGCACAGCTTAGCACCTGGCACCTCATGGGCGCTTGTGAAACTGCAGCTGATGTTGAGGGAGCACTTCCTCCCAGCCAGACACTGTCCAAATGTTGAGGGAGCACTTCCTCCCAGCCAGACACTGTCCAAGTGTTTTATATGCTGGTCTAGTGTCATTCTCCCAATACTAAGGGTAGTTCCCACTCTCACCCTCCTGTACAGATGAGGCCACTCCGCTAGCAAGGGACAGAGCTGCATATCTGAGGAGCTGGACCCTAGAGTTGCCCTGGAAACCTCCTCAGCTGCGTGTCCAGCACTCCCTGAGGCCAGGGAAGACTGGGCCTCTTTTTGGACCCCCATTGGGTGCCTGGCACATAGTAGGTATGCATCAGAGTTTGCTGAATGGAATAGAGGATGCAGCACCCCGTGCGCCACCCCAGAGCCCTGTGGGTGTGAAGGTAAAGGCCTGGGCCCGTCCCTCGGGGGAAGGACAGGCACCTTGGGTGGGTTGTGGCCAGGCTCTGCACCCTTTTCCAGCCTGGTCTGTTCTTCTGCCTGTGGGACCCCCCAAGTCCCCCAGGGCAGCCCAGCCTCTCCTCTCTTTCAGAGCCTTGGCAACCCAGCCCTCATCGGCTGCATGTATCCTTGGAGATGAGGCTCTGGGAGCCCAAACACAGGCCGCAGAGCTGTGGGAAGAGCCATTCTTCCCTCCTCCACCTCTCCCTGCCCCTGGGGAGCTGTGGACCTCCCAGAACCAGGCCTGCTGGAAGGAATGCATCCAAAAGGAGGCCACCGCCCGAGTTGCCTGGAAGATCAACGATGGCCACAAGTACCTAAGGGAGGGGACCGTGCCCAGGAAGCAGCTCCAGCAGGCCCCATCCAGGTCAGCCTTGGTAGGGGGCCCAGTGCCTGCCACCAGCTCCCATGATAGCAAGGACGTACAGGTTGGATGGCTAGAGACCAATGGGGCCCAGAACCAGCTGTCCAAGGGGGCCCAGAACCAGCTGTCCAAGGGAGTGGGTGTCCAGGACTCCCCACCCAAGGGAGACAGAGTCTGGGAGGCCAGAAAAGCAACTCAGGGGCCAGCAGGTCAGACCAGGCCAGAGGGCTTAGAAATGAGGCAGATCTTCCCAAGAATCCTGCAGCTGCTCTTCCCAGGCATCTCCCACAATGGCCAAGGCCACGCCCTGGACCTCCAGGCACGGCATCGGCTGAAGCCCGAGGAGAAGTTCCAGTACCCAGTCATGTCATCCTAGGAGTACAGCTGGCACGTGGGTAAGGGCTACCACCATCTTGCCATTCCAGGCCTCTAGCAGGCAGGCCTGGCCTCCCTCCCCAGCCTCATCCTTCACCACCCCTCACCCCTGGCTCATGGACCTGGATCACCTTCCTCTGAGCACATAGACCTTGGGGATGTGCTTAGGCACCTTCACACTTCCAGGCCTTTTCATGCTCTGGTCTCTCCACTTGGGATGCTCCTCCTGCTGCCCCACCCTGATGAAATTTCACACATCACCTCTTCTGGGAAGTCTTCTGAGATGCCTCCAAGCAGATTAGTTGAGCCCACCTTCATGCTTCTGCAGGTTTTTGAGTCCACAGAAGCACTGGGCACACGGAATCACCATTCCTTATATATCCATCTGGCCTGGGGAGCCCTTTGGGTTCCAAGACTTCTTAGTTAACTTTATTCATGCCCTCCCAGCTCCCAAGGCTGGTACTTGACTGTGGAATGAATGAACAAATGTATGAACATGGACTAGGGATGAGAACTTGATTTGCAATCAGGAGGTATGAGTTCAAATCCTGGTTCTACCACTTCTGAGTTGTATGATCTCAGGCAAGAGCCTCAACTTCTCTGGGCCTCAATTTTCACATCTGAAAAATGGGAATAACCTAGTATGTGCCTTCCTGTGTCATGGAGTTTTGGGGAAATCAAGTGGGAAAGCACTTGGAATAGGAACTGTCTTCACAAACCCCCTGTGAGGTAGGAACCAAGTGTGATTCCATCATTCAGAATGGAGAGGAGATCTGGAGTTACTGAATCCCAGCTCTACCTGGAAATGAGTCACTGAACAAAAAAGCACAGAATTGTGAATCAGTTTAATTAGGAGGCTTGGGTTTGATTTCTGGCTCATTCATTCATTCAGTCTGTCAATCATTTAACAAGTGTTTATTGAGCACCTGGTATGTGTCAGACACTTAACACTTTTTGTCCCTGGGCATACCACAGAGAACAAGACAGACATGATCCCTGCCCTCACCAAAGGCAGACAACAAACAGATAATGATGCGGTGTCAGGCAGTGGTCCACACTACTACAGAGCAGCCCTTTTCCATCTTTCCTATGCACAGGAATCAGCTGGGGTCTTGGTAAAATGCAGGTTCTGACTGGGGCAGGGAGTGGGCGGTGATGGGGGAACTTCTGCATTTCTAACAAGTTCCCAGATGGTGCTGATGCTGCTGGTCCATGGACCATACCTCGAGGTCAAGGCTAAAGGAGAAGATAAGTTAGAAGAAGGAGATGGCCAGGTATGATGGCTCACGCCTGTAATCCCAGTGCTTTGGGAGGCCAAGGCAAAATAATCACTTGAGTCCAGGAGTTTGAGACCAGCCTGAGAAACATAGTGAGACCCCATCTCTACAAAAAAATTTAAAAATTAACCAGGCATGGTCGTGTGCAACTGTAGTTCCAGCTACTTCGGAGGCTGAGGTGGGAGAATTGCTTCAGCCCAAGAGTTTGAGGCTGCAGTGAGCAAAGATTGTGCCACTGCACTCCACCTTGGGCAACAGAGCAAGACCTTGTATCAAAAAAGGAAGAAGAAAAGAAGGAGAAGGAGAAAGAGAGGAAGAAGAAGAAGAGGAAGAGGAAGAGGAATAAGAAAAAGAAGAAGAAAAAGAAGGGGAGGAGGAGGAAGGGGAGGGGGAGGGGAGGGGAGGAGGGAGGAGGGTGGAAGGGGGAGGGGAGGGGAGGAGGAGGAAGGGGAGGGGGAGAGGAGGGGAGGAGGGAGGAGGGTGGAAGGGGGAGGGGAGGGGAGGAGGAGGAAGGGGAGGGGGAGAGGAGGGGAGGAGGGAGGAGGGTGGAAGGGGGAGGGGAGGGGAGGAGGAGGAAGGGGAGGGGGAGAGGAGGGGAGGAGGGAGGAGGGTGGAAGGGGGAGGGGAGGGGAGGAGGAGGAAGGGGAGGGGGAGAGGAGGAGAGGAGGGAGGAGGGTGGAAGGGGGAGGGGAGGGGAGGAGGGAGGAGGGTGGAAGGAGGAGGGGAAGGAGAAAGAAGAGAAGAAGGAGGACAGAAGGAGGAGAAGAAGAGGAAGAAGGAGGAGGAGGAGAAGAGGCTGCTCTGGTAAACCTGGTGGTCAGGAAAGGCCTGCTGGGAGGGAGCATTTGAGCAGAGTCCTAGGTATTATAGTATCTACTCCACAGGACTCATCCACAGTGCAGGTCTCAGCTGAAGCACCACACAGCATCCTCCCAGTCCCCTCCTGCTCTGGCCCATGCGTCTGTGTCCGCTGCCTGTGAAGCCAGTGCCAGTTATAGGGTTGCCAGATCTAGCAAATAAAAATGCAGGATGCCCAGTTACCTTTGAATTTCAGATAACAAATAATTTTTTAGTGTACATATGTCCCAGATACCTAAACAACAATTTGTTGTTTATCTGAAATTCAAAGGTAACTGGGCATCCTGAATTCCATCCTGGCAACCCAATCATTGAGGTGCCAGTTCCCATGCCGGGGGGCTGGGACTGCAGGTGCACGCCACCATGCCCAGCTAATTTTTGTATTTTTTGTAGTGATGGGGTTTTTCCCATGTTGCCCAGGCTGGTCGCGAGCTCCTGGCCAAGAGATCCGCCCAACTCAGCCTCCCAAAATGCTGGGATTACAGGTATGAGCCACTGTGCCTGGCCTAGATGACAGACTTTTTTTTTTTTTTTTTTTGAGACAGAGTCTCACTCTGTCACCCAGGCTGGAGTGCAGGGGTGCAATCTCGGATCCCCACAACCTCTGCCTCCTGGGTCCAAGCGATTCTCCTGCCTCAGCCTCCCGAGTAGCTGGGATTACAGGCACCTGCCACCACACCCAGCTAATTTTTGTATTTTTAGTAGAGACAGGGTTTTGCCACATCGGCCAGGCTGGTCTCGAACTCCTGACCTCAGGAGATCCTTGGCCTCCCAAAGTGTTGGGATTACAGGTGTGAGCCACTGCACCTGATGACAGACTTACTATTGACCACTTCCCCCTCCCCACCACAGTTACAAACAGGGGCAGTGACATTCCAGTGGCTGCAAAAAGACACAGGGAAGAGGGGTTAAAGGCATAATCTGGACCCCAGCTAGGTCAGCCAAAAATGCCCTTTTACACATATAAAGCACAGTCTAGGGCCTGGCATGAAGTAAGTGTTCAAACAAATGGTAGCTGATATTATTAGCACCGTAGTTGTAGGTGGTGGTGACTCAACAGGCAGGATTTGCAGCTTATGGGCATGTGGGGAGCTAGTTCAGCCTTGAGTAGCCCCCACGTGCCTCCTGTGGAGCACTGGTATGGGTGGGGTATCCAGGGACAACAGGAGAAATGGGATGTGGGGTAAGTGAGCTTGGGGTGGGGTAGAGTCAGAATAGTTAATTGGAATTGCCCCCCTATCAGGACAGATCCTGGTGGTGCTGCCAAGGTGGGGTGTCGAGGTCTCCGTGCGATGTCAGGCATTACCCTTTGGTTATGAGGTCATAGGAGGGTCTGAGGGTCCTAAGGTAGGGGTCAAGGGCCCTAAGAAGGCATGGCTGGTCCTAGGTGGTACAGAAATATTGCACTTTTTAAACAACTGAAGCAGCTATAGTAGTGTGTCCCTGCTGGCCCTCGGCCCTGTGGGTTGGGGTAATGTGGCAGGAGGAAGGTGACCCTCACTCTCCCCAGCCTCTGCTGTGTTGCAGGGGACGCTATGAAGCACATCAAGGTTCCAACTTATGCCAAGGTCCAGTCCATCACAAAGGTGTTTTACACCAAAAGTGGCATCTGCCATTTCCCATGGCAAACAGACCAGCTCACGTGAGTCCACATGGGGAAAGGTCCCCAGAGCTGCTCCTATCCTACGCCCATGGCCCATCTGGACCCTCCGGCCAGACTCACCCTTGCTCTGCAGCTGTCGAGCCCCACCGCCTCGCTGTGCATGGGTAGGCATGAGAGTGACTAAGGCGGGGTCTGGACCAATCGGTGGCCCTCCCTCCCAGCTGTCTGCCTCCAAGGACCTCAGCTCCTTGTAGGGATGCCTCCGCCCCTGCCGTCATTGGCAAGGCGTGGACATGGGGGCTGCTTTCCTGGGGGGAAACAGTGGGGTTTCCAAGTGCTCCCTCAGCAGAACCGGGGCAGGAGAGGGCTCGCTAAATCCTTAAGGTGCTAAAGGGAGAGAATATCTCCCTGCTTTTTATTTCTCTACATTCTGTTGAAGGGATCCATAGTGGGGTTGCTTAGTGCCAATTTACCCCATAGTTTAGGGAAGAAGTAGTTTACGTTTTTGCTTACCGCTTCTCTCATCCCTCAGAACCTGTGTTAGTCAGGGTTGCCTCACTGCTAAAACAAACAACCCCTAAGTCCCAGTTGCTTAAACCAATAAAGACGTCTTTCCTACATGGCTGTCCAATCTGTTGGGCAGGTGACCTTCCACCTGCTGATCCGGGGACCCAGGCTTCTCCCACCTGGTAGCTCTGCCATCCCCTAGGGCCTCACAGCCCTCCCCTGAGTCCTCTACATCCAGCCAGGGAAAGGGGAGAGAGACTGAGCATGGAGAGAATACACCTGCTCTGAACCGCCTTGGCCTGGAGCTAAGCGGTGTCACTTCCTCTCCCATTCTACTGGTGAGAACAAGTCACATGACTCCTAGATGTGAGAGGGGTGGGTTGATTCATGGAGCCATGCGCTCAGCAGGAAGAGGAGAAAGGGTACCACAGTGGCCTACATGTCTTGTGCAGCCACCATGCTAAATTCGAAGCTCCTTCCTGTATCAGTTTCTTAGGGTTGCCATAATAAAGTACCCCAAACTCAGTGGCTTAACACAACAGAAATTGGCGATCTCACATTTTTGGAGGCTGGAAGTCAGATCAAGCTGTGGGCAGGGTCAAGCTTTCTCTGAAACCTATAGGGACAAACCCTTTCTTGCCCTTCCTGGCTTCTGGTGGCCACCGGCATCCTTGGCCTTCCTCAGCTTCCAGCTGCAGCACTCCAGGCTCTGCATTCCTCGTCACGCGGCTGTCTACCTGTGTGTCCCTCTGACTTCCCATGACTGTCTCCTTAGAAGGGCATCAATCGTATTGGATTAGGGGCCCACGCCTCCAGTATGTCCTCATCTTAACGAATTACATTTGCAGTGGTCCTATTGCCAAATGAGGTGGCACTGGCAGTTAGAACTTGGAAAAAAAAAAACTTAAATATTTTTGGGCCAGGCGCAGTGGCTCACGCCTGTAATCCCAGCACTTTGGGAGGCCGAGGTGGGCAGATCACCTGAAGTCAGGAGTTGGAGACCATCCTGGCCAACATGGTGAAACCCTGTCTCTACTAAAAATACAAAAATTAGCCGGGCATGATGGCAGGTGCCTGTAATCCCAGCTACTCGGGAGGCTGAGGCAGGTGAATTGCTTGAACCTGGGAGGCTGAGGCAGGAGAATCGCTTGAACCTGGGAGGCTGAGGCAGGAGAATCGCTTGAACCTGGGAGGCTGAGGCAGGAGAATCGCTTGAACCTGGGAGGCAGAGGTTATGGTGAGCCGAGATCGCACCGCTGCACTTCAGCCTGGGTGACAGAGCAAGACTCTGTCTCAAAAATAAATAAATAGTCTTCTGGGAGGAACAATTCATTCCATACCACCTCCCTTCTGACAGCTAAACCTTGATTACTCATATTATCTTGATGGGCCTCCCTCCTTCTCTCAGAAACAGTTCTCTTGCAGAATCCCAGACATGTCGAATGATTGTCCGTGGACCCATCTGATGTTGGTGCTCACAGAATCTGATTGCTTAGAAGGCCTCGGGCAGGTGGGGAATTCAAATAAACATCCCTGCATACAGCTCTTTCAAAACTAAAATGCTCATGGGCAGGTCTTGTTCAACCAGGATATTGTGGTACACTTCCCTCCTTACTTGGACAAAAGGGCAGTTCCTCAGGCTGGACAGAGAAAGCACTGGGCAAACGAATCACTCTTCCCGGGTCTCTAGTGGTCTGTCTCTTAGCCTGAACCGTCAGAGAGGAGCTAGACCACTTAAAACTGCAAATGCAACTATCTTGTCTGGTTTTCCCTGGGCAGTCTTGGGAATGTGAGTGAGCATCAATGTGGGAATGGATTCCCTTGAGACACACACAGCAGCCTTGCACAACAGAGCTGCTGGAAAAACACCTGCCAGGTTGAATCAAACACCAAATGACCCCCGGGTTCTCTAGAGTTACTTGATTGAATGCAACAAATATTGATCCATTAGCTCCTGTGGGCCAGGCCTAGGCTGAGCTCCCGGGGAATGAGGGGTCAGAACTTGGAGCTCACAGGACATAGTGAGAAGGGCTGTATGGGGGACAGTGGACACCTTTGGTGCACAGAGGAGCCTTCCTGAGGGAGGCCATTGTCATTTCTGTCATTGAAACAATGCTCAGAAAGACCTTAGCACAGTGCCTGGCTCTATACATGTGATTTATATTAATAATAATTATCTCTATCAGCAGCAAGTCTTCAAGCTCCTTAGAAAAGGAATGGCTGCAGCATTTCTCAACTGGGATTCTGTGAATAAATGAAACCCTACAGAAAATGACACCAGTGACTTTTCTCAGTCCTCCCAGGAATGACACCATTCTACAGGCATGGGAAAGAAGTTGATTCATTACAAACAGGGGCTGTCCCCGAATGTTAGGGCTTAATTCTTTCTGGGAAGTCAGTTAAGAAAGGCTGGTGGGGAGTTTATTTAGGTATTTAATGAATACCTGTTTGATATCTGCGGGCATTGTTCTAAGCCCTACACTGTCCAGTTCAGTAGTCATGATCCAACCACATGTCCATTGAGCATTTGCAATGAGTCTTATCCAAATTGTGATGTACTCTAAGTATAAAACACACACTGAATTTCAAAGATTTAGTATAATGAAACGTAAAATTTCTCATTAATAACTTTTATATTGAATTTTATGTTGAAATGACCATACTTGGATAGATTGGGCTAAATCAGAGGTTGACAAACTTTCCCTGTAAAGGACTGGATAGTAAGATTTTTCAGCTTTGTGGATCACCTGGTCTCAACTATGCAACTACTCAACTCTGCCATTGCAGTGCAAAATCAGCCATAGACAATACAAAAACAAATGGGCATGGCTTGTTCCAATAAAACTTTATTTAAAAAAACAGATGGTGGGCCAGATTTCTCCCACAGGCTGTATAGTTTGCTGATTTATGTGTTAAAATATTAAATATATTACTTTCACTTATTTCTTTTACTTCTTAAAATATGGCTACCAGAAAATTTCAAATTACATTTTGGCTTATATTATATTCCTATTGGACCAGACTGGTCTAAGAACTTTACAAATATTAACTCTGGGGGATGATGCTTTTACCCTGGCAGAGGGGTGTGTGTGTGTGTGTGTGTGTGTAGGCTGAGATGTGTGAATTCCAACGACAGCCTAGAGCGAGTGTGGAGTTGGCTCCCTGGCCTGGCTTCACCACTGCTGAGTGTGGAGCCCAAGTGCAGACTGGCTTGTGGAGGTTTCCTGCGGGTATCTGGACCTGTCTGAGCCCTTTCTCTTTCTAGGTTCACCTCTGGACTAAAGGTAAGTTCCCCAAAAGGCCACCGGGTGGTGCTGTCGGACCACAAGCCATGGTGGTTGGCTCACTGGAAACCTGAGCTCTCCACCTGGCTCTGCCATTTGCTGTGTGGCCTTGGACCTCAGTTTCCTCACCTGTAAACAGGATTAGACTAGACTGAAGAGAGCACGAACTTTGAAGGCAGGCAGACCGGGATTTTAATTCTGCCTCCCCCAGGGCCCCATTGTGACTTTCACGGGCATTAGGCACCTTTGCCTTTATAGATCCTTTCCCCCATAAAAAATATTAAAATTGTATTTTACAACTATATTGGTATAAAGACAAACATGTTATTATTATTATGTTAATTTTTTCTTCATCCCCAAAGTTCATGTTTTTCTTTCTGATTCTGAAAGAAATTAACACATTTCCATGGGCCCTAGGCACGGTGCTGTGCCTAATGGGTGAGTCACCTGGGTTCAATACGCCCAGCTGTATGCCCTCGGGCAAGTTGTTTAACTTCTCTAGGCCTCACTCTCCTCGTCTATAAAATGGAGATGACATCAGACTCCACCTCACTGCTGCGGTTGGAATTCAGTGAGATGGCCCATGCCACAGCCTCTTAGCACACAGCCTGGCACACAGCAGCCCTTAGCAAATGGCAGCCATTACTTATTATTATCTTTAAGGATATTTTCAGCTCTAGCCTCTAGGAAACTGTGAAAAGATCTCAGGAGCGGGAATCTCAAAGTAATGATAACTCGGAAAAATAAAACTCCCAGGGTATTTGGTGGTAGAGTTTCCCAGAGCATAGAGGGGCAGCAGGAGGAGTTTCTGTAAATGACCAACCTCCTCCCACCTGCCATCGGAAGACGCATTTGAGGCAGGGACATGGGCTGGTATGACCCAGCCAGAAGCTGAGCAGGCTGAGGAATATGTGCCAGGCAGGGAGACCCCTGGGAAAGAGCTGAGTGCGTGTGTATGTGCACGTACACACACACACACACACACACACACACACACACAAACCTGCATCCATAGATTCTTGTTTCCTCAAATTCCCTTATTTTGATTTAATTTCAGTAGCTTCCCTGAATCCCAAAGATTGACGCCACTGTTGCCAGGGTCTTGGGGACCGTGGGGACCCGCTCCTCCTTTGAAATATGGCCCATGGGCAAGTGACATGGGGATGCTGGCTCCTTCAGGATCATTCAGGTGGAAGCCCGCCCTGATCAGGAGACTCAGCAGCTGATGCAAATGTGAGCCTCTCTCAGCTGCCCTGCTTTCCACCCTCACGCCTGCCTGGGCTGGGTGCCTTTCCTCTTTCCAGGAGGGACGAGGGATGTGGCCCCCAGTTTGTCGCCCTTTCCTGGTTTGGCAACTACTCTTTATACTTGCCCTCTCCAGCCCAAGGGAGAGATAGGAGCAGAGTTGCTGAATTGCAGGAGCTCCCTTCACCCACCCCACCACCAGCAGGGTCAGGGAGAAGGTCACTGGGGGAGGGTTTCTGTATTTGTGGCAGGAAAGTGGTGTTGACAAGGAAAAGGATGTCACAAGGACTGGAAGCAGGGGCGTCTCCATCCTCAGGGTTACTTGCCAAAATATTTGCCGTGGTGAATGACAAAGAAATGGAACCCTGGCATGATTCCTTGTGTGGCAAAAATTCATTCTGAATAACTAAGCTCGAGCAACCTGCACACCCAGACTTAAAGCAGCCTACCCTTTAACAGAGCAAGCCCTGTTAATACTAATATACAAGTAAGGGAATTTAATTTATCGAGGGCTTACTAGGCATCAGGCACATCCTCCATGCTTTATATCCATCATCTTATTTAAACTTTACCTATGAGGTTGATTCTCTTATTATCTCTATTTTACACACAAGGAAACTAAAGGTAAGTAGCCTGCTCGAGGTCCCACAGCTGGTAGGTGGTAGAGACTACGGCTCCAAAGTGAGCCTGGTCCTTGCTACCATGCTACACCTCGCCTCACCAAGGGGGACTGGGAGAGTGATTTCAAATCTGGGCCTCAGATCATGTGCCTTGGAATCAACTGGGGGACTTGTTGAAATTGCAGGTTCCTGGGCCCTGGCCGTAGATCCTTTAGACAGACTCTGGGAGACTGGGACCTGGGAATCGCCATGGTAACTGGTTCCCTGGGATTCCAGTGCACACCAAGGTTTAGACTCTTTTTTGTTCGTTTGTTTTTTTTTTGTTTTGTTTTTGAGAAAAGGTCTTGCTCTGTTTCCCAAGCTGGAGTGCCATGGTACGATCACAGCTCACTGCAGCCTTGACTTTCCAGGCTCAAGTGATTTTCCTGCCTCAGCCTTCTGAGTAGCTGGGACTACAGGCATGCACCACCATGCACAGCTAATTTTTTTATTTTTTGTTCAGATGGGGTCTTGCTATGTTACCCAGGCTGGTCTCAAACTCCTGGGTTCAAGTGATCCTCCCATCTCAGCCTCTCAAAGTGCTGGGATTGCAGGTGTCAGCCACCGCACCCAGCCAAGCTTTAGACTCTTTGGACAAAGCCAAGGCTAAAAGGGTGCCTATGACCAGGGGACACCCATTTTCCCCAAAAGGCCACCAGAGTTCCTTGCCCAGGCCAGGCCAGGTGACCCAAAGGGACAGGAGGATGTTTGCAGCTCCATTAGGTTATGCGCAGTGAGACCATGCCCTGCGCTGTGCCCTCTTGCCTGTCAGAATTTGGCCGGAATAAGAGCTGGCAGATGCCTGTGGCTCCAGTAACCTGCTCCTGGGCAGGAGTGGAGGGATGTCTTGTTGGGAGGAAGCTGCAGGGTGTCAGGACCAAGTCAGAGCCATGGACTGATTCATTTAGTGTCTGGTCTTCCTTCCCATTCCTCCCCCAGCCAGCATGGAGCCTCAAGCCCCAGCAGCCAGGGTTCTTGTCCCAGCCATGTGGGCTTTCGGAGCTTGCAGTACTTTGGGACAGAAGGATGAGCCTCTCTCTCCGGAATAAGCCCATTTATGACTTGCTTGACTTTTTTTTTTTTTTTTTTTTTTGACAGAGTCTCACTCTGTCGCCCAGGCTGGAGTACAGTGGCATGATCTCAGCTCACTGCAACCTCCACCTCCTGGGTTCAAGCAATTGTTGTGCCTCAGCCTCCCAGTAGCTGGGACTACAGGAGTGTACCAGCATGCCTGGCTAATGTTTTGTATTTTTAGTAGAGACAGGGTTTCGCCATGTTGCCCAGGCTGGTCTCGAACTCCTGACCTTGGCCTCCCAAAGTGCTAGGATTACAGGCATGAGCCACCACGCCTGACCTTGTTTGACCATTTTGGACCTTGGAAACTGGCAAGTTTCCTGGGACTGTGAGCTTTGGCTTAGGAGAAGGGTGACAGATGTGTTAGCAGCCTTGCCATCACTCACCCCTCACCAATTCCAGTGAGACCTTTGTCCAATGAGGTTAATTGGACATTTGAGGAAGATAGCTTCCCGTGCTTAATCAGGGCCCTTTTGATTTTATTCCCCCAGTCAGATGTTACATAATTTCAAGTGTCAGACTTAAGGTCTTTTTCTCCTACATCAAAAGTCACATCATCCCCAATATATTAAAGGAAAAAAGCGAAGAGTGGAACCATGCATATGGTGTGCTATATTTTGTATTTTTAAGGTTACATATAGTGCTCATTTCTGTGCAGACTCTCTGGAAAAACACATGAGCTGGGAAGAGGGGCTGTTTCTGAGACAGGAAACTCGGGGATGGGGTCAGGGCATGGCATTCCTTTTCCCTGCTTATTCTTTGGTACTGTTCACACATTTAGCCATGTTCGTGTATGACTTGAACAAAGAAACATCAGGGAAAACAAAGCAAAACAAACAAAAATGGGCACCTTGGATACAGGCTAAATGGTGCTGTGTTGTTGGACTCCAATGAGCCTCCTTGATTGCAGAAAGATAACAAAATCCTCGAGTCCCAGCCAGCCCACTGGGTGTTTGTCACACTGGGGCCCCAAAGACCTCCAACACTGACCTTGGTGACAAATATAATGTGATGGATGTTGCAATAGAGGTAGGGCGCACATGGGGGCTGGGGGCACTTGGCCCGGGCTCTGGAATAGGGCAGGGCATGGCGGGGGGGAGCAGAGCCAAGGCCCCCAGGGTGGCAGAGCATGGGGTATGCAGGGCGGAGGACATCCTCCTGGAGCAGGGGTTCAGGGTGGGACCCTGGCAGAAGGTGGGGCTGGCGCAATAAGCCAGATAGCAGAGACCTTCCTGGTGGCCAAGACTGAGCTCTCTCCGATGGTGATGGGAGCCGCTGAAGGATTTATGGGCAGAGGGTGGGACTGAGGGTGGGCTGTGGTCAGATTAGTATTTCAGAGGATGACACTGATGCTTCCTGGGCTGGCTGAGTTGGAGGACAATTCGAAGGCAGAGAAACCAGGTGGGAGTGGCCTTTATCCCTCAACACTGTGAGACGTGATGGTGGCCTGACCTCAGAGAGGAGGGGGCAGACTCTTAAAACAGTTAATTGCCCAAATCACAGGGGCAGCTGGGGCCTTGGTGTTTCTGGTCATTGCGTGTGGAACAGGACCCCTCATGAGGACTGAAAGCTGATGCTCTTCCTCCCCCTGCAGCCTCTCGCGTGACAGAGTTGAGCAGGGCCAGTGACAGTGGATGGGGCTCTGGCTCAGGGCATGAAGATCATCATTTTGGTCTACAAATGCCCCTGGTTCCCTTTTGGACAATTCAGGTGAGGTATGAGACCAAGAGAGATACAAAAGATTCTCCTTCCAATTTGGCTCAAGTCAGAATAAATTCAGGTCAAAAAATGAAAGCAGTTGGATCACTCTTGTTTCCTAAGTACAGGGAGCAGTTCATATCTGTTAGAGACATTTTATTTAGAGGCAAGAAATGGTTAATAAGATGAGACCCTTGGATCTAGGAGTGTTTGCTCTTTGTTTTCTTCCTTTGAGTGACAGATTTTTTGCTGTTGGTGAAGGCCCTTGAAGACTGTAGTTTAAATTCAACTGGAAAGTGGTCGCTGACATCCAGGGCCTATAAGGAGAAAGGGGAGGTAGACATGGAAATTAGGAGATGCCTGGGAGATGCTTTCATTTTAGCGATGAGCAAATTCAGGACCAGGGAGGGGAGATGAAATGCCCGAAGTCACCCCACAGAACACACACTGTTAAGCGTCATTCCAAGACCAGCTCGATCAGAAATTTTGGAGGGGCCTCAAATCACAGAATCATAGGCACTGAGGGTCAAGGTCTAGTGCCCAATGTTGTGTCTTCAGTGGTGACCTCAAAGGGTGACATCAACCCATCTTTTATTTTTTTTTTTTTTGAGACAGGATCTCACTCTGTTGCCCAGCCTGGAGTGCAGTGGTGCGATCTTGGCTCACTGCAACCTCCGCTTCCTGGACTCAAGTGATCCTCCCACCTCAGCCTCCCAAGTAGCTGGGACCATAGGCATGCACCACCATGCCCAGCTAATTTTTTTGAATTTTTCATAGAGATGGGGTCTCATCATGTTGCCCAAGCTAACTCATCTTTCCAGGACAATGGCATAGAAAGACAAGATGGCAACCTTACCTCCTCTTCAGTCAGCTTGTAAGCTTTCTGGAAGTCAAAAACACTGTTTGACTTGGGAACAACAGAACTGACGATTTCTTGTCCTCTAAGCACAATCCTGGAACAAGGGGAGGAAAAACAGTTGTGTTAATCCAACCTGTGATTGCTGAGATCAAACCAAGGTCTGTGTTTGCTGTCTGGAATTAACCGAGCAGTCTGGCCCTTTCATGTGGCGCTCAAAGTCCAGACCTGGTTTTAGCCTGTGACCCTAAAGGACAGTGCCTACAACTGTGAAATAGGATCAGTCCCTGCCATGGTTCTGTGGACACCAGGACACTGTCTCCCAGTGTGGGCAATGTTCTGGTGGAGTAGGAGAAGATTTTATATGACACACGCACACTATCCCACACAACAATGACTTGCGTACTGAGAACGCTGTTCCTTTTTCAATTATTTTTCACTTTCCCTGATTTGATTATGGAGAAATTCTCAGGGAGGTGCTGGTTTGTCTTTAATACCTCCCTCAGTCCCGTGTTGACAGAGAGTAGGCTGCCATCTCCGAGCATTCTGCAGGCAAGAGAATTAAGGCAGAATTTAACAAGGCATGATTTTCACTGGACTTAATTTTTACGTTACCTTCAATATATGGCAAATGCTGCTGCTTTCTTACTCATGCTAGTATCAAGAAATTTCTTTTAAAAATTTATTTCAGCAAGAAATTAAGCGATTTAATGGAAAATATCGAGAAAAATCACAGTATATGTGCTTTGCAATAATGACAAAAAGTAAGAATGAGGTAGTCAAATGAGTTTTGGAAACAAACTAACATATCCCAAGTTGGGTGATGCAGTTGTGGTCTACATGGTCCTGAGTGACTTCCCGAGGAATGGCAAGGTGAGTCAAACTGCCATTTCATGAGTGACCACTGGGCTTTCCCCATTCTAATCAACAGTTTTGGTATCTGCATTTGCTAACATCACCAGCACAACTAACTTTTTTTTTTTTTTTTTTTTTGAGACACAGTCATGCTCTGTCGCCCAGGTTGGAGAGCAGTGCGCCATCTCAGCTCACTGCAACCTCCACCTTCTGGGTTGAAGCGATTCTCCTGCCTCAGCCTCCCAAGTAGCTGGGATTATAGGTGTGTGCCACCACACCTGGCTAATTTTTGTATTTTTAGTAGAGACGGGGTTTTGCCCTGTTGGCCAGGCTGGTCTTGAACTCGTGACATTTGGTGATCCGCCCACCTCAACCTCCCAAAGTGCTGGGATTACCGGTGTAAGCCGCCGCTCCGGGGCTACGGCTTTTTTTTTTTTTTTTTTTTTTTTGAGACGGAGTCTCTCTGTGTCGCCCAGGCTAGAGTGCAGTGGTGCAATCTCGGCTCACTGCAAGCTCTGCCTCCTGGGTTCATGCCATTCTCCTGCCTCAGCCTCCCGAGTAGCTGGGACTACAGGCGCCCGGCACCACGCCTGGCTAATTTTTTTTGTATTTTTTAGTAGAGACGGGGTTTCACTGTGTTAGCCAGGATGGTCTCGATCTCCTGACCTCGTGATCCACTGGCCGCAGCCTCCCAAAGTGCTGGGATTACAGGTGTGAGCCACCACGCCCGGCCCGGGCTACGGCTTTTAATTCAACCCAAATGTAAATTCTTTGCATCAAGTTAGACATTTGTGAAAGCTTTCTTTAAGACTCAGAAAGCAAAGAATGACATGTTAAAGGCTCTTCCATTTCTGACTTCTTCTAGGGATGTGCAGGACCAGGCCAGTGTGTATGTGAAGTTTTCAGTCCAGGGCACCAGCCAGATCCTGGGCATCTTTGCATGTTCCCCCAGCACTCAGCACATGAGAGGTGTTTGATAAATATGTGAACATGGAACAAAGACTGGAATTGAGACCATCTTGTCTAATTACATTTTTAAAACATCATTTTTATGGCTTTTTATTTTCTCCGTTTATTTTATTTAATTTTACTTTTTATTTTATTGTATTGAGACAGGTCTCACTATGTTGTCCAGGCTGGAGTGCCATGGCTATTCACAGGCATGTGATCATGTTGTTCTAAAGCCTTGAACTCCTGGGCTCAAGTGATCCTCCTGCCTCAGCCTCCCAAGTAGCTGGGATTACAGCATATGCCACCACAACTGGCCTATGACTTTTTAAAAGCCACAAGAGGCCGGGCATGGTGGCTCACACCTGGAATCCAACACTTTGGGAGGCCAAAGCAGGCGGATCACCTGTGGTCACGAGTTCAAGACCAGCCTGGCCAACATGGCGAAACCCCATCTCTACTAAAATTACAAAAAAAAAAAAAAAAAAAGCGGGGCATGGTGGTGTATGCCTGTAATCCCAGCTACTTGGGAGGCTGAGGCAGGAAAATCGCTTGAACCCAGGAGGCGGAGGTTGCAGTGAGCCAAGATCGTGCCACTGCACTCCAGCCTGGGCGACAGAGCGGGACTCTGTCTCAAAAAAAAGAAAAGAAAGAGGCACAAGAGTTATACATGTTGTTATGAGAAACAAAATTCAGAGCATCAAAATAAGAAATGAATCTTTAAAATGTCACATGTAATCCCACCGTCCTTTGGGATACATGTGTATAAAATCAGGATCCTTTTAGTAAACATCTTTTTCTAACCTGTTCTACCCCCCACCTGATCTACTGTGGCCATGTTGCCTTCTGATTCTTCTGTATCATTTTCAATCACTTCCCACTCATTTGCCAGGGGAGAAGAATGGCGCTGGAGAAGGGACTTGACCTACCCACGGGCACACAACTGCCATGTGTAAGTGAGTGAGTGGCCATCGTCCCGGCTTTGCTGGAAGTCCTTCAAAATAGGGGGTCTGGGTACTTAGACCCCTGTAACTCCCTGCCTTGGGTTCCCACTTTGCAGAGTGATAACTTCTGCAAAGGAAACACCAGCCTCAAAAGCTCCAAGAGGAACAGGCCGGGCATGGTGGCTCACGCCTGTAATCCCAGCACTTTGGGAGGCCGAGGCGGGCGGATCACAAGGTCAAGAGATCAAGACCATCCTGGGTAACATGGTGAAACCCTGTTTCTACTAAAAATATATATAAAAAAAAAAATTAGCCAGGCGTGGTGGCAGGCGCCTGTAGTCCCAGCTACTTGGGAGGCTGAGGCAGGAGAATGGCGTGAACCCGGGAGGCGGAGCTTGCAGTGAGCCGAGATCGCGCCACTGCACTCCAGCCTGGGCAACAGAGCGAGACTCTGTCTAAAAAAAAAAAAAAAAAAAAAAAAAAAACTCTGAGAGGAAGTGAAAACGAGTGGCCTGGTGGCTCTCATGCAGATGGCCATCTCACACTTCCTCGTGGCAGGCTGAGCTCTGGGAACTGTGGCCACCACCTGGGACCAGGCTCCTAGGGGTTTCCCCACCTGTGGTCTCTGTGATGGAATATCACTAATATTCACACGCCTCAGGCACTCCCCCCTCTGTCCCCATTGAAGGAGCAAAGATGAAAGCTGTTTGAAAATCCCTGAAGGGACTTTAAAAAGCATGAGGGAATGCTAGGACTTAAATGTATGCATTGCATTTAGGAATATGTAGCTAAAGCTTTAAAAATATAAATACCGTTGCACCAATTGGTCTAATTTTTAGGGTTGCTTCCTGAGGAAATCATAAATACTTGCACAAAATGCACAGAGGATATTGATTTTAGCAGTATTTATAACAGCAAACCCTTGGTAATAACCTAATGCCTAATGATGGGGATTGGGTGAATCAATTGCGGTAAGTCTTTGTGATGGAACAATGAACAGCCCATGAATGTAATGAGCACTTGCCGTATGCCAGGCATTGTGCTAGCAGCCTGACATGTTATTTCATTTACTCCACATCGGATCTTCATGAGTGAGGCACTAGGATAACTTCCATTTTACAGGGGAGGAAATGAAAGACACAGAGAGCTTGTCTCTTGGTCACAGACATATGAAGTGGTAATGTCAGGATTTAAGTCCAGGCCTATCTGATACCGAAGCCAGTGCTTACCTCTGCTAAGCAAAGTGCCCAGGGCCACTGCATAGGGTCCTGTGGTTCATACACTGCATGTGGTACCCAGTAGAGGGGCCTGACATTTAATTGACTCAGCTCTCCAAGCAGTGTGCTTTTCTTATTTTTATTTTTATTTTTTATTTTTGAGACAAAGTCTCACTCTGTTACCCAGGCTGGAGTGCAGTGGTGCGATCCTGGCTCACTGCAGCCTCCACCTTCTGGGCTCAAGTGATCCTCCCACCTCAGCCTCCTGAGTAGCTGGGAGTATAGGTGTGTGCCACCATGCCTGGCTAATTTTTGTATTTTTTGTAGAGACCGGGTTTCGTCATGTTGCCCAGGCTGGTCTCAAACTCCTGTACTCAGGCGATCCCCCCATCGAGGCCTCCCAAAGTGCTAGGACTACCGGCGTGAGCCACAGTGCCCAGCCACCTTGCGTCTTTCCTAGTGCACACCAAGCACTGTGGTGAGCCAGCAGCACCCTGCAGGGCCTCCTACCTGTCATATGCACAGTTGGTGCTCTTCTTCACCGTGGTGTCCTCTTGGTCCCCGATCAGCCAAACAAACCTGGGGTCAGTCCTCAAGCGGATGTTCTTCCAGGCCTTCTTGGGGACGTAGCTGCAGCCGGCATTGAAGTCACCCATGAAAATGAAATTCTAAAAGACAAGATTTGGAACTGTCACCTGGTGGGTGCTGCTGCAGAATACTTTCACGCTGGACTCTAGCAAAGACTCTGCCTCCCAGGCCCAGTAAACAACAGGGTCTGTTATGGGCTGAATCATGTCTACCCGCTGCTTCCGCCCCGGCCAAATTCCTATGTTGAAGTCCTAACACCCAGCACCTTAGAATGCGACTGTATTTGGAGATAGAACCTTTCAAGAGGGAATTAAGGTAAAATGAGGTCATATGGATGGGCTCTAATCCAATATGACTGGCATTCTTGTAAAAAGGGGAAATTAGGACACAGAAAAGTGGAGCAAAGACCATGCAGACACTGGAAGAAGATGGCCGTCTACAAACCAAGGAGAGAGGCCCCCAAAAGACACCAGCCCTGCTGGCACACCTTGATCTGGGACTTCCAGCCTCCAGAACGGTGACGAACTCACTTTCTATTGTTTAAACTTCCCAGTCTTCAGTATGGTACTTTGTTATGGCAGCTCTAGCAAATGAATACAAGGCCTTTAAAAATTTCTTTTTGTTGTTTAAAATTGAGTCACAGTTTTGATGAGTCGATGACAGGCGAGTGCGTACCAGGGAGGATGTTCTTAACAGGAAGGAGAATGTTTGCTGTTCTTAGTCACCACATTTCCATAATTCAGCATGCAGAGTCAGGTGTGGATAAAAAAAATTTCAGTGAATCTATTCCCTCACATCTTTTGTCCCTGGCTCAAACTACTGTAGGGTGTAAATATACGAATGAATCAACGCCTTTTGTTTTCAAGCAGGAAAAGTGAATTTGGGTGGTGTATTGACAACCCTGGCATCACTCTTTCTCTCCTATTGTTTTGAAGTTGGAAACTTATTTCTGTGAAAATTCAGTCCCTTGAGGAGGTGGGAGGCATCTTCTGGGGAGGGGACCATCGAGTGAGCTGTCCACCCCCACCCAAGGCCACCAACAGAAACTTCCTATCTTGGAAATATTTTTCCCTGCAAGGCTCTTGGAACAGAATTTTCAACATTCCACAATCCAGAGGAAGTGCCAGATTTCCTTGTTTGTGCTATTGTTTGGTGGGGCATTGCTGACTTCAGAGTTTTCTTCAAGAACATTTTATCTTGACCTTGGTGATCACAATTTTCCCCGTGATTGATGGGTTCAGTTGAGGACAGAGTGTCATCCTTAACCTCAGTGATCACCAGTTTCTGCTAATATAGACATGATTTGCTGAACATTCACTATGTGCCAGGCCTAGCACTAGGTGTTTTTAAATTTACACCTCGCAGCAATAAACAGTAGGAGGTACAAGGGCCCACTAACTTCTATAGAAACAGGACTGAGAGATTAAGTGACCTGCTCTAGGCCACAGGACTGGGAGGTTCAAATGGTGAAGTCAAGAATCGCATCCCAGCCAGGCGCCGTGGCTCACGCCTGTAATCCCAGCACTTTGGGAGGCCGAGGCGGGTGGATCACCTGAGGTCAGGCGTTCGAGACCAGCCTGGCCAACATGGTGAAACCCCATTTCTACTGAAAATATAAAAATTAGCCAGGCGTGGTGGCACATGCCTGTAATCCCAGCTACTCGGGAGGCAGGAAAATCGCTTGAACCCAGGAGGTGGAGGTTGCAGTGAGCCAAGATTGCACCATTGCACTCCAGCCTGGGGACAAGAGCGAGACTTCATCTCAAGAAAAAAAAAAAAAAAAAAAAAAAAGAATCACATCCCAGTCTGCTTCACTGAAGCAGTTTCCCCTCTTGTTCACTTTTAGGCCACTGATGCCTCCCCACAGCCCAACACTCAATAGATGCTCAATACATTCTTGTTTAATAAGTGAATGATTTCATAATTTTTGGAAAGAATGAATCTTTCTTTTGACCTATTTATTAATAAGCAATGAAATACACCCCTGGTCTTTTCCATGCCCCAGCTCTGATGGACTATGTTCACACTTTATTTGATTCATTTTGCATTTGAGCAGCAGAACTCAAGAGGAGGAACGGGGATCACAGGAGTCACATTCCGAAACGAGAAAAGAGAAATACAGAAGAAGAACCCTTGGGTGCACTTCCATATTTACCAAGAGCTTTCACAGCCCCTCACAGCCACAAGTGGTCTCTTCCAAAAGTGGAAAGAACTGAGCCTACAGGGATGGCAAATATGTGCCCCCTTCTGTGAAAATAGCACCCCAAGTTCCTTTGGGAGACCACCCATCCCTCCTCCACCTCAAACTGAGTTTGGGGTGCAGCTGGGGTGGACACAGATTTAGCCAACCAGAGTATCTCAACACCCTGATCACAATGATTGGTTCAGGGATGGACACCTGACCCAGTCAGAGCCAATGAGACTCAGTCCCACAGTATTTGTTGCCTTGTGGGAAAGAAAATTTATTTTGGTCTGGAGGCTGCTGGTGGCTGTCCTGCCATCCCATGGGTGGAGCCAACCTGAGAATGGAGCCACACAGAGGAAAGGGCAACCAGGAGATAGAAAGGAAGAGACAAATCAAGCTCTGATTACCTTGTCTGAGCCCTGGATCCAGCTATGCCTGAAGTACTCCTGGACATTTCAGTTACACAAACCAATCAATTGCTCCTTTTTTTCATGAGCCATGTTAAGATTCTGTCCCTTGCAACTGAAACAATCCTGACTGCTCTATGCCTCACACTTCTCAATTGCAAAGTGGGAATGAGAAAGGTACTGTAGCTACCTCAAGGGATTATTGGGAGGATTAAATAAACTTGTCCATGTCAAGTCTCAGCACAGTGCCTGGCACTAGCTATTCACTCAGTAAATGTTGGCATCTGTTATTAATGGGAAAGTGTGGCAATTCCCAAGGCCCACATGCAGGGTACCCAGGCAGATTTAGCAAAAGGGATACTTAGGGCTGAAGAAAGGCCTTAAAGAATGCTGTAAGTGGTGGTAGCCTGCACATGCCCTTCTCCCTCCCCCTCCCTGGAGAGGTGCTCATCCCACTCAGGGACCAGAGCCTGCCCCCGCTAGGTGGGAATTCGGCTGACACAGCAGTCATCACCTCCGCCTTCCAGTGGTGTTTCACGTCCATGTAGACCTCAACCAACTCATCGATCTCTTTAACGGATGTCTCTGGGGTGGTGTGCAGGGGGATAATCACGAAGTCCTTGACAGCTGAGAAACAGGAAAGAGGCGGGGGTCACACACTTCCCCTGTCAAGGTCTCATAAACACTGCTGGAGGGAAACAGGCTGTCCCCTCCAGAAGGCACAGGCTGCATTGTCTGGGTCCCCAGTTCCCAGAGGGTCCAGCCAGTGGCCGAGATTTTAATGATCTTGGGGTCATTAGGCTGCCTATTTTTAGTACACGAAAGACTCATTTCTCCCAGTTGCCCTTCATGGCTAAGAGAAAGCTGGTAGACTGTTGTAGAAAGTAAAAAAGTTTCCTCTTCAAAGTTTCCCTTCTTATTAAAGAATAAATCATAAGTGTTAGAAATAATAGTTTCCTTTAAAGACTAACTTCCTTCAAGCCTCCTTGCTTTGTGCTAATAACTCTTTGTTAAGCTCTATCCTATGTAGCTGTTAGACATGCTCACAGGCACGTAGTACATTCTATGTCCTTGTACCTTAACCAAGATATTTGTGCTGGACATTCCAGCTCACAGGCACATTCCAGCTCACAGCCTTTGCCCCTTCCCTATTTGGCATAAGCAACTTCCTCTTTTCCTTTGTTCTCCCTTGCCTTTACCTATTTAAGAAAGGTTTAAATTATTAGCCAGTCGGGTTAGCTTAGATTGTGTGGTCTCGCTCCAGCCAATAGAGAGACAGGACACAGTAGCAGGGACAAGCTGAGTAAAGGATAAAAATTGCTTCCCTCCTTTATTCAGGCGTGCTCTCGCCATTGTTCCATCTGCAAGGAGCACCCTTTCTGCAGAAAGTAAAATTGGCTTGCTGAGAAAACTTTTTATCTGAATGTTGATTTTTCCTTGCAGTACCAGGGAACAAGCATTCTGTTTCTAAATAAACATTTTACTTATAACAACTGTGTTCCATGCTGGCATTGTGAGTGCTTTTATTTTCCCCTTTTTGTGTGTGTGGCAAATCTGTATTTTCTTTTGTTTCTGATGTATTTTATCCCTTTTCTTTCTTTTTTTGATTGACAGGAAAAATTGCATATATTTATGGTTGTATTTTCTTCTTTTTTTTTTTAAAGGTTTCCTTTTTTTTTTTGAGACGGAGTTTCATTCTTGTTGCCCAGGCTGGAGTGCAATGGCACAATTTCGGCTCACTGCAACCTCTGCCTCCCAGGTTCAAGCGATTCTCCTGCCTCAGCCTCCCAAGTAACTGGGATTACAGGCATGCACCATCATGCCTGGCTAACTTTGTGTTTTGTTTTTTTTTTTTTGGTAGAGACAGGATTTCTCCATGTTGGTCAGGCTGCTCTCAAACTCCCAACCTCAGGTGATCCACCCATCTCAGCCTCCCAAAGTGCTGGGATTACAGGTGTGAGCCACCACACCCAGCTGGGAGCTACAAAAAGAGTATAAACTGACCCATCTCAGCCTCCCAAAGTGCTGGGATTACAGGCATGAGCCACCGAGCCCAGTCATACATTTTCTAGTTAAAAAAAAATTGGCCGGGCGTGTTGGCTTACTTCTGTAATCCCACCACTTTGGGAGGCTGAGGCTGGTGGATCACCTGAGGTCGGGAGTTCAAGATCAGCCTGACCATCATGGAGAAAACCTGTCTCTACTAAAAATACAAAATTAGCTGGGGGTGGTGGTGCATGCCTGTAATCCCAGCTACTTGGGAGACTGAGGCAGGAGAATCATTTGAACCTGGGAGGCAGAGGTTGTGGTGAGCCTAGATCACGCCACTGCACTCCAGCCTGGGCAACAAGAGCGAAACTCTGTCTAAAAAAAAAAAAAAAAAAAAAAAAAAAAAAAAAAAAAAATTGAGGCTTGTCAGTTTATACTCCTTTGTAATTAAGAACAAAAGTTCCAAAAAGCTATTTAAAAATTAGCATGGTCTTCACGAAAGACTTTTGTGAAGTGTCTGAAAACCTTCCCCCACCGTTGGAGGACTGAGAGCCTGAGTGTGGCAATGTGCGCGAGCCTCAGAAGCCGTGCCTGGCCCACCTGCTAACAGCAGCTGTCACCTTCTGAGCAGCTCCTCCTGGGACTTCCCCTCATTCTCAGCCTGGATTCCCACTCTTACCTCAACAGACACGGGCTGTGGGGCGGTCACTGCTCAAGTCACACAGAGAGGAGCCAGAACTCAGCCCAGCAGGCTGCATCCAGGGCCCCACGTGTCCTCATTGCCAGCTCTCCTCCTCAGGCCTCCACTGCACTCCCCCATCCTCTTTTTGGTCCCCCTAAATATTCCAGCCTCCTTCCCACTTCTGAGCTTTTGTGCTCACTGTGCCCTCCACGTGGAATGCCCTTTCTCCAGCCCTCTGTATGGCTGATTTCTTCAGGTCACAGCCCAATGTCACCTCCTCTGTCTTGCCCAGTGCCCTCAACAGAGCCTGGTACATAGTAGGTACTGAAAAAATATTTGATTCTTGACTCCATCGAGCATTGCATAACACTGCATGTTAACCACTGGCTGGGCACAGTGGCTTAGACCTGTAATCCCAGCACTTTGGGAAGCCAAGGCAGGCAGATGGCTTGAGCTCAGGGGTTCAAGAACAGCCTAGGCAACATAGCGAGACCTATCTCGCTATTTAAAAATTTTAAAATTAGCTGAGTGTGGTGGTGCATGCCTATAGTCTGAGCTACTTGCGAGGCTGAGGTGCGAAGATTGCTTGAGCCCAGGAGGTGGAGGTTGCAGTGAGCCAAGATCATGCCACTGCATTCCAGACTGGATGACAGAGCAAGGCCCTATCTCAAAAACAGAAAAAAAAAAAAAAGAACATGAGCTCCTGAGGTGGTGGCCTGGGTTACAACCCTGGCCTGTCCATTTCAGTAGCTGGGTGACTCCATGCCTTTTTAAACCTCAGTTTCCTGAAATGTAAAGTGGAGATAATCCTACTCCCTACCTTGCAGTCATTGCAAGGATTACAGGAGGCTGGCACTTAATCAGGGGCCAGTACAAGTACTGTTGTTAGAGTTCAGGGAGCAATCCATTTGGATTTCCTCACCCGCTGCAGCCTGTGGAGGAGTCTGCGATGCAGTGACTGGAGGGAGAGTGAGCCTCTAGGCTAGGGGTTCACCTAAGCCACTGCTTAGGATTTTTTTTTTTTTTTTTTTGAGACAAGAGTCTCACTCTATCGCCCAAGCTGGAGTGCAGTGGTATGATCTCGGCTCACTGCAACCTCTGCCTCCCTGGTTCAAGCGATTCTCCTGCCTCAGCCTCCCGAGTAGCTGGGATTACAGGTGCGCACCACCATGCCCAGCTAATTTTTGTATTTTTAGTAGAGACGGGGTTTCACCATGTTGGCTAGTCTGGTCTCAAATTCCTGACCTCAGGTGATCCACCCGCCTCAGCCTCCCAAAGTGCTGGGATTACAGCCATGCGCCACCACACCCAGCCAGAATTTTTAAAAAGGAAGGAAGAGTTGTACTTGACAGGTACCAAGGAATTGCAGAAAACAATCTCCATGAGCCTAACCTCTCCAAAGAGAGTGGACTACAATTGCTTCCAGAAAGTGGGTTCTGGGCTGGGGAAGTCTTGAGTCATGGCATTCTGAGAAGCAAGCCTGGTGCTATCACACTGAACTGCATCATCTACATTGAAGTGTTAGAAGCAATGCACTGTCACATCCAGCCTAATGCCTCCCTAATGGGCTGCATAAACCTGAGCTCATGCTCAAGGCTGCTGCGCATTCATGGGCCGTTGGGGGAGGTCCCAGAGAGAGAGGCCTGTGGGTCTTACCAGTGTGGGGAGATTGGAACCAGACCACAAAGGGCTCCCTGGAAAACACATCTGCATCTCCATCCTGATAGTCATGATAGTGATAACTCCTCTTCACAGACACCAGCTTTTCCCTATAAGAAGGAAAAGGAAGTCCTCCCAGCTGAGTCAGCCCTTTTCTTACTACTTTCATGAAGCAGAGATGTAGGTTCCCATGGCTTTCTCAGACTCCAGAGCAGGCTCAAGCACAGGATCGTTTTCCTGAGAACAAGGCTGAGTCAACTCTTCTCAACAGCCAGGGAGGTGTTGCGAATCTGGGAGCTGAAGATCTGAGCCATACTAGTTATCTGTGGCACCCAAAAGTTAATGTTCAGACTTAAGAAATTACTAGCAGGAAGAGGAAAAGAATACGAAGTTCAGGAATCAGCTGTGCTGAGAACCTCAGCTTTCCGGCCCTGGGCCAGGACTTGACTATAAGGAGTAAAGAACTCCTGGCCTGCCAACCATGGAGCCAACCAACAAATTAGGTGTTTGGAGACCCCTTGTGTTTTCAGCTTGAAGAGTTAATACTTTGCATAAGCCCCTAGTTTTGACAGCAATTATTTTGATGAACACTGAGAATTGGTTAGAAATCAAAATTTGGTTTTGAAGAAAAGACATGTATTTTGATTCAATTCACGATTTATTGGTGGCCATGTTCCAGGGAGCATAGGTGGTACTTACTTGTAGAGAAACGCATATTGTTCTTTATATGTGTTTCTTCCAAGCCGAGAGCTAATCACATAGTTGTACGTTATGCCTCTCCTTGAATTTCTAGAAAACAAAGATTTTACACTGCATCTTGAAGAATAAACATTCCCCTACTGTACACGTTCCTTTCTTTCCAATCTGCCTCCATACGCCCAATGGCATCATGTGGAAGGGCCACTGTTCATCATAACCTTTGAGTCCAATAAGAAGAGCCACCATTGATTGGCTGGAATGTGGCATCTGCCAGGATCTTTACAGCCATTATTTCTTGCCTTATGAGGAGAGTGTTATCATTACCCCCTTTCTATGGTTTGCAAGCCCAAAGCTGGGATTTGAACCTAGATCCAACTCACCCCAAAACCCGCATGCTTTGGCCTGTACCTGTGGGAGGCCACTGAGACCCTAGAAGACAATCTTGGCCAGAATCAGCCCCTGACCCCACTCATGCCCGTGGCTGCAGCTGCAGCTCATGCTTTCTGGTGGAATAAATGTCATCAGGCCACCTGTCCGCGTCCACGAACCACTCCTGAGCATTTATGATAAGCAGAAATATTCTCTCCTCTGAAAGCCTCCAGGCATTTTTTTACAAGCTTTGGGACCATGATTTCAATTCACTGTTGTTTATATCCTGGGTGCTGAGGATACAGCCATGATGTCCCATTGACCTTGCCCCTCACCTGCACCAGGGAAAGCGGACTCTTTCTGTGTGTTTACCAAACCTGCTGATAACTCCACTCTGGGCAGAGCCTAACACAATTTCACTCTATCTGCTCACAAAAAGATCTAGGGCATGTCTAAAGCTGCAGCATATTCTCAGATTCAGTTGGAAAAAAAGCAGAAGGGGTATTTAGGGGCCAACTTAGACCTTACAGAAATTCCTGGGACTTCAGATGCTAAGGCAGACTCAGCCCCTGGGGCCCCAGGAGTGTGAACAGTAGGTTCTGCCAGGCTTCCACTTTGGGGAGACTGGCCCTATTTTGAACATAGCCTGCCAAGTCCTGAGTTAGCAAACTGCTTGTGGTGACTCAGTTGCAAAGTGACTAAGGCCCATCCTGGCTTGTGGGAGATAAAGAGACAAACAGGCTTGGCTCTGCTTGGAGTCCGCGACAGTCTAGATAGGTTGGGGAGTGCCAAGACCACTGGTGGTGAAAAGACTCGCCCCAGACTGACTGTGGAGGAGATGACTGGAGCCTACCTGTCCCCTCAGTCCCCCACAAACCTGTCCCCTCAGTCTCCCATAAACCTGACTGGGGACACTCCAAGGAAGGCTGAGATGACAAAGAATAGAGCACTGGCTATGAGATCAGATGTGACGCAAGTTCAAAGGTAGGCTTGGCCACTTCCTGGCTGGGTGACTCAGGCAGGTCCCCCACTCAGTTCCCTTACTATAAGGGAAGCCCTTAGGCAGACTGACATGGATTCTTGCCTGTCCCTACAATTGTCCTACACATTCCTTCCCTATGATGGATAAGCCCAGAGGCTGGGGGATGATGGCACCAGGATCTACCATCTCATCTTGCTCCTGCCCAAGACCCAGACATGGCTTTTGTTCAAAAGTCCCTATTAAGTGTTTCTTGCTGAGATGGCCAGGTGCAGCGGCTCACACCTGTAATCCCAGCACTTTGGGAGGCTGAGAGGGGCAGATCACTTGAGGTCAGGAATTTGAGGCCAGCCTGGGCAACATAGCAAAACCCCGACTCCACTAAAAATACAAAAATTAGCTAGGCATAGTGGGTGCGTGACTGTAAATCCAGCTACTTGGGAGGCTGAGGCAGGAGAATCACTTGAACCCAGGAGGCAAAGGTTGCAGTGATCCGAGATCCTGCTGCTGCATACCAGCCTGGGCGACAGAGTCTCAGATTTAAAAAGTACTAAAATAAGAAGCAAGTGCCCCTCATTCCTTCACTAACCCCTTTCACCACAGCTCTCTGATCACACCCCCCAGAAGTAACCACTATTAATAGTTTGGAGAGCATCCTTCCAGTCTTTCATCTCTATGCACATGGAAACACAAACACAGCCTTATTCATGTAACATGATGACTCAAATGGGCTATTTTACCTGCAATTCTCAACTTGCTTTTTTTCAATATATTGTGGCCATTATTCCATGCTGGAATATTTAGCTCTAACTTATTCTGTAGCAAGCATGATTTTTTTTTAAGAGATAGGGTCTTGCTCTGTGGCCCAGGCCAGAGTGCAGTGGTATGATCATGGCTCACTATAGCCTAAACCTCATGGGCTCAAGCGATCCTCCCACCTCAGCCTCCCAGGTAGGTGAGACTATAGGCACGTGCCACCACACCTGGCCACCAGCATGACTTTTAACAGCTGCATAATACTCCTGTGTGTGAGCATATTGTAATTTTATTATCTTCTTCTACTATTGGTTTCTAATCTTTTCTCTTTTTTCCAACATTTTCTTCATAACTGTACTTTTTAGCTCAGCCTCATCTGCTTTTTTCATTTCTTTCTGTGTCCAGACCCCTCATCTATTTCCCCTATTCTATTTTATCACAGTAAAATCAACTGGTTGAAAGTTCTCAGGACCGTGGCTAAGGGAGCTGGACTCCTGGGCAACACTGGCTGTGTGAACTGGTGGTCAAGTGCGGGATCTCACATTACTTTCAGTTCCCAGGGGTTTTCAGATGCCCTTGCACTTGACCTTGAGCCCTAGAGGGCCCACCCTTCCCCATGTTACCTGTTCAGCTTCTCCATCAGTATGGGGCAGATCCTGTTGTTGCTGTCCTTGATTTCCATCACGAGTATGATGTCACAGCGTTTGATGACCTGCAAGAAAGAGAATTCCCAGGGGTTTGAGGTCATTTACCACAGATAAATAAAACCTTTTATTGGACACTTACTGTTTTTAAGTATTGCACTGAGTGCTTATTAAAATAATTTCTTCTCTGAACTAAATGAAGGACTCCCTGTGGTAGGTAGGTGCTTTTGTTATGTACATTTTAAAGAGGAGCGTGAGACTCAGAGAAAGTTGAGTAAACTACACTCCCAATCACCCTACTAGAAAGTGGCGGAGGCAGAATTTGAACCTATGTAATTCAAGCCCAGAGCCCCTTGCTCATGACCTCCCCACAATATCCTGCCTCTTGGCTTTGCTTGAATAATTACAATAATAATAATAAATATTTATTAAGCCCTTAGTAAGCAAAGATAACAGACTGGATTAGAAATAAAGAGGTATAATTATAATGATAATAATTATAAAAGCTGACATTTACTGCAAACCTACTCTGAGCCTTACAACAACCCTATGGGGTAACTATGCTTATTAGCCCATTAAACATAGGCAGAAACCAAGCTCAGAGTGGTTGAGTGACTAGCTTAAAGTCATACAGCCAGGATAGGTGGTAGAGTCAGGATTTGAACTTAGGTCTGCGTGACTACAAAGTCCACCATGTTGAACTGTTAAAATACAGTCCCAGCCAGGCACGGTGGCTTACACCTGTAATACCAGCACTTTGGGAGGCCAAGATGGGCAGATCGTCTGAGGTCAGGAGTTCGAGACCAGCCTGGCCAACATGGTGAAACCCGCCTCTACTAAAAATACAAAAATTAGCACCTATAGGAGGTGCTTGGTCAATGGGTGCTAGAGATAATCCTATTCTGAATGCCTGGCATTCTCGGGTGACTGTGAGTGCCCTGTAGGGTAGCTCTTGCAGTGTTTTGGGGATGGCCTCTTGGCAGGATGGGGAGGGTGAGGCAGCCTTGAGAAGGACTTCGGACATGCTCTGAAGGACACAGCTGCTCAGGGGAGATGCAGAGTTCAAGCCCCCGTGATGGACTCACCAAGGAACAAAAAGACAGCCGGGTTTCATCAGTGAGGAAGGAGATGGGAACTCAGTGGCTACCCAGGCTCCACAGGCCATGTGTGAAGTGGGGAAAATCATTGCCTTGCATGTCAGGGTTTCCCATTGAACAATCTTGTCATGGTTCCCAAAGGCTTGGCATTGCTATCCTGGCTAAACAACACCATCTAGAAGGCCTTGGGTACCTCCCAAAGGGCAGGGCCACCCGGGTCTGAGAGGCTCGTCCAAGGAAGAACAGAGCCCGCCAGTCCTCACTCCAATCCTCCTTCCCAATGAGAGCAACAGCAGCGGCTCTGGCTCATGAATACCCACCTTGCTGCAGGCTCTGCTGGGTGCCTCAGGCACCCTGAGTTCTCTTCACCAGCCAGTGCTACAGGTGGTATTTGGATGTGGTCGCCATTTTACTAGGGGAGCTGGTGGTTCAGGGAGGGGCAGGGCCTCCCAAGCTCACAAGTCTGGTAGGTGGAATCTGGACCCAGGGCTCCTGGCCCCCCTACCACACCATGGTGTCTCAGGTTTCCTAAGGTAATAAGTACCTTTCCAGAGTCCTGGGAAAGGGTTAAGTTGCCAGCATCAAAAATTAATTAACCTGTAGGATAAAGGGAGTCAATTGACTCCAGAGAAAGCAAGCAGTGTCCCCAGACATTGGGTATATCACCCAAGGAAAGCGTAAGCGAAGGTGGAAGGAGTGGGGAAGTAGAGGAGAGGGAGAGAGGAAGGAAGGAGGAGAAGAAGGAAGAAAGACAAAGAGAGGGAGGGATGATGAGGATGGGAGAGAAAAGGAAGGAAGGAAAAAAGTAAGGAAGGGAAAGGAAGAAAGAAACAGAAAGAAAAAGAGAAAGGAAGAAGAAAGAAAAGACAGAAAGAAGAAAGAAAAGGGAAGAAAGAAAAAGAAAGAAAAAGAAAGGAAGAAAGAAAGAAAGAAGAAAAGGAAAGAGAGAGAAAGGAGCTGGGCTTTGTTGGTGAAAAGGAGTAGCTGTATAAGGTTACTTCATCTTTCTTTATTTATCACCTCTACATGGGGAGTAATAGTCCCTCTTCATCAAGATTATGAAATGAAACCATGTGCTTATAGTGCCTGATACAGGCATTCAATAAATAGCAATAAAAATCATAATAGCTAACCCTTATCTGGAACGTATAATGAGCCAGATACTACATTAAGAGCTTTCCATTTGCCAACTCCTGTAGTCCCCCCAGCAACCCCGGAGGGAGCCGTTGTTATCACCCCTGTTTTAAGATGACGGCAGGGGGTACAGAGAGTTGAAGTGGTTATTGTTCCAAGCCAGCTTCTACATTCCCCCTAAGGGCCAACTTTAAGTTCCTTGAGTCTCTTAAAGTCTGCAGACAGGAGAGAGGGTGTGAGGGGTGTCTGGGATCCTCCTCCCAGGAAAGGGGCTCACCTTCACAATGACATCCATGGCATTCTGGTCTTCCTGCTTGCTTTCCCCAAAGGACCTGACGTTGAAGGAGCAGATCCTCAGGGCCAGGGCGCTGTGAATGGAGAGGAGGAGAAGCAGCAGTGGGGCCACCTCCTGTGACATCCTGGCGCTGCTCTGGCTTCAAGACTCCGTGAGAAGACAGCAGTGCTTGGAGTGCCGGATTCTGGCCACCTCCGCAGGCTCCACTGACTTATAAAGCCTGCAGATAACAGGAATTACTGGATTTCTCCTTGCAACTTTCAGTTCTCTGAGGAACTGAAGATCATGGGTTTTAATCCCCAAGGAAATACAGATACATTGGGCTAGCCTTTTAGGAGCCCCTATGTTCGTCACCCTGGTGCGGAAATTGGCATGCCTCATTTAGGCGCCATCCTCCACAAAGTCACTCATATCCCAACCGGGAGCCAGCTCTGACATCTAGTCATCGGTCCTGCGGTTGCATGCCATGTGCCTTTTCCTGACAGTGGATGAGCTCGGAAGTGGTCCACCCTAGAGGGCACCTGGGGTGACGGAACCTTCTGCTGGGGGACAATGAGGCAGGAGGCATGGGAAATTCTGCTCGGTTTTCTCTAAATCACTGGGATTTGGCGGCCTGCTGTCCTCAGACACACCCAGACTGTGACTCTAATTGCCCTGGTGGTGTAAAGTAAGGTCAGGAGTAGTTTGAATTACTTAATTTTTTTAGGCAGCTTTACTGTACAAATACTAGCAGTGTGTTGCCAGAGAAAGCAATTGGGGATCTGATGGAATGGATGAGGAAAATGTCCCTGGACTCTGTGAGCAAATAGCCCGTGAAACCCATGGAGAGACCCGTGATTGAAGCTGATATTAATTTAATATTGGCGAGAGTTGTGTGACCCTGGGAGAGAAAGGTCTTGTAAGAACTGTAGGATATCAACTCGAGCAAAATGACTTTTAGAGATATGGGCAGGAAACTACGAAGATCTGTAAAGCAAAAAAAAAAAAAAAAAAGCAAAATCCAATCAAGGTATATTAATGGACATTGGCAAAGACAATTCTGTGAAAAGGGTAGGGAATAAGAATAACTCCAAGCCAGCGTCGGGATCTGTGGACCAACCCCTCTTATGGTGATGGGTCTGTGGCCACAGCCACAGGGAAAATTATACATATATCCCCAACATACATCCAGGCAGCTTACTGGCCAAGCATGCCAGGAATTCTATAAGATAACCCCAAATAGTACATGGAAGGAAATGGTTTCCTGAGTTCGTGCTGCAATGAATCTCTCTGTTGTCTGCAACCTAAGACCTCAGGCCTGGTTGAATCTCTGGTAAAGGTGGCTCTGGGCCGGGCGCAGTGGCTCACTCCTGTAGCCCCAGCACTTTGGGAGGCTGAGGTGGGTGGATCACTTGAGGTCAGGAGTTCAAGGCCAGCCTGGCCAACATGGTGAAACCCTGTCTCTACTAAAAATACAAAAATTAGCCAGGCGTGGTGGTGGGCGCCTATAATCCCAGCTACTTGGGAGGCTGAGGCAGGAGAATGGCTTGAACTTGGGAGGCAGAGGCTGCAGTGAGCCAAGATTGCACCACTGCACTCCAGCCTGGGCGACAGAGTGAGATTCCATCTCAATAAAAAACAAAAACAAAAAAAAAGGAGCCCTAGGGAATGGTTAATTGTCTTTCTTGGTGAATGGGCATCTTCCAACCAGAAAAAAGATTTAGAATTAAAGTGTAGAAATGTTTAAGAGACTCAGAGCCATGGTATAATCTTTTTGTGTGTTTTAAGATGGAATATGTGGTATTTCATGGACTTAATGAGAGCTGCTGGGCCAACTATGTAGAAAATCTTGTAACTCTCTTATAAAATGTGCACTTGGTAGGGTTTGATTCAGATTCATGACTTTACGTTGAAACCTTTGTCTGAATACAGTTCTGGAACATTTATAAACACTTTAGGTTATCATCAATGTTTTGTTTGTTTACTTTATTAGAATTCAAATGATTTAGTATTTTTTAAAAGCAGCTTTTTTGTTAGTTCAGACAATTGAAGAAATTTTAAAAGAAAATAGGGCATATTAAATAAAGTATAAAATGTTTATAAATTGGCCACAAACCCCTTATAAGTAATGATTTAGGTTTGTTGGTTTTAGGATTGGCAGATTTAACAAATAAAAATATAGAACAGTAGGTAGATTTGAATTTGGGGTAGTTCGTATTCAACTGGGCAACTTGTATTTTATCTGGAAATTCTAGCTGGATTTATAAAAAGAATGAGAACTTTTGTAAGCTGAACTTAAAAGCATGGCATTTTCTTTTTTTTTCTTTTAACAAAGTTTTTATTTTTAATTTTTGCAGGTACATAGTAGGCATATATATTTATGGAGGCATGGCATTTTCTAAGATAGTAATCATTCCATCAAAGTCCTAGAAAAGTTCTTAGTTCCTAGCATTAAAAACAAGCTAATGTGTAGAATAAAGAAAGTCAAGTAATCTGCTTTTTTTTTTAATTTCCAGCTTTGACAATTTGAGTATGAACTTGAAAAAATAAAGTAAACCTCTAAATAGTGGTTTCTGCATAGAAACTGCCCTTGAGGACTTAAAAAAGAGTCACATGAACAGATTAAGAGATGGACCCCATTCTCGAATTAGCACATCCATTGAATGAAATTGGACCTTTTAAAAAATGCCTGGATACTGGAAGGAAAATTCTAACGGCCAAATTTAACTGAATCCAACTAGGTGCAGGTGCTGCATTAGGGCTTTCTGTGTTTCATCTCATCCCATACCTGCCAAGCCCTTCCTATGGCTACTTTATTTTAGAGATGAGCAAAGTGAGGCTTGTGCCCAAGGAAACAGAGCTAGCATGTGGCAAAGCTGAGATTCAATCTCAGAGTGCTGACTCCAGATTAATCTTCTCACCCACTGAACCAGGCATACCAAAATCTTAATATGGAACACTGCAGGGTGCAGGGAGGGATGCAGGGCAGGAGATGAAAGGAGGACTTCCACTTTTTACTCTGTATACTTGTATATTGTTTGATTTTTTTTTTTTTTTTTGCAAAAACATGTACTTCTTTAGTAATTACAGAAAAAGAAAAAAGTGCTAAAAGCTTTTCATTCTTTTAAGCAGGTTAAACAATGCCCATGCAAACACGTTTTCTGTCTTTGTGTGCAACTGGGTCAAAGGAAGCTTTCCCCTGCCTCCAAGAGTCATTGACCCCACCTCCAGAAGGTTCACTCCAACCCCTCCATGTAGTACTGGAGGACCCAGGGAAGGCAGAAACCCGTATCATCCTTCAGTTGGCTTCTCTTGCTGGGAATTGGGAATTTTGAGGCACTTGCCTAACGCCTGCTGACAGCCCCGGGGTCTCCATCTTCGGGATGAAGTTTCCTGCTCCATATACTTGCAAACACCAGTCTCTAAGATGCACCTGGAAGAAAAGATAAATATGCATCATTCTTTCTTGGAGATTTAGAATGCACATTAGCATATTAAATGTTCTGAAAAGTCCTGTAATTATAAAAAGCCGCTTAACTGTGTTGAAACAGGGTGTCCAAAATTTATTGTCTGTGGGGTCCTTTTCTTCATAGAATTCCTTGGACTATCTTGAGCAACATCCACTCTTGGGAATACTGTCCTTGATTGTGCAGTGACAATCAGATCCCCTCAAAGTCTCAAGCTCTTGTCCTGGTCAGTAAGTGCCTGCTGAAGAGCTCCATGCATGTCACATGAATGGACTGAAATGAGGATCAGGAGTTCAGTCACATGGCCCCCATACAGCCATCCACTATGGGCCCTGATGGGACAGGAGTCAGTGGAGACTGATATGTTGCGCAAAGGCTACCTTGGAATTTGAGAAAGGCAAGATATGGAGATTTCAGGAGGAGCAAAAGTGTCATAGGCTGAGTCACCCAAAAGCAGCAAGAAGAAACAAGAAGTCTGTGGGAAAGTCTCCACTCCTGGCAGAAGACAAGCCTCGTGACCCAAACAGGTGTTTCCAGTGACTGATGCTGGTCTTTGTCCAAAAATGAATGAGCATTAACAATAATTTTGTAACATATGCAAAATGCTCCATCGTCATGTTTCACAACCAGCTTAGAGTTTGCGGGGAGGAAGGTGTATTAGTTAAGGTTGTGTAACTGTGACAAACCTCTCACCTTTGCCGGGTTGTTTCCAGATGATGACACACTCTGGGTTTCAGCCTCACACACTATCTTCCACACAGGGCTGTGCCTGGACCTCAAGAGTCACTTTCTGATGGGCAGGCCTGCTCTGATTAAAATCTTTCCAGGGCTTTTATTGGTCAAAGAGCAAACTTCTTAATGTAGCCTCTGACTGCTCACATTTCCCAGGTCATAACACTCTACTCCCCTCTTCCTCCCCCACTGGTCTGCCGTTGCATTGCTTGGCTTTCGGTTCCCCCCCTCAGGGCCTTGGCACAGCTGTTCTCTCTGCCTACAGTGCTCTTCCTTCCTCCAGCCTCAGGGCTCAGCTTAAATGTCACACCCTCAGAGAAGCCCTCCTGGCCTCCTGACCCCACCAGGGTCTTCCCTCGTCTTCTCTCTCATGGTGCCCAGGTTTTTCACTTCATGGCATGCATTGTAACATCTTATTATCTCTGAGCTTGTGTGTTTCCTTGTCTAAAGTTGTCTCTCCACCAGGCTGCCACATAGGGGCAGGGGGCACCTTCGTGTGTCTGTGCTGCCTGGAACAGGATTGTCATGTAGCAGCAGATGCTCAATAAATCATTGCTGAATGCGATGTATGATACTCTAATGGACTCCAGAGACCAAGTTCTTTTTTTTTTTTTTTTTTTTTTTTGAGACACGGTCTCGTTCTGTCACCCAGGCTGGAGTGCAGTGGCGCAATTTCAGCTCACTGCAGCCTCAATCCCCCAGGCTCAAGTAATCTAATCTTCCTACCTCAGCTTCCCAAGTAGGTGGCACCACAGGTGCATGTCACCATGCCTGGCTAATTTTTGTGTTTTTTTGTAGAGACAGGATTCCACCATGTTGCTCCGGCTGGTCTTGAATTCCAGGGCCCAAGCGATCCTCCTTCCTTGGCCTCCCAAAGTGTTGGGATTACAGGTGTGAGCCACCATGTTTGACCTAGAGACGGGGTTCTTGATCACAGTGTGGGTGTGGTGCCAAGGGAACTCAGCTTCCCTGGAAGCCACGGGAACCCCCAGCCATAGAGACAAAATGTAATAATAAAAACCACAACAGTATCTACCTTTCATGGAGCACTAAGGGCTAAGTCCTCATGTAACTTTCTGACTCGGGAGCATAGCATAGAGCAGGCTTCTCAGCCTTGGCACTATTGACATTTGGGGCCAGATAGTACTTTGTTGTGGGGACCATCCTGTGCATTATTGGACATTTAGCAGCATCCCCTGCCTCTACCCACTAGATGCCAATCACATCCCCCAGTTGTGACAACCAAAAATTTCGACAGATGTTGCCAAATATCTCCGGGGGCTTGGGGGTCATCTCATTTCGGGAATGCTGATGACGTTAAAGCATATACACTTTTACTTACTGGCTGTTCAGCCCTGGACAAATAACCAAACTTCTCTGTGCCCTTTTCCTCACCTTTAACATGGGGATAATAGTATCTCTTACATGGTAGGGCTGTGAAAATTTAGAGAGGTTATAACTAAAGGGCAGACTCAGCACAGTGCCTGGCCCTCAGGGGTACTCAGTTGGGGTGATACTCTGTTTTCAGAATAAACTGCAAAGGAGCAATTGCTATCCTCATTTTACAGATGAAGAAATTGAGACTTGGAGATAAAGAAGTTGGTCTCCAGTTGCTGGCTGTGAAGTGGCATCAAAAGCAGGCATTTGACTGGGCGCAGTGGCTCACATCTGTAACCCGAGCACCTTGGGAGGCCGAGGCAGGAGCCCAGGAGTTCGAGACCAGCCTGAGCAACATAGCGAGAACTTGTCTCTACTAAAAATAAAAAAGTTAGCCAGGCATGGTGGTGTATACCTCTGGCCCCAGCTACCCTGGAGGCTGAGGTGGGAGGATGGGAGGATCACTTAAGCCCAGGATTTAGAGGCTGCAGTGAGTTATGATTGCACCACTGCATTCCAGTCTTCTAGGCTGGGTGACAGAGTAAAACTCTGCCTCAAAAAAAAAAAAAAAAAAAAAAGCAGGCATTACGTCCTCAGGATTAATTCCTTTTGTCAGTCCTTTCTTTATAGGTACAAAAGGGCCTAATTGCAAACTCTGAGCTGGTGGTGATACGACTAATGGATTAGATCTGTCAAGACAGGACTAGGGCAAGGCGAATGAGACACTAGCCTTAGGCACAAAATTTAAGGAGTTGCCAAATAACTCAGTAATCAAGCTAAATAACATTCAATGCAATATTTTGAAAAATCAAAAATTAATGAAGAAAAATCCATGATGAACAAAGTAACAAAGTAAAGACATGATCTGCCCCTGAACTTGTACTTGACCCTGTCTCATTAACCTCACCCTAATCTTGTATATATATATACAAATTCCCCTTCCAAGGGGAATTTGCAGATTTGTGAAACCACACTCAGTGGGCACAGCTGGCAGCCAAAGCCTGTCGGTGCCAATTCAAAGGATGACACGGGCGAAAACAACGCCCTCTTCTGTCTGGCAATGAGCACTGCTCCTCTTCTGGGGAGCCAGGTTAATCTTTGCCCCTGAAGGCAGCATCTCAGTGCTAGAAGTCTTTTCCCAGACCACAGTGCTTTTCTCCTTGATCCCTTCATGAGACATGTGGGTAAAAAGGTTGCAGGCAGTTCAAACGATGCCATTGGAGACCCCGCCTCATCCCTTGCCACTGGCTGCTGCACTGCCCTGGATCCATAGCCTTTTTCAGTACCACCCATGCCAACGCGCCAGGACTTGTCACCACGTGGGTGGCAGATCTGAAGCAGCCTGTAACTATCAAGTTGGCCTTTCCAGGCTGACCACAAGGGTGCATGGTGAGGACACAGGACCGAGAGGCAAAGGGCTTCTCACAGTGCCTGACGTGGGAACCAGCAGGGAGCTGGCTGCTGGCCAAACTGCCGTTTCTTATTCTTCCTTTAATGGTTTTTGTCGCTTCCTAGCTTCCTCTTATTTATATATACTTTACTTTTTATTTTGAAATAATTTCAAATGTGCATAAAAGTTGCAGAAATAGCACAAAGAACTCTTAAATACCCTCAACCCACATTTACCAAGGGACGTTTTGCCACATTTGCTTTGTCACTACTTTTCAATATTTACTTATTAATTTTTTTATAAGATGGAGTCTCTCTCTGTTGCCCAGGCTGGAGTGCAGTGACATGATCTCGGCTCACTGCAACCTCCACCTCCTGGGTTCAAGCGCTTCTCCTGCCTCAGCCTCCCAAGTAGCTGGGATTACAGGTGCATGCCACCATGTCTGGCTAATTTTTGTATTTTTAGAAGAGATTGGGTTTCACCATGCTGGCCAGGTTGACTCTGAGACACAGGAAGCCGATCATAATTTAACAGCTTTTTTTTTTTTTTTTTTTTTTTTGAGATGGAGTCTCACTCTGTCGCCCACCCAGGCTGGAGTGCAGTGGTGTGATCTCAGCTGACTGCAACCTCCACCTCCCAGGTTCAAGCAGTTGTCCTATCTCAGCCTCCTGAGTAGCTGGGATTACAGGCACACACCATCACGCCCAGATAATTTTTGTATTTTTAGTAGAGACAGGGTTTCGTTATGTTGGTCAGACTGGCCTTGAATTCCTGACCTCAGGTGATCCCCCTGTCTTGGCCTCCCAAAGTGCTGGGATTACAGGCATAAGCCACCGCGCCTGGCCTTAACAGCTCTTAATAACAGTAGCTAACATTTATTGAGAGCTTGCTATTTGACACTCCTTTCTGCATTTGATTTGGGGGTATTTTCCCTTTGGAACATACTGTGTAGGGTGCTTATGTTGGATTAAAATTGTAGCGATACAGGCATGCCTCATTTTATTGTGCTTTGCTTTGTTGCACTTTGCAAATATCGCATTTTTTACAAATAGAAGGTTTGTGGCAACCCTGCATCGAGCAAGTCTACTGGTATCATTTTCCAACAGCATGGGCTTACTTCACGTCCCTTTGTCATATTTTGATAATTCTTGCAATATTTCAAACTTTTTCATTATCATTATGTCTTCTGTGGTGATTAGTGATCTTTGTTGTTACTATTGTAGTCATTTAGGGGGCACTGAGGAACCATGCCATATAAATAGATAAATGTGTGTTGTGATCACCAACCAGTCACTCCCCCATCTCTCTTCCTCTCTTCAGGCCTTCCTCTTCCTTGAAACATAACAATATTGAAATTAGGCCAATTAATAACCCTACAATGGCCTCTAAGTGTTTGAGTGAAAGAAAGAGTTGCACATCTCTTAGTTTAAATCAAAAGCTAGAAATGACTAAGCTTAGTGAGAAAGGCATTTAGAAAGCCAAGACAGGCCAAAATCTAGGCCTCTTGGGCCAAACAGCCAAGTTGTGAATGCAAAGGAAAAGTTCTTGAAGGAAATTGAAAGTGCTACTCCAATGAACACATGAATGATAAGAAAGAAGAACAGCCTGTTGCTGATGTGGAGAAAGTTTGAATGGTCTGGATGGAAAATCAAACCAGCCACAACATTCCTTTAAGCCAAAGCCTATTCCAGAGCAAGATCCTCCCTAACTGTCTTCAATTCTGCAAAGGCTGAGGGAGGTGAGGAAGCTGCAGAAGAAAAGTTGGAATCAGCAGAGTTCGGTTCATGAAGTTTCAGGAAAGAAACCATCTCCATAACATAAAAGTGCAAAGTGAAGTAGCAAATGCTGATAGAGAAGCTGCAGCAAGATATGCAGAAGATCTAGCTAGGGTAGGTAACTGATAAAGGTGGCTGCTACATCAAACGACAGATATTCAGCATAGACAAAACAGCCTTCTATTGGAAGAAGATGACATCTAGGACTTTTTTAGTTAGAGAGGAGAAGTCAATGCCTGACTTCAAAGCTTCAAAGGACAGGCTGGCTCTCTTGTTAGGGGCGAGTGGAGCTGGTGACCTTAAGTTGAAGCCAGTGCTCACTGACCTTTCTGAAAATCCTAGGGTTCTTTTTTATTTTATTATTATTTTTGAGACAGAGTTTCACTCTGTCACCCAGGCTGGAGCGCAGTGGTGCGAACTTGGCTCACTACAATCTCTGCCTTCCAGGTTCAAGTGATTCTCGTGCCTCAGCCTCCCAAGTAGCTGGGACTACAGGTGCACGCCATCACCCCTAGCTAATTTTTGTATTTTTAGTAGAGATGGGGTTTTACCATGTTGGCCAGGCCAGGATGGTCTCGAACCCCTGACCTCAAGTGATCCATCTGTCTTGGCCTCCCAAAGTGCTGAGATTACAGGCATGAGCCACTGCACCCTGCCCAATCCTAGGGTTTTTGAGAATTATGCTAAATCTACGCTGTCTGTGCTCTACAAATGGAACAAAGCCTGGATGACAGTACATCTCTTTATAGTGCAGTTTACTGAATATTTCAAGCCCACTCTTGAGACCTGCTGCTCAGAAAAAAGGATTCCTTTCAAAATATTACTGCTCACTGGTAATGCACCTGGTCACTCAAGAGCTCTGATGGAGAGGTTCAAGGAGATGAATGTTGTTTTCATGCCTGCTAACACAACATTCACTCTGTAGCCCACAGATCAAGAAATTATTTTGACTTTGAAGTCTTATTAAGAAATACATTTTGTAAGGCTAAAGCTGCCTTAGACAGTGATTCCTCTGATGGATCTGAGCCATCAATTGAAACTCTTCTAGAGAGGATTCAGCATTTCTAGATGCCATTAAGAACATTTGTGATTCATGGGAGGAAGTAAAATATTTACATTAGTAGGAGTTTGGAAGGAGTTAATTCCAACCTTCATGGATTACTTTGAGGGATTCAAGACTTCAGTGGGAAAAGTCACTACAGACGTGATGTAAATAGTAAAAGAACTAGAAGGGGAGTCTGAAGATGTGACTGAATTGCTGCAACCTCCTGATAAAACTTGAACAGATAAGGAGTTGCTTCTTGCAGATGAGCAAAGAAAGTGGTTTCTTTAGATGAAATCTACTCCTGGTAAAGATGCTGTAACATTTTTGAAATGACAACAAAGGATTTAGAATATCACATAAACTTAGTTGATAATGCAGGGTTGGAGAGGATTGACTCCAATTTCAAAAGAAGTTCTACTGTGGGCAAGACGCCATCAAACAGCATTACATGCTGTAGAGAAATCTTTTGTGAAAGAGTCAATCAATGTGGCAAATTTCGTTGTTGTCTTCTTTGAAGAAACTGCCACTGCCACTCCAACTACCACTCTGATCCATCAGCAACCATCAATGTCGAGGCAAGCCCCCTCCATCAACAAAAAGATTATGACTCGTTGAAGCCTGAGACGATCATTAGCATTTTTTAGCAATAAAGTATTTTTAATCAAGATAGGTACATTGTATTTTAGACATAATGCTCTTGCACACTTAATAAACTACAGTATAGTGTAGACATAACTTTTTTTTTTTTAATATAGTCTTGCTCTGTTGCCCAGGCTGGAGTGCAGTGGCATGCTCATAGCTCACTGCAGCCTTCACTCCCTGGGCTCAAGCGAGCCTCCCGCCTCAGCCTCTCTAGTAGCAGGGAGTACAAGCATGCATCACCATGCCTGACTAATTTTTGTATTTTTTGTACAGGCAGTGTTTTGCCATGTTGCCTAGGCTGGTCTCAAACTCCTGGGCTCAAGCGATCCTCCCTCCTTGGCCTCCCAAAGGTGTGAGCCACTGTGTCTAGCCAACATAACTTTTATATGCACTCAGAAACCAAAAACCTTGTGACACTCACTTTATTGCAGTGGTATGGAGCTGAGGCTGCAATATCTCCAAGGTGTGTCTGTAACAGTGGCTGTGGGTTCTGACCTGTGGTAGACCCATATTACACATCTTTACATGGACTCAGTCCTTTAAACCTCACAACTACCTGACTACTATTATTCTCTTCATTTTACAGATGAGGAAACTGAGCTTCAGAGAGGGCAAGTCACCTCTCCAGGTCTCACATCACATCTGGTAAGAGGCATGGCCAGGACTGTTTGACACCAGAGTGTGACCACCTGGTCAGTCTCCTATAGCATTTCTTCTCTGGCACATAACAGTGACAAGGCCCTGCCACTATTCCAGCTCAGAACACTGAGAACAATCCATGTCCCTGACCCCAGATTCCCAGCAAATGGAAATGTTTTCTCTCCATATTCTGAAAGCTTCTGTGTGTCCCATACATACATAAGGAGCCTGAGGGCTTGGGGGACACCCTGGCTGTAAGCAGAGGGCCCCAGAAAATCATCTGTTGTTCTTTGGGAGAAGGCTTCCCTCCTGAATCATCATGCATTAGGCATGATCTATAAATTTATCTATAAATCTATCTAAAACCACACCAGTTCTAAAGACAAGGTTTGCAGTGCAGGTAGGAGCACGTGTCAATCCTTAACTACACAGTGACTCATGAATGATTTTCCAGGCAGGAATTGTTGGGAGCCAAAAAGGCCAAAGGGATTGTGACCAGCTCAGCATTCCACTGGACGCTATATGATCAAACAGCAAACTGTTTATCATGAATGCAGGATGTGAGCAAACTCACACTGCACCTGCCACTGAAAGGTTTGCTGAGGGCCAACACTCCCTGGGGGCCGGGCTCCTTGAAGTTATCTACTGAAAAATCTAGCACCTATCGTACAAAGGATGCAGTCTTCCAAGCCTGCTGTGAACCAAAGGGCCGACTGACAATTACCCAACAACCACCCCCCCCTTTTCTCGTTATCTCTTTTACCAGTAAATATGGAAGGCTGTGTAAAGCTCAGGGCCCTTGTCTACTAGAGGCAAGGTGCCCCCGACCCCTTCTTCCAAATATACTCTTATGTCTTTGTCTTTTATTCCCGCATTCCCCCTCTTTGTTCAGTCCACCAGGTCCATGCAGGCTACAAGGAATCCCATTCCCAGGAAGGGATCTCCCCCTCCAGGGGCAGAGCCTACTCCAATTTCATTCCAGAACCAGATTTAGATGCAGGCCAAGGTCATTCCTAGCATAAGACCTTAAAAAAATCAGCCCTGGGCCAGGCGTGGTGGCTCACGCCTGTAATCCCAGCACTTTGGGAAGCCAAGGCAGGTGGATCACTTGAGATCAGGAGTTCGAGACCAGCCTGGCCAACATAGTGAAACCCCGTCTCTACTAAAAATACAAAAATCAGCCAGGCATGGTGGCACGCACCTGTAGTCCCAGCTACTTAGGAGGCTGAGGCAGGAGTATCACTTGAACCTGGGAGGTAGAAGTTGCAGTGAGCTAAGATCTCACCACTACACTCCAGCCTGGGCAACAAGAGCGAGACTCCATCTCAAAAAAAAAAATTCAGCCCAAGAAATTTTTTGAAACAGCTCTTGGCCTGGGACTTGAGATCATTCTGAGCTGTGGATGTTTTTGTTTTCATAGAGAGGGTATCTCCCTATGTTACCCAGGCTGGTCTCAAATTTCTGGGCTCAAGTGATCCTTCTGCCTTGGCCTCCCAAAGTGCTCAGATTACAGGCGTGAGCCATGGCACCTAACCCGCGCTGTGGGTTTTTGGATTTGTTGTTCACTCATTTAACAATTTACCCTTCTAAGTGTAGAGGGGGATACAAAGATGAACAAGAAAGCTCCTGCCCTTGAGGGCCCAGAGTTGAATAATTTGTTGGACTTACCTTTGGTTTCACTGAGTTTTCTGTGCCTCTAAGCTATCATTCTATATCCAGTGGCCGCAAAACTGTCATGATTTTGAATTATCAGTGTAAATCTTGGACTCAAACCATCTTGAGCTCCATTGGCCGCCAGTTTATCTGGACTATTATGATGTCTCTGGCTGAAGTGTTGGGGAGGGCAACTGACCATCCTGGTTCCCTCAAACCTTAGCGGGGTTCCCAGGATGCTGGGCTTCCAATGCTAAATCAGAACAAGTCCTGAGCAAACCAGGATGAATTGGTCATCCCAGTGTTGGGAACAGGGGCAGCAGGAGGGGAACAGGTGGGTGGGGAGGAATTATAATAGCTAACACTTATTTTGCTTAATAATGCAATAATACTTAGAACAAATGTATGAGGTAAGTACTATCATAGCCCTATTTTATAGAGGTATAAACCGGGACCTGGAGAGAGGGAACAGCTTGTCACAAGTGTTCATTCTGTAAATGGCAGAGGCAGGCCTGACAGCCAATCCTGCGTTCCCATCCATTACTCTGCACTGCCTTAGAGGCCCATGTGTAAAAATGCAGTGCAGATCAAGTCTTGAAACTGTGTTTGAAATTAATTCTCAGAGATTGGAAGCAGAAGTCTGTGGAAGCTTTGTTTCCATGGAGACCCAATCATACCCAACCACACTGTGTTCAAATGTAGTCACAACAGTGGGGAGCAGCCATCACTGAAGTGAGGTGCATTTCTCTTTTTTTTTTTTTTCTAGATGGAGTCTCGTGCTCTTGCCCAGGCTGGAGTGCAGTGGCACGATCTTGGCTCACTGGAACTTCCACCTCCTGGGGCTCAAGCCACCCTCCCACCTCAGCCTCTGGAGTAGATGGGATTATAGGCTCATGCCACCATGCCTGGCTAATTTTTTTGTATTTTTAGTAGAGACAGGGTTTTGCCATGCTGGCCAGGCTAGTCTCGAACTCCTGACCTCAAGTGATTTGCCCACCTCAGCCTCCCAAAGTGTTTGGATTACAGGCATAAGACACCATGCCCAGCCAAAGTGAGGCACATTTTTTAAGGAAGAGACTTGCAGTAGAAATTTCCTAAGCTTCCCCAACATGCGTTCTATCATTCGTGACTTCAGTGGAGCCGACATGGCCGACTGCAAAATCTAAGTCTTGGGCAAAGTCCTAGGAGATGCTCATCAAGTCCCATGTGATATGCTGAATTTTGGAGATGATTTCCTACCTACCAGTTGCTAGCTATGTGACTTGGGCAAGTTACCTAACCTCTAAGCTGTTTCCTCGTGGTTAAATGGTGTAGGTAATAACACATTCAACGGCTGTGGTGAAGATGAAGACAAACGGGATAAAGCAAAAAAAAGCCAGGTCCAGAGCAGGGAATGAAGAAACGTATGCCAGCTGCTCACTGGCATCGGCCCAGCCTATGTCTTTAAATGAGAACAATCCCTTTGAGAACTAACAGGAAGGCGGGGTCTGTTCTCCACCGCCACCTTCTCCTTCTAGCTTTGCCTGCCCCATCTCTCCCTATTCTGTTCCAACCTGCATCCCACTTCTGACTTTTGGGCCTGTTCCCAACCATTTTTGTGCCCCTGGAAAGAGATAAGAAAACTTGGTTCCTCCTATTCCTGCCCCCACTGGGTACACCATGCTCCCAGTCCACAGAATCCCAACCTAGACACTAGGACACTGCCTGACGGGTAACCAGACTTTGATCCATCCATACACATGGATAACCCAGCTCCCCACTTGACCTCAGCAGCTCAGAGAAGAGAAGAGATGGGAACAGACGAGGATGCATTGTCCTTCTGATAGACTAGGTGAGTGAGAAAGCATCATGATTAAATGGCACAATGTGGCATGAATCTTTGAAAGTTTCATTCAGATGTTCAAGTTCAAGTGGCTAAATGGTGGGGTACATAAAGGCCCCAGGAGAAACCAGGGAAAGTCAACAGGGAGAGGTCTTGGTCCAATGACATGGGTGATACAGATGCTGAAATGAAGTCTGTGAGACATTCAGCAAGAAGTCTTGGAGAAATGTGTGTTTTCCTAGCAAGAAAAACTCGGCCCTACGTTCCCACACATGTGCAAACACCCGCTGGCAACTGTCACCCGTCGATTCCCCACCTGCATTTAGGGTCTTCATAATCTCTTTCACAACTGACCTTCAATTATTCAAAGGTAGTTTTCAGGCCCTCTGAGGACTGGGTGAGCTCAAAAAATGCTTGGTGTATAAACAGCAATGATGCTGAGAGCTAGCACGATGCACAATGCCTCTGTGCCAGGTGTAGTGCTAACTTTTAAAAGCATTGTTCACCTCGATCTTCTCTGAAGTCCTGTGAGGTTGGTATTATTATCAATTCCTCACCATCATCCTCTGTTTATAGATGAAGAAACTGAGGTTTATTTTATTTTGTTTTTGAGACACTGTTTTCCTCTTGTTGCCCAGGCTGGAGTCCAATGGTACAATCTTGGCTCACTACAACCTCTGCTTCCTGGGTTCAAGTGATCCTCCTGCTTCAGCCTCCCAAGTAGCTGGGACTACAGGCACCTGCCACCACACCTGGCTAATTTTGTATTTTTAGTAGCGAAGGGGTTTCATCATGTTGGCCAGGCTGGTCTCAAATTCCTGACCTCAGGCGATCCACCTGCCTCGGCCTTCCAAAGTGCTGGGATTACAGGTGTGAGCCACTGCTCCCAGCCAAAACTGAGGTTTAGGTAGTCAGATATCTAATAAGCAGCAGAACAGGACTTTACAATTTAGCACCATCTTCACCTGAGATATGTTCAAGTGACTGGAACGTGTGGAGCTAGTGTCTCTGCCTCTGTCCTGCCACTTGTTGTTTTATGGCCAGCCCAGTGGCCATTACTCCCAAGGTGGCACTCAATCCCCATTTCCTTGGTGTGCTGTATCTCCCCTAATGTCAACCCATGTGGTTCATGTGAAGTAGGGAAGAATTTCTTAAGACATAAAAAACACCAAACATAGAGGATAATTTGACTAAATTATCAACCTTTCCAAATTCCTATGTTTTAGGAGTGTCTCTTGAAACAGTGTCTCTTGGGTTTTTTAAATGCAACTTGACAATTACTGACTAACTGATGAGTTTAGTTAGTTTACATTCACTTTGATTATTGATATATCTGGACTTATTTTTACTATCTTTTGTCTTACTTTTTTGTACACTTCTTTGGGGTTGATTGGTTTTTGTTTGTTTCTTATTGGCTTTTGTCATTTTCCCTTTCTACTGATTTGAAAGTTATATATCTTATTTATATTATTTTAACAACTACCATTGACTTTTTTTTTTTTTTCTGAGACAGAGTCTCGCTCCATTGTCCAGGCTGGAGTGCAGTGGCGCAATCTCGGCTCAACTGCAACCTCCGCCTCCCGTGTTCAAGTGATTCTCCTGCCTCAGCCTCTGGAGTAACTGGGATTACAGACACGTGCCACCCCACCTGGCTAATTTTGTATTTTTGGTAGAGACGGGGTTTCACTATGTAGACCAGACTGAGCTCAAGTGATCCACCCACCTCAGCTTCCCAAAGTGCTGGGATTATAAGTGTGAGCCACTGCGCCCGGCCCCCATAACAACCATTGACATTTTGCCACATATATTTGACAAAGACCAAAGTTAAATCTCCATCCCCTTCCCACACAAATGCAAAGTCGCTCAGAACACTTTAAGTCCAGTCACCTCTTTCCTAATTTACTTTTGCCCAGTGTTTTAATTCTGTTCTTTAATTCTGTGCTAAACTCACAAATTATATATTACTGTTCTCATTTTTATTTTTTTGTACTGACAATTTTGTTTAGATTTATTATACTTACCAATTTTTTCACTCCTTCCATCTCTTCTTAATGGGATAATTTTTCTTTTTTCTGAAGTACATCTTAGAAGTGCAAGCCGGGTGTGGAGGCACAGGGCTGTAGTACCAGCTCCTGGAGAGGCTGAGGCAGGAGGATGGCTCCTTGAGCCCAGGAGTTTGAGGCTGCAG